>NW_026294469.1:74453153-75150653 GCF_007827085.1 Peromyscus californicus insignis | reverse complement strand
GAATATTCTATAGCTCCAGACAAGGGAACCTGAACAATATTTTTGAGATGGTAGGATGTTACCCACAGGCCAAACAGATATTGCTGACCTTCTGTTCCTCTTCATTGATTAAAATTATACAAGGGGTTACTGGAATTACTTCTTGATATTTGTCAATTAACAACTCATACCCTCAACAAAGGATTAAACCAGATCATTTGTCACAGATCTGGCCCTGCTTATGAGAGACCAATGAGGAAAAAGGAGGTGTTTACTGAAATGTTTTCAGAGAATATTAAACAGTCACAAAGGAGTAGTTGTCGGAGTTGAAATAAAGTCACACAATGTACTTGCCTGTAATCCCAGAATTGAGGAAATGAAGCATTAGGATCATAAATTTGAGGCAACCTAGACTTCAGAGTCAGATCTTGTCCCACCACGAGGATGGAGTTGTTTGTCACAGACTTTCTGAAGGTAACTAAAGCCAAGAGATTATGTAGAAATGGTTCTTCATGCTAACCTGACAGTATCATAATATATGTTAGCCATGGCTCTTGCATTTTGTTTATGGTATTTGTTATAGGCAAAGGCATATTTTACCTCGATTGAGATACTAAAACAATGAGGATGAAAATATAGAGGCTTTTGTGCTTCCCTCTTTGACTGTCTCACTGTTGATTCCCAAGAAATGAGACTTTGCTCAGGAATCTCCCACTGAGAGAAAAATAACTTAAGCCACAGGGACATCCTGAGTTAGAATTGGTCTTCTGGAGAAAGTTATACAACTTGTCAGGTGACCCTGCAATGAGACTTACCTTTCAAGAGAGACTTGGAGCTGAGACAATGGTGGGCAGAAGACTGCCACACTCTTCTGGACTGTTTAGACATGCATGTCTCTTGTTTTCCATTTAAACCCTACTTTGATGATGAGACCCCTGAAGAAAAACTAGGGGATCTACTGGATTTCTTTGTCCCTTATTTTATTGTAGCTACATTGAATAAATTCTCTCTCTCTCTCTCTCTCTCTAGATAGATAGATAGATATAGATATAGATAGATAGATACATAGATACATAGATAGATACATAGATACATAGATATCTCATTTTAACAGATTTTGACCCATTTCTGATTTCTTAGCCTCCAAATTTTACTTGTTTAATTTTCTTCCTGAAAAAAAAAATACTGGTGTCACTATTTCTTAACAAATTGTCTATGGAAGGGAAAATACCATAATGACTACATCCCTCAGATGGCACCACGATAATGAAATAAAGCACTTCCAAATGGGTCTATGGTTTGCATAATATATGAAAAGTTATTTAATTCTTAACTCAAAACACTGTTATAGGAAACTGGGAGCCTAACGGCCACTCCAGAGAACCTGGCTGGGCCCAATTGTAAGTGATTAGTTGTAAATGAAATATTGAAGGTCTACAATCAAATATTGTTATTTGAAAATATTTCACTAACCTTTCCAAACAGAACAATAACAACAAGGACAACAAAAACCTTTTGCTTTATAACCTCTTGCTCTTCATTTTCTAGATACTCTAGATAAGAAAATGTTCCCACTGCTTTTCCCAGAAATGAAGTGAAAGAAGATAAAAATTGGTCAAAGCTTTGAAAACAAAACATGTCATATTAAACTGCTTGCTTTCTTATCTAACTTTTAATGTATTATACTAGACAAACTATTAGTCAGTAAACTGCTCTTCGTGATCTCAATCTTGTACAAAATAATTCCAGTTAAGATAGATGAAGAAAAATTACTTTCTCAAGTTTTCTCTCTGGTAGCTAAAGTACCTTCTGAACATTCTGTAGTTCTGTGTTGACAAAACCACAATAGTAATGATCCACTAGTCAGGACATGACACAGAGTATGCTGTGCATGCAGCATTATTCTATGATAGTGAAAAAGGCTAATATTGGCAGTTCCTAAATTGAGCAAATTGTCAGAGTATCAATTTATTGTGACTCTACACACAGTAAAAATTATGAAACAATATCCTATCCAGTGATGCTTACTTGCAAGTGCAGATGAACTAGTTTATTAAAAAAAATAATATATTTTAGTAGGAAGTGTGAAATCAAAATTTGTGTTTTACTGTCTCATAGATCCAGCCCTGTATTCTGAAATTGTAAAAATTCTGAAATCACGAAACTCAGAACCGCAGTATAAGTTATATAGGTTCTTTGCCATGTTTCAATGTTTCATAATCACTCTAACCTCAAGTTGTTAGCAAAACTGTGAAGAAAATTAGCCCACTTATGTCTTTGCCATTACTGATATTTTTTTACTGAATTAATGTGACACAAATTCTCAACATATAATTTTCCAATTGTATATAAATACCACCTAAAAAACATTGACTTCAAATGATAAGAACAAACAAAATGAAGAAATCCCTTACTGCCTCAGACTAATGTGTTTATTACCTAGACTCAAACAAACAGCAGATTTTAATAGTTCAAATACAATTTTTTCATTGTGTGCTTTGGGCCGCATCGCAGAGGTCATAATGACCAAACATCAGTGATGTCACTAACATGTAGCTTATTTGGTTTGCTATCTGAACTCCCTCAGTTAAATAACCCAAATCAGAGAGGTCATAGGACCAAATATCAGTGATGTCACTAACATATAGCTTACTGGGTTTTGCTAACTTAACTCCCACAGGTATATCACGTTAGAATATCATCTTGTTGGGAACATTTTATGGCATTACTAGGAGTTTTTCTAAGAGAATTTTTTAATTAAATTTTCAAATAGCTTTAGTGAGGGGAATTTTAAGCAAGGATCTATTAAGTTATCTAAGCAATGTCTTGCACATATAGCTCAATTACCTATGTTCATCTGTAAATGTGAATAAGGACCTGCTGCTCTGGAATAATATTTCTGTACATTGTGAATATGTATTACTCTCATTGATTAATAAAGAAGCTGATTGGCATATGGCAAGGCAGGACAATCAAATTGAGGATGCCGGGTTAAAGAGGGGCGGAGTCAGAGAGATGCCAGACAGCCACCGAGGAAGCAGGATGTATAGCAAATAAGGTAACAAGCCACATGGAGAAGCACAGATAGAAATATGGGTTAAATTATGTGTAAGAGTTGGCTAGCAACAAGCCTGAGCTATCAGCCAAGAATTTACAAGTAATACTAAGCCTCTGTGTCATTTATTTAGGAGCAGATGCTCAGGACAGGAAAACTCCATCTACAACCTGCTTAAAATTACTAACAACAAACAAAGAACTGGACTCAAATCCTTTGCCATTATGTAAACAGTGGCATCTCTCTTTAAACATGGAACTCCTTTAGGAATTCATATGTTTGGTCTCTTCCCCTTTAGCCCATCTTTATTCCATTGTACCAGCTGCCAATCCACAGGAACACTTTCTACCAGAGACTCCTAGGGGCCACACTGGGCTGGGACTCAGGCAGGAAAGTTCACTATTTTGTTGTCCTCCTTGAGATCTCTCCAGTCTCCTTCTCCATCCCGTGGGAGCTGGCTTGCAGAAGTCCCCATCTTAGTGCCTATTTAACTTAATTCTTTCTTGGCAACCCTCTCTGCCTTCTCATCGAGTCCATCTTCATTCTTTTGTGTCAATAATGATCCCTAGAAACACTTTCCACCAGGCACACAGAGTAGCCACTCTGGGAGGGGATTCACATACAAGTTTCTAACTGTCTCTTCTGTCTTCCGTTATACTCTGTCCAGGCTTATTCCTAGTCCTGCAGCAGACTGTAGCCCTCCTCCCACCTCAATTTCATTCACTGGGGATACTACCTCTTGGTGTGGAATCAGGATCCCACTGCCCCTTTTATAGTATCTCTCCAGACTTAGTCTTTGCCCTAATGCAGGCTGTGTCCAGGAGCCCCTGCTTGCTCCACATCTCCACTACAAGAGAACTCTGCCTATAGGTGCCAACAGGATCTTTCTTTCTCCTTTCCACAACCATCCTCAACCTTTATTCCTAGCCAATCTTCATTCCTTTCTACCACCAACCCACATGCACAGCATTCTCTACCCAGAACTCCATAGCCACCACACTTGCCTAGAATCCATAGTGAGTAAAAGAATGGATCACCCACCCAACAAAGACCAGACCAGGTATTAATGCCAAGAAAAACCTCAAATATAAGAGTAAGAACCATTCCCTAAGATAGATTTCACATGTAACATAGCTTGGGTGACTAAGTACCTGAGACTAGATAGGCCAGGGCCATGGAGAAAACCAAATACTACTATTTTAAGAAATAGCAATGACACTCTGATATACTCATAGGTTAGTGCCTTACTCAGCCATCATTACAGAAGTTCCCTTCTGCAACAGATGGGAACAAATACAGAGGACCACAACCAGACAATAGGCAGAGGGAGATCTTAGAACATTCAGCCTTATAAGGATGCCTCCCTCAAATTCCTTTGCCCAGGGATGAGAGAACCGTGCAGAAAAAGGGAAGGAAAGAATGTAATAACCAAAGTGGGTGGAGGATATCAAGGAAACAAGGCCTTCTAAATACAACAGGATCAAAGCACATATGAACTCACAGAGACTGAGGTAAGCTGCATGTATACACCAGATGGATCCCTAGAATTGAAAGAAGTGGATACATTTCCCCTCATACTTTCAAAATAGCCCTAAATAATAAAAAGTTTCTACTGTTAATAAAAGAAAAAGAAAAAAACTAACATTAAAAAATCAGTAATATCCCTAAGTAAAATGACAAATAGAGAGAGAAAATTAATGAAAACATTTCTTTTCACAATTTGTGTGTATGCATGGGGGGAGTGGGAATCTTGGAATAACTAACAGAGCAAGTGAAAAGATTTGTATGAGAAAATCTTTAAGATATTGAGGGAAGAAATTGAAGAACACATCAGAAGATGGAAAGGTCTCCGATGCTCATGTATTGGTAGGAATAATACAGTGAAAATGGCCATCTTAACAAAAGCAATCTGCAGATTCAATGCGATGCCCATCAAAATTCCAGTACAATTCTCCACAGAAATAAAAAAAATAGCAATTTTCAACTTCATATTGAAGCACAAAAATCCCAGGGTGGCTAAAACAGTCCTGAATAATAAAAGACTTGATGTAGTTATCACTATTCCTGCATTCATGTTGTACTACAGAGTTATAGTATTACAAAGGATGGTATTGGCATAAAAACAGACATGATGATCAGTGGAATCAGATACCCTGAATGTGATGGAAGAGGTAGTGGGGGAATAGTCTTAAAATTAACGGCACAGGAAAAGACATTCTGAATAGGATGTCAACGACAGAGGCATGAAGAGCAATAATAAATGGGACCTCTTGAAACTACAAAGCTTCTTTACAACAAAGGACACTGTAACTCTGGGAAAGTATCAGGCTACAAGATGAGTAAAACCTCTTACCAATTACACATCTGATATAGAGCTAGCATATATACACAACAAAAAGAGGGGATTAAGAAATCAAATGAACCAAGTAAAAATGAGACCTAGAATTAAGTAGAATTCTCAAAAGAGGTAACAAATTGACTTAATGAAATGTTAAATAGTCTTAGTCATCAAGGAAATGCAAATCAAAACTACTTTGAGATTTCATCTTATACTAGTCACAACTGACAAGATCAATGAAACAAAAGACATCTCATGCTCTTAAGGATGTAGAGAAATGGGAAGACTTACTTATTGCTGGTGGGAGTGCAAGCTTGTACTATCACCATGGAAATCAATGAGGCAGTTCCTCATGAAGACAGAAATCAATCTAGCTCAAGATCCAGCTATACCATTCTTGAGCTCATACCCAAAGAACTCTAAAGTCTACTATGGAGAAATTGGCTCATCCATGTTCACTGCTACTGTATTCATAAGAGCTAAAATTGAAAAGCATATAAATGTCCATTGACTGATAAATGGATAATGAAAATGTGGTATATTTACACAATATAATACTATTCACCTATTCAAAAAGTATGAAACTTACAAGTAAATAACTGAAGCTAGAAAAAAAAATCATCCTGAGTTAAGTAATCCAGACCAAGCTTTGAAGCATTCAATAGGCCTGCTACAATCTGAATAACCACAGATATTAGGGACCTAGTAAGAGACTACTGAGGAGAGGATTTCCCAAGGAAGAGAAAAATGAATGCATTGTTATGGAGAGATAGAAGGGAAATTAGAAAGGGGGTGGGGAGGAAGGAAGAGACTGATGAGGGAGGGAATATAGGGAGTCACAGCTAACACTAGGGGCAATTTGAGGGTCCCTGTGGAAACTGTTTACTATGGCAGCTTTCTAAAATATATATAAATATGAAATAAAGTTCCATGGAATCATGAAATAATGGGAGAGATCATGACCCAAGTACATTTTTGCCACCAGGTAAAACCTCTCATGCCAGGAATGAGTTGCATCTAGTTGATTCATTGATCAAAGGGACCCCATGAAAAGCACTATTAACTCAGACTACTGCCAAGGCTAGAGTTTGCTCTACACAAATAAGGAACTATGGAAGAAAGCAAAACGTACATATCTTATGGAACATAGAGAAACTGAGTTAGTACCTAAGTAGAGGCTTCACACTTCCTGAGTAGCATTCATAGTAACGAAAGGTACTCTGCATACTAACAGACGAGAAGGTAACTATCAACTCTACTACAATCCCTGTTATCTACAATGGTGAGCTGTCTGCACAATATATTTATGCAAGAGTGGCACAAATGTTTCTGGAGTAACTATCTATTCTCTGATTAGATTTAAGTTCCACTCCATGAGGTGTAACCATGTCTGACAGTGCTAGGATGGCCAAGAGCCAGAGACTGTGCTGGCCATGGGCCTAGAGGAAAATAAAATGTTATTGTTCTGCTAAAAGAACATAAAAATCCTCCTCATGATATTCCTCTATACCAATAGATCAGTGCTTCCCTCAGCCATCACCAAGGAACCTTCTTCTTACAGTAGATGGGAACTAACACGGAGACCCACAACTGGACAATGCACAAAGAGTGAGAGAGTTTGAAACACTCAGTAGTAATTGGGATGTCTCTATCAAACCCTTCCTTTCAGTGCTCAGGGATTAATGTGAAAGAGAAGGGGAAGGAGAATAAGAGCCAGAACTGAAAGATGACTGTAAGGTAACAACATCTTCCAAACACAACAGAACTGAGTCACACAGGAACACAGACACTGTGGAAGCTTGTACAAGGCAAGGACAATTTTGAATCAGATGGGATTTAGTGGATATTGAGATAGGGAAATGGACATTTGTTCCCACTCCTAACCAAGAAGTTGAAATTGATACCCACTGGCAAAAAAAAAATTGTTTCCTCCAATAGAATTTCACTGGGTGCATTAACCACCCTTAAATGTAGGCCCATGCACAGGAGTAGTTGGCAAAAAAAAAAAAGACAAACGAAAACCTCAATGGTATCTTCATAGACATTTTGTCTCATTTTTCTTTTTTTTTTTTTTTGGTTTTTCGAGACAGGGTTTCTCTGTGTAGCTTTGCGCCTTTCCTGGGACTCACTTGGTAGCCCAGGCTGGCCTCATTTTTCTTCATTTGGATGTTTTGTTTTATTGGTCATTCGACTTATGCATTTTGGTTTTTATTCTGTGTTTTGTGGGTATTTATTTTTGCCAATGTATTTCTTGTTTGTTTTTGTCTGCTTTTTGTGTTTTAATGAGAGAGTGATAAAAAGAGAGAGGGCATGAAGTTACATGGATGGGGATACTGGAATGATATAGGAAAAGCTGGGGGAGATGAAAGAAGTGATCAGAACATAATATTATATGAAAAGTTATTTTCAATTAAGAAAAATAAAGCCTGAAAAAGAAGACTGAAAGAGCTTTGATCAACAGGTTATCTCAATGAGCTTGTCAATCAGTCTTTCATCTTCGGAAATCACAAAATTATACATGAGTAACATGTCATTGCCCAGTGTCCCAGACACCAACCCAAAAGTCAACAATCATATTGTTAATTAACTTTTCTGAGTTCTGAACAAATAGAAGACCATTGAAGTCCAGGTGATATCTAATCCATTTGTGGCTCTTGTTTCCAGGATACATCCACAGTATGTTAAGGTCACTGTCACTTGTTCCACTATTTTCCTTCCCAAATTACTGCTAAAATGCATTGTGTTGTCTGTAAAATTAATACATGATTTTTAAAATATGCTAAGTGTTATAGCTAACTTTGTATTGCTATGATAAAACACTATGTCCAAAGCAACTTATAGAAAAAAGAGATTGTTTAGGGTTTATGCTTTCAGAAGGTTAGAGTCCATGACCATCATCATGGCAGCAAGTAGGCAGACATGGTACTCGAGCAGCAGCTGAAAGCATACAGTGTGCTGTACAAACAGGAAGAAGTGAGAGAGAGAGAGACATGCAAGAGGAATGGCACTGATCTTTTGAAACCTCAAAAAACTGACCCCCCCAACAGTGACACAATTTCCCCAACAAGCCCAGACCTTCTAATCCTTCCTAAACAATTCCATCAACTAGGGACTGGCACAGCAATATCTGTTGGAAACATCAAAGGTCATAAAGCCAGCATAGCTACTTGACAAAGATCCAGCAAAGCTGAGCTACATGATGGCTGCCATGCTACCTTTGGTTTTCATCTCCACCTGTTTCATACTTGGGCACTTTTAACATTGGTACAATTTGGGAATATTGGATTAGCAGAAATTTTCTTATGAATTATTTATGCCTTCTCCCAAGAGTATTGCTTTAAGCCTCCCCAGTACAGTCCTGAACATACTATTCTCCCCACTTTAGAGAGATACACTTATGTACTTGAAGGTCTTCCTAACATCTCGGAGGTTGTAATATGTAAAGAAGCCAGAGTTCTCTTTATGAGGCTATGAGACATTCTTGAAACATCTGTTCCTGTACTTACTCAGGAAAAAGATAATATTGGTGAAATTATTAAGGCCACTCCATGTAGTTAAAAGGAGATTTATTTAATGGCGTAACTTACAAATTAAGGTCGCGGGGTCTGGGGAATGTGTATTGCAGTTCAGTGGTGTTCTCTGGAGCTCTGCTCGGTCCACCTCCACTGTTAAGGGTCCCAGAACAGAGAGAGCGCTGCCCCATTCAGATCTCAGGTCTCCAGGTGCCTCCCTTGGCCCCACCTTGTAGGCATGACAGTTGCCTAAGTCTCAATGGGGGTTGGAACTTCCAGATCAAAGCTGGAATGGCTACCCACTATTCAAAACAAAGTAAACTCAGAAAGGTCAACAAGAAATGGTGGGCTAGAGGATTTGGCCACAGATCAGATTGCAAGCCTCTTCCACTTTATACTCAGGCAATTATGTGGCATACAGAAACACAGTTAGAGTGACTAAAGTTACCTCTGCCCTACACAAGGACCTATACTGATGGGAAAAGGGTGATATAGAAAGATGATAAAAGTATGAGACGTCAGGACCTCCCTTTCTTAGAAAAGTTAACTAATGCATAACCATTATGGTGACATATGACCAAGGAACAACAGAATGCCAGGATTAGACATATAGACAAATTCTATAAAGTTATAGAATATAAACATTGTATTATGACAGAATTTGAATAATAACCACAACAGCTTTAGCCTGAGGATTTTTCCTAGGCACTCTGACCATTAAGAGTTAATAATACAATGCTTGAGACATGGCAAGATGCTCAGGGTGGCTTGAAGATTTTTGTTTTGGTCTAGTGTCCTTAAAGCAACCAGAGAGGACAGGCTGATATATGCCTCTAGCTCTTAAAAATTGGGTTTTGGGTTAATGAGTAAGAATGATAACTTTGTTTAGTAATGACATCAAAACTTGAGAAAAAATGATTGGAAATGATAACTCTATTCTGTCATAGTTTATTAATGATGACTAAAAGATGAGTAAAAGGAAGTAAAATACATGTCCAAAAACAAAAATGATATTATGTATGTTTTGGAACATCATGAGTGTATCCCTACTTACTAAATTCTGCATAAATAAAGAAGCACTCTGGCTGCTAGTCAGTCATGCTGCAAGATTCTCCTGACCAACATGGCCTGGCTCACTTCCTTCCCCCACTGACTCCTTACATCATCTGCTGGGACCTATCCCACTGCGGATGGCTCCCATCAGAGTAGGAGAAGCTATAACAAGATATGCTTCCTCTCTCTATCTCTCCTAAAATAAAACTAAGAAGTGTCCTGTGTCTGATTCCTCCTGTCACTGTCTTTGCATCCACCAATCTTCAGACACTGCCCTCATCCAGAAATGGACTCTGGCAAAGGACCAAGTATTTAAACAGCAATGAGTCATTCTTATTCAAACTGTCACATTAAGTCAATCTTATGGACTAAGTTTTCAACTAAGAAAAAATAAAATGTGTGTAATGACAGCACATATATCTGTGTGTCTAGATAATATGAATATGTATAACATGTATCATGATATATATGCAACACATATTTATGTATGTATATATGTATATGTAATATACACATCTTTTAAAACTTTTAAATCTAGATGAGATCTTGATCTCATTCATTTAATAAAACACTTCTAATTAATATTATAACCATAATGTATGAAGCAATTACTATGGGGTTTGGTATTCTAAATTTTTCATTTTAACCACATACTTGCAGGAGAGGAAATATTGCCATTTTATATGAAAAAAAGTCCAAGCTTAAGAGATTTTCAATTAGCTCCAGCTGTTAGGAATGGGATTAGAATATAAATCTCATTATAAATGTGGTAGTATGTGTCTGCTTGGGTTGCAGCCCAAGTGTTAGTCACATGATAGAGCTAGGACTCAGTCACAAATGCTATATTAAGTACAGTTTTTGTTGCAGTGATAAAACATCCTCACAATAGAAGCTGAAGAATAAGGGGCTTATTTGAGCACATAGTTCAAGTATGTCATGGCTGTAAGTCCTGGTGGCATGAGATTGAGGTGGCTAGTCACTTTATGTCCTCAGTCAAGAAGTTGAGAGAGCTGAATTCTTATGCTCAGCTCACTTTCTCTTATCACGAAGTCAAGAATTCAAGTCCATAGCAAGATGCTGCCCCTATTAAGGGTTGTTGTTCTCAACTTAATGAACTAACTAGAATTCCTCACAGGCATGTTCAGAGGACTGTTTACTAGGTCATGCTTCTTCTGCCAGCTTGACAATCCATCTTAGCCACCACCCATGCTGCTCAGCCATGACCAGTGAAGTCCAGGAGGACAGGGCTCCTTCTTCCTGTTCCTCCCCATTCACAGCTGCAGAGTTTGCAAGTCAATTGTGTATCTCCCACAATTGTGGTTGACTTATTGCCTTTAGCAACAATCAATGATTCCAAATGTAGTTCCCTACTTTATTTATTGATTAAAGTTCAGAAAAGGTAGTCAGAAATTTAAAAACTAAGAACATTCATCAATGAAACCAGGTTGGTGATAAACTTAAAATGTGGGTAAGGAGGTGAGGTGGCAGGAGCTGGAGAAGGGTAAATAAAAGTTCAAACCAAATCAAATGGAAAATATAATAATAAACTTTAAAAACATATTTTTTTTAAAAAGTTTAAGGTTGTCTATCAGGCAGAGTAACAATTAGACATTGATCATTAGCAGGCAAATCTGGAGATAAAACCCTGAGACACTTTTTTCAAATAATAATCTTAGTAGAATATTTACAGTACTTTCTTATGGTGATTTATATTTTTCACTCTAAAATAAATGCCACAAAATAACAAACTGGTATGTTAATTTCAAGGCCTTGATGTCTATCACTGGCTATAGTCTTGATAATTAATTCCCTCCTAACAATTAATGGATCTCAGAAGACTATATTTTCCTCAGTGCAAATGGCCCTAAGGCATAGTAGCAAAAATATCCTAGGAAGCAAAACCAAGTTGCATTATTTAATTAAACTTATTTAAACATTTTAACACTTGTTATGATAGTAATTAATGTTTTGTTTACTGAAAAAAATACGAAAGCAAAAAACATTAAAAAATTTGAGTATCAGAGTTTGATTTGGTCAGCATTTTGACTGTGGTATAATTAACTGTTAAAAAGCAAATATTGTATGTAGTGATATATTGTGTATCCTAATAAACTTGCCTGGGGATCAGAGGACAAATCCAGCCACTAAATTAGACATAGAGGTCAGGCAATGGTGGCACACACTTTTAATCCTAGGACTAGGGAGGCAGAGATCCATCCAGATGGCTGTGAGTTCAAGGCCACACTAGGAACAGAGCCAGGCATAGTGGCACTTGAGATATCATGCCTTTGCTACCAAGTATTTGGGAATCACACATGCCTTTAATCCCAGCACTAAGAAGGAAGTAACATGGCAGGGCACAGAAAGGTATATAAGGCATGAGTAAACAGTAAGACTCTCTCTTGAGACTGAGGATTTCATAGAGGTAAGAACATGACTAGCTTGTTCTGTTTCTCTGATCTTTTAGTTTTCACCCAAATATCTGGCTCTAGATTGTTTTGTTGTTGTTGTTATAAGACCTTTTAAGATTTGTATTACAATTATACCCCTCATCAATTCTGGGAAAGGAAAATTTGAGTAAACAAACTGGAGCTACAGATGCAAGCATAACCAACAGAATACAAGAGATGGAAGAGAGAATCTCAGGCATTGAAAATACAATAGAGGAAAAAAGATTCATTGGTCAAAGAAAATGTTAAATCCAGCAAATTCTTAACACAAAACATTCAGGAAATCTGGGAGCCATGAAAAGACCAAACCTAAGAATAATAGGGATAGAAGAAGGACAACAATTATAGCTCAATGGCACAGAAAATATATTCAGCACAATCATAGAAGAAAACTTCCCAATCTAAAGAAGGACATGCCTATGAAGGTACAAGAAGCTTACAGAACACCAAATAGACTGGACCAAAAAAAAAAAGTCCCCTCATCACATAATAATCAAAACACTAAACATACACAATAAAGAAAGAATATTAAGAGCAGTAAAGGAAAAAGGCCAAGTAACATATAAAGGCAGACCTATGAGAATTACACCCAGCTTCCCAATGAAAACTCTGAAAGCCAAAAGGTCTGGGACAGATGTTTTGCAGACACTAAGAGATCATGGATGTCAGCCCAAACTACTATACCCAGCAAAGTTCTCTATTACCAAAGATGCAGAAAACAACATATTCTTGGACAAAACCAGGTTTAAATAATACCTATACACAAATCTAGCCCTACAGAAAGTACTAGAAGGAAAACACTCCAACCCAAAGAAGTTGGCTGCATACACAAAAACAAAGGCAAATCCCACACTAGCAAATCCCAAAGAAGGGAAACATACACACTACCACCAACAACAACAAAGCCAAAAATAACAGGAATTAACAATCACTGGTCATTAACATCTCTTAATATCAATGGACTCAATTCACCTATAAAAAGACACAGGCCAACAGAATGGGTACAAAAACAGAATCCATCCTTCTGCTGCATACAAGACACACACCTCCATCTCAAAGACAGATATTACCTCAGAGTAAAGGGTCGGGAAAGATTTTCTAATCAAATGGACTTAAGAAACAAGCTGGTGCAGCTATCTTAATATCTAACAAAACAGACTCCAAGCAAAAATTAATCAAAAGAGGTAGAGAAAGGCATTTTATATTTATCACAGGAAAACTTCATCAAGATGATCTCAATTCTGAACGTCTATGTTCCAAATGCAAGGGCACCTACATTTGTAAAGGAAACAATACTAAAGCTTAAATCACACACCAAAACCCACATACTAATAAGGGAAGGCTTCAACACCCTACTGTCACCAAAGGACACATCTTCCAGACAGAAAGTTAACAGAGAAATAAGGAAACTAAGAAATGTTATGACTCAAATGGACTTAACAGATATCTATAGAACATTTCACCCAAAAACAAAAGAATACACTTTCTTCTCAGTACCTTATGGAACATTCTATAAATTTAACCACATACTCCATAACAAAGCAAACATCAACAGATACAAAAAAAAAAAAAAAAAAGGATTAACCCTCTGTATCAGATCACCATGGCGTAAAGTTAGAATTTGACAACAACACAAATTGTAGAAAACCTACAAACTCATGGAAACTGAACAACACTAAACTGAACTAAACTGAATTACCACTGTGTCAAGGAAGAAATAAGAAAGAAATGAAAGGCTTCCTAGAGATCAGTGAAAATAAATGCACAACATACCCAAACTTATGGGACACAATGAAAGCAGTGCTAAGAGGAAAATTCATAGCACTAAATGCCCACATAAGTAAGTGGAGAAATATCACACTAGTAACTTAATCTCACACTAGTAACTAAATCTCACTTGAAACCTCTAGAACAAAAGGAAGCAAACTCACCCAGAAGGAGTAGATGCCAAGAAATAATCAAATTGAGAGCTGAAATCAATAAAATAGAAACAAAGAGAACAATACAATAAATCAAGGAAACAAAGAGTTGGTTCTTCAAAAAGATCAACAAGATAGACAAGTCCTTATCCAAACTAACCAAAAGACAGAGAGCAAGAATATCCAAATTAACAAATCAGACATGAAAAGAGGAACATAACAACAGACACTAAGGAAATCCAGAGAAACATTAGGTCATACTTCGAATATCTGTACTCCACAAAATCACAAAATTGGAAAATCTAAAAAAATGGACAGTTTTCTCAAAAGATACCACTTAAGTTAAATCAAGATCAGAGAAATAATTTAAATAGACCTATAAGGCCCAAGAATATAGAAGCAGTCATAAAAGTCTCCTAACCAAAAAAAAAAAAAAAGTCTCCCAACAAAAATAGCCCAGGGCCAGATGGCTTCAGTACAGAATTCTACCAGACCTTCAAAGAAGAGCTAACAACAATACCCCTCAAATTATTCCACAATATAGAAACAGAAAGTAATTGCCAAATTCATTTTTACAAGGCTTCAATCACCATGATACTCAAACTACACAAAGACTCAACAAAAGAAAGAAGAGAATTAAAGAACAATTTCCATCATGAACATAGATGCAAAAATACTCAATAAATTAATTGCAAACCTAATCCAAGAACATGACAAAAAGATCAGCCACCCTGATCAGGTGGGCTTCATCCCAGAGATTGAAGGAATGGTTCAGATATAAATATTGTCCTGTAATCCACCATATAAACAAAGTAAAAGAAAAAAAAAAACATGATCATCTCATTAGATGCTGAAAAAGCCTTTGACAAAATCCAATACCCCTTCATGATAAAAGTCTTGGTGAGATCAGGGATATTTAGGGACATACCTAAACATAATCAAAGCAATATATAGCAAGCCGATAGCCAACATCAAATTAAATAGAGAGAAACTCAAAGTGATTCCACTAAAATCAGGAACAAGACAAGGCTGTCCACTCTCCATATCTATTCAATATAGAGCATTAAGCTCAGGCTACAGCAATAAGAAAACTATTGGAGATCAAGGAGGTAGAAATGGGAAATACATTTTTTATTAGTTGTTTTGTTATTCTAGATCTCCTGGACTCTGGCCCTTATATAACATACTGTAGAATGATTAAACCAGGCTAAAACAAAAGTAGGATTTATAAGAAATATATGACCCAAATTTCAAGGAGATCAGTTCATAATTTATACCAGCAGGTAAATTTTTTCCCCTTTGCCACTTAAATTATCACTTTTTTTATTATTTTTAACGTGACTAATATGCCATTGCAGATGGTTTCATGACCTCAGATTCATGTAACAAGATTTCCCTAAAATGATGTTAATTAATTTTCACTATCTATACTATACTTCCTTATCTCACATCCCTTATTTTAATCAGCCTCTATAAAAGTTTGTCTTTATTATTCATCTTGGTCAAGTCTATGTTGGTTTAGTACATTTAAAGTTCATCCCTCTAATGAGTGACCGTGTCTGTATCTTACTTTTCTGTTTGTCTTGCAAATACATGCTATCTATGCTAGTTATGTTTCTCATTACTGTGACAAAACACCCTATTAAAGAACCTTAAAAAGTACTTGTTTATTTCATCTCACAATTTGATGGTTAAGTCCGTAAGGAGTGGAAGTCAGGCAGCAGAGGCTTGAAGCAACCAGGCATATTGAGCCCATGTTAAGGAAATGCAGAGAAATGGAGTGAGTCTCACTTCACTTTATATTCACTCCAGGATCCAGCCCATGGGATAGTGCTTCAAAGATTTAAAGTTAGTCTTCCATGGTAACAAGAATGTTTAAGATACAAAAGCAAACAATAACTAATCCTGGAATGGATGTAAGAAAGAGCAACACTTGATTACTGCTGGTGAGCTTGCAAAAAAAGTGCATCTAGTATGGAAACCAGTATGAAGGTTCCTCTAAAAGATTGAAGTAGCTCTATGACATGGTGTTGATAAACAACTTGATATTCTATAGAGATGCCAACTCAGTCATGTCCCTTACCATTCTAGTCACTGTAGCTAGGAAAAGGAAGCAGGCCATAAACTGAAAATATGGATGATAAAAATGTGCTATATTTATGAAATACAATGTTATTAAATTCCTAAGAAAGGAAATTATGAAATTCACAGGTAAATGGAGGGAGATGGAAACAATCTCCTGACTAAGAAAAACCATACCAAGAAAAACAAACTTTGTATGTTTTCTGTCATTTGTAGGTGCCAGAATCAGCAGACATGTGCCTTCTGTTAGGAAAATCAATAGAAGTTAGCAGATTAGTAAAGGGCTATGAAGGGGAGGATTTTCAAGGAAGAGGAGACAGATCACAGTGGTATAAAGGATTAAAGGGTGGTATTGCTACAGGAATGGTTAGATGGGGAAAGGAATGAGAGGGAAAGGTAGATGAGGGAACAAAGAACTATAAGTTAACATTAAAGACCTTTTTAAAAGGTCATATGGAAATCTACCACTCTAGAAGCTTCCTAAAATATAAACATACATATAAAACAAAATTGAATGAAGTTACCCTGGAATGAGGCAACAATGCCCTATGAGACATTACAGAAACAAAAAAAATGTCCAATGTCAGGAGTAGGTTACCACTTTTGCAGTTATTGGCAAGTAGAACCTTAGAGACTTCTTGAACTTTATAAGCTATTGCCAATACTATTGGTCCTCCACCCCCGAACTTGATTATAAGACTCAATTGGTAAAGACACCACACATTTGAGACAGAACATGAAGAAACCAAGCTGATACACATCTGGGAGTTTCATCCCTGCTGGCTAGAAGGTGCTATGCATGATACTGGGGAAGAAAATAAAACACTAATGTTGCCTCCCTCTGAACAATGACCAGTCTGGCAAGTCTTGCCCTATGGTACAGTAGTGGCAAAAATATCATGGGAGTAAATAACCACTATATGATTGGAATTGAGGCCTGACCCACAAGTTGAAACCCATACTAGACACCCTTATCAGAGCTAACAACTTAGGACTAGATGGGTCATAGGCACTAAGGGATAGATAAGTAGAAAGTATGAAACTGATTTCTAATGACTCCTACTAATAGCCTTGGGTTAGGCTTCCACAAATCCTCATTAGAGAAGCATCTTTTTGTGATTAATACAGAAACCCATGACTTGTCAAGGCACAGCAAATAAAAGGCTGAGGAATTCTCAGCCCTAAATGTGACATCCCAGGACTCAGGAATCTTTGCATAAGAAGGAGTTGAAAAAAATTGTCAGAGTCAAAAACAGTGGATGACCATAAGAAAACCATTTTTTTCTGGACACAGCAGAGATGTTTCATACATGAATTCACAGCAGTTGAGAGAGCATGCACAGAGGACCAGAACAAACTCAAGCCATACAAAATTCCAGTATGGAAAGGAGGCAGAAAATATCACTCCTATCTAAGAAGCCATTGGCAATTCTTAGCTCCTAGGAGAGGGAATAAGTTCTTTTAATTGTGAGACCCCTGATGGGTTGATCACCTTCTAATGAAGGCCACACATTTAAGAGTATATAAGCAGCACAACATTGACTTGAAAATAATAGTTGCGTGGGCAGAGAAAGACATGGCTCTTGGAGGAGTACAGGTAGGGATGAATACACTCAAAATACATTGTACAAAATTCTCAAGGCACTAGTCAAAATGAGAAAAAAAAACCCTC
The DNA here is from genome assembly GCF_007827085.1 of Peromyscus californicus insignis. Taxonomy (NCBI): domain Eukaryota; kingdom Metazoa; phylum Chordata; class Mammalia; order Rodentia; family Cricetidae; genus Peromyscus; species Peromyscus californicus. The sequence continues at coordinate 75,132,593 of NW_026294469.1, read as the reverse complement.
TGGAAACACCCATACTGATATGTCCAGAAGGAATTCTTTGACATGTTTCTAAATCTATTTAAGAAAACAATGAATGAAAATTTAATTTTCTCCCAGGGAGGCTCACTGGGGAAACAAACTACTTTTTTTTTTTTTTTTTTTTTTTTTTAATTTAAACTTGTGTTTTATTTACTGAGGAGGGAAAAAAGAGGAACAGTATTAGGCTCTTAGATTGTGTAAACATTTTCTCAGCATTAAAGAGGTAAAAGCAGGAAATGTCTGTGTATCAATTCCTTGTTTTTATTGATACCTGTTATCATATATAAATATCACCATCAAAAGACATTTTGCATATCACATAATATGATAGGTTATTACGCACTATATGAAAATATTTTTCTCCCCAAGAAGCTCAAAATTTTACAAACTTTTCCAAATATTTGGTTATTACCTTCTTTTCTCTAGTACAGTAGGAAAAGTATTTGAAATTCAGTTTGCAGGTTGTATGTCTATCTAAAATTAAGACCTATTCTAGGTAGGGAAGCTTAATTAATTCTACAGACAGAACCAAACCTGTTCTATCCAGTTAAGAGTGGCGAGTTGCTGGGCCTAACTTCCACCCTCCCTCTGCATGCTTTTCTTCTTCAATAAACTGCTGATTACTGATACTTGAAGCCATTGTTCTAAGACACTGCTTTCTTTTCCATTCTTTTTTTTTTCCCCCTTTTCTATTTTAATAAAAAGGAAAAAAAAGAAAAAGGTTATAACTAACAAAAGAAAAACTATATACAAAAGTACAATGACTATATACAATATATACAAGTAATAAATGTCTAAACAATGTCTAGTCCATTTGTATTTGACAAATTCAGAGAAAATAATTTCATTATCTATCCTATTTTGTTAAGTCCAAAATGTATCTAATTCACTTTCTATCCTAATTAATCTTCAACTATAACTAACTAACCTTCAACTATAACTAACTAATCTTCAACTCCCTCAGAGACCCAAGAAGGAAATAATATTAGCTAACAAAAATAAAAACAGAAAGTGCATGCAAGCAACTTCCAAAAAATTTGTGAGTTGACAGAAACAGCCAGCTGCCTGGACAGTCACCTGAGGTTTCTCCACAGTGTTGGGGCATCATCTTCAGCCTATAGGCTTAGCATATCTGACAGACTCATTTGTGAAGTAGGATGTACACAAGGTCGACAGTTCAACCTCACATTGGGTGAGAGCAGTCCATGTACCAGAAACACCTGAATTCCACTAGTGTCATGTCATGATTCAGGATTTTAAATTCTGGAAATTGTTGTTGATTTTTTAATTCAGCTGTCCATTCTTGGCTGTGTATATATGGCTTCATCTTAACATCCCGTTCTTCTCCACATCCCTCTGTCAAATGCCAGTTTACTATTGCGAGGCGTGAGCTTAGTTACTCTTCAAGAATAACTGGGAAACAAACTACTTTTAAGAATAGGCTACATGCCCAGCAGTCAATGGCCAGTATAATATAAACTCAAAAGCATCTTTGAATGTTCCTTGTCTTACAATGTTATGTCCGGGCTTGGGAATTTTTTTTTTGCTTTTATTCCTAACTCCATCTTATTTTTATTTTATATCATCTTTTCTAAATATTTTTTCTCTCTTCTTACTCTCCAGGTCCTCTGGATATATATTATGGTTTCCAGTTTTGTGTTTTTATGTAATTCTTCAGTGTGTAAGTGAGTATCTTCATCTACATCTGATCCTTGTGTCATTTTAGGCTTTTTTCCTTCTGTTTGTTTTGCCCTGTTCTATGTTAGAGTGGTAGACCATTTAATCAACATTGATAATACCTTACTGATTATAGTCTTTCTCCATGTATTCACATCACACTCTGAATCAGATCCAAACTCTGTAAGCCATCCCACAATATACCATAAGAAAGACCACACATATTTCTATGTTTCTGGCAATACTGTCTTGCTTCCTGTTCTTCATGGATTCCAAGTGTCATGAATCAGGAAATTCACAGTTCTGCTCCTCCTTCCTGCAACACTCTCAGTGGATTCTAGCTGGCGTGTGGCTTTTCATTATTTCTATTTCTTCCTTGAAGGGGTTTATAGCTGTTTCGTTAGACAGCAACGATTCACTATCATCTTACTCTGCCTGGCCTTCTTCATCTGTCACTAAATGCAAGTTCTTGGTTGTGCATTTGCTTATCTGTTCATTGTCTGTCATTTCCAGTAGGAATGTATCACTGATGTGTCTCTCTACACCTTGTCTCCAGCACATAGGACATTTTGTACCTTATGGGGAGATTTCCATGACTATTTCCTGAATAAGTAAGTCTAAAGTGAATGTGGAATGGTAATTTTTAGTGGTTCAAGTAAAGCAAAATATAATTAATTCCCATAGCAAAACCCAACATCAACTTTTCCCCTAGTTAGTAAATAGTATCTAAAATCACTGAATATTAATTTAAAATGTTATATTTATTCCAACATATCACAAGACAATACTTCTGAGATGATTTACAAGTCATTGCAATGCCGGTTTTTTTTTTTTTTTTTTTTTTTTGGTCAAGAAAGTAGAAAAAGAAACAAAATGTGTGACATTTAGACTCCAAGCAGTTAAAACAACTTTTAAACATCAATATAACAAAAAAGATACTAGCCAGTGGACTGAGGGAACACAAGGCACCCTGGAAGCAAAAGGAAGTAAATGTGATGTTATTCTGCCACTGGGGCTACAAATGATGAATGTGGACTTAACTCTGAAGCCTGGAAATTAAAAATGGATTCCTGGCATGTGAGTATCTGCTGCATATACTGCAGTCGACAAACGCTGTATTTATCAGCGTGTGCTACTGTTCATAAAATGTGACTCCTTCCCTTGCATGCAGAGCAGCTACTCTGGGTGATGCTGCGACAAGCTTTACTGGATCTCCACTTTCACATATAACATCCCTTGCAAAACTACGATTCCAACATGCAACAGCATGGACTGCACTCAGTACCTACCAAAGGCCTCTTTTTCATACCCTTCTGTTTTTCTATATTCTGTAATAATTTGCTTTGTTTTCATTTCTGACCTTACTTAGAGGTGATTCAGAAGGAACACCAACAAAAGCAACAGAAATCACAGCTAATAAAATAGAAACTAAAACCAAATTTATTGAATGCTATCTTGTCAAGGTTAGCAATAATGATTTATGTACATCTGTGTTACCATATATAGTTTCCAAAACACTTTTAATGTTCCCAGATTTCACGATTACTAACTACTCCTTGACACAGTGATTTTCTTCATATATTTAGATGTTAAAACTCAGATATTAGTCTTCTGGAAAGTAAGTCTTATGATATTTGATTCTGTATGTCTTTTATTGCTCATAGCCAAGGTTTTGAGTTCTTTTCCCATTTACTCTTGAAATATCCAAATGACCAGTAGCAACAGAAGTACTTCTCTTAGTTAAAAATAGAATATTATCCCAAGTGGTGGTAGCACATCCCTTTAATCCCAGCTCTCTTAGAATGTAGAGGCAGGCAGATTTCTATGAGTTTGAGGTCAGCTTAGTCTACAGAGCTAGTTCCAGGACAGCCAGAGCTACACAAAGAAATCTTGCCTTAAAATAATAATAATAATAGTAGTAATAATAATAATAACAACAACAATTATTTGCTTCAAGATCAAGCTTTTCTTCCCACAAATCCTAAGCCATTAACTCTTTTAGGAAATGCATAGTTCTGGGTCCAAAGAGATGTCTCATTCAAAAACAGGGTTTGACTCACAAGAATGAGAACCTAAGTTTCATCCTCAACACTGATGCAAACACTCTTGAGCATGGATATTTGACTTTTGTCATATATATGTTCTTCAGATGTTTCCTCTGATTCCACAACTATCATTGTTGACTAATTCCTTTACTGTGTATAAAACATTCCAATATAGCCAGCCTCACTCAATTTTTTTGTTATGTTGCTAAAGTTCTTGTTACACCTAGGTGATTATTGGCAGCACCTATCAAACAGACTTTCTGCCATGTTTTCTCTTATGAATTATAGTTTCAGATTTTTAGTTGAACATGTTCATCCATTGTGATGAGTTTTGAGTTAAAACATCTATCCTTGATGAATATGTTAAAACACTAAGATTAATGAGCATGTGGAGAAGCCAGAATCTTTGCACACTGTTGGTGGGATGTCAGATAGTGAGTGCAGACATTAGAGATTCCATCTGTATAGTGTTTAGAATAATTAAAATAGCATATATCTAAGTCAGTTTTCTACTATGAAAACAAATGTAACTGAATGGGTAATTAATAAAGAAAATCAATTCACTTCTCACATACCTAGAAACTGTGGGTTCCATTTTCAAGGTTCTGGCATCTGACAAAGGACTTCTTACTGTCTCACAATGTTGCCCTGGGCATCATCTGCAGAAAGGAGAGGAATGGGTCAGCTTAGATCATCTTCCTTTTCTTATAAAAGTGCTGTGCAGGCTCCACCATAATGACATTATACAACATGAATTACTTTACAAAATTCCTACCACTACATATTAACAACATATCAATTTGGTGACTAAGTTTCCAATACATGCATTCTGGGGCCAAATATTCAGTCCACAGTGGTCTATGACACCGTAAGACCACATCAAAAATAATAAAACATGAATCTCTACATGTCTAGGTATGATTGTGTTCTCAGTTTTATTGTGGCCTATAAATATATAGAAAGTATAAAGATAATGCCCATATGTAAATGTATATGTGCATATCTATTAAACTGTAAATTCAGCTTTGAATTTGAAAGCAGGAAAACTTGCCATTAGCCACATGGAAAAACACAAAAGACATGTTTCTCATTTCTTAGTACAGTACAGATATAGAAAGGGAAAGGTTGTATGAGTTTACCCAAAAATGAACAGTAAAACTCATAAAAGCAGAGAAAGGACAGATAGCTACCAGGGCCTAGCATTTGGAGAGGAGTGAAATGATTGTTAAAATTGCAAAGAAGGCCAGCATGCATGATGAACATTTCTAAATAGACTGACTGTGGTAATAATATTGTACTATATAAATGAAACTTAAAGGGTAGGCACCAGGTGTACTCAGTGTCAAAAAACAAAAGCATAAATGCCAAGAATGCAGGGTGGCATGCTGGATACTTTACTGTATCTCCAATATGGTTATTATTTCAAATTGTACACACACACACACACACACCCACACACACACACACACACACACATTCACCAAGTTATATACCTTAAATGTATAAAATCAAAAGTGAAGGCCAGGTGTGGTGGAACATGTCAGTATACTGAGGAAGTTGAAGCTGGAGGCTATGGATTTTAGGTCCACTTGAAACACAGAGTAAGACTGTAGCTAGAGTTTTCCTGCCTGGCCCACAGTCAGGACAAATCTCTGACACCCACCAGTCCCACAGCCATTCAGACCCAACCAAATAAACACAGAGACTTATATTGGTTACAAACTGTATGGCTGTGGCAGACTTCTTGCTAACTGTTCTTACAGCTTAAATTAATCCATTTCTATTAATCTATACCTTGCCACATGGCTCGTGGCTTACCGGCATCTTCACATGCGGCTTGTCATCATGGCGGCTGGCAGTGTCTCTCTGACTCAGCCTTCCACTTCCCAGCTCTGTTCTCCTCCTTGTCCCGCCTATACTTCCTGCCTGGCCACGGGCCAATCAGTGATTTATTTATTGACCAATCAGCAACACATTTGACATACAGACCATCCCACAGCATAAGACCTCTCAAAAGTAATGAAAATTAAATAAGTGAAAAGGAAACGGAGAAAGAAAAGCTAAAACTCTAAAAGACAACCGCATAAATCAAGCCTGTAGTGAAAAACATTTTCAAAACTTCAGCAATAGATTACTGACCCAATACAGGCTTACCTATACATTCCTGAAAAAATGAGTAAAAACATGCAACAACCATTATTACCAGACAATGTTTCGGGTTCCTAAGTGACCCCTCTACGCCCCCTAGCTATTCATTTACTCCTATTGCTATCTGGTTTCTTTTTTACTTTTTGCATGTGTGTGTGTGTGTGTGTGTGTGTGTGTGTGTGTGTGTGTGTGTGTATTTTACTTATGTGCATGCTTGTTTGAACCTGTGCAGGTGCACACATGTGTGAGAATATTTGAGTACGTATATGTATGTGAAGGGAGCAGGCTGACACGGGAGTCTTCCTTAATCTCCATCTGCTTTATTAAGTAGGAGTCTTTTGCTGAGCCTGGCACTTACCTGGATAGGACTAGGAGATTTGATCTAGGCTAACTAGCCAGCTCAACCTGAGGGTCCTATCTCTGCCTTCTGAGTGATGAGCTTATAAGGAATTGCAACATCTGATGGGCTGTGGGTGCTGGGGATTTGAACATGGTCCACACACTACGTAATGAACACTCTACCTACAGGAAATCTCTCCAGCACCAACTTCCACCACTGCTCTTTTTCTATCATCCTCAGTCTCAACACCCTTCAGTTTACACTTCAGTTGACATTCACATTCTCTCTCTTTTATTGCTGGTTAGTAAGTCAGGAGATTTACATGGTGTAATTTATGTCTTAGAGTCTTATGCAGTTCTGGGTTTCAAGGAGGCCCAAGGAGATGAATATAACATTTACAGAGATTTCATTCTTTTTTTCTGCTTAGGTCAGAATTGACACTGGCTGAGTGTGTTCCGAAAGGCTCCCTTTATCAGACTTTGTGGACTTAACTCATGTGTGATGGTGGTCCATATCCATAGAGCTTCTCCAAGGCTGCCAGCCCAGGCAGACTGAAGAGTCACTGATACGGAATATTTTATCAGTGCTTCTTCATTGAGATTCTATTCTCGGGAAACAGCTATTTCTCCTCTGCCCTAGATGGTCAATTTCTGTATTTCAATTATAAGAAGTTAGAAATGTTTCAATAGAATTCCAGCTAGAGTGACACTTTTCAAATTTTATTTCCTGACCGCAAGTGAGCTAACTGAGTGGCCTTTGGGGCACTAATTTTTAATCAGGGTTTTACCTCCATGCTATAGGATAGGTGGCATAGTCTGACCAGTAATTAGTGGAGTGCTCTGCATATAATAAGATGACAACACCCAAGTCCCCAGGACAGGGCCACAGCAGAAGCACAAGCTGACACACTGGTTCTTGGTTTTATTTTTTTTTTAACTTCATCTTCACACAATTATGATGAACTGTTCCTCTTGCAGCCTTTTACATGCTGAAGAGGAGTAGAATATTTTAAGCTTGCCCACAGCTAAAGCTAAGAAAATCCCTCAGGTACTCACGTCTACCTTTTCCTCTGTCTCAACATTCTGGAATTGTGTGTCAAGATTCAGAGTAGTGTTATGTATTTCTAAAAATGTCATCTGACACTCCACAGATTGACAGATAGGTTGGAAAATGGGAGATGCTTGGAATCCAAAGCTAAATATGCATTCCACCATAATTCTGAGATGTGAGGTTGGTTCAAATTCATTTTTTCTTCAAAGCTGCAGGATGAACCACCTAATGCTCTGTTGAGTTTTCTATGGAGTTCTAGCCTCTACCTGCTCCTTCACCTTTTATCAACACTGTAAGGGAACTGTCAGAGAGAAATAATATTCATGAACTTCTTAATATTTCACAATATTCCTCCTGGGAAATCCATTCAAGTTGAAATTTAACTGCAAAAGTGTGTCAAATAATGAAAATATACAGTGCAATCTATTTGTCATACTTCACATTAAGTTTGAGTAAATGCTTAAGATGACATGAAATGTATAAAGGTAGAACAGTCTGAAAACAAGTGCACTGTATGGTTTAACAATAGTCATAATAACCATATCACAAGAGAGATTAATGGCAGGTGACATGACTTGGTAACAGGTGCGAACTGTATGCAGAGATGAATATACCTATGATGCAATGTTGTATGAGACCTAAACTATGGCTCATTATTATGTGTTCCTGGTTATCTGGGGAAATGGAGATGCTTGAATTCTTAAATTAAATTCCCTGATTATAGCCTTGGGCCCAACACCAATTTTCCTATGAAGCCTGCTTCAATATCTGCATTAATCAGCAGTTTTCAAATTCTTGTCTGTACATAGGGTTGTTCATATTGGCAAACCATGTCAATCCGTGGGAATCCCAGCATCCTCACCTCTATCCTGCTGCAGAGTGTGGTAACAGCAGTCTTGCCTTCCCACTCTGTGTCTGAATGTGATATTGAAAAGCACGTGTCCACCCACGCACAAGACTACAGTTAATGTTAGTAATAACCTCATGTCAATCTCACCCAATCAGTGGCATGAATTCAACCATCTCCACAGCCAGAGGGAGGAAGGGAGAGTGGAAACATAATTCATTTTATTGACATTTATCGCATATATTTGTTGTTATATCTTATTCTTATTCACCCCATACACTGCTTTCCCCTGGTCTCAACTGCCCTTTCTTGCTGATCCCTTTCCTTGCCCAAATAGTCTAGCCTCCACTTTTTTCTCCTTTAGCCAAAAATCAAAACTTCTAATTTGTTTTTAAGAAATATTAATTCTTAAGATTATGGACTTTATGTAAGTTCCCAGAGAAAATGTACAGCTATATTATGTATCCAGAGTCATACACTTCAAATAACTCCTCTACCAAACTAGGTTTCCAAGACATTCTAAACCAAAAGCAACATAAAACTTTAAAAGTCTAGTTGTGTGAATGAACAATATGTTTCTCAGACCAGATGGTAAGTCACAGTCTGCCAAATATATACATCATTCACAATACTACAGTAAATGAAACTAGCAGTACTTGGCACTTTGCATTGTCAACTGCTAATTTGTGAGACTTTCACAACCTTCCTTATGCTTTCCACACTATTGTAGCTGCATTTATAGATGTGAATTTAAGACTATGTTAGCATGTATTTCTCTAAGATCACAACAACTTTTCATAAGTATCTGGGTGCATATCTGAAGCTATTCACAAACAGGAAGTTGAAGGGCGAAGACACTGGAACCAAGAGTCTGACAGCTATGACAGCACTGTGATCATCTGGATAACTCATATTCATACTGCACTTAAGTGCACTACCACACTGAGAATAGGAGACAGCCTGAACATTCTCTTTAACTATATGCTGAGATTTTATTCTAAGGACAACTTTGGCTCAAAATCAGTTCTGAGTGTTTCCTGGCATCTGTTTCTCTCTTGACATAGTTCATATAGACCAACTTGCCCTCAAACTTTTCCAGGAAGAAAAGGGTGGCCTTGAGTTGCTGTTCTGCTGCAATCAACCCCCAGGTGCTGGGAATTCTAGGCTTGCACTACCACACCTAGCTTTATCATCTATTTATGAAACAATTTCAATGTTTGATATATAAAAGCCTAATTACCAGAATTCTTTAAAATTGGACAAGGACTTCAAAGTCAAAATTGAGAGTTCAATAGAAAAAAAAAAGATGTAGATGCTTCTCTGACAAGTTTATATACATATAAAATGCTACATAGTGGACAATATCTATAGCATGGAGGTTAAAACATTTGATTCAAAAATCTTGCATATCATTCATATCATTTTAAGGGCTTATAAATTTTTAGAAACTCAATACTTGAAGCCTTACAGACAAATAAAATCAAATAGAAAATTCTTCTAGTCTACTAGTATGGCTTGTACATTATGGAGAAAAACTTTAGGAGCTACTACACATGTATAGACCTTTTATATGCTTATATAAAAATATAAGTGAATATATATGTATATATATATATATATATATATATATATATATATATATATATATCAGAATTACTTCTTGCAATATGTACAGAATTATATACAGGTGTGTAGTGGGTAGCCATTCCAGCTTTGATCTGGAAGTTCCAACGCTCATTGAGGCTTCGGCAACTGTCACGCCTACAAGGTGGGGCCAAGGGAGGACCCTGGGGACCCGAGATCTGGATGGGCCAGCATGCTTTTGGTTCCTGGACCCTAGATGGTGGAGGTTGGCCGAGCAGAGCTCCAGAGAACACCCTGGACTGCGATACACCTTCCCCAGACCCTGCAACCTACCTATCCCTTCATTTGTAAGTTACCCACTAAATAAATCTTCCTTTTAACTACGTGGAGTGGCCTTAATAATTTCACCAATACAGGTGCATACTCAGGTTTATTACCATGGAAAAGACTGGTCTATTTCTTGCTTGGGAATTTCTTCTAAACTATTCTAATAATTAAAAACAGAGAAGATGACATATTTGAGGTTTTTATAGTCTGGCAATTTAGATGTTACACAGATGGGCTCCAAACCTGGAATTCTCAGCCAACTGGGCATTGTTTTCCCTGGTACATATAGGACACTCAGGCTGGAAATTTTTCAACAATTTTCCTTGTCTAAAGTTACCGTGTTGTACCGTGGCAGCCAAGTCATGATCAGGGATTAGTCTGACAAAGTGACACCTCTTCTCAAAATGTGAATTCCCACTAAAAGGAGCAACTTGAATGAAACCCTTTTATGATGGCAGCTATTTGGCAGGCATCTGGAAAGTAGGTTTGGAATCAGGAAAGGGCATCTATTTGCTTTTCAGTCTAGCTATTCATAGTCCCATACATAGAGCAAGAGCATGAGTGTGAACTGTTTAAACCAGGAATGTAAGAATACAAAATGGGTCAACAATAGACAGTTTATCTACATCATAGGTGGTGGTTGGAAGTCTTTGTCTGGTGGTTTGGGAAATCTTCTTGGCCATCTTCAACTGCAGAGTTCTGTTGCTTTCTTCGATCACCTCCACAAAAGCATCATTTAAGGGTGTCCGTGTGCGCATGCGTGCGTGCGTGCGTGTGCGTGTGTGTGTGTGTGTGTGTGTGTGTGTGTGTGTGTGTGTGTGTGTGTTTGAAGTGAACATGGGACTACAGTATATACTAGCCTTCATATAGGTCCAACTTCCTATGTAAAAGTAGCTGTGTATTGTTCTGTAAGAAAGCAACTCTCTGTTTGCTGGTCAGTACAAGAGCCATACCCAGAGCTGGTCTCTGTTCTTAGGGGGTGATCCACATTTCCAACTCAGAAGCCTTGCTCCAGGCTAGAAACCTTGTTAGTTCTCCCGCTTCTGCTGGTCCTCCTAACAATCGGTGTTTCTTCCTGACCTCTACCTCCTGTGTGTCTGTATGCATTTGTGTGTGCATTTGTATGTGTATGTGTGCACATAAAAGTTTCATCTCATATTTCTAAGTCTCTGCACTTCTCTTTGACAAATAGGCACAGTGACAAACATTTTTATATGTAGTAATTGCTTCTTTTTAAGAATTAGTTTTAACTCAGAATTAAGAGTAATACATAGCTTAATCATTATCAAAATTCATATAATGATGTATCTTAGACCAACCTCATCAAATATGTATATGATTTATATAATATTAAAGCTTTGAAATTTGTATCTCATCAAAGGATAAAATTCTTATTTTTAGCTGAGAATTACATTGTTAGACGGGAGGCAATGTTTTAAAAAGATTAACACATTTTACTCCTATCAACACCAAAGAAGTGTGTTTTTATGTTCATTTGACAGAAGTTAAGGAACAGAGAGTCCTATTAATATGCTGAGTGACACACACCTCTTATGTGGTAGCACTGGGATTTAAACTCAGTATGAATTGATGATTCTGTGTAGTCTCAGGAAATCAATCCCATTTCAAGGAAACTAAGCTAATCAGAATAACAAATCCTAGAATATGCTCTTCTGAATCTCTGTATCATTTGACTATGCTTAGTCCTAAAACATGACAATTAAACTTTCAGATTGGCTAAAGTTACTGACTACCTAACCTGATTGGGTGAAGGGGAACTTGTCTATTCTCTGGGTGGTTCCAAAGTCTTAGTGAAAGTGGGAGACAGGAAGCTATGAAAAGGAAAGCAGTATATTTGTACTTGCTAACAAGGGTTGGGCTTAGATGGTTTATTTTGGTGGACAGATTCATTTGTTTAATAAATGTGTATGGCATTAATGAATCAAAAAAAGGAAAACATAGATCATGATAGTGTAAGACCAATAGACAGTAAAAGCAGTTTTCTTGGCCGGGCGGTGGTGGCGCACGACTTTAATCCCAGCACTCGGGAGGCAGAGCCAGGTGGATCTCTGTGAGTTCGAGGCCAGCCTGGGCTACCAAGTGAGTACCAGGAAAGGCGCAAAGCTACACAGAGAAACCCTGTCTCGAAAAAAAAAAAAAAAAAAAAAAAAAAAAAGCAGTTTTCTTGATATAGAAATGGCAAGGGTATAATTCTCCTCTGAAGAGTCCAGAAGTATCAGGACCCACCTTGCTCATGCTAGATTTACAATAGTGAGAAATTTCAGACCACATGTTTATCTCATTAAAGCCTCTGACATCTGTTTTGCCTCAGTGATTAGTAAACCATTGATTGAATGATGAATGTTTGATCATACTGTCCTGAAAATGAATACCAAAGCCTTATACATAACCAGACAAACTTTCTTCCTCTAAGCCACATTTCCAGGGCAAACACTCTTGGGTGAACACTTACCTCTGGAGTAGATTACAGGGAGGCACATCCACTTTAGTGTCATAGTTGAAGTAGCACATGGGAAGCAGTGACCTAAACTACGAAGCGTACTAAACAACCGTGATGGGGATTACAACAACTGCCAAGAGAACAACCGTAGGGGTGGAAAAATGCGGTCAGAGAGCGGAACCCCCAGGTCAAAGCGCATCGCTAGACTGCTGTGTTTCTGGATGTAATTTTTGTACTTTAAATCTGTCCACCACACCATAGCTGTATGAGACGGAACAATTTCTTCCTATGGTAACCCGTCTACACATGCCTTGATTCTGTGGTTCTTGGGGTTCTAGTGAGAAGACACTTTATTCTCATTCATTCACGTTATTCAATGTATTTCAGTATTTTGGGCCTCAGCTAACCAAATATTATACTACAAAAGATTCAGCTTCTACTGTTAAAGTAATGGGAACATTTTAGGTTCTTCCACTGCTGTCCCAATCTGGGGAGGCTCTAGCATATACCACACATTCTTGGTAATGTTTAATATCCAGTAGCACTCAAACTCAAAATGATACATAGTGCTTCTGCTGAAACAGAATGATCAAAGACTCCATCAATAGTTGAGAAATAGCGGTAATACTGTGCTAGATTTTGAGGTTACAATGAAAAGTGACATCCATTGTAGGTCTAGTACATATCCACGCTTAACTCACCTCATTAATGTGGTCCACAAGTATTGATTTCCACCAGAGGGATTATATGCTAAGATGACAGGTGCATAACATTTCTGTGGGGACAGGAAAAGATGGGAAATTAATTTCTAGTCAACTCCCACAGTTCTTTCTGATCAGTCTTGTATCCAAGTGTCCAAGCTCAACTTGGATTAGTTATCCAAGATGGAAAAGAAAAGGAGGATGATTTTAGAAAAATGAACAAAACTAACTGTCCCCATGGTATTTATTTTTCTAATATTTTGACAATTTTTACCATAAAAGTTAATTTAAATTATCACGATAATTATAATATTTGAAAATGTCCCAAGTTCTTAAGTTTCATTTAGTGCTGATGAATCCACTAAAATGATCTTCAGTCATTGTTTACCAGTGGTAGTAGTGTTCTTATTCGGAGTCCTTAGCTACGAAATATTCAGTTATGCTACCTAGTGAGCATGTTTATGGTGGTATTTTATTTGTACTGAAATGTGATTTTAATTGTATGTTAATAAATAAAGTTGCCTGGGGGTCAGAGCTATTAGAGCCATAGCAAGAGCGTGGCGGTGGTGGCACACGCCTTTAATCCCAGCACTTGGTAGAGCTAGGTAGAACTCTGTGTGTTCAAGGATACAGCCAGCATTGGAGACACACGCCTTTAATCTCAATACCAACCATAGAAGACCTGGAAGTCTCTACAGAGGCAGTCATGTGTTTGGGTTTACAACAAATGAGAAGGCAGAACATCTAGACTATATAAAGACATACACACAGGAAGTAGGCCCCTTTCGGAGAGCTCTCTTGACTGAAGAGGATCGCTGAATCAGGAAGGGTGAGGCTCTTAGCTCTGACCTCTTGGCTTTCTTCTCTGAATCGGCTCTGTGTTTCTTATTCAATAAGATGGTTGGTTACATCTACACATGTTGTCAAGGACTTAAAGGTTTTTATGTTGTAAAAATGTATGTCTCTGTAATTGTTATCATTTCACAAAATTAATTATAAATATTTCTAACATACAAGTATTATATACCTCTCCACACAACGAAGTCACATATGAACAAGTCAGAGCTATTTGTACTGGAATGTCTGTCCTTTGTTTTAAAATCCTCCATTTACTATTCAGTTATGTCAAACCATAGATTTTTAAATGAACTCATAACGATGAATATTTAATGTGTATAAACTTGAAGTGCACTGTGCCTTATATTAACTTGAAAAAGCTCCTCCTTCTAGAAGACATAGTGAAATATAGGCATGCATGTATATAGGGTAGGAACAAGTGTTAGTTACACACATATAAACAATGTTCACGCTTCAACTCTCCCACACAAACCCCTCAAAAGCCAATTTAAGATATGGCCATGTCCTTTGATTGTCCTGGAAACTTGAGGTCTACAGAAAAGTCGAATTTCCTGTGGCTAGAAACTACAATCAGTTATGTACTTGATATAGCAGAAAAGCCTATTGATGAACACTGCCATTAGAGAGAGAAACCTTAAGATGAAAGGGATGTTTTTATTTTTTGATACAAGTCTCTTGTAGCCCAAACTAGCCTTAAACTACCATGTAGCCCATGATAGCATTGAACTTTTGATCCAGGTGCTAGAATTGCAGATATGCACCAAATTGTCTAGGTTTTATGCAGGGTTTGTATGGAACACGGGCCTTTGTGAATGTTAGGTAAGAACTCTACCAACTGCAGTACATCCCCAGCAAAGAAAGGTAACATTCAAATAGTCTCAAAGTGTCTTATTACTGTAATGGCATTTTATACATGTACACACAGTATTTTGTATTCTTCTGTTGAGGAAATGAAGCTTTCTGCACTTCCTAGTTCCTTAAGTTTACACTGGCCTTAGAGACAAATTCCTAAGAATGAGAAGAAAAACAGTAAGGTCAGAGTGGAGAAGCATAGCAGTCACCAGTTTCACCAAATGGTCATCTACAATAGTTACTCTTGTTGGTATTTTACAACTGACTATGGTAAGATGAGGCCAGAAGCACCTCTGGCATTCCTACCAACAAATCAGCTCCTCGGTAAAATCAGTATAAATTCAAGACAAATACAAAACAACTTCAAAGGGTCAAGGAACTTCAAAATGGCAGGACAAGAAAAACACATAAAACAAAACAACAGACCAAGAATCAAGCAAAGGCAGAAAATCAGTCCTAACCAATTGTAAATCCTTTGAACCACAGCAATCACCATCTCAGAAGAATCTATGCAAACATAGATAATAGAACTTATATTTGGGGGAAATAAACAGCTGTCTGTAGAACCTAAGGGCCATTCAGTAGAAAGGAATCCATACCAGGTACTGTAAATCTGGTCAACTATCTGTGGCTAGGTTTGATCTAGAAGAGAACCTGATACTTCTATTTTCCCAAGCTATTGTGATTTCTAACTGCATTCTAAATACACATCCTTACACCCACAGGTAAGTGTAGCTTGTGTTCTTCATTAAAGAAGCTTCTTTCAAGTTGACAGAGACCACCACAGAAATCCACAACTACCCAAATGCAGAGGATATGCCTGTGAGGTACCCAATACCAGCTGATACATCCTAAACACAACACCTACACATAAGGCTCAGAAAGATTGTAAGAACTACAAGACCAGGACATCTGTTACAAGGCATTGTCTTCCATATATGACAGGGAAGTACATATATGACATCTTAACAATATTATCACCTATACAAGACCTGCAAAATGACAAACACCAGTTGACATGGCGACAAATATTAGTAAAACCTCATAAGTACCACTCTTGGATAAAGAAATGCAGGTGATTAGTGGCTACTGAAATAGGGAAATCAGTCTTCTCCAAGGACAAACCCACTGTAAGGTTATGAAAATCCCAAACTAGTCAGCACTAAGCACATATACATATGAACAACACTAAATGGACTCAACTGATATATATATATATATATATATATATATATATATAATGTATGTGTGTGAATGTATATATGTGTACATGTATATATTTACGCACACATATATACATATATATGTAAAATGATAATTAAAAAAGAGGTCATGGATTTGAAAGATAATAGGAGAACACAAGAGAAGATGGACATGGAAGAAGGAGGATTACAAATGATGTAAACACTGTAATCATGTGCGAAATTCTCAAAAGATAATTTTAATGATTCTATTAATGGAATAAACATCACTTTTTAAAAGATTTGCAGAGAAAAGAGACATGACTAAATGCCACTTGCAATTTTGAATTGGATTGAATGTTACAATAGAGGAAAATATTAGTGGGGAAAGTAAAATAGAAAAAAAATGCAATCAAAATCTGTAGCCTAACTGATAGTAAGATACTAGATTGATTCCTTAATTTTTTTAAAATAAAAAATCTGTTTATTGCAGAGCATGGCATTACAGTGCTTTCTTTGTTATTTTTCAGACATCAAAAATTACATAATTATATATATAAATTTATATAATTATACGTATGCAGAAATAGCATCAAATGAAAATAACATGGAGAGCCACTTAATTCTAACCCTTCTATATCACTTATTTGGCAAGGGTTATGTTTATTTTCAATAATGTACATATGTAGCTGGAGCTTTCCTGCCTGGCCCACAGTCAGGACAAATCTCTCTCACCCGTCAGTCCCAAGCCGCTTAAACCCGATCAAGTAAACACAGAGACTTATATTGGTTACAAACTGTATGGCCGTGGCAGGCTTCTTGCTAACTGTTCTTACAGCTTAAATTAATCCATTTCCATTAATCTATACCTTGCCACATGGCTCTTGGCTTACCGGCATCTTCACATGCGGCTTGTCATCATGGCGGCTGGCAGTGTCTTTCTGACTCAGCCTTCTACTTCCCAGCTCTATCCTCCTCCTTGTCCCGCCTATACTTCCTGCCTGGCCACGGGCCAATCAGTGATTTATTTATTGACCAATCAGCAACACATTTGACATACAGACCATCCCACAGCATACATATGAGTGTGCATGTGTTCTTGTGAGTGGACATTTGAATGTGAGTCCAAGTGCCTTTGGAGTTTAGAGACAATAAACCTCTGGAATTGAAAATACATGTGATGTAAACTGCCTGATGAGTGCTGAGAATCAATCCTCTATGAGGGTATTGTATGTGCTCAGAAATTAGCCATCCCTCCAACCCCTTACCAATGATGTTTGAAGTCAGCAAAAAATGCCTAACTTTTAGTAAGTGCTTCCTTCATGATAAAACAAGTATGAAATGCACTATTTGATACATCTAGTACATGGTTTAGTGCACCGCTATTAAGGTTTGACATTGCTGTTCTTAAGCTCCCATGATGAATCAGAAATATATTTTTTTATTGTTTTTTCATTTATTTTACATACCAATCACAGTCTCCCCTTCCTCCTCTCTTCCTGTTCCCTCCCCCGATCTCCTGTCTACACCCCCATCTACTCCCTCTCCATTCAGAAAGGAGCAGGCCTCCCATGGAAGTCAAGAAGCATGGCATATCAAGTTGAGGCCGGACCAAGCTCCTCCCACTTCGTCAAGGCTGGGCAAGGCATCCAGCATGGGGAATATGTAGGTGGAGTTTTCCTATCCCAGCAGCTGTTTCCCAAATAATCACTCATAAACTTAACTGTAAATGTTTGGCTAATATATCAGGCTTGCTACTAGCTAATGCTTACATTTTAAATTAACCTGTATTTCTTATTTACACTCTGCCATGTGGTGGTACCTTTATGAGCATGGCACATTCATCTCCTGCTTTCTCTGCATCTGACTGGTGACTCCTCTGGCTCTGCTCTTCCTTGTTCCATCATTCTCAGTTTGTTTTTCCCACCTAACTTTATCCTGTTCAGCTATTGGCCAGTCAGCCTGTTTATTAAACCAATAACAGTGACATATATTCACACAATGCAAAGAAAGTTTATTCCACAGAAAGAATAGGTTCCAAAAAAAACCAGCTCATGAGCCAGAGACAGGTCCTGATCTGACTGCTAGGGGTTATCTTAAGCAGCTCAGCTAAGACAGAGATGAGGAGTGGCATATACTTTGACTGAGTCTGGTATGAAGTCTTACCTCATTATTTCCTTCACTTAAATATATATTAGGAAAAAAAAACTAGTTAAAGTTGATTAAATCAAATGCCTAATTGAATGAATATATAAACCACCCGGATTGATAATCATCATTTCAAAGAAGGAAATAGTTTAAATACAGTGTTCACTTTTGGTCACGAAACTCATGGTAAAGCTTACTATCCAATTTAGAAGAGCACAAATCTGACAAGCTGCTTAAAATTGGCTATTTGTTTGGCCAACTAAACTGATCTTTCAAGGAACTGAGGGGATAGGAGTAAGAATTTTTTATTGCTAATAACTGGTATGATAAAGCCATTGCCAGCAATTGTTTATTGTATAAACATTTGAAAGAGGGTTGAACCATAGTTCTGAACTCAGAAACCAGAGTTTCTGAGAATCTAACTCTGGAAATTAGGTATTTATCAAAGTGATTGGAAAAAGAAAGAAGGAAGGAAAGGAAGGACACGGAGGGGTGGGGATGAAAAAGGAAAGGGAAAGAGGAAGAGGAAGGAGGAACAGAAAAACATACATGGAAAGGAAATTTAACATAATTGGTAAACTAAGATTTATCAGAAACTATAAATAATTACAGGACCACATTGCCTTTCACAGAATATGTTAACATGATTTAAAATTTGTTTTTGGCAATCTAGAAATATTTTTCTTTATTCAAAAAGTGCATCTGTGTTTGCTTAGATGTCACAGCAAGCTCCAACCAGATCTGATTGCCCCTGCCATGGGTTACATAAGCCAAATCCTATAGAAGGAACACTAAATGAAGATCTGAGTCATTAATGCAACCAGAGACAAAGAGAAGGGCATGGCCGCATAGTGGTTTTTCTGGGGAGTCCTGTGAACCTGGAGGTCACAGATTTGTCATTCTCGTTATGGATCAGTTGGGAACTTATGCAGAGTTTACAGTCTCACAACAAGGAGTTTGGAACCCAGAGCTCATGTGCAGAGCTCTGTGAAGAGAAGCTGAGCCCAGGCCAAGCATGAGTACAGATGCTATGTTGAGAGCACAGGTTCATCCATGGACCAGTTCTTGCAGCATAGGGTGGTGACGAGGTTAGAAACAGGGGAAAAGTCAAGTTGTGTTGCTTTCAGAATGGTCTGAGACAGGATGTTCAGGTAGCAATGTACGTCAACATGTCAGAGTATAGGAACACTGTGTACTCAGTTCTCAGAGAACCAACGGCAATGTTCCCTTGCACTGTTTATCAGGAAAAACAAGTGAAAATTTTTCAAAGTTTATGAAAAGCTATATAGAATATTCAAAAGACTAAAGGTGAATTATATGAATGATTTCTATCTAGACCTTCTGAGTACTAGTAATGATATCAGGGAGAACACACAGACTAGATATACTCAAGATAAACAAGGATGAAACATCAGGGCAGCTCTTATGGAAACAAAGCATTTGCAATACACTTGGGTTTAAATTGTTTATTGTGGCATCTCCATTGTGAGAGCACTGACTATCACTAGGAGTCCTCATTAGTGCTATCCTCATAGGTCCTAGGAAGTTTTCACTGTGGTAGGTTTTCACACCACTCCTTCAATGCTCCCTTATTCCAGTTGTCTCTCCCAGCACTCTCTCTCTCTCCATCTCTTCCCTCCCCCACCTGATCCTTCCAGCTCCAGTTCCCAGCTGCCTCCAGTCATGAACAATTTCCAGATTACAACAAAAAGCTGTAAGCTTTCCTTTCATTTCATTTCTTTCTTTCTTTTTTATTTTTTTCAAGATAGTATTTCTCTGTAATGGCCCTGGCTGCCCTAGACTCACTTTGTAGACCATGATGGCCTTGAACTCACAGAGATCTGCCTGCCTCTACCTTTCCCTCTGCCTCCTGAGTGTTAGGATTAACGGCATGAGCCACAGATAGAGAAAGAGTTTTGGAAAATGAGAAAAACAGCATTGGCATGTGCCTTGCCATTGGCTTTCTGTCTTCTGATATGGCACAATTCTCACATTGAATTTTGCTGATTGTTTTGCCTTGGCTTAATGGATTGAGATTGGAGGACTAGGGGAGATTAGATGACGAAAATACCATAGGTGATTCCTCTGAGAAAAGAAAAGATAAATATCGAGTCCCTAGGCAACCATTATTCTCCCAGCCCAGTTCCCTAGTCAAATAGTGACCTCCTAAGCAAAAAAGAACTGGTAAGATTACTGACACTGCCCTGCAAGTTCTAGGCAACAATTAGACCTTATTTATTTTTAACTTTCAGCCATAAATTGCTTCGGGAAGCAAACCATCCATTTGAAAATGCAAAAGACTTGAAGACTCTAAACCACACTGCGGTGGTTTGAATAGCAATGGCCCCTATAGGCCCATAGTGAGTGAAATTATTAGGTGTGGCCTTATTGACTTGTTGAAGTAGGTGTGGTCTTGTTGGAGGGAGTGTATGACTTAGGAAGGGGGCTGCTTTGAGGTTTTAGATGCTCAATCCAGTCCCAGTATCTTATTCTCTCTTCCTGCTGGCTACAGATCCAGATGTAGAGCTCTCAGCTACCTCTCTGTCTACCACCATGTCTGCCTGTGTGCTGCCATGCTTCCTGCATGACAATCATGGACTAAACCTCTGAAGCCAGCCCCAATTAAATGTTTTCCTTTATAAAAGTTTCCATGGTCATGGTGTCGCTTCACTGCAGTTGAAACCCTAACTAAGACACCTAGTAACTACTGTCAGCAAAGATTTTGAGAAATTGAATACCACCTCACACCCCCCAACACACACACTTTACTGGGGGAGAGGGGGTATATAATGGTTCAGTCAGTTGGAAAATAACTTAGAAGATACTAAAAATGACAGATGCATAATTATCTTGTGAACTAAAAATATAATTCTGGATTGATAGTAAGAAAAAAATTAAAAATATATGTTTACCCAATATATGTGCTCAAATGTCCATAGTGTCATCATTCTAATAGGCAAAAATTGGAAAATAAGTTGGATTCTATTAATCAATGAATATGCTGATGTATACTATAATTATACATAAACTCTAAAACCAGTCTACAAACCCAAAAACATACATTCAATATAAACAGCTTATTGTGTGATTCTAAATATATGAATATTTTCATTATTTCCATAAAATCTGCAACTCCTACAAGACATTTTTGGGATATTTCCACATCCAAAATCTTACATCAATATTATTGTGGATTTTTTAAATCATTATTCACACACACACACACACACACACACACACACATACACACACACACACCAGCCTATTTATCATGTAACTAGAGACTGGTGAAAATTTTCCTTTTCTGTTCTTTATTGCTTCTAGAATATTATCTACCCATCAACTCTAAAGAAACTGAGTGAATACCTTCCAGCATTTAACATTGTTTACTCTAGATCCTTGATCTTAATATCTATTTTCTCTTCAGATTTAGTTTAATTGATGACAAAATTAGCTAGCATTAATGATATAATAATTCAAATTAATTTTTGTACTTATTTTATACCAAGAATGGTTGTGTGTGTGTAATTTGTGTGTGTGTGTGTGTGTGTGTGTGTGTGTGTGTGTGTGTGTGTGTGTGTGTTTTGGCTGGGTGACTTTTGATCCCCACAAAGGAGAACAATTAATTTAAAAGCCTTTTGGTGGCCCCTGCAGTAGAATACCCTGATTAATTCAGAAATCTTACTCAATGGACATTTCCTCAGCTTTCCTGCAGTTCCATAGCCCACATCTGTCTAGCGTTACAGGATTGGAAATAAGAATATCAGTGTATCACTCCACAAGCCAACTTCTCACCCACACAAGAGCTATGTAAGCCACTGTCATGCTTCCTTGACTTAAAATGGACAGAGTATTGGCTGGATTATCATTTCTGATTTTGTGTCTTGTTTTACTGTTTTTACCAAAAATATCAAATGTCTTGCTGATTTAAAAATATTTTATTTAATCTCCACAACACATTAAGCAAGTAATCTGATTTTTTTAAATTTTAAAACGAAAGTCATCATTATTGGTAGTTTGACAATGAAGTGGATATAATTATTCAAAGAAGGGGAGTGGAGAGACATGGCTCCAGCTACACAAAATGACTAATTTTATGTTCTCCTGATTGATTTCTGCTCAGCAATCAACTTTGAATGAGACAACTACTTAGGAGAACTTGCACATTCTGTGTACAATGTATCTCTCTAAGCCAGGCAATAACACATGCAGGGCTGTCTTCTCCTACATGCCCCCATCTTTTGGCACAGCTGCACTATCAATTACAAGGGTCAAAATAATCTGCACCATAGACTTGAGTGGTAGGAATGATATATTCAGGGTTGCCTTGGAGGTGTTGTAAATGCTTGTTCATAGTTCGGAGCAGCAGGTAGATGAGACATCAGTGCTCCTGAACTTGCAACTTCACTGAAGGCAGCACACAAATCACTAAACTAGTAACTCCTAGCTACATGCTAACCATTTGTCCTTATACCCAGGGAAAAATGTAATTCTCACCTCTCATCCAGGAAACCTATCTTTGCAACAGATGAAGAGCATTGTAGAAAACAAAAAATCAATCAAAATACAGAGTTGTGGAGCCCAGACCCAACTCCTGTACCTAAGGCTCAAAGATCACTGTGGAAGAGAGGGCAGAGAGATGAAAAGAGCCACAGGAAAAGGGAATCAGCTATGAGATCATGTTTCCTAGAAATGTCAGAAAAATACAACCATGAAATGTCACCAACAAGGCTGGCTAAACATCACCTGAACAAGGACGCCAATAAACATGCTAGCATGGAAGGGGGAAAGCTCAGGAGACCCCAGTCATAGAGAGAGGATGGCAGGCAGCTAAGGAATGCTGAAAGCATGAGAAATAATCTTCCCTAGGGAAAAACACACCAATTTTTATTCATTTTTAATAAATAAATTAGTTGATATCTTTATTGAGTCAGATGTCAAATAGCTAGTAACCAGAAGGTAGGTGTGGATGGTGGCACCTGTGGTGCCTCATTCCACAACCTTCTTTTTCCTTACTGTTCATCTCATCTTCTAGACACAGTGAAGAAAAAAAGGCAGACTTTCAGCTTTGCCAGGTAAAGAAAGCAAGAGGCTATTGAGATCATAAAACGCAATGATTGGAAAAGGTGTTGCTGAGACTCTAGGGACACTGGTTTTAGAATTTATTAACTGCTTGTACTTTATGGGTGAGATTTCATGGACTTTCTGATTGCCGTATTGAAATTTCTGATATCAGCTAATAAGTGGCAAAGAAGTTAGAGGCTGAGGCTAATGCATAAATAGTGATAGACTAAAGCACTTTGTAATTTGTTAAATCATTTTACTTGTAAACTGATGGATGGAAAGCCACAGTTTGCAAACACTCAGGCACAGCAGCTCACAAATAAATAATCAGGAGGCCTTGTAACTGTGGCAAACACCTGCATTTTTCCTCTCATGAACAGAAGTTGCAGGGTTCTTGGCATCAACAAAGACATGCTGAGATGAATTTCTGTCTGCCAAGTCATAATAATAATCCACTTCCTTGTTATGATATCAAGAGTCAAGGGTTCAGGTCCCATCATAGCTGAACCACATAAGTTTAGTGAGAGTTGCTGAGGGCTGGCTGCCTGGTAGACACTGAGGACAGTACTAGTAGATAGGTAAACATGTAATTTAGGAAGTTGTTTCAGTCAGAGCCTTTTGCCTTTGGCTATTTTGCCTCTGAGGAGCCCTTTCCATTCAGGCATGCCCCAGATACACCATTTTCCACCGACCAAGGGACATGCAACCTCAGGATACCTTTCATGATCTTCTAGTTCCATCTGCTTCAGCCTTTCCCTCTCACTGTGGCTGCATTAAACCCTCCTCTGGATTTGTTTCCTTCTGGTTCCAACAGCCTCTGTTCTTTAGGCTTAGAGTCAGTCTAAGTTAATGATACAGTTCAGCCTCTTTACAAAATAACTGGTAAGAACTCAAATATTATTTATATAATCTTATAATTATAGGATGAAATACAAATTAAGGTCATTTTTTTATTTGAATCAGCATGGTGTTTAAATGCTTTATTAGTGAAAATTATAAAATAAATTTAAAAAATAACAAATGGAGGATCAACCACACAGTCTGGAATCTTGTGAATTGATTAGCAATATTAACGTCAAATGTCTACAGAACATGTTCAATACAATCAAACACTGCCAAAGGAATGATCTCAGGATTCTTAAGTTATGCTAAATCATATCCATCTTTGGAATAATGTCAAGTTTATAGTGATTTACAAGTACTAGAGAGGAGTTTATTAGATTTTATAAATGGCTCTCACAGGAGTTATATACTCTTCTAAAAGAACAATATGCATTCTCTTTTGTAATAAATGTAAAATGCACTCTTGGCAAAAATAACAAAAGCTGATAACAGACTTCGATTGGGACTGTGTGTTCCTTACACATTTCATTTCTGAGTATTATGAATTTTAACTTAAGTCCTAAACAGGAAATCATGTGGTTGATTTTTTTTAGCATTTAATATTATATTGTAAGCTAATTACTTAGTAATAAAGACTGACAGTATTCCTCAGGGAGAAATCTAATTACATTGGGTTGACTGCCAAAGAAATTGCTCTAAAAGTGAAGTCATTTTGTTGTTAATGCTATGCAAATTGCTATGAAGAAAGTAGCAATTGAAGGGCTAATTTCATTGTTGTATCAACATGTGTGAACAAAAGAACTGTACAATTATCCTGCAGGATAAACGTGGAATGGAGTCAGTGACATGTATTTTGTGAGTGTGACACTTGACTGGATAGAAAAAAAAGTGAAGTCCAGGGTTAAATCAATCATCTCAGGCAATTAAAAGTAAAGAAAATAAAACAAATTTGAATTGCTCTTGAAATGAATTCACCCTTGACTGCTTGTATTTTATCTTCTATTAAATTAAAGAGATAAAATAATCTTTGTCTTCACTGTTATCACTTCATTTCTTCAGCTACTGATGGTCATCATAGGTAGGATGGCTTTATGAAGCAGTAAAGCTACTTTGAGGTTTCATCCTATTTGGAATTTCCACGATTAAAGAAACAAATGACAAGAGATGCTGGAGAGGCTGTGGGTAAGGGAGAGCACTTATTCACAGCTGGTGAAAGCACAAACTCATACCACCACTGGGGAAATCAATGAGAGGTTCCTCAAAAAAAAAAAAAAAAAAAAGTACTGAAAACCACTGATTCACATGATCTGGTTATACCACTCTTAGGCATATACTCAAAAGAGTTTCTATCTACAGAGATACCTTCCCTATTCACAATAATCAGGAAATGAAAACAACCTAGATACCCATCAACTGATAAATGGATAATGAAAATATCATGTATTTACACAATGAAATGTTATTTAGCTTTTATGAAAAACAAAATTATGAAATCCACAGTTAAAAGGATGGAGCTAGAATCACTCATTCTTAGTAAAGTAACCCAGATACAGAAAGAAAAATTTCACATTTTCTCTCGCTTCTGGATGTTAGCTTTGAATCCTCAGATACATCTATTCCATGTGGGAATACCAACAGATTTCAGCAATTTAGTAAGAGTTAAGTGGAAGAAGGAGCTGTTGAAGGAGGGGAGCTAGGACAAAGTGATATAAAGGGTTTAAGGGCAATAATTGGATGGGAACAGTTAAATTGGGTTAGAGCAGGGTATGGGGTAGGATGGATAGAGAAGAAACTATGGAGAAAGACAGCTAATACTAAAGATCTTTTGAAAAGATGTATGAAAACATACTACTATAGAAGCTTACACACACAAAGATGTAATGATATTACCCTACAAAGAAAGAACAATACCCTAATCAGAAATCTCATGTTAGCAAAACAAAATGTTCTTAAAAAACCACTGATTCACATGATCTGGTTATACCACTCTTAGGCATATACTCAAAAGAGTTTATTGCATTGGGTTGATTGCCAAAGAAATTGCTCTAAAAGTGAAGTCATTTTGTTGTTAATGCTATGCAAATTGCTATGAAGAAAGTAGCAATTGAAGGGCTACTTTTAGAGTTGTTGGGCAAATAATGATTCATATAGACCTTAGAGGTATTGCCAATACTTTTGGCTATCCTCTAGCACTTGAAAGTAAGATCATACTCTATTTTTGAAAACATCTTGAGTCACAGAAATCATCTCATACTTACCTGGAAGCTTGATCTCTATTGGCTAGCTGGTGTTGGAAAGTGCTATGCATGTATCAAATGAGAAAATAAAAATCCACAACCTCACCCAGCTGTGAATCATCCAAGTAACAACAACAAACGGCCTGGCAAGATACATCATTGGTGCAATTGTAGAGTCAAACCACATTCTGTTTGACTCTAAAGCTTACTCTGTGAGCTTGAACTACACTTGGCACTCTTAAAGAGGTCAAAAATCAGTGGCTAGATATGTCATAGGCCTTAGGTAAGAACACAATACTATTATTTGACTAAGTGAGCATAAGTACTAAAATAACTCTTAATGACTTGTTGGTATATCCATAGATCAGAACATCTCTCAACCCATTTCAGAGAACTTTTTTGTTGCAATGGATGGCAGAGACACTCTAACTAATCAATATTTGGAGAATAAGAGACTGGATTGCTCAGTCCTAAATGGGATATATGTTTCATAGACTGAGGAGAATTCATGGAAGAGGGCGTAGAAAGATTCTAAGAGGCAGAGCTCATCTACAAAATTAAGGAAACTGTGTTCTTCATACACAACAAGGCAGCTGTACATCTGAATTTACAGCTACGGTGAAAGCATACACAAGACCTGAACACATCTGAGCCAGACAAAACCCCAGCAGAGAGAGAAAGGTAGAAATGTGTGAGTCCCTGTATGTATGTATACGCATCATGTCCATGCTACATGCCTGCCTGCAGAAGCCAGAAGAGGCATCAGGTTCTCTGGAACTAGACTTATAGTTGGTTATGAGCTACTGTGTGTGTACCAAGAACAGAAGCCAAGTCCTCTGCAAGAGCTAAGTGCTTTTAACCACTGAGCCATTGCTCAAGCACTGAGGAAAGTTTCTAAACCCTGTAGTTACATGTAAAATTCCGAATATGACTTTAACCCTAAACTGAGGTTTAATGTGATGTAGTATATGTGTCTATTGTAAAGAATCGCTATGAAAACAAAGCTGCCTGACTGCTGACACAGACACAACTCATATAGTAATCATTCTAATTTTCCATCTTACTCTATTGTTACTATGTTAATTTTTTAAACTATGTGTGCATGAGTATATCAGTATAGGACTGTGGTGGTCATGAAATCATGCTGGAAGCCTTGCTCCAGAGGGGTTCTAGGACCTGGGACAGATGTGTGGAGTCAGTGCCAAAAAGAATGATCAACTGTTGTTCAAACAAGTGGCCCTAGATAGCTTGAGCCATCTTTATTTGTGAAATTTCAGTGGTTTGAATGCACAGTTTGACAACCAGTTTTTACTTCCTAAGTTTCTAAAAATGGCTACAATAATTATCAGTTTGCTCCTTTACTCTTTCCCCTTCCATCTCCCAACTTGCCCATGATTAGACATAACCTTTTTTTTATCTAAATTTCTATCGTCAGGAGCTTAAGCACTTTTGCACACTACAAAGGAACTTTTCTAACCAGACACACCTGCAGGTAGATCAGTGTGCCCAGGTGGCAGCACATGTGGTTATAGCATCATGCAGGATGAGATACAGGTTTTGTCTCTTTTGGTTACTGTTTACATCTGGTTGGGTCTGGGTTCTCACAATCAACTCACCAGTCAGGTATGGATCCATCCATTCTACATTTTGTACTGCTCTATCCTCTGTGAATTCCAAAACAGTTTGTTGGAATCCCTGAAGCAGGAGTTACAGGTCATTGAGAGGTACTCAACCTGGGTGCTGGAAACCAAAGTGGTTCCTGTTAGAGCATTATGGAATTTTAGCATACAGTCATCTCTCCAGACTTGTAATTCACCATCTTTCTTAATTTTAATCAAGCTAACAAGTTTCCATATATGAACAAAATCTTTACTCTGGGACACTTGCAGTGACACAGGTTAGTATAAAGACTACTCTAAGGGGACCCTTGAAAATTGAATGGGACTATTGGAAGCCCTCGGAATTCCAGAGGAGTGTTTGTGTCATCAGTGGGGCATCTGGGAGGCATAGCACAAAAGTGATAAAACCCTAGCTTTGGAACATCCAAGTATACCTCAGTTTGTGTTACTAGCTAGAATCCAATTTAGAAATAAGGTGGGGGGTGGGGGTGGGGAGAGTGGTATGGAAGTTTCTATCTTAAATTCCCCTGGCCAGTAAACATGCCAAATTAGGAGCATTTATTCCGGAATGGACTTACCTAAATCTACACCCTCTTTCACGTGGTACCCATAAATCTGAGTATTGTCATTGATTGAACATTTGATCTTTAGGCTCAGAGATAGCATCAGAAGCCATGTTGCAGAATCAACAACAGTCTTTACCAAGTTTTACACACTGTAAGACAGTGGCCACTATGAGCATCTGGAGCCCACCTGAGAAGCAGTAGGGAAGCCACAAAAGGCCTCCTTCCCTTTAGTCTCCTTTAATGAAAGGTTTTGTTTCTATATTTTGGTGCAGCAAATATTTGCTGCAAAAAAGTATAAAACTACTGTATCTGAAGCATGTTCTTCTTGGAAATATTGAGAATACATAGTGTAGATGTAAGGGAAAGGTTTTCATAAGATAGATTATAAATCGGTTAGATAAATAAATGTATAAGATAGATGATTGGTAGATGATAGACAGATAAATAGACAGACAGACAGATAGATAGATAGATAGATAGATAGATAGATAGATAGATAGATAGATAGATAGTTAGAGGATAAAAGCTCATAGACAAAAGCATAAAACTAGCCTGATCCGAACAACCATGCACTAAAAATAATGATCACTGTGGATCCTTTGAATTACCATTTAAAGAAATTTGGTAGTTCTTGACTTAAAAAGTTCTCAGTGTCAAGTCCTTCACCAAGCACTACTCATGCCAGTTCCTGATATACTTGAAAATCCTCCTAATGTTACATTTTACATCTCTCAGAAACACCTTCATTTTCACCTACAACTCAACAAACGTCCTGGCCTGACAATTATTCATTTTAGTTCCTCACATTGTCCGATGGGCTCTAGCAATTGTTTCCAACAACAACAGATCACTCTTGTATGTAACATTCAGGTGGAAGATGCTACAATCACAATCTCAAAGCATGGCCATGGGTCTAACCCAAAGCATCCATAAACTTCCATTTATCCAGTAAATCCAGTCATGCTGCCCACCTGTTCTTTAAGTTTCCTCTGCCCCGTCCTGGCATGTAGCTTGGCCTCTTTCTTTAAACTCAGGTTACATCTCTAGCACTCTGTATGTAGTTACTGCTGTTTCTCCATCTAGTGCTTGTAGCCTACCACCTGTAATTTATATTTTTAACATCTACTGATGGTTTGTGTGAAGATTTGTGTTGATTGATAGAGGTTTCAGCCTCCCCATGACCTGGCAGCTCGTCTTAATAGCTTGCCAACATGGAGCTCCCTCCCTTCCTGCTTCTACCTGCCCTTGTCTGGAGAATGACCCTGGGCCTAGAGGACTGACCTTATCTAAAAGCTGTCTCTAAGCCAGATGCCTGACTTATCTTTAGCCTGAACTCTGACACAGATCCCTACTAGAAGACTCCCTTGCTACACATATGATAACTAAGATTTGTACTAGGAGCCTTATGATAGGAGAATGCCTCTTAATACAAATTAGAGTTTGTCCCCAAGCTTCCCCATTCTGTCTACTCCTTGTACTCTTGAGTTAAATTGAGCCGATTCACCAAAATCTGTCTCTGGAAGGGCTGTCTCCACTCATGCTCATGGGCTGTGCACAGAGGTTTCTGTCTCCCCTTCTGCCAACTTCCCCTGTCAGACTGATGGCCGACAGGCTGAGAGAGAAGAGGACCCCCAAAATAGACTACGTGTAGTTGTCTTCTTAAATTGTCATAAAATGATTATTTGATAATGAACTAAAACAATTGAAACTTTCCCACTTTCATGGAATGATCCGTACTTTATCTTCATAAATTATCTTCAAATACTTGGATAATTTTTTCTACATTTGATTTGTTTATGCTGATATATAATTTTATTTTTACCCTTATAAATAATAATTGTGTGTTTATTAAAAATTCTTAAATTGAAATGATTTTTTCTGTCATCATGGTTAAAAAAAAGCTACAATCTCTTACTTAAATGTTAATATTTGCCAGTGAAGCCACATGGTCCCACAGTTTTATAATGTATATTACACAAAATTACCAATTTTTTTTGTATAGAATATTTTCAAGTGCTAGATTTATATTGGATTTATTTAAACAATTTGTGTGAAGTATGTTACCATTGGATTTAGAAGTGTATTAGCAGATATTTATGAAGACATGCATGTCAGTATGTCATTCTTTCCAGTAAATATGTCTGTCTAGGTTATTTTTTACTACTACTGTTGAATGTGTGTTTGTCATGTTGCCTACTAGCTTTCCTGCTTTATTTATAAGTAGTCAACTTTTAAAATAGTCAGAATGTGATTTTTAATTTTAATTTGTTAATTGGAGCTATAATTTATATCATGTTCCTTCTCTTTCAATTAAACTGTATTCTCATTTACCCTTTTCTTGTGTTTCCTAAACAATAAAGCAGTTGAAATAGTATGTCACTGGCATTATATAGTACCACTCATTTCAGAGACTTGTAAGTTTTTTAATTAGATTTTCTTTACTTTAAACTTAAAAATATTTAGAAGTTGTAGTTGTTCCTTGTATTGTTAATATATAATTTTATTTCATAGTGGTTTGAGAATGTGGCTTTTAAGATCACTACTTGGGGGAAGTTTTATTATAGCTAAGTACATTTTGCTTGTAAATTTATGCTCAGATCATTTGATAAGCTATTTCAACTTATAAGAATATGTTATTTTTCTGGGAAAAGAACATAACTGTGCATAACTAAATTTATTACCACAGTATAATAAGGTACCATCCTGACTGTGATAGTATCCATAAAAGTGATCATTTTGCACAAAAATAAAGACAATTTGAAACAAGAATCAGACATCTGAGGAATTTAAGATTCTTGGGAACCACATGGGAAGGAAGAGGAATTCAAATACTTTTTAAATAATTAGTATTGTTTACATGCATAAAAAGATGGTGGTGGGCTCATCTAAGCAAAGGAAACTCTTATTGTTTTGCCTGAGTGAGGTCTTGCATGTCCTACCTTGCTGGCTTCATTAAAGAGGAACACTTTACACCCAAATAGTGATTTACATGGTATAAAACCCACAGGCTAAGCCACAGACTCAAGACACCAAACTCACCCACTCATTTGGTTTGATTTCTCATCTAAGTCTAGGACTTTACCTTTAGCTAGGATCCTTAAAAATATCACAGAAATACTCAGCTAACAGTTTTGAAATCCACTCTAATCTAATCAGGGAAAGACCATTCAAACTGATAGTGAATTCCCTCTAGACTGTCATTCTGAAAGTCCCTGTTGGTTGGTAGCCTTTTCTTTTTTTTTCCCTTTTCTCTTTTCTTTTATCCTGACTACACAGAAAGAGCAGATGAAGAGAAAGTTCTGTAGTAAGGACTCTGCTCTGCATGGTGTTCTCAAAGGTAGTTTAGCTTCCAGCTATGAGCTGTGGTTTTTAATGTACCTGTGTTGGGAAATGGTCAGAGCTAATACCAGAATTTTATTCGAGGACTACTGTGGGTTTTTTAGGCATGCGAACAAAAGAGTAGTCTGTGTATGATCTCCGCATTTCCCAGAATTTTACGTCCATGTCCTTGAGAATAAAACTGAGGACATTTCAGAGAGCTTAGATATATTTTTAAAGTCTTAAAAGAAACAATATTGAAGTGAAAAGTAATCAAAATATATGAATGCTTTTAGGACATATTTAGTTTACTTCTAGCACCCTAGAGACTATTTTTACAAGTTCAAATTATACCAGTAACTTATTTCCAGTAATTTTCTAATTGTCATCCAATTTTCTTAACAGTTTTCTAAACACATATCCATGTGCGTTACACCTATAACAATTAGACTGAACCATATAAGACTGAGTTTTAAACCAAAAAAGTAAAGTCAAACATCAGCATTTTCATATGGCTAGCATAATGAATGTGAGAGAAGCTATATCCTTGAGAACCTGATCATCATGACCTGTAGACGAGAAAGAGAATTGTGTTGTGGGATATTCAATCACACTCTGAATCCCAACTTTGTGTTTGCATTAACCAAATAAAATCACCCTTGGGTCAGAAGGCCGAGTTAGCAACTATTTGACAGAAAGTAATCACAGAGAGGGAGTCTGGAAGATGGATAGAGGGAGACACAGAAAGCAGTAGGAAGGGACTTGGTATATAGCCTGAGTTCTTTTGTTTTGGCAGAGCTGAAGGATGCTTTCTGTTGGAGATGCTGGCACAGAGAAAAGATCAGCTAGCTACTACTCTACCACTCTGATCTAGCAGGTTTTTATACCAGCCTTTGACTCTCAAGTCTTATTGATGATTAGAACAATAGAGACTTAATTTAAAACTACATAAGGAGGTTGCAGCAGAGCCGGGGCTGTGGGACCAGAAGCCCGGCCAGGCCTCGGCCTGAGTGGCCAGCAGGCACTGACTACAGGGCCGTGGGGCTGCAGACAATAATTAAAATATCAGTACATTCATGTGCAGCCACGAAGCAGACAGGAAAACAACAGCGATGACTTCTTAAAAGGGCTCCTAGAAATTAACTAAAGGCTGAACTTAACATCAACACACATGAGATAAAAAGGACTGTGTCTCAACCCAGAACCAGAACCTCCTTCGCAGGGGGCTGGGGAACAACAGTACCGTTAACAGGACTTAGAGCAGAGTGCTGCAACCATTGCCCTCAAACCCAGCTCCAGCACTAGCTGTGGCAGCTGAGCTTCTGCCTCATTGTGTACTTGTCTCACCTTAGTGTCTGGTCTCATCAGGACAGTGTGAAGTCCCCTTAGTCCAGATGAAGGGTTCTACCTCCTCAAATCCAATATCTCTCCGTGATTCTCAATTTGTGGGTCACTGGGTAGCCAGAATGTAATTCCTTCTTCCAAATCTCAGGTCTGGTGATTCATTTGGACTCTGTCCTTGTTTGTAAATTTATGGGAGAGATTTTCAGGTTTTGCTCCATTTAATACCCGATGTGTATAAGTGAAGTGATGATGGGGTTTCAGGAATGTTGATGTTAATTCAAATATATTCTGTATTTTCTTTCTGAATTTAATATGCTAATAATCTATTTGGAAGAAGATAAATGTTGAAATTTGTAGAAACACAAAATGATAAGTGATTCCATAAACAATATGAGGACCATTTGGAAGTTATAAAATCATATGAATATAAAATTAACAGAAAGAAAGTAGTGTTGTCCAGAGGAACCTAAACATATTGTTACTAAATACCAACACAAGAAACAGATCACCACCAAACAGCAACCTGCACAAGGGATTTTTCATGGGGAAATCATAAAGGGAAGCAAAGGGATGGGACAGGAGAAACATGTCTTCCAAGGGCTATGACTGGAAATCTTACGTTCAGGCTATGGCTCACATCAAAATGAATGTACAAGGAGGCCTCGACCGAGGGCACCGGGGTGAAGCTGACCTTACCGTGGCAAGGGTGCCTATTCCTGCCTTTTGCTCCTATGATGAGAACCCTTAAGGAGTCAGAGAGGAAGACAGTACTGAGGAGGTGGCTCTGGGCTCCCAAGAAATCTTCCCAATAATTCTCAAATCTACTTGGGTATATATCTCCTTATTTGTGGGTGCAAAAATAAATGGAGAGCACATGGACTCCTTACCCAGAGACGCATCTATTGAGGCCAGCTGTCTCAGTTTCCATAGCACTTTTCCTCCAAACCTATCTTTCAGAAGAAAGAGGAGAAAGAGGTAGAAGGATCACCACATAGGACATGTTATCTGATATTGTAGGGAAGAAAACTAGACCTGGGAACAATCTTGATGACATCACTCCACGGCAAGGGAATGAGGGCAAACAGCTCTTATATCGTGACTGAACCCTAAAAGCCCTAAGTTAAACATCACCCTAAAAGAGGACACTGAATGATTCC
Organism: Peromyscus californicus insignis; assembly: GCF_007827085.1. Lineage (NCBI taxonomy): Eukaryota > Metazoa > Chordata > Mammalia > Rodentia > Cricetidae > Peromyscus > Peromyscus californicus. The sequence goes on along the minus strand of NW_026294469.1, from coordinate 75,098,208 downwards.
AGTCTGTAGATGTAACCAACCGTCTTATTAAATAAGAAACACAGAACCAATGCAAAGAAGAAAGCCTCCAGGCTTTGCCCTGGAGGAGGTAGGAATGGGGAGTGGGCTGGGGAGAAGGTGAGGGGGGCGGGAGGGGGGAGAACAAGGGAATCTGTGGCTGATATGTAGAACTGAACTGTATTGCAAAATAAAAATAATAATAATAATATAAAAAAAAAGAAAGCCAAGAGGTCAGAGCTAAGAGCTAAAATCTTACCCTTCCTCCTGCAGTGGTCCTACCTCTCCGAAAGAGAGCTACTTCTTGTGTTAAAGTCTTTATAAAGACTTTCGGTTCTGTCTTCTCATTGGTTGTAAACCCAACCACATGACCGCCTCGTCACGGCCTGTCTGTATAGACCTCTAGGTTTTCTATGATTGGTATTGAGATTAAAGGCATGTGTATCCAATACTGGCTGTATCCCTGAACACACAGAGACTTACCTAGCTCTGCCTACCAAGTGCTGGGATTACAAGGGTATGCCACCACGGCCCCGCTTTCCTATGGCTTGCTAATAGCTCTGACCCCCGGGCAACTTTATTTATTAACATACAAATAACATTTTAATACAAATAAAATATCACCATACCAGTCCTTATATTTTTCTTTTTATTTATGAGTTTATTTTTTTCACAGAAGATGGAATAACAGTTTTATTATTTTTTTATTTTTTTTTAATTTTATATTTAATTTAATTTTACATATCAGCCACGGATTCCCCTGTCTGACCTCCTCCTGCCCCCTTCCGGCCCTCCTCCCAATCCACTCCCCATTCTTACCTTCTCCAGGGCAAGGACTCCCCTGGGAATTCAGCTCAGCCTGGTATATTCAGTTGAGGCAAGTCCAGTCCCCTCCTCTCTTCACCCAGGCTGAGCAAAGTGTCCCAGCATAGGCCCCAGACTCCAAAAAGCCAGCTCATGCACTAAGGACAGGTCCTGGTCCCACTGCCTGGGGGCCTCCCAAACAGTTCAAGCTAATAGACTGTCTCACTTATCCAGAGGGCCTGGTCCAGTTCCATGGGGGCTCCTCAGCTATTGGTTCTACTAGTTTGGCTATTTGTCCCTGTGCTTCCTCCAACCATGGTCTCAACATCTCTTGCTCATACAGTCCCTTCTCTCTCGCGCCGATTGGACTCCCTGAGCTCTACCTCAGGCCTGGCATGGATCTCTGCATCTACTTCCATCAGTCATTGGATGAGAGTTTATTTTTCATTAAATGTAACCTACTTTTGTATTTGCCTGTGAATCTGGGAGGAAACCTAAAATTGTGTGGTTCAGTTTTCCTACATTATAAACCCTATACAATTTACTTAATCAAAGACTTGGCTTTATAGTAGTAATACATCATTAATTTTTAAATTTATCTGAGCATTACTAAAGGATGGTGGCTAGTGCCATTGAGGTAGGTCTGTGGCATAGATAGATTCCATTTAGCTCCTATCTTGTTTCTCCATGAGACTCAATCTTGGCTTCATAAAAAATCTGCTGAGCCTACAAATGTCTCACAGGCCAGACTTGGCACCCAAATACAATTAATACTATGCTATGGCATTTATATACTATACTGATTTTCAGGAACAAATGAACATGTCCTTAGTTTATTGCAAAACTGTGCAGAAAGATATCCACATTCATTCAAATGAACTCTTCCCCTAACAATCAAGAAGGAGGTATTAACATGAATGCCACATAAAAGTTGAGCACAGGAAAAATGTCTTTACTATCTTGTCTTCAATGAAACAGACATCTTTGATGCAGTATAAGAAATTTAAGTACTAACTGCTCCTATAGTTTTGTAATGTTTCATTATCAGTCATGTTTTTAAAATGTGATATTGTATAGCACACATCAGGCATGGTTCTATGGACAATATACCAAGTCCGTGAGTTCTCAAGAACCTTGTTTATGTAGTAGTAGAATAGGCCACCACAAACTTCTCCATGAAATAAATCCACTGAAACATTGGAGACTGAAAATGTTAACAGAATATAGCTCAGTTTCTCACTAGGCCATTTTAACTTTACATTTCACTTACTAAGAGATTACTAAGTAAATGTGATGAAGTTATTTCACATTTAATATTTTAGCAGAAGAGTAAATTCATAAGTTACCAGTTTAAGAAGCAAAGAAACTGATGTATTTAGAGATTAGTAGATATTTTTTCTCATGAATAAAAACAGGAGTTCAGAGGAACCTACAAGGCCAGCACTTCTCTGGGAATGCATAGAATGGAAAGCTACACTTGACCATGTAATAACACGGGAAATTTGCACATTTCACACTTTGTTAGGACCATCTCTACCTCACATGGAATGTGACATAGTATCACCTTCCTCATAGTGTCTTTTAAGCATCAGGTTAACAAGGATATATGTCCCCCACAGGACAGAGTCCCGAAAGCACAGGCCTCTAGCAACATTGTCTAATGGTATTGTCATGCGATCAGGTGTTGCTGGTCTGTAGACACTTTTAATTCAATTCCTAGCCTCTAATTATTCCAATGCTCCATGGTTAAAAGGCCAATGATCCATTTTAGAAATGTAAATCATCTGTTTGCTTTCAAAGTTAAAACAAGGGCCAGCAAGATGGCTGGCAGGTAAAGGGGTTTCCCTCACAAACATGATGGCTGGAGATCCCTGGATTCCACAGTAGAAGAAAACCCATGCCCTAAGTTGTCTTGAGACATCCTGTCATAGTCCACATACTTGCCTAAATACACACATGCACACCTACACACATACACACAGAAAAATGATAATAATTGATAATGCAAAATAAAAAAGAAGGCTGGAGTTGTAATTTACTAGTATAGTGTCTGGTATGTGCAAGGAAGGTCTTTGGTTTGAAAATAATATTAAAATTATAATAACTAATTGTAGAATTTGCTATGAAAATATGTAAATGATCGAACTTTAGCTCGTTTAGTCTGAATGAAATACCGCCATATCTTTGTTCCTCTGCTTTGGTGAGTTATCTAGGCAGCTTGAGCCAGAAGTCATCGACTACCACAATATTGAGATTTCTAACTATTAATTTGTCAAGAATATGATGCGATTAGTAAGAGTACTTATTTCCTCATGTCATGAGGATTAAATGAGGCACTTCACATAAAGCACTGAGAACACAGTTTGCATACATTAAACTCCAAATAAAGAATTGCTTTTATTATTCCCAGCATCTTGAGCAATGAATGAGTCAACATATTATAGTTTGTTAGTTTTTATAATGTTGCCTTGCAGAATAATCAGCTGTCCAACAGATACATTTCTCAAGTATAATCCTAGGTTAAAAAAATAATAACTCAATTGACAACGCAAGTATAGTCAATGGGAATATCATGTTTCAGAACACTATTGCTCTAAGAATCCTACCCCAAAGTGGTTATATGAGAATAAATAAAGGTGTTATCTCATAAATTGAGTCTAGATGGAAGGTCCTATCCAAAGTAGTATGCTGTGGAGACTTGTTAACTCATTACAATGCAAGTTCTGAACCTGGCCATGCATTGAATCTTCACCTGAGCCTCTGGCATCATACTTCCTTAAAGAACGTTTCATGTATCATACTCAAGTACAACAGCATCCAGCGGCAAGGAAAGACCTTATTCCAGGCACTGTGTCTTGGGACACACAGACCTTTCAAAGCTTTGTTTTGCATATCATTTCTCAATGTTGCTTAAACCACTCACTGCAAAAACAAAGGTGCTCAGCAACTTGGGCTAAAGATCAGCTAACGTTATTGTCAGCAACAGACCTTGTCATTCTCTAGTAGTGTTATTCACTAAGATAAGAGACTCCCATATTTCCATCTCTGTATATTCTCACCAGGGTGGTGCAATTATTAAATTGATGAACTTTCATTGGCATCTTGATATCACTCAAATGCATATTTGACGTTGAGCTCACTCGGTGTTGTGTGATGTATGAATGGGAAATGTATAGTGATATATGCCCACCACAATAGTTACACGGAGAGTATTCTACCACCCTTGTAACCTTCTATGTTCCACCTCTCCTTTCTTCCCTTTAATGCTGAGACACCACTGATGGTTTTGTTCTCTGAAGTTTTTGCCATATAGCTGGATCCTACACCATACAGCCTCCACCAACTAGCTTCTTACTGTGTGGTAAATCTTCCAGCATGTCTTTTCATGGTTAGAAGATAAAGTTTTTAATCCCTGAAGAGTAATGATTCATTCTTTGTTTTTACCTTGTTTTGTGTTCCAATTCACTTACTGAACATTATCTTGGTTGTTACTGTAGTTTCATTATTGGGAATGGTGACTTGTGGGAAGATTGTATATGGATATATTGTTCATTACATTTGCTGATATATATTGTGTGTGGGTGTGTCTGTGTTATGTTCAAGTGTGTACAGATGTCTGCATGTGTCTGCAGGTGTATACATGTTATATACCACAGGGTATTCTCAGTTGTCATCCTCAGAAATGCTTCCACCTCCTATGGGATGGGTTCTCCCATCAGCCTGGAGCTCACCAATTATGCTAGAGATCCCTAGAGATCCTTCTATCTTCATCTCTTCAAATCTGATACAAAACAAACAAACAAACAAGCAAACAAACAAAAAACCCTTTCAACCACTGTTCCTGCTCCATTTTGTATCACACCGGCTGTTAGTTCTTCCTCCCCTTTTTCTTGGCAGAATTTGGTATTGTCAAATGTCCTGGGTTCTTATTATTCTAAAGGTACAGTAATGCTTAATTATTTTAGGATTCTTTATGTTGTTTTAAATTAGGTAAACTAGATAAATTAATCTAAAATAGGCTTTCTCTTTAAATGCATCTCATAAACAGCATTAGCAACTTCAATGTTCATTCTACACAAGAAATGTTTGACAACACAAAAGGATTTTAGTTGTTTTAAATCCTAAAGCATTTATCCTGTGCTTATTAACATAATTTGATGTGCAGTGCCTTTTCTAAATTGTAATTAAATGAGGGTCTGAGATGCTTCATAAAACAATTCAATTATGACATATACACACATACCCATAAAACGGAGACATTTCCATTAGATGGAGTTTGATTTTTAAAACAAACTTTTAAAAGTATTTTTCAAGTGCATTCTTAAGACTGATGATTGGTTTTGAGAAACCTGCTAATCCCATGCTTGGAATACTTGCCTAATACCAGGGGCCTCACACACTGATGTTCACTCATATGGCAATGGAGTGAGTCATTGATGATCCTATGTGTTCCATGGAGAAGAGAAAGCAGAGGGGAGCTAAATGCCTTTCGTAGGAAAGCAAATCAAAACAAACAGAAAAAGTGGACTTGACCCTAAGCAGCCCAACTTAGGAATAAAAACTAAACCCTGTGTCCTTTTGATCCTTCAGCAAGCTACCACCTATTACATTTCTCAGCGGGCCTGCTTGAGTTCCATGTAGCTTTAAATGGCTAGGCTGGGGTATACCAATTTTGCTTGATTATAGAATAAAATGAGAAAGGTGAGTGTTGATTTATTAAACCATGTTGATTGCCCACTTCTGAAAACTGATGAAAGAAGTGCCAAATCTGTAATTAGTAAGAGAAAGACAGAACTTGGAGTCCCTTTGGGATATAAAGTTAGTCATCCACGTGGAATATTTTTCCATTTGATGGGTAATTATGATATATTTAGTAGATGTCTGGCATCAATTTTCTTTGTAACATATAATTATTACTGTGGTATTTTGTCACTTCATAAACCAGTTTCCTTATATTTTAGTATGAAACCCCTATTTTTGACCCATAAGTGGCTCAGGAAGCAAAGACACAGAATAGAGATAAAGGAAAGGATTGCAGGCATTCATTTTCATTCATTAGGTCTGGAGAGAAAAAGAATAGTTTGTATTTTGACAAGAACCCAAGTTTTGGACAAGTAACTAAACAGCTATGCATCTTAATATCTTTAACTGCAAAACGGGTGTTGTGGGCTGAATTCCTATGTGGAGACCCCCAACTTCTTATTCCCTAGAATATACATTGAGAATGAGCCTCAAAAAAACGTAACGAAGTTTAACTAGGTAATATAGGAGGGCCCTAATCCATTTTCACTGATGCCCTTGCAGTACAGTACCAAGTGGAGGCAGGGCCTGAGGCAGTTCCAGGAGGGACTGAGGAGTCATCAGAGACAGGAGTGAAGCAAGAGGTTTTAGGAAATTGGCTTTAACAAATCAAAAAATCTTTAAGGCAGAGCAGTATATTTGAAGTTGGTACAGTTTGTTTGTTTGTTAAGACATTGTGTTATGTAGTTCTGGCTGGCCTAGAAGTCACTGTACAGCTGATAATGACCTTGAACAGCTGATCTTCCCACCCCCACCTCCCAAATGCAGAGACTGTGGACTGTGCCATCAAGCAGAGTTTTTATGGTACTAAGAATGAAACCCAGGACTTTATATATGATAGGCAAACACTATCAAGTAACCACATTCACAACTTACTTTTTAAATCTGAGACAGTCTTACTATGTAGTAGAGATTGGGCACACACTCAAGATGGAGGCCAAGTTTGCCTCAAACTTGCCATACTCTGATTTGAGCCTCATGAGTGCTGAGGTTATACTTAACTCTGAGCAGGAGTGTGTAGTTGGTAGCCGTTCTAGCTTTGATCTGGAAGTACCACCCCCATTGAGGCTTCGGTAACTGTCACGCCTACAAGGCGGGGCCAAGAGAGGATGGACTGGCTCTCTTGGTTCATGGACCCTGGACACTGGAGGTAGACAGAACAGAGTTCTCCAGAGAACACTGCCAGACTGCACTACACCTTTCCCAGACCCTGTAACCTATCCCTTCACTTGTAAGTTACCCCACGAAATAACCCTCCTTTTTAACTATGTGGAGTTGCCTTAATATTTTAACCAATAACAGTGTTGAAGGAGGTTTGCTGAGCTGATGTCAGGCCAGGACCACCATGTCCTTTCCAGGCATCGCTTGAAAACAAGGGGGTGTTTGCAGAGTTATGCCTTCATACTCAAACGTTTATTTCCTTAATCATATGTCATGTTCTTCACATTTATCTTCTGGCAAAAGGTTCAATTAGTAGCATAGTAAAAGTTGCTCTCTGTATAGTAAGAAAAAGCCAAGCATTACAGATTAGTATCTTATACACTATGTATTTTGTAATCAAAGCTGTAACAGTATAAGACGGCTAAGAACCAAGACTATGCTTTGCTTGCCTAATAGGCTGAGTCCTTTGCTGTTCTTCATTTCAATGTTTATGTGCTCCCTGACCCAGATTTTTCACACAGTGTGGAGTCTGAACTCTGCGATGCAGCCAACAGTCTGGAAACACAGGCTTTTGCTGCAATGTATGCTGAACTGCTTGCTAATCAAGAAGTCTTTTTACTGTTGAGGTTTTTCTACAGGATGAATAAAGCTTACCAGGGATATAGAAGTAATCTTTTCTTTTTCTCTTTTTTGCTTAAAATCACCTGAGTACAGCTTGCAAGATGGTTCCATATTTAAATGTGATTACAGACTCTCTAGTCTGGAATACGCAGCATAACTGAAACAGGGATTGCTTCAACTTAGTGCAAGGTGAGACTCTACTTCTAAAAGTCTTCCTTTGATTTCCCCATGGCCCTTATTCACATGCCTGCGCTCACACACTTACAACACACCCACTCATACCCCCACTATGAGCACCACCAACAAAATAGTATTTTTTAAGAATAACTATAAGAATGAATCATATTTATATGTAAGCTCACTCACTACAATGTCTAAATTAATGTTTGACCATAGCCCCATTGTCTAGCCAATAGATACATAAAATTATGTAACGCAAAGGAATGCTTCAGAGCATGTCTGCTGTGTGCATTATCTCATAAGTAATTGTAGAAATAGTATACAGAATGCCAGTGCCTTATCTTAATGACATGGAACTCGGGAAGGTTTTTAGGGTACAGCATAGAAGCTTTTGATTTGATCATAAAGTTGGAGCCATTCCTCAGACTGATGGGTTTGAGCAAACTGTTTTAGACTGTGCCTTCCACTGTCTCTTCCTAAAGTAGATATTGTGAGCTTACACTGTGAGGTTACTTAATAAAAAATGACACTGTGTCTTGAAACATTCTTTTTGTCTTATTCAGGTAGTGTTGTTTGATACACAAAAAAAACCCCACCATTTTGTCCAATGGAAAGTGTCAAGAAGGCAGCAAAGTAGGCATTGCATAACAGGAAATAAGATCACAGGCAGATTCACGGTTCTAGTGAGAAGCAAAAGGGCTGTATGAAGTGGTGTGTAGAAGCAAGACTACCCAAACACAGATGTGGGGCTGAGGGAGTCATCTGGCTGCTCAAGCTAGTGGCACAGATTGTGCAGTGAGATATGGAAACGGGGACAATATTTTCATCCACAGAGTAGTATAACTCAGTTTTCCCATTTGTGATTGCAGTAAAGCACAGTGAAGCATGCATGCAAACACAACAGACAAACATATATACAAAGGTTCATAAGGTTATTTTTGTGAAAGATTAAAAAACCCAACCAAAGATTGTCAGTAAAATTCAATTATGTATTTATAATGATACCCAACATTAGGGAAATTCTTTACTTGTGAAGTATTGTTTGTTTGTTTTTCATTTGTAGTGCTATGGACTGAGTTTTGGTTCCCCTTATATGCTAGGCAAGTGCTCCACAGTCAGCAACCTCTCTCCAGGGTTCTGCAGGCATATACACACACGTGGATTCACATATACCCACGTGTGCATGCTCACCTGCACACGCATGAGCACATATACACATACTTATAATGGAAAATCTTTACTAAGTCAAAAGTGAGGATGATATCATGGGTAGTGACATACAGTGAATTCAAATATGCCAAATACAGACTTTCTGAAAATTGTAAAAATTGTTTCTATTTTAGCAGAAAGTTAACTTCCAGAGTCAATGCCTTATGCATCGAGGAGACATTCTGCAGAAGTCACTGCAGGATCATAATGCTTGTAATTATGTAGCTTCACAGATGACAGCAAAAGTCTCTGTGCTTTTTCCATGTCTGTGCTAGATCCTGTCTATCATCCACTTGACTAATACCCAATACTGAATACCTAATTTATTCAACATAAAAATGAATTTGCCAAAACTACTCTGCTCGAGTTAAGCAGTTAATTGAGCATTTGCAACTCAGTACACAAATATTCTCAGAAAACTTATCCTAAATACAATAAAGGAACAGGACCATTAGGAAAAGAAAGGGAAATTCTGGCAAATGTTCCAAGAAGTATCAACTCTCTCAATATGTCTTAGAGAGTCGCAAAGAGATTTGTCTTTTCTTTAATATTTGAATGAACACCATTTCTCTTTTAAAGAGTAAAGGGGGTTGGAGAGATGGCTCAGTGGTTAAGAGCACTTGGTGTTCTTCCAGAGGACCCGGGTTCAATTCCCAGTACCCACATGGCAGCTCACAACTGTCTGTAACTCCAGTTCCAGGGGATCTGACACCTTCACACCAATGAACATAAAATAAAGTTTGAAAAAATCAAATAAAAACAAAAGAATAAAAGACTTAAAAGATAACTTCAAGATAGAAAACACATGCTAATTATGAGTGTATAAATTCATCTATTTCTCATCCCAGACCGTGTTTGACACATGATTATCATCCTCCACAATCATTGCATCAATGTCAGAAATGCAAACATGCATGGGAAAAACTGTAATATTCTTAAGGAGTGTGCTGCAATTCTCAGTCACAGAGAGACAAATAGATGAGGAGAGTACTATTTTTAAAGCTATCTAATTCAAAACTAAAAAATGGATTCTGTACAAGTCCACTTTATGGAATAGCTGTGGCTGACAATACATTTTCTTCAACTAATGTAAAATATGGTCAATGGTAAAATGATGTGTAGGGAAACTTATTTAAATGTCTCTGTGGTCATTTGAAAAATCACACTTGAGTATTAAAGATCGAGCATTTATTAATTATTATTTAGTAGATGATAATTGTTTTTTGTCTACCAAAATTCATGAAGTTGTATGTAGGAACAAAATTACATGTAAACACAGTTTGTTATCCTACATAACATAAAGCTAAATACATAAAAGCCATACATCAATTTTTTTTCCAGTTTTTCAAGACACGGTTTCTCTGTGTAGTTTTGGTATCTGTCCTGGATCTCGCTCTGTCGTCCAGGCTGGCCTCAAACTCACAGAGATCTTTCTGGCTCTGCCTCCCAAGTGCTGGCATTAAAGGCGTGCACCACCACCGCCCAGCACTATATATCAATTTTTAAAGATCTTCTAATTTTTGAGACGATAATATAATTACATCATTTCCCCATTTTCTTTCCATTCTTCAAACCCTCTCATATATGTCTCCTTGCTCTTTTTTGAAATCATGGCCTTTTTCTTTACTAATTGCTGTTACATGTGTTTATGCATGATACATATGTACATGTATACATAGTGAGATGTATTCCTAAATATACCTTGTTCAGTCAGTATAATGTTACTTGTATGTATGTTTCCAGAACTGACCATTGAACACTGGATAGCCAATTAGTGTGCTCTTCCCTGGGTAAGAGTATTTCTCCCACTCCCAGCGTTCCTTGCTTTCCTGCAGTTCTTTGTGTGGGGCTGAGGCCTCATGAGTTTTCGCTGTCACAGGAGAACCTGTAACTACCACTTTCCTAAGACAGCATAATTCATGACTACTTGTTAAGTATTTGTTCTTACACACACAGAGAAGTGTAGTCCCCACTCCTCTTCAAGGAGACTTCATTGTGCAGCAGAGTCAGACCATTACAGAAAAGTAAAACTGATCAAAATACCGAGTTGTAGATTCCAGTTCCCACTGGATGTATCTATGAAGCGTTCCTACACCTTAAGCTTGGGGATCATTGTGGAAGGGGGAATAGAAGCATTCTAAGAGCCAGAGGAACAGGAAGTTTGCTTTGAGATTATGTCTCCCAGGAACATCAGAAACCACACCCACATAGTCTTACAAATGTGACTACCTAAACATGAGTCAAGCAAAGAAAACAACAATATCATCAATATCATTATTTTTTTATTTCACTATCCTAGTTTTTTTCAAGGGTCTCTAAGCAAGCACTCAATGATGGATTGACTACCTACCTATGTTTTGTAATTTTTACTCTAAGACATGGTCTCACTAAGTTACCTGGTGTCTTAGTTAGGGTTTCTACTCCTGTGAAGAGATACCAAGGCCATGGAAACTCTTATAAAGGAAATATTTAATTGGGTGGCTCACTTGTAGGTTTAGAGGTTCAGTCCATTATCATCATGACAGGGAGTGCAGTGGCGTACAGGCAGACGCGATGCTGTAGTAGTAGCTGAGAGTCTTATATCTTGCAGGCAATAGGAAGTTGACTGAGACACTGGATGGTATCCTAAGCAGAAGAGACCTTAAAGCCTGTCTTCACAGTGAACACTTCATCCGACAAGGCCATATGCACTCCAACAAGCCATGCCTCCTAATAGTGCCACTCCCTATGAGATTATGGGGGTCAATTACTCTCAGACTACCATACCTGGATAGATTTTGATCCTCCTGACTCAGATTTCTGGGGACCTATTGCTGTGGGATGTTCTGTATGTCAAATGTGTTGCTGATTAGTCAATAATTAAAACACTGATTGGCCATTGGCTAGGCAGGAAGTGTAGGCAGGACAAGGAGGAGAATAAAGCTGGGAAGTGGAAGGCTGAGGCAGAGAGACACTGCCAGCCGCCAAGATGAGAAACAGCATGTGAAGATGCCGGTAAGCCACGAGCCATGTGGCAAGGTATAGATTTATAAAAATGGATTAATTTAAGCTGAAAGAACAGTTAGCAAGAAGCCTGCCATGGCCATACAGTTTGAAACCAATACAAGTCTCTGTGTTTACTTGGTCGGGTCTGACGGCTGTGGGACTGGCAGGTGAGAGAGATTTGCCCTGACTGTGGGCCAGGCAGGAAAACTCTACCTACAAATGGCGTCCAACGTGGTGGCAAGAGTTTCCACCTAAAAACCTGAGAAAAGATTCTAAAACGGAGCTAAAAACAGTTCCTAATAGTCTCTCTCAAATGAGCGGCAGCTGCTGGTTTGAGCTACTGGTGGGTTCCTAGCGTGCGTGCTCGACCTGCCTATGGCGGGAATGAGGCCTTTGCAAGTGGCACTTTGAGCTGCATAGTGGATTTAGCCTTTGCTGGTGCAGAGCAAAAGGGGAGGTTTCTGGGCTACACGCTGCTTGGCTAAAAGCATAGACCCCCGATAGCTCCCAGAGCTGGCGGTAAACCATGGCCATGTTGGGAAGCTGAGGTGAGTGGATCCAGCAGCCACAGCTGCTGCAGTTTAAGGCAATAGATTCACAATAAGACAGATTCAGATGTAATAGTTTACAATGTGTGTAAAAGATACGCAGGCTTGAAAGAGACAAAAAAGATGATATATAGAGTTATAGAAATAAATACATAGTTTTAAAAAATAAAGTCTTTAAAGAGACAGTAAAGGTAGTATAAAAAATAAGCCACGTAAAAATGGATATTATAGAGAATCTGCATTGTGTTGTCTTTGGGACTTTTAACTGCAGAAAAATATTTGATTGTAAAAGCTGTTGAGTTATGCCAAAATGTATATTTTAAAGGTGCCTTGACTTCAAAATTTGGATATAAGGATATGTTACTTTGGAAAGGAGACTCTGCTTTTGTTCCCACAGAAAGCCAAAGGCTATGGATTTGTTCCAGATTAAGATACATCAGGTTTGACCAGCCAAGACCCCCTGAAAGGTCTCCGATGACACCATGGCCCAGATGATCCAACATCCAGAATGGTTTGAAGGCAACTGGCTCAGACGATACACTCTCATGGACTTTTCCATGATCCTAAAATTTTCTTTGTATCCCCATAAGATACAGCGCCCCCCTCCAGCAGGAAGTAGTAAGAGAAGCTACGCCCAAATTCCCAAATTATATGTAATTTTACTTTGTTGAGGTTAAAACCTTCCTTTTTTAAAAAAAAAAAAAAGGGGGGGAAGTGCTGTGGGATGTTCTGTATGTCAAATGTGTTGCTGATTAGTCAATAATTAAAACACTGATTGGCCATTGGCTAGGCAGGAAGTGTAGGCGGGACAAGGAGGAGAATAAAGCTGGGAAGTGGAAGGCTGAGGCAGAGAGACACTGCCAACCGCCAAGATGAGAAACAGCATGTGAAGATGCCAGTAAGCCACGAGTCATGTGGCAAGGTATAGATTTATAAAAATGGATTAATTTAAGCTGAAAGAACAGTTAGCAAGAAGCCTGCCATGGCCATACAGTTTGAAACCAATACAAGTCTCTGTGTTTACTTGGTCGGGTCTGAGTGCTGTGGGACTGGCAGGTGAGAGAGATTTGCCCTGACTGTGGGCCAGGCAGGAAAACTCTACCTACAACCTGTGATTTCTGGGAAAATTTCATCACCTTAAGCCATTTTACATGATGGACTGTGCATAAGACTGATTTTAGAAGTCTTAGGTGAAGAGGGGCCTAGTATTCTGGTGCACAGCTGGGCATCTAATGCTAGAACATACCTGAGCACCCAACTCCAGCGCACAGCTGAGCATCCAATGCCAGTTCAACGCCAGTGCACAGCTGAGCATCCTGCTCCACTACACAACTGACCATCCAATGCCAATGCACAGCTGACTATCCAATGCCAACGCACACCTGAGCATCCAACTCCAGGGCACACCTGAGCATCCTGCTCCAGTGCACACCTGAGCATCCAACATCAATGCACAGCTGAGCATCCAACACCAGTGCACAGCTGAGCATCCAACACCAGTGCACAGCTGAGCATCCAACGCCAGGGCACACCTGAGCATCCAATGCCAGGGCACACCTGAGCATCCAATGCCAGTTCAATAAAACCAGTTCACACCTGAGCAGCCAATGCCAGTGCACAGCTTGCCATCCAACTCCAGTGCACAGCTCTTTCTCCATGAAACTGCTTAGAAGATTCAGAGACCCTGGGACAGTTTTATAGCAACTTACTGACAGTTGTAATCAGGGAAACATGTGTACTATGCCAAAGAGCATATTAGGATAATAAACACCAAACATTATTAAAGAAAATGGGAGGTTAATACACTGTTTCCATGTTTTTTTAAATAATTTTAACTAAAAGGTTTATTAGGGATACCCAGTAATAAAGTGTTAATATGAGCATCTGCTCCATGTTTAGCTGGTAACTAGGCACATAAAAATTTAATCGGCAGTTTCTTCAGTATTTAAGACTGCATTGCTATCAACATATTTTTCATAAAGAAAGTCATGCACTGCTGTCAGTTATATTTATTACACGGAGGAACATTTTAATATAATAATGCAGATGCCTTCATTCTATAAACCCCAGTAGTACTTAAAGCTGGGATCTTATTACTTGTGCCGAGGGCCAAACAAAGCTATAAACCCACTAAATTCTAACTGAGCTCCTGTGGTTGAATTGTGCACATTTGAGTTGTAAATTACAATATAAAGTAATCAAATATGTATAAAAATGGTAGTCAAGGAAGCAGTTTACTGGATTCATAAGATTTCATAAGAAATAAGGAAAAAAATTATAAACATCAACACAGCACTCTGGGTTTATGAAATTCTCTTCTCCAAATATGACAACACTTTTCTAATAACTTAAGAAGCTGCCTGTCAATCAGCAGCACCTGCGTTATTCTCTTCCTCACGATATCACCTTTATTCATTGCTTATTTCCAACACAATCATATGAACCACTCTGTTAACCTCCTGTATACTCAAAATGACCAAAGACTCCCTGTAGCATTATTAGAAAGATATTAAAACCATGATGAAGGATTCTCTGATGGCATTTTGTAACACAGAGAGCATTTAAATCATCAGTTGCAAAACAACAGTTTTAAAAGATGGGAAAGAATTTTGCTTCCAGCCAGAATAAAATAGAAAATCAGCCGAAATAAACAACCCGGAAACATGGAAACTTGTATATGTGACTACATACTGATAAATATGAGACTAAATAAGCTTGTTTTGTCCTAATATATTGCTAGTCCTTACACAACAGAAAATATTAAGTTATTTTAAATGTGGCATTAATTCTGAGCCCTAAGTCTACATCAACATAGCAACAACAAAATCACTTTTTCCTCAGGAGTTTTAGCAATTGTGTTATTAAATGTAATTTCTGGAATGGTCAATTAAGTAAAATACATTCTTCCTTATCACTAAAATATGCAGGAGTAAAAGAATGTGGGAAATCCCACAATGGTGTAGACTGTCTCCAGCCATCCTTACAAAACTTAAATTCTCTGTGTGTCCCTATACTTCCACCTCAATAAAACATGTATAACTGCACTGAAAGGTCTGTGCCATCACCCGTCCCTGAGAGAACAGCACCTCCATAACAAATGGCATTGGAGATCTTAGCCAAGGGAATTTCTCTGAGACTTGTTTATTTACAAAAAAGATAATAGTATTAAGCTAAATGGATTGCTGGAAGGGAAATGATTTATATATAAAGACATAAGTATCTGAGTGGAATGAGTATAAGGCAGATCTAATCATCATATAATTTCATGTAATCAGTTCTATGTTTAATTTTTTTAATTATTTTATTGTAATGGTGAAAAGAAATTTGTAAAATGAATTTAGCAAAATTTCAACAGAGATTTCATGAGGCTATGTTTCTTTTCCTGGTTCCTCTAATATTTACAAATTTCCAATAAAAATATACAATTTATAATCAGAAAAAAATGTTTTAAAAGCAGTTAGGGATCAATAGTTTGTGGTTTATATTCTTGTCTATAAAACATAAACTCATGAATTTTACATTATAAATGGATTCCAGTAAAGGACGATTTTCCTGTGTTTTTATCTGGAAATGCAACTTGAGTATATATCCATTTCTAACTAAACTCCTCATATAGGAGATGAGTATATGGCTTTGATATATTTTTAGGTAAAACTCTGTGTAGATAACACCAAATGTCTTGTATACCAACCATGTACAGGGAAACTCTACTACCATTTACTGTTGAGAGATGACAAAATTACCAAGATTTTAGTGATCTGAACAGCATTCGAACCTGTGAAGTACAAACCACCGCCTGTGATTTCAGCAACAGCACTACAGGGTACTTCTGAACAGCAAATGCCATGCATTACTGCCAGTTCTGACTATGGCAAAACAATCCTGTCTTTCCTGTCATGAAAAGGCTTTTAACCAGGGAAAGTGTTAGATGTTGACAGTAACTCCAAGGTGATGAAGCCTATTTCAGTTCCCACAGCAAAACTGCCATCTCTTTGTATCAAGACACATATCAGCTAACTGAGAAATCCTAGAGAACCTGACATCCACCCAGCATAGTGTGTGCACTGGTGTCTGTGTACATGTGTTTGTGATAAACAACATCATAGAGAAGAGAAACAGAAGGCAATTATTAAAATCCCCAAAACAACTCTGAAGTCAGGGAGCTTGAAGAGCAGTAATGCTAAATACAGTGTTACCATGAGCTATAAGTGACAAGGAAATATATGTGGTACAGTGTTACCATAACCTGTAAGTGTGATAAGGAAATATGTGTGGTGGCTTGAGTGAGATGTCCTGGGTGAGTCTCAGGCATTTGATTACTTGGTCCCTAATTGGGTGGGTGTTAAGAGGTGTGTCCTTGCTAGGGGAAGTATGCCATCTCTAAAAATTAGCTTTGAAGTTTCAAAACTGTGTACTACATCCAATGGCCTCTCTTGCTGTTTAAGATATGAGCTCTCAACTGCACTCTACCTGAGGGTCACCTGCTACCGCCACTCCCCCATCATGGACTCTAGCCCTCTGGAACCTTAACCCCAAACTAAACTCTTACTGCTCTAAGTTACCTTAGTCATGGTGTTTCATCACATCAATAGAAAAGTAACTAAGACAGAAGTGAGAACCAGGGAATGAATGGGCTATTGCTCCGAGGAAGCTGACAATGCAGTCTTTTGAAGGAATATATAAAAGACTCCAGATCTTGAACAAGGAAAGCAGTTAAATGCTGTAATTGGGGCTTAATGGACCATTCTAGTAAGAATGGCATTCAAGTAGAAGCTTGAAAGACAGTGCTGTGAGCATTGGGCTGTGGAGATCCAGCTGAGGAGGTTCCAGAGGGGAACAATATTAGCAACTCAACTAGAGACAGGATTTTCGGGATACTTTGGCAGAAAGAAGAATGTGGCTGCTTTCTACCTATATCTTAAAAGTTTACTTGAAGCTAAATTTAAAAATTAGTAATGGACTAGTTTCTTCAGTGGAGGAAATTTCAAGATAGCCTAATATTGACTCTGTCATGTGGGTATTAGCAATCATGTGGATCTTCAATGAAAAAGAGCAAGAGGGGCAAAAAGAAATCTACAGGGTACAGTTTGGAAAAGCAACGGACACTAGTTTCATGTTATAGCCAAGCCCTGTGCTGGAGGAGAGGCTGTAATTATAAAGTAGATTAACACCATTACATAAAGGTCAAATCTACAGTGGATTAGTGGGAAGGCTGCTGTTTTAGTTAGGGTTTCTACTGCTACAAGGAAACACCATGACCAAAAAGTAAGTTGAGGAGGAAAGGGTTTATTTGGCTTACCTTTCCAGATTATAGTCTGTCAATGGAGGAATTCAGAACAGAAATTCGGTCAGGGCTGGAACCTGGGGGCAGGAGTTGATGCAAAGGCCATGGAGAGGAGCTGCTTACTGGCTTGCTTCCCATGGCTTTCTCAGATTTCTTTCTTATGGAACCCAGGACCACCAGCCCAGGGGTGGCATCACCCACCATGGGCTAGGCTCTCCCCCATTGACCACAAATTGAGACAAGGCCTTGCAGCTGGATCTCCTGGAGGCATTTCCTCAATTGAGAATCCTTCTTCTCTGATGACTCTCAGCCAGTACAGCTGTCCTCAGTTAAGATCCCACCCAGATAAGTTTCTAACCTCTGAAAGCAAAAGACCTAAGGAATTTTCTGCTCCTATAAAGTAACAACAAACAAAACTGCTGCAGCTCTTACTCTAGAGGGGTAAGTCCCATCCTAAGCTTGCAGCTGAACTTAGTGGTGTTGTCCATGTGCCACTATTTCAAGTCATAAAAGATCAAAGAATAAAGTGGTCATGGAATCTTCCTCCAAAGTTATGGGAGCTTCTGAGGCCAGGCAAAGTGTAACAGAAAGCCAGTCCCCATGTGTGAAGGACCTGAGAGGACAAGAGGTACTGAGAGACCCTTGCGTGAAGCTCTGAAAATAAATCTTGAGTTGCATTGGAGATCTAAAGATGTAGTGCTGTCATATTGGTGAGATATCTGCCAAGGAGAGCTGCATACAAAGAGTGGAAGCAGCCCAAGAGAGAGAAGTGTGTTTCGGTCAACAAAGCTGGAAAGAAAGAGCCATCACAGAGCTACAGGATTTGGAGTTTGCCCTATTGTGCATGAGTCTTGCTTTGGTTCACTAGTTCCTTACTAAACTGATAACCCCTTTTAAAAATGGTAATACATATATTCTGTGCCATTGTATGTGGAAGTATATAATGGCTTTTTTCATTTTACTGCATATTAAAATCAAGATATTGCCTTCAGTCTCAAAAGAGTCCTTGTTTAGGCAAACTTGAACAAATACTGTTAATAGATGTGATAACATCAAAGGGGGATATCTCATTCCTAGACAAAGATTGCTAAGAATTGGAGAAATACTGTTCCCCAAAGAAGACTCCTACAAAATGGTTATCTAATTCCAAATAGTCAGTCCTAAAATCATGTGTGTGTGTGTGTGTGTGTGTGTGTGTGTGTGTGTGTATGTGTGTAGATGAATTTCTACATGGTCTTATTAAATAAAAAACACGGAGCCAAATATAGGGATGAAAGCCTTAGAGAGATCAGGGAAATAGGGAAAGCCACCAGCCAACCTTACCTCACCAACTCTGCAGCTTCCAAATGTGAGTTAATTCCTGTTTACCCACACACATATGCCTTGCTGTTCTGCCATCTGATTTGCTCTCTCTGTTCAGCTACATCACTTCCTCTTCCTGCCCAGCTATGTCACTTCCTGTCTATCTGTACAGACCTCCATGGTAAACTAGTGTTGGAAGTAAGGTATATATATATATATATATATATATATATATATATATATATATATATATAACATTATATGGATTGATCAGGTTGTATTGATCTATGAAGATTTTTATATGAATATATAATTAAAAATACAGGCTTTGAGAGAGCACAAGGGGTGTGCATGAGATAGATGGGAGGGAGGAAAGGAAGGACAAAACAATGTAACTATACTTTAATTTCAAAAGTAAAAAAATACATATTTAAAGGAGACTTTGAACTTCTCTTTTTCAGTTGGAAGACTTCAAGAATACTTTTTAATTTTTTTTTATTCATTTTACATACCAACCACAGATCCCCCTCTCATCCCTCCTCCTGCTCACACCCCCACTGCCACCCCTGCTTTCCCCCCTCCCTGCCTTCTCCAACAGGGTAAGTTCCCCCATGGCGGGACAGCTAAGCCTGGTACATTCAGTTGAGGCAGGACCAAGGCACTCCCTTCTTTATGAGGGGTGAGCAAGGTGTCCAACCAGATGGGATCCAGAAAGGTGGCTCATGTACCAGGAATAGATAGATCCTGATCACACTGAATGTCTCCCATATGCAGAGGGTCTAGTCTGGTCCCATGCAGGTTCCACAGCTGTGGCTCAGACGTTAAAGGCTAGGCTCACAACAAAAAAATATAAGAGACTTTGGACTTTTAAATAGTATTGAGATTGAAAGACAAAGGTGACTTCTGGGGGTGGACTAAATGCACTTTGCATCATAATATAGCCATGAGACTTTGGGGGCCAAAGAATAGAATGTAGTGTTTGGAATGAGATGCCCCCATAAGTCTCAGACATGTGAATATTTGGACCCCAGTTGTAGCTCTGTTTCAGGAGGCTTTGTAGGTAGGAAGTGTTTCACAGTGGGAGGAGGCTTTGAAGTTTCAGCAGACTCGAACCATTCCTGGTTATGTCACTTCTGTCCTGCTTGTGGTTTGAGACGCATGCTTTCTGTTGCTGGCCCAAATCCCGGCTGTCTACTCCCTCAGCCCTGCCATCGCGGACTGAGACCCTTCTAGAATCATACACCAAATAGACCCTTTCTTCTTTAAGTTGCCTTGGCCTATAAGTTTCATTACAGCAAAAGAAAAGTAACAAAGACAATATGTAAAACCACCCTTCCAAAATATTTTACACAAGTATTCAAAATATGGGTTTTTTTTGAAATTTTGTGCTCCTAATTAGAAACACACTTGTTTGGAATAAATCTATGTCTAAGCAAGGAGAAGGTCAGCATTTGTACTCCTGTATGCAAAGGGCTGATTCAGATGACAGACAGTATCACTTCATGGTGCTGACGATCACACTGGTATGAACTTTGTAGGGAAGACTATGAGTTCTCTCTAAAAAGAATCAGAGTCAGAAAAATTTAGGAAGCTTTAATGATTTAAGACATTCAAATTTATCTTATAATGAGTGAATTGTGGGAGGTGGAATCTATGTAAGAGAAAGGATGAGTGTGAACTAAGGAAAATAATAATTAAAATTTGAGGGATGATTTTCATAAAAATTGATGCCATGTGAGTCATATTATGAAGCAAATTTATACATGTATGTATATGCATAAATATATTTGCATATATACATATACATGTGTATTATACAAATTGGAGTGCTTTATTCTACACACACATACACTACATACATACAACAATGTAGCACATAATTACTTACATGTGAGCACAAACAACACGGAAACAGAAAACATGAAGTGAGTTACCCAGGTCTGGTGAATTGAAGAAAGGGTGTATGCATGACTCATGATAAACCCATGGACGGAACTCCATGGGAAAGCTATAAAATGAAACTGTGAGTTCCACATTGGCTGAGACACTGCAACTGTGAGGTCATAAAATAGCCAAGGAAACTAAAGAGCTAGAAATTGGTTTTCAAATGGAGAACTTGCAGTTCCATAAACTGTGTTCAAATGGGGCAGAGTCGAGCGACGGTAAATAGGAGGCTGTGGTGGAAGCAGTCTGAGATAGGGGTGTCCACCTCAAAGGAGAAAGCCATAACTCTGTCTGCCCAGACAGCTCATCTTCTTCTTGCCTGTCCAAGAAACAGCAGCTGTCGTTTTAATGATGTTAGTGTAGGAAGTCGTTAATTGGGGCAAACTCTAGATTTTTATATGTCTTTATTCAGAAGCAACGCTTTGTTAAGGAGGGTGCGGGAATGATATTTTAGTGCTTCCTGAAATAAAAATAGTAAACTAAATAGATGTTAAAATAACCATCTGAATCGAGAAAAGCAATACAAGACAAATCAAATGCTTGAACTTGGCCAGGCGACACCTGTAAATACTAATGCACACAATGGGCATCTCACTCTAATCTCCAGTAAAAAGTCTGGGACAACAGGCAGAGAACAATTGAACAGTTTTACCTGTCCATGTGAATTTGCCAAGTCTGAGACTAGAGCCATTCTGATGTTTGACTTTATCAGTCACAGCTGCAAGAGAAATGCTGTCACATTTCTTCTAAATCACTGCGTCTAAGATTACCATCATGGACACATACTGCACTCTGGAGTAAGCTCACTCTCAGTGAGCATTTTGAATCTGACCATTGGTATATTTGTCATGGGGATATAAGAAAAATGACAAGTAACATAGCTTAGTTATACTTACATGTTCACATTCGCTTACAATCAGAAAATTCTCATGAATTTTTAGTAAAGACTTAATGGAAAATAAGGTGACAATAGAATCCCCTGTTTATCTTTAACAAATCTTTATGTTATCAAACAAGAAGTTTCCTTGTGAGAACATGTCCTTTCTACATGTAGAACTTTCTCTAAGAAAGCTTGCATTGAGATCATTTCTTCTTGGCTGTGACTATAGCCACTTTTAAATTCCATTTTATAAAAGTGTGCAAATCTCTTATTATAATAAACTATAATTCATTAAATGAAGCATTCTAAGTTCATTCATAACAATAAAAATGGATACTATTATGTAAAGTCATATTGAAACATTAATTCAAACACAGAAGTGAATAAAGAAAGATGGAAAAATTACCATTAGGGATTGTTATTTAAAATAAAGATCCTGAATATATTAATTTTTCCAAAATTACTACAAGATGATGGGTATAAGAATGGAAAAATATTCCACATATTTGAACATAATATTTTTAAAACAAAACATAATATATCTTCTATTTCATTTTTCACTACATTCTTATGACCAGCATTTTGCTAACTTATGGCCTATTTTTATTTCCTTGTGTATTGTGTCAATGTAACAGAGATAGGAACTAGAATTTTCCCAATTCATTTGGAATGTCCCTTTATCTCATATGTTGGTCCTTTTCATCTACATAATTATTGTTCTTTAAATCTAATTGCATAATTCCAGGTCCTCCCTCCTAGTGGGATGCTTATAAACATAGTTTTGAACACTCAAAATGTCCCCAATTAAACAATTCAGAACCATCATAATTGTTGGCATCCTGTTTCCACACATTCTATTTGAATAATATATGAATGCAATTATGACATGTGCTAGAGTTGATCAAGGTTTGTTTTAGGATGACTGTGGCAGAAAATTATTAGGATACAGACAGAGAAGCAAAGTACTCCATTGAAACATGCAGAAAAAGAGATGGAATTCTTCATGTATTCCTTAGTTTATTTTGCCTTTTCAATGTTGTAACTGAAACAGTCACAGTTGTAACAGTGAGGGCTACACTATGCACAAGATATAAAGTCTGTGGCATGGAAGGACTGGTAAGTAGCCAGAAAACAGAGTACAGCTTTACTCTGTGTATTCTTCATCCACTGGGCACTGTTACCATTCATACTTGATTCTGCTGTTTTTTGTTTTGTTTTGTTTTCCTTTTGGAAATCATCTCAGAGTTATACTTGAATTTTATTACAGAAGCTCACTGCCCTTCCCTAAAGGGAAGAAAAACCAAATAGTTTCTACAATCAAGTATAATATTTAACATTTTTCTTTCTAGGGTTTGCATCACTTTTATTTTCTCCCATAAAATAATGGTCATTATTTGGTAAGGACAGAAGAACCTCATGAAATTTTGACAAAGCTCTCTGGGTCATATTGACCTCTCTTTGAGCTCATTTTCACTTACAGTCCTTAGCTTCATCACACACTGGCTTCAGTTTCTATTTACCTCTGCCCTTTGCATCTGTTTCATATTAAGAGGAAGGACCAGGCCTCAACCATGTATTCTGGCAGCTAGCAAAACTATATACACTCTGATTAAATGAGTTGCCCTCCATCATGCCTTAACATTTTTTAAAGCATTGAAAATGATAAGCAATTTCAATGAGATTCTCACTGCTCTTTCTCTCCTCATAGACTGTAATAAATGCCAATGATGGGAAGCTCTGAAGGCTCCCTGTCTACTCTTTGCCCGTGAGAACTGGACCTGATGCATTAGCAAAGCTGTTCAGATAGCCAAGGTAGTTTTAGAAAGATATTATTTGGTCTTCTGCCTTTATGATCCCGCTATTAAGGATAACCTTGTTATCCACTTCTTTTCCATTTCTTTCCACTCTTTTCACAAAGACTTTAAAAGCATGCTCACATTCCCCCCTAATGTATCCTAAGGGGTTAGCACTTATTTCCTCTTTTCGCACCTCTCTCCAATAGTTCATCAATGTTTTAAGGAGATAATTTATGGAAAATTTTGTGTGCAGTGATGGACTAATTGCTGGACTGAAATTAAATAGGTTGTATCACCATTTATGTTATACTAAGTATGATAGCAAGTGCAGTTTACTGAAGCTTTATACATCAAAAGCATTCCAATCAGCTACAGTTTTAACTCTCAATCTCTTGTGGCAGAAAGATGATCATTAAAGAAATAAACAGATGACTGGATTAAAGTGCAAAGCACCAAGACTGGGTAGCTTAAATTTCAGTGCTTATCACAGCATATAAACACAATAAAACACTGTCTGTTAATGATGAACTTTCTGAACAACAAACACTCCATGGTATAAATGCTAGAAAATCCCAAATGATGATCCTCGAAAGAACACACTTAGCTTACAAGAACTACTGAAGTGACTCTGAATTAGTATTTTTGGTGAAGGCCTTCATAGTTCTTATGATATTTCAGGATAAATATTCCAACTGCATTTACAGCATTTTTTTCCAAGTGAAGATATACAGTATGACTTATAATTGAGTCAGTAAATTTTATTCTTGAATTTGAAATTTTACATACACAACCTGAAGTCACATGTTTTTTTATATAATTATAAAATTAGATACATTTATCAGAATATGTTATCTAAAGACATGATCCACATCATTCCCTGGAGTTTAATGTCAAAGTAGTAATCTCATAATCTGAGAAACATTCAGCTCTCAGGAGACAAGGCTACATGGTTTCAAAGATGAAAAAAAATTGCAATTCTGACTTCATATTACTACTGAATGTACTCATGTACATTGGGATATTACTGGAAGTATTTCGATGTGTGTGTGTGTGTGTGTGTGTGTGTGTGTGTGTGTGTGTGTGTGTGTGTTGTGTGTGAATACAGATACGGTATCAGGCATGCACATAATTAGGCAGGTATGGATACCACTTTGTAACTGCAGAGACCATATAAGAATGTATACTGTTCTGCTCTGTCACTGTCTGCCCTATTTCTTTGAGACAGGGTCTTCCACAAAATCAAATGTTTCACCATTTTTTGTTAGGTTAGTCAGTCAGTAAGTCCCAGACATTCTTGTGCCTCTCTTGCCCATGCACCAGTATTTCAGGGACACACTTTTTTTTTTTTAATTTGATTACTGGGATGAGAACTTGGGTCCTTATGCCTGTATAGGAAGTGTTGCTAGGTAATTATATTTTCCCCTAGCATTACTGTTGAGTTTTAATATTCATCTTAACAGGTACTCTTTTGAATTTCCAAATGAACAGGTCTGGGTTAGAAACAGATTGATTAAAAAAATTAATTAGTAAGGGACGTCATACCTGTACCTTCCTCTCACACCTGCCTATTTTCCTCATGTGCTAGCCAGAGTCAGTGACAAAGACCCAAACAGGTGACACACAATGGAAACTGATTTGTCTCGAGTAGTTGATGAAACAGAGACATCTATAACTGTGTGTAATAGGATATCCACAGGAATATAATAAATCTGAGCTCTAACTATGGGCTGTCATGGTAAATTGAGCTTCTCCAGGTTCAAATAGCTGCAGGAGTTTCAGCTTTCAAGTATTCAAGTCCAGAGTGTCATCTCTTTCAACTTTCAAATACCTATGAAGACAGTGATCTGGCCTTGAGTCTCTTAGGATCTAGTCCATCCTGAAATCATATGGCCCCATCAGAAAAATAGAGTTTGATTTCTCTCTCAGTGGTATCCATGATTACAGATATTGTTAGATCTTGTGGAGAGGCTGTGAAAGACAAAGATTTCACAGGAATAGCCAGAAATCCTTGTTTCTCCATAATATCCTTCATTATTAACAAACCATATTTAATAGACCTAACTCTATTAGAATAACTAGTGACAGCTATTCTTATTTACTTAAATCACTTCATGCACATATTTAAAAATGAGTCAGTTAAATATAAGAGGAATTCAACTTTTGTACTGAGTGACCCTTCCAAGAACTTTTGTAGTTTTAGCCAATGTGAAATAAAACATAATAAAGTCATAGTAATGTCAGTCCTACTCTATTTTTGAAATATTATACTAGCTTTTTATTATACATGAATTTGTCCATTTTATTTATTCATATTACAAATCTACATCTTTAAAGAAAGAACAACAACAACCATGTGGTGGGTATAATGTAAGAACAGAGTGTTTAATGTGCTTTCTACATTAATTAGAACAAAATCTGGGGCAACATGATAACGATTCCAGTAAGTACCCTCTCAGGTGTCCTAAGCACCATGCTCAAGGTTCAGGCAGATGCTTTGCTTTGCTAGTGGTAGCACAAACACCTGTGGTTGATCACAGAGACCAATAGTTTACAAGAACGCACTCACATCTCTCACTCAGCTCAAACTCCCAACATTACAAGTTATTCTGTGCTCTTCTGCAGCATGCCTCATTATTAGAGATAATATATGTGGAGCCATTGCATCGTGCCTGGCATACCATTAACACATAATAAATTGCAGCGTCTGTTGGAGTATTGTTTGCTCATATCCTCTACAAATGTCAGGGGAAAATGAAGCCATTTGCAGAAAAAGGAATGCTTCTTTGCTGGAAAAACATAGCTTAGGGTCCTAATGATGTATCATCTAATTAGGTGAGTCATTAACACCTCATGGTTCTAAGACTTACCTACATAAGTGTTAAATGCATCTTAAAAATATCAGGGCACTGTTCCTGTATAGTAAGGTAAGATAAAGAAGAAAACAGTTGAGAGTTGCCACATTCTAAAAGTATCCTTTGTTGCTAAGTGGGGTATGGAAAATTGCCTGGGAATTCAGGAACAGAGTATCTGAAAACAGTGAACATGCTTGGAAGCAGGAGGGAGAGGGAATACAGAAGGGGAATCAGGAAGAAAGATATATTACACATATTCTTTTATATGCAGGACCTATCATCTATCTTCTTGTCTGCCTGTCTTTAATCTATCCATCTATCTGTCTCCTACAGAAGTAAAAGGACTAGGGAACAGGAAGAAATGGAGAGAGGGACAAGCATGAGCAATGGGGTATAAATATGAACAAAGTATAATGATACAAATATATATAAAGGATCATAATGGAGCCCAACACTCTGCACTAATTGAAACAATAAACCACGTCATCTAATGAACAGAGGTTGAGTTTTCACTCTTTATTTTTATTTATTTATTGAGACAAGTTGAAACAGGATTTCTCTGTGTAGCCTTGGCTGTCCTGGACCTCACTCTGTAGACCAGGCTGGCTTCAAACTCTCTGCCTGCCTCACACATGCTTGGATTAAAGACTAGCCCCCACTGCCCAGCTGTGTCTGCACTCTTAACCTCTTACTGCCTACAGACTGAGCTTTGCTGTTTGAGACATGTATTCCTTACTGCACTATAGACTGCTCTTCTGACTCCAGATCTCATTGAACTTGTTTAGAAATAAATATTGAAAACTCCAATGAGTTATGTGTTAATTACCATTTTCAAGAAGGTATTATATATTACCTAGGAATTTGGCTTTTCCTAATTTAGAATCACAAATCCCAAACATACATAGTTTTGTTTGTTTGTTTTTGTTTTTGTTGGGGGGGGTATTTAACTACACAGACACTTCAAAGGTGGTTTTGGTGCTTAGAAATGCCCAGTTCACCCACCCACACCCACCTCACCCAGAGGTCACTGTTACAAAACTGGGCTAAATGCTACTAGAAAGAATTGTGAATTGTTCTAATTGAAGATTTGTAGCTTAAGTTTTCCTGCCTGGCCCACAGTCAGGGCAAATCTCTCTCACCTGCCAGTCCCACAGCCGCTCAGACCCAACCAAGTAAACACAGAGACTTATATTGGTTACAAACTGTATGGCCGTGGCAGGCTTCTTGTTAACTGTTCTTACAGCTTAAATTAATCCATTTCTATAAATCTATACCTTGCCACGTGGCTTGTGGCTTACCGGCATCTTCACATGCTGTTTCTCATCATGGCGGCTGGCAGTGTCTCTCCGACTCAGCCTTCCACTTCCCAGTTTTTTCTCCTCCTTGCCCGCCTATACTTCCTGCCTGGCCACTGACCAATCAGTGATTTATTTATTGACCAATCAGCAACACATTTGACATACAGACCATCCCACAGCAAAGATAGTACATTGAGGCAAAACCCACTGTAGAAACAGACTTCACATCTGTGCATGTTATTATACTATGTCACTCTTAACCTTTCTTTTTGTCATAGTAAAAATCCAACAAAAGTAATTGCAGAAAGGAAGGGCTTATTTTGGCACACAGGCCCACAGTTTGAGAATACAGTCAAGTGTGTTTGGAGATCCTGGCAGCAGGAGGTTGTGTGGCTGGTCACATTGCGTCCAAGAGAGCAGTACCTGCTTAGCTAGCTTTCTCCTTTTTACCTATTCCAAGACCCAGACTGGGATGGCAACATGTGGTGATATTGTGTTCCCAAAAATATTGTGCACCCTAATAAACTTATCTGGGGTCAAAGAACAGAACAGCCACTAGATACAGAGGCCAGAAAATAGTGGCACACACACCTTTAATCCTAGCATTCTGAAGGCAGAGATCCATCCAGATCTCTGGGAGTTCAAGGCCACACTGGAAACAGCCAGGCATGGTGACTCATGCCTTTAATCCCAGGAAGTGATGGCAGGAAGCAGAAAGGTATATAAGGCATGAAAACCAGGAACTAGAGTTGTTTAAGCTTTTAGGCTTTTGAGCAGCAGTTCAGCTGAGATCCATTTAGAGGAGGACTCAGAGGTTTCCAGTCTGAGGAAACAGGATCAGCTGAGGAATTGGTGAGGTGAGAAAGCTGTGGCTTGTTCTGCTTCTCTGTTCTTCCAGCACTCACCCCAATACCTGGCTTCAGATTTGATTTTATTAATAAGATCTTTTAAGATTCGTGCTACAGCACCACCCTCATGTGAGTCTTCCCATCTGATTAAGCCAATTTAGAAAGTTTCTCAGACAGGGCCCAGAGGGTTGTCTCTCTGGTGGTTCTGGACACTGTCACATTGACAATCAATCCTAATCCCACAACATATCCAGGTTTTCTGCAGACTAGATCATTTCTATAGCACTTCTATATTACTAAAAGTGGGAGGAAGCAGGTTTACCTTCCAGGATGGGGTTTCCAGGAGCCGCCCACCACCCTCCACAAAAAAAAAAAAAAAAAAGAAAAGAAACATTGTGAGTATCTGTACACTGATTAAATGCTCCTAGAAAATGTTTCCATTCATTTTAAGAAAGAGAAAATTCAGGCAATGCCACTCAAAGGGAATTGTTTTAATACCACGTATTAGTTATATGCGTTAGTGGAATTTGGGGCTCCTGGGTTTCTTGTGAGCAGTTCTGCAACCAGAGAGCACGAGGAGCATCTCCCCTTCACATCATTCCCTCTTCTAAGCGTAAGCAGCATCAGGAAATCTGGTGTGGGGACTGATCAAAGACAAAGACTTGTGGTGTAAGTTTCCTTGGCGGAGATTAAGCAGAGCTGCATAAGGAGGTGTGTCCTTGTTAGCATGACATCACGTAAGGGTCATATGACAAGGATAGCACCATCCAAGACAAGATGATGAAAGGTGGGATGTCTATATGTCAGTGGTATTTGATAAGTACAGAGGTCCAAGAGTTCAGCAAAATACGTCAAAATAGAAAAAAAATAGATTGTGCTACTTTTTAAACTAGTTGTACAAAAATTAAACTTTGGTGTGTTTGAATTTTTCGTTTTAAAATTATTGCTATTATTTTATGTGCAGTGGTATTTTGCCATGGGTGTTGGGTTTCCTAGAACTGGAGTTACATACCATTTTCAGCTGCTTTGTGGGTGCTGGGAATTGAACCTAGATCCTCTGGAAGACCAGTCAATTCTTTTAACCTCTGGGCCATATCTCCAGCCCTGGTTTTTTTCATTTAAAAAAATATATGTTTTGATTGAAAAGAGACTCTTCTCTGTCTCACATGATACATCCCAGGCACAGCTTCCTCTCCCTCCCTCCCTCCCCTTTGATTTTTCATTCTTAAAAAATCTGCTCTGAGGGGTTGGGGATTTAGTTCAGTGATAGAGCACTTGCCTAGCAAGCACAAGGCCCTGGTTTCGGTCCTCAGCTCTGAAAAATAAAATACAAAAAAAAAAAATCTGCTCTGAATCCAAGCATGGTGGTTCATGGCTGAGACGGGAGGATTACCACTCCAAAGCCACCTTGTCATATAGTCTTATTTGGTCTCAAGAAGAAGATTCTGGGGCTGGAGAGATATCTCAGTAATTAAGAAAACATACTGGACTTGCAGAGGACTAGAATTGTGTTCCTAGGACCCACATCCAGATCCAGTGGTTCACAACCATATGTAGCAGCAGCTCTGGAGGGATCTGATGCTTCTAGCCTCCATAAGCACCTGCACACTGATACACACACACACACACACACACACACACACACACACACACACACACACGCACACGCACATGCACACACTCATACACATTTATGCCCACATACACTTACATACACACTCACACACAAATACACACAGACATACAAACACACCTGCACACAAAACAACACATTAAAACAAAATGTCTATGAAAGTATGTGTTTAGTTTGTCTTCCACTGGTATTACAAGCTGCATTCTCAAATGAGAATGGCCGTGTCATAGCTTCACTGGTGGACTTTTGCAGGGATAAAATAATGAAAATGATACTTTCAAACTAGGAGCAAATAGATATGTTCTGTGTTTTCTTAATGTGAACAAGTAAAACACTAGCTAAAATTAAGTATTAAAATTATAATGTATCTATTTTTTAAATTTTAAGTTATTTATTGTCCTTGCGATAGTTCCAGAAATCAGAATAAGTTTATGTTTCCTATAACATTATGATGTTTTATTTGAAAACTGTGTAAGCTACATGAAGGAAATTCTGATGAGCTAAAAACATAGCAGTGTGCGTTGGACATGGTTTTGTGTCTATACAAGTTTTAATCTATACGTTGTATATATAATAAAATGATTTCTGCTTGATTACATGTTTACTTCTTTGTAAAAATGATCTTTTTAAATTGTGTATATGGTTGGGGCAGGGAAGCGCATAAGAGTTCCAGTGCATGTGAGTCCAGAGGCCAAGGGCGCTGCTTTCCAGAAGCTGGAGTTACAGGCAGTGGTAAGCCAACAGATGACTCTGGGAGCTGAACTTGGATCCTCTGCAACAGCAGTATAAGCTCTTAACCACTGAACAATCTCTCCAGCCCCCAATCTTAGTTTATAAAATTGGAACGAACTAACTATTGGGCAAAGTTAGAATTTGTATATTGCATGTGTGTGTGTGTGTGTGTGTGTGTGTGTGTGTGTGTGTGTGTGTGTGTGTGTGTGCGCGCGCGCGTGTGTGTTGTAGTTTGGGTATTTCCACCAAAACTCATATTGAAATATAATCTCTGTTGTGATGGGCTTATGATGAGAGAGATGGGGTACACAAGAGGTGATGAGGTCATGGGGGCTCTGCCACCAGGAATTGATGATTTCATGTATAAATGAAATGATTAGTGGTTAGTAGGATGATGAGTTATTTCAATACTGGGCCTGTTATCAAAGTCAATTGGAGTGTTTCTTATTTGTGACCCAAAATGATATCCTGTATGGCTTGGGACTCTGTAGAAAATTTCCTTCAATGTGAAAACCCCACTATACCTGACCACATGACTTCTAGCCTCTTGAACTAGGTAAAGTAAACCTTTGTTCTATAAAAACCTCGCCTGTCTGTCAAGCTGTAGCAGCAAATGGTGTCTTGATAGCCTTCCCTCTGACCTCCTCTCTGGTCCCCAGCACCCCTCCTCTCATTCCTCTCTGATCCCTTTAACTGAGACCTGCCCCTACTCCCACTTTTGGCGAAAATTAAACATCCTTTCTCTCTCAAGCTCCCTAAAGCTAGAGTTAAATGACCTTTGATTTGCTCTGCTTCTGGACTTTCTATCATACAAAATTGCTAACACTTTATGGACACCATAATAATTCTAACATATTTAGAAAAGTGTTCCCAAACTACATCCTTAATGAACTGTGACTATCGGGGTCTTCTATATTCCCAGAATTTGACCCTAATTAATAAGTAAATAAACAGACTTCTTGGAATGTATTTTAAGTTGTCAAGATAAGTATCTCAGTGCTTGGTATTAATTTGGCATTGCATACTTAGCTCTAAAATATTATTAAATACATAAATTAAGTTTAACCTCAGAGATATTTGAACTTGCAAATATAATAAATAATTGATTTATGGAGAAAACAGGAAAACTTTTGCAGCATAAGCACCTGGCCACAATAATCAATTAGTGAAAGAAGCTTTCAGACCTTATTGAAGTTTTCTGATGCCAGCTCTCTCTGCACTCAATGATGTCATGATCTATTATAACACAGAATGAGGGCCAGGCAGCCTGAGCTCAGGACAAGCAGCAGTAGCCAATCTCTGTGCATCCATTTCCCCAGCTGCAGAACCCAGAACAATGACTGAATAATAGAAATGACAGGAGTCATACACTTTAGTTGTTGTTGTTGGTGGTGGTGGTGGTGGTGTGTGTGTGTGTGTGTGTGGTGTATGTGTAATATATGTGCATTTTTGTGAGGGTGTGCACTTACCTATGTATATTTGTTCTGAGACCAGAGTCAGATTCAGGTGTCCTGCTCTATCACTATACATCTTATTGATTAGAGACAGGGTTCCTCACTAAACTGTTATGAGCCTGGAGCTAGGTGGATGGCCAGAAACCCCAGTGATCTCTTGTCTCTGCTCCCCCCCCCCATCACAGGAATTCCAGGAAGATGACAACACCTAGCTTCTTTTCATGTAGGTGCTAGTGTTTAAACTCAAGTCTCCATGCTTGTGGGACAAGTGCTCCTAGTTCAAACATTTAAATAGCAACAAATACTATCAACTTTCAAGAGATGTTAGACATTTTTGTTGTAATTACCACTTAGTTTCAAAGTAACAGAATTTTCATATAGAAGGCAACAAAACAAATCTCATGTAGGATCTTTAAAATGAAAGAAAAGTATAAACTAGACTTGGTAGTTAAATTAAAATTTGGGGGGCATTTTAATATTATAAGTAAGCTAAATTCATCATGTGATTTTTAAGTAGAGTATTAGAGATTACCTAAAAATATAGTACATTTGTGGAATTTCATAGTTCCCTGGCTTCCAGATTGGGATCACCATCAGCAACAGGAATCTGTGAGTAGAGCAGCAAATTAGATGCGACAAGGACAATTAAATTGCCACTGTAGCAGATTCAGATTTATGCTTTGGTTCTAAAATAGTATTTAGTTAAATGAAAAATAACAAAACTTAGTAACCATATATATTGGTGTAAAATCAACCAGCTCTGGCAGATGAAATTTGTTCAATTTGGTTGTGATGTTTCAAGGCTAAAATCTTCTCTCCCTTGCACCTAGAGTCAAACTGTCCTCTGATATTAGAGATGCTTGCCTTTTTTTTTTAAATAGTGTCCTTTTTACAAGTCAGGGACTAAATATTGTAGTCATAAAGTTTTCCTGTGTCCCACCTGGCCCGCGGTCAGGACAAATCTCTCCCACTTGCATCCTCCAAGTAAACATATAGAGGCTTAATATTATTTTCAAACTATGGCCATGGCAGGCTTATTACTGACTAGCTCTTACACTTAAATTAACCCATAATTCTTATCTATGTTTAGCCCTGTGGCTTGGTACCTTTTCTCAGTTCTGCCTTGTCATCTTGCTTCCTCTGTGTCTGGCTGGCAATTTCTGACTCAGCCTTCCTCTTCCCAGAATTCTCCTTGTCTGCTTATCCCACCTATACTTCCTGCCTGGCTACTGGCCAATCATCATTTTATTTACCAACCAATCAGTACTGGCCAATCATCATTTTATTTACCAACCAATCAGAGCAACACACATTCACAGCGTACAGAATGACATTTCACAGCACAATATTTCAAATTGAAGAATATATTTATTTAGAGATACCTTTACAATGGTATAAATTATACACATTTATTATTTACACAAATTCATAAATTACACAAATTTATAAATTACACAAAATTACCCAATTTCTATAATTTATTTTTTATGCCATTAATTTGAAGTTAGCGCAATCGAAACACCGCATAGTTATAGTACATTTCTCAACCCAAGGCTTCTTGGTTTGCTTGTTTTTCTTTTTTCACTTTTACTCAGTTCCTCACCCATTGGGGATCTACAAACCCCTTTCAGCCACTCGTCTTTTCTTCCACTTCTGCCATCTACATTTGGTGCGTACCTTTGATAAACTAAGCAGTGCCAAACACAGTTTTTATTGCTGTATTTATCATGGAAAAAAACTGTCCTCGCTTATTGCTGTGAGACTCTTATTTTGACTTGAAAACACCCAGACAGCTGAAGAGAAGCAAACACTGAGAAGGGTGAGGAGGACTAAGCCTGAACAGGATTGGAGGGAGCAGTCTGACGCATGTGCTCCAAACAGAAGTCAGGCTGTCTTCCGTCAACCTTGGTCTATTCTCACCCTGATCTCAGGCCAGCACACACGGAAGTGTGAGTATGAGATCACATGCATACTATTGGCATAACTTCATCCACCTGTTCAGCAAAGCAAATTCCAGCCTTCCTAGAATTATTACTGTTTTATTTTTTTTTTTCAGCTGCTGTGATAACATGCTCTGACAAAAGCAACCTATGGGAAAAGAGTTTATTTTTATCTACAGTTTAAAGTCCAGTCCATCATGGCAGGAGACTGAAGGCAACAGGATCTTGAAACAGAGGAGTCACCTTACATCTACAGTCAAGAAACAGAAAGGATGCTTCCTAATACTGTTTTCCTGCCTTCTCTGTTTTGTATAACTAAGATCTCCTGCTAATGGAATAGTTATGCCCTTGCCAATTGAGGTAATCTAGGTAGTCCCCCACAGGCATGGCCAGACAGATCTCCCAGGTGATTCTAGGTTCTGTCAAGTTGATAATAGACTCCAGAGGCACTTACCAACTCCTAGCTGCTGAAATTAAAGGGATTTCATCCCTGTACCCAAAAATAGGAGAATGAAGTCCACACTACTGCATAAAGTAATATAACTAAAAATACATCAGCATTTGTAGTGTTGATGCACACCTTGTTATGAAAATCTGGAAGGGTAAGTGATATGTCATTATGAAGTTGACGGAAACGTAGTGACGTAATTAGGGCTGGTGCGAGGGCTCAGCTGGTAAAGGAACTTTTCTTTAAACCTGACTACCTGAGTTCTATCCCTGGAGGCCCCATGGCGGAAGGAGAAAACTGACTCCCACAACCTGTCATGTGACCTTTACAAGTCTACTATGGCCTGTGGATACCTTCATGCACACGCGCGTGCACACACACACACACACACACACAAATAAATAAATATAATTAAGTAAAATTTATTAGTGAATAGGTCATTTTTTAAGCTGCAATGTGATACCAAATTCAGCACGATATTAAGAGAATTATTCATTGGATGCTTAATAATTAACTAAATGATTATGCACATATATATTTTATGTAGATGAATTTTCATGTTGTAAACTTTTATGAAATACTTCCATTAAATGTCAAACATAATGATTTTTTTTTCTAATCTAGGTATATTAAACATCTGAGAAAATCCAAGTGGTACTTCACATAATTTTAGTAAAATTATATGTGTTTCTATAATAAATTAACTATGGTTGTTTGATAATTTTTATTGTCTTGATGAGTGAGTATAGAACTATCTCTCTTTCTTTAAATTCTCCAAGCCTTGTTAAACTCTTCTCTCTCTTCCATTCAGACCTACAGTGACTACATACCCACTACTGCCTCCTTTGAATTTTCCTAACTAATGGCACTTACATCAATGAAATGACAGTGTCTAAGTTTAAACCCCCATAATTTCTGACTAGACTGCTGTCACCTTCCCTATAGTTTCTATGGTATATGATGCTTTCCTTTTTAAGGGAATCTATTTCATGTTTATCTTCTTAAAGAAAAATCTCCCCCAAAATAGCTACTAGACAAATATGCAGCATGCCAGAAGCAGGAGATATTTGGGAATCTTTAAAGCAGACACACACGTAGAGAGTCATCAGTACTCCGTCAAGGATCAGAGGCTGGTTGATGTCACCAGGCCTATGACTTCGGGGGAGTGACCTTCTCCTAGGAAAATCAACCGGTGAGAGAAGGTGATGCTGCCTGTGCATGCCATGATCAGATTAGATCCGATATTCAGTTATTAAGATGAGGCGTGAGGTGAACCAAGTCTCACAAACACTTGCTCCCAGTTGCTGCAGTAGCACAAGCCAGGACAGCAGCATCCAGCGCTCAAGACACAGCCTTGGTTTGGCTGCAACGCCTGCCCCGAGTATTCTGTAACTCACGGATATTTGGCACACACAACAATGGCCTTGGTTGTGGCGAAGCCAAAGAGTACATCTGCAAAACAGGTGGAACTTAGTGGAGAGGTTTGTCCATTTTGGGGGAAAGACAAATAGTTTGCAGGAAGTCCTCATGACTCGGGTGTTCACTGACACATTCCTCATCTAGATCACAGGGCTTCCTTGTTCTGGTAATCCTCAGTTTGATTCCTTCATCAGAGTGAGTGGAACCGCCCAATTGGCCTGTACCCAGTCAGAAGCACAGACTAGAAGAAGACTGTAAAGTTTCAATCACAGCTCCCAGTATTCTGTCATTTTAACAAGGGTCAGTGATATAGTCTATTTGCCTGATCTTAAATTGTCAAAATTGAAAAAAGTACACTAATAATATCTATATTATATAATTTGTATATATATATATGTATAACTATATCACTTATTACACTGACTGCTATAAAGTCCTACTAAATAATTTGTTATACTCAGCAGTGTGACTTACCTGAGTTCTTGTCTTTTTCATCAGTTTCTCAGATAGAAGATTGATGTATTTTGAGATGAATTTACTTGGAGAAGATTGCCATATTCAGTGCTTTTCTTCCTTACTTATTCAATATTTTCAGACATGAGACTATATTATAAATATAGACATAGTATATGTTGTTGTTTGCTTTTGCTCTTTCAAAGGGGCCTCCACCCAGACCCCAAATAAGTTACACACAGAGGCTTATTCTTCATTATGAATGCCTGGCCTTAACTTGGCTTAGTTTCTTGCCAGCTGTCCTTAGCTTAAATTATCCCATCTACCTTTTGCCTCTGGGCTTTTCCTGTTCTCTTACTTCTGTAAATCTTACTCTTACTCTGTGACTTGCTGTGTAGCTGGGTGGCTGGCCCCTGGAATCCCCCTCCTTCTCTGGTTGCTAGATTTATCTCTTTCTTTCCTCTCTTCCCAGATTTCTCCCTCTATATATTCTTTCTGCCTGCCAGCCCTGACTATCCTTTCTCCTACCTTGCTATTGGCTGTTCAGTTCTTTATTAGACCACCAGGTGTTTTACACAGGCACAGTAACACAGCTTCACAGAGTTAAACAAATGCAACAGAAACAAAAGTAACACACCTTTAAAATAATATTCCCCAACAGTATATGTATGTACACATACACAATTAAATATAAATATATTTTCGACACATAAATATCTTATATACATATACTTACCTAAATACATGTTGTATAAAACATGCATTAATTAATGTCTGCTTTGTCATTATACTAGGTGTCAGAATATTTGTTTATTAATGAGATGCATGTATTATACCATGGTGGGAGGTGGAGGGCTAATATAGCAGATGTCAAGAATATCATAATGGGGGTGGAAAGAGATAGCTGAACATTTATGATTATAAAGTAGAGCTAAAGGATCAGGAAATAAACATAAAATTCCAGAGTTGGACAGTTCTTGATAAAAGTGATTTCAAGGGCTTCTTGTCAAAAGTCAGCTCAGAAGGTCTTTACTTACTTTACAAGCCTAGATAATCTGAATTTAATCCTAGATACCAACATGGAAGTTGAAAACTGACTCTCAAAATTGTCCTAGGACCACCACATATATGCTATTACATGTGCACTCTTACACACACAGACACACACACACACACACACACACACACACACACACACACACACACACACACCACATACACACAAGCAGTAATAGTACTAATAATAAATAAAAACAAATAAAAGTAAAAGTCAGTCAAACAGAATAGATTCTAAAGAAGAGAGATGACTAATTCCACCAGACACTTAAGTTGATTAGCTATTCAAAGAGAAGGAGACTCTCAGACTGAACAGAATTCCTGCTACTACAGGAATTGAGGGCACAGATTTGAATACTGAGTTGAAGGATAGGACCTCAAAGGGAAGATGGCCCAGAGGTTCCTGTCCACAGGTTGTCAGTTCTTGCTCTATTCAAAGAAGCAGCTTTCTTTTTGTTTCTGAGGAACATAAATCCCTCTTTCCTGTCGTGAACTTCTGTGCATTAAGGATACTTCAGCAATTCAGTGGTGCCTCTTAGTAGAACTCCCAGGTGACTCTCAAAGCTCAGAAACCATGCCAGGATTAACGTGCAAATCACATGTGAGGTATCTTGCAGATCTGGATGACACCATTCTTCTTAAAGACTATTGAACACTCCAGCTTTACAGACCCTGCCAGGAAAGCAAATCTCACATTTACATTTCAAGGCTGGAGATGCTGCAAACCTAACGACTTTTTCCATGAGACCTCTGCTAGCTTTTGCTTCAAAAAGTCAACCTTTGATCTGAAAGTGACCGTATCTGATCCTGTGTATGTCATTTTCAAGCTTCACATCCCAGGCAAATCCTTGATTATGTAACAAGATTTTTTTTCCAGTTATGTCTCTTATAGAGAAGACAGATTCCTTCTGAAGTGTAGTCAGAACTGTATTGCCATGAACAAAAGAGACTGAATAAAAGATTACAAATTCTGGAGGGATTAAAATACTCAGTTAATTGTTTTCATGAGTCATAGTTACAGAGAGAAGCAACGGGTGTTTGCTATATCTAGAATCTAGCCCCTTGAAGAGGCAGACATGTTTCAATCCCATACCTTCATGAGAATGATAATCTCTCATCAGGTTACTCACTCTCCTATGGCTGCCTGTTGTTCTGCTTACTGCTGAGTGAGCAGCCTTCTAGATCCATCAACCTCATCAGAGTTTAAGAAATCTACATGGAGATGGACACTGTGGTCTCAAAGTTAAGTCAGCAGTTATCACTGAAAGGCCACATCCTGGAAGCATTAAATGACTTCAGGAGGTGAAAAAAAAAGTGCATGAAGTTCGGTGCAGGGACGGGGGAGTGGAGGGGGGAAAGATGGGAGGAGTTGGAAGGGAGAAATTAAGGAGTGAATTTGGGCAAAACATGATGTACTAATATAGGAAATTATCAAACAATACAATGTAGAGCTGTGATGTACTAATATAGGAAATTATCAATCAAACAATACAATGTAGAGCTGTGATGTACTAAAACAGGAAAGTATCAAACAATACGATGTAGAGCTGGGATGTACTAATATAGGAAAGCATCAAACAATACGATGTAGAGCTGTGATGTACTAATATAGGAAAGAATCAAACAATACAATGTAGAGCTGTGATGTACTAAAACAAGAAAGTATCAAACAATACGATGTAGAGCTGGGATGTACTAATATAGGAAAGTATCAAACAATACGATGTAGAGCTGGGATGTACTAATATAGGAAATTATCAATCAAACAATACAATGTAGAGCTGGGATGTACTAATATAGGAAAGTATCAAACAATACAATGTAGAGCTGGGATGTACTAATATAGGAAAGTATCAAACAATACAATGTAGAGCTGGGATGTACTAATATAGGAAAGTATCAAACAATACAATGTAGAGCTGTGATGTACTAAAACAGGAAAGTATCAAACAATACAATGTAGAGCTGTGCCATTAAACACAAGCCCTTGTTTTGCTTTCCCACTGGCCTCTGAGACAGACAGTCCCCTCTATGGAGGAAGAACTTCAGTGGAATAAACATGATCCGCCGGGCGGTGGTGGCACACGCCTTTAATCTCACCACTCTGGAGGCAGAGCCAGGTGGATCTTTGTGAGTTCAAGGCCAGCCTGGGCTACAGAGCGAGATCCAGGAAAGGCACCAAAACTACACAGAGAAATCCTGCCTCAAAAAACAAAAAAAAAAAAAAAAAAAAAAAAAGGAAAGAAATATGATCCATGGATGACACTGATGTATCATGTCCCATATTTGAAGAGCTAACAATAGAGGCTTCTGGTATGTGTATGTGTGTGTGTTTGTGTGTGTGTGTGTGTGTGTGTGTCTCTCTCTGTCTGTCTGTCTCTGTGTGACTTTGAAACAACACCCCAAATTGCAATAATAACACTATATAACAGGCATACCATAGAGAGTATTGCAATAACTATGAACTTCACAAACTTTCTTGAATATTTATAGAAACATTTACCATACAAATGGACCATAAAACAGCTGTGTGTTTTCTATTTGAAATGTTTTCCTACAGCTGGACAGACCAAATTAACTCGATGTCCAAGATGAAACACCAAACCCTTTGAGATTTTCCAGGGATTGGTGTCAATATGACTGCAATATGATTTGATTTAGGTAAGACAAAATACAAGAACTATTACAGGGGTTGAACCTTTTATTCTAGGTCATTTTAAAACAATAATTAGCTTCCTGTGTAATCAGATTGACAGTAAAATGATTATTAAAAAGTAATTTTCTCAAAAATTAAGAATATCTGTGGTTAGAGAATGGTTTATCAATTAAGAGTGCATACTAAATGGACTCAACCAGTTTTAATTATATTTTTGTGCATATATATGTATATATAGTTATAAAACAATAATAACCATGGAAGAAGAGGCTATCGAGTTAAAAGTGAGGAGACATCACAGAAGGAGTTAGAGAGGAAAGGACTTGGGAGGGGCCTCAGGAAGGAAAGGGAAGGCAGAAAGCAATGTCATTAGATTTTAATTAGAAGTGTATAAAATAAAATAAGAATAAAAAGAAAATTATAATTACTAAAGTCCAGGTTCCACTCAGTTCATACTGTAACTTTTGTGCTAAGAAATAAAACCAGCCCCAGCAGTCCAACATATTACATTGAGCTTTGTGTCCTGACATCCTATTAAAGGGAAAGAGGAATATGGGAGGCAGAGAAAAGAAACTTAATAAGTATGATCATGTTAATGAAATATATAAAGAGACTCAGTAACCCTAAGTCCACCTTTCAGATAAAAACACCATCATTAAAATTTATTTTAGAATCTGGCACCAGAAGAGAAGCACCACTGGCCATACATGTGGTGCACATACATACATTCATGCAAACTATTCCTACAATACAGTAAATGAATATTTTTAAAGATCCAAGCAGATTCTATCCATGCCTTCTCAAACACAGTTTGAGACGAACTTGACTACACACTCAGAATCTTAATCAAAATCGTCCTTATTGTGCCTCGGGAGACTGCCACCCAGCTCACAGGATGGGATCAGGAACTGAACTCATTAAATGTCGCACAGACTTTTAAGGTTCAAGCTATGAATCCTCTGGGTGGGTTTGAGGACGAAGCAAGAGGCTTGAAAATACGATCAGGGAATCCTGTGTGGGATATTTGTATGCTGTGTGAAGATTTATTTGTTGTGATTGGTGTAATAAAAAAGCTG
The DNA here is from genome assembly GCF_007827085.1 of Peromyscus californicus insignis. NCBI lineage: Eukaryota > Metazoa > Chordata > Mammalia > Rodentia > Cricetidae > Peromyscus > Peromyscus californicus. The sequence continues at coordinate 75,056,832 of NW_026294469.1, read as the reverse complement.
ATCGGTCAATAGCTAGGCAGGAGATATAAGCAGGACTTCCAGGCACAGAGTCTGGGAAGAAGAAGGCCAAGTTGCCAGCCAGACGGGGAAGAAGGAGCATGGGCAGTAGGGAGATGGGATGGGTAACAGGCCACGGGACAGAATTTAGATTAAAATAAACGGGTTAATTTAAGTTATAAGAGCTAGTGGGACAAGCCTAAGGTAAGGACGAGCTTTCACAATTAATAATAAGTCTCTGTATGGTTGTTTGTGAGCTGGCAGTCCAAAGAAAACTTGTCTATGTATGGCACGCAATGCAGGACATTATTGAGCCACGCCAAGGTGACGAACCCGCCGTTTCTCCACTGCCACCACTGCCACTGACAGCTTTGTCTCCCTCCCCACGGCTCCCCACGCCTGTTTCTCCAGGCTTTTCCATTGCAGTCTCTCTACAGCCACCTTCACCTTCTGTCTGCGCTGGTCCTAAATGCCGTTGTGGTTAACCATCCCACCAACCAGCCAGTGCCCTCACTTCTCACCATACAGGCCTTCCCTGGACCCCATCCCTGGGCCTTGAGACCCACTGGGGCTCAGGCTTTTACTGCTGCTTTCTCAATGTCTGGGGGCGATGGCATCTTTGGGGGACCGTGAGAAAATTGAGATAATGGCCAAGTCCTAGGAGAACTAGCTGTATCATGTGTTGCCCAGTCTCTGTGTGATAGGAAAGTGCAGGGCTTATCAGAAGTCCTGGCTGGGGTAGTGTGTGAAGCTGGACCAGCTTAGCCAGCAGCCTTGAAGGGATCAGCATATACGTCACCTGTCCTGTAGTCCTTCTTGGCTTTTTTCCATTATGTCTGTGGCCAAGATTTTCAGGAGGTCTCCCCCAGTCAAATCTGATCTTCATTAATTTTAAAGAAATCCACAGCTTTTCATTTCCTGTGGAAACAAAAGTACTACCTCTCCCCAACACAACACATGTTCTGACTCCCATTCTGAAATTAAGACATTCTTAAACTATATAAATTAGTTTAATTTAGCAGTTTCGATGATCTAATGTCTCTCAGCAGCTATTTTTTTGTACATTAGCATTTAAAAAATTCAAAGTCAACAAAGCACCATACAAGATCCAGACACCCAGTGTATTTCCCATTTTTACATAACTTATTCTTTTTATATTACTTTACTCTTTCTTTAAATACTTTATTATTTTTAAACTGTTTGTTTTTTTTTCCTATGACTGTCTATATCCATTTTTTTGTTACTGTATCTTTTTAAAGGTTTTCTGAGTCTGGACAGCTTTATTGAATGCCTGAAGGCGTCTCTGACCACATGAGCCAAGCTTTAAACCCACCCTGTGCCTCTGTGATGACAGCTGGCCCTGCCCTGATCAAGTCCATGAGAGCCAACCACCAGAGGGAGCAGCAGTCTCCTGCCCCAGCTCTGAGAATTTGCTGCGGCCCTGCTGTTTCTGCTTAGCCTGCTGCACTAAGAACTCTGCTGCACAGCAGCCACACCTCTGTAAGCCACAAGCAATGGGTTACTAGGAAGCTGTGTCCATTTTTTTAAAAAAAAGATTTCTCAGGCCCCTATGTGGAAATATGTGCCTAGACCTGAGGCTGTGTTTCATAATTAATAATACATCTCCATGCTATTTATGGGCTGGTGGCCCAAAGAAAAATCTATCTACAGGAACATGACTAGAATATGTCTTCCTCATCCTCAAACCAGTGTACATCTACAGTCTCCATCCATCTGTCCGTCCATCCATTCATCCATCCATCCATCCATCCATTCTTCCATCCACCCATGCATCCACTATATCTATCTGTCCACCACATGTCTCCCGATTGTACTCATGTGCATACTTCTATCCTCATTTATCATAATTATCTTAATACACTTTGTTGTATTTCTGAATAATTGTTTCTAATAAACAAGAGCTCCTTAAAATTCTGAGTGTGTTTTTGAAGTTCAAGCCACTTCCACCAGGATATGGTGCAGTTTCTGGAACAGTCCAGATGGAAGATGTCAGTCTTCTGAGTACATGAATGCCAAAGCCAACCTGTCCCCTTTTGTGGTTTAAGCCTGACAAGACACATTACCTAGTGCTGTATTATGGGAAATCTTAGATGTTTTCTAACTAAAATAAAAACCACCAGAGTTGGCATAAACATAAACTTGTACCATGCCAGAATGCTATCAATAAACCACAGCTTCATGCTCTCCAAGTAAAACCTTATGGAATAGCACTGATTATCTTACAGGGCAGTAAGCAAAAGTTTACAACATTTAAATTGAACAAAACTATACTAAGAAAGTTTGTAGAAAAACATAATTTTTTAAATATTATATTATGTTTACTTGGGACTTTATTTAAACACTTTATCTCGCTTAAGAATAATGTGGAAAACAAATGGCCATGTAGTACCTAACACCACTGATACATGTACTATACAACATCTACATCTAAGACACTGAGATCATTGAAGAAGAGGAGGTTGAAAGATTTTGAGTCATAAGATATTGTAGAATATTGTTTTAAGGTGCATTACTTTTGTTTATGTTGCATTTGTTTAACTCTGTGAAGCTGTGTTACTTTGCCTGTCTAAAACATTTCATAGTCTAATAAAGAGCAGAATGGTCAATAGTTAAGAAAGAGAAAGAATAGGCAGAGCTGGCAGGCAGAGAGAATATATAGAAGGAGAAATCTGGGAGGAAAAAGAAAGAAAATAGCCAGAGAAGGAGGAGGACATTGGGGGCAGGCACTCACCTACACAGCAAGCCACAGGGTAAGAGTAAGATTTACAGAAGTAAGAGAATGGGAAAAGCCCAGGGGCAAAAGGTAGATAAGATAAGTTTAAAAAAAAACTGGCAAGAAACAAGCCAAGCTAAGGTCAAGCATTTATAAATAAGAATAAACTCCCTGTGTGATTTACTTGGGAGCTGGGTGGCAGACCCCCCCAAAAGAGAAAAAAACAACCAACAACAATAAGAACAGGATGTCTGCTGCAAAGTTCTGTCTTCTACATATTGTAGGGAAGCTACACCCATGAAATCTCAAGAATATGGGTCCTTAAACAATAATTGAACAATAATGACAGCAGTGGACATGTCAGCATATATGGAGGAAATCTAAGACCTCACCTTTAGACTAAGAGTTACAGGCAAATCATTACTGGTGAGACACAGAGGATCAGTTTTTTCCAGTGATGAGATCTCTAATTAGTTATCAGATATCAAGTAGTCCAATACAAAAGCATACACACATGAGTAACATTAAACATACTTGATAAGTTATATTTATGTGTTTATTCATATATATGCACATATTAAACAATAATAATTAAAAGATGTCATGAATCTGAGAGAATGTTGGAAGGATATAGGAAGAGTTGAATGTAGAAGAGGCAACTGATATAGCACACATATATGAAATTTTAAAAATAAATAAATTGAAAAGTGAAACAAAAGCTCCCTGCACTGAGCTGTTCCACCTTAGGCTTGACTACCTTTGTGACAGTTAGTCTACATCATAGAGGGTTCTTCTTATGCCCTTCTCTCCCAGGAGTGTAACCAATGAAAGAATTCATATAACTAGTAACATGTAAACAGGTTGCCATCTGTTTTATTTATTGAAATTTATTCATTGTTTTTAAGATATTTTATTTTGTAATTATGTGTATTTGTGCATGTATATGTGCTTGTGAGTATGTTTACATGTGTGCATGTGTGTGTGCGTGCGTGTGTGTGTGTGTGTGTGTGTGTGTGTATGTGTGTGTGTGCGTGTGTATGTGTGTGTATGAGCGTGCTTACGTGTGTGCAGGTGCTTCTGTAATCCAAAAGAGGCTGTTAGATCCACTGGAGCTGGAATGACAAGTGATTCTGAAACTCGTGATATGGATGCTGAGAACCAAACTCAGGTCCTTTGGAAGAACGGCAAGCATTCTTAAGAACTCAGTCATCTCTCTAAACTGCAAAATTATCCAAGCAACTAAATAAAAATCCTTGTGGTTACATGTGACCCTTTCTTTTTGGGTGGCTATCTTATACCCCCCTCTTTCATTTTTTTTTCCAAAAAAAAAAAAAGTACATTCAGGAGATTTCAAGAAGTATATAAGGATGGGGAGAAAGTGTTTGCTGGGTTAGCAGGAGGACCTGACTTCAGACCACAGAGGTCACATAAAAAATAATAAGTCTGCTAACTCAGTGCTGGGGAGCAAAGGTGATAGCCTTGCTTGCTGTGGGACGTTCTTTCTGTATGCTCTGAATATATATTGCCCCCATCAGTTAACAAATAAAGCTGTATTGGCCTATGGCAGGGCAGAATGGAGCCAGGTGGGAAATCTAAGAGGGATAGAGGAAGAAGAAAGGTGGGATCAGAGAAGAAGCCAGCCCACTGTTCAAGGAGCAACAAGATGCCAGCAGATCGGTAATGCCATGGCCATCTGACAATACACAGATGAATAGAAATGGGTTAATTTAAGATGAAAGAGCTACGTAGCGAGGAGCTTGAGTCATAGGCCATACAATTCATAATTAATATAAGCCTCTGGGTGATTATTTTATAAGCATCTGTAAGAGCTGAGGTGGGAGAGATTCTTCTGGACCATGGGACTAGGCAGGACTGAGAAACTTTCCCCTACAATTCCTTACTAGACATCCTGTTCAAAACATAAGCTGCAGTTTGGGTGGGGGACTGACTGAGAGAAAGGAGTTAGACATGGGGATGGATGGGGGCAGGGAGAAAGGGAGAGAGAGAGGGAGAAGGAGAGGGAGACAGAAAGACAGAGACTCTGTCTTAAAAAAAAGGCAAGAAAGAGAAACTGAGGAAGCTAAGCAGCCTCTGTCTCTGCTTTCCACACACATCCCTTACACCTATGAGCATCTCCAAACATATACACTACACACATGTCCTTAAACCACTGTCTCTCTCACACACACAAAAAGTACTATATAAAAAGATTAGCAGCAAATTTGAATGTAATGCTTCTAAAAATAAGCCATTATCTAGTCCCACATTCATTAAGTTAATATGCTTATTATTATATGCTACAAAATGATGCCCAAGGAGAAGCAGCCAAGAGGAAAATACATTTTTAAGGCAGAGATTGCAAGATACCTTATATTTGCTTTTTTACTTTGAACCATCGTTCCTGTGATGTAAGAATGTTCTGACACAGTACTGGTGCCAGTTGTCACCTCTGAAATCTCCCCTTTTACATTATTTAATTGGTTTTAATTTTGTTACTTGTCTTTCAGAGCATATACTCTCCTAAGGAACTCCCTGCTTCCTGGTTATGAGAGCTATTTCTCCAGGCAGAGGTGAGGCTCCAAACTTCACCAACAGCTGTCAAGAGGCAGATTGCTCTACTCAACCTTAGATTACTCACTTCTTGCCTGTGGTTCTGAGGCTTCACTCGAGAATTCTAAACAGTGATCTGTGTCCTTTACAAAACACGCAACACTGTTGGGTCGATGAGCTATTTGAACTTACTTTCTTGAGTATTGTGAGATTGTCTTTACAAAGAGGTCTGGCAAGAAAAATAAAGGAAAAATGTATTGGCATTATTGTCTTCTACAAACACAATGAGAACCTGAACATCAGTGGTGTTGATATGCACAGTTTGATAAGTTTCTCTGTTACTGTAGCCATTGCAATATTTCTAGTAGAGATACAATAAAGCACTTTTATGCTTTCCACCTGTGAAACTAAATTGTCCTTTTTAAAGAAAATGGTTTTGTGGAAACAACTGTGATGCAGATACCTGACTGGTGATGATACATAGACTTATTTTATAAGATGGTTTTGTACACTGTGTCTTTCATAGTGAGATGTAATAAATTCAATAGTTTAAAGATGAGCTCTGAAGTGAGGATCTAAGATTGAAATTTCAGATCGCAATTTATCTGCTATATGTCCTTGTCCATAGCAATCATTTTAAGCCTTACTGTCTGCTCTTCAGAGTGGTATCAGTAGGGACTGCAGGAAAGATAACCACACAGTACTCAGTACAGTGCCAATCTAAACATTTGTCATCAGCACTAGACAACATCAGTCTGGAAACCTGGTAATGGGGTCCGAATTTTCTTATAAATGTTAAGGAAGGGATTCTGCAGTTTCCACTATAGAAATTTCAGGTTACAGTTTTAGCTCAGAGACCCAAACACACTAAATGAACAACTTGGGAAACCATTTCACATATCCTTCTGCAGAACTTCATTTTGTTTATATTTATATTTCAGAGACAGTTGAAATAGGAACAACAGAGGCAAAAAGTCGTGTCTGGACCACAAAACACCATGAAATACTTCTGAGGTTTTAAAATGGGACAATTACGCCGATTTGAATTGAGTTAAAATAAAGCCACATTTCTTTATCTATCTCCTTGTAAGGGAATTCCCAGAGGTCTCTCTATGAAGCTTTTTGCATTCTAATTATCCGAGGGCTTAAATCACAGCAGCAGCACCATCTATTGGGGAGGGTTTTTTGTTGTTGTTGTTTATTTATTTTTTAATGTGTTTTGTTTTGTTTTTTACTTGACACAAATGTTTCTGCATTTCTGAAAGAAAATATAACAAAATAAACTTGAGATCACTTCAATCTTCCATCAAGATAAGGAGAAAAGTGTTTTTGTAATAATTTCTATTAATTAGCATACTCAGCAATTGGTAAGAATCATAAGTGAAAATTGCATGACACCCACTGTGCAGTGGGCATATTTTGAGGCACTAAGAATGTTAAAACATAATGGGCCTTTGGGAAGGCTAAGTTTCCCTTAATTATCACAGTTTAATGAATACATGCCTTTTGGCTGCTAATGACAAGGGAGATGTGGCAATCAATTTCTCTTTAAGACCAGCCCCTTGTCATTCTTTTGCGACAAGGTAATTCAGATGCAAGGGATGAAGGGCAGATTAGGCCGGGATCCACTGATCATAACTCTGTATTGGATTTACAACACCAGATGGCCTAATTATTCTCAACAGTTCTCAATCTCTGTCTGTCAGGGAGACCAGATGTAATTTCTACCTTCTGGTGAAATACATTCCTCAGACTGAATGCAAGAAGTAAAATGTGAAAACACAAGCCCAATAACTGAGATAAATTCAGTAGATGTGAATCTATAAACATGCGCTAAAGCTCCTGGGCCATCAATTTCTACTGTCAAAGGTCTATATAGCTCAAAGTCACAGAAGACACTTTAACAGTGGGTAGATACCGAATGCACATGTTGTTTATGTCTACATGTTCACATGCACACACATATATGTGTGCATCATAGCACGCAATTAAACACTGGGTTCATGCTTCAATCAATGTCCTTGGCCTCATGTTCACCTTCTCTTTCGTCTTAAAATTAGACTTTTGGATCTAAGCACTCCACAGTTTCTTATTCTCTGCATGCTGACCAGTAGTGGGTCACTACCTACTTTGAAAGAAATTTATCTGATGAGGATTGAGAGATACACTTGACTATTGATATAAAGACAACTTGGAGGCAGTTTATTACTATGTCCAAATAGCAGAATAACAACATTAGGTTCACCTTTGTGACCCATGACCTAGTCACCCCATGTTTTGGGCCCTGATAACTGTATCAGGTGTGAGTTCCATCTGGTGAAGCATGCCTTAAATACGACATCCCATGTAAGCAGCACCAATGAATTCAGTGGGTTTAAAAATAGCATCAAGTTAGGAGCAGAAAGAGGTAAGGGGGATAGGAGAGAATGTGGGAGGGAGGGAGTAGGCGTGGACTTGATCAAAACACATTATGTACATGTGTGAAATTCTTAAACACTAAAACTTTATAAAGATATTTATTGATTAAACTGATATCTTGTAAAAAGTATTGAAGATCTGGGGAAGTTCTTCAGTTCAGTTCTGGTAAGACAGACTTCAATCATGCCTCCTTGTCACCTAGCTGAAGATCTATTTCGAAGGACTTGACTAGCTTTAGCATAAAGTTTCTATTATTTATTTTTTCCTTCCCAAAATTAGAGGACAAGAAGGAAGAACAGGGCATTACATTAAATGCCTCTTAAATTTTTATCTTCTTGTTGTAAAGCAACAGCCATTCCCTGTACTTCTAACTGTGGTGCTGTCAAGATTATCAAAGGAACCCCATTCTGCTCTGGGTTTGTAAAGATCCCATCTTGATCACCATAGGGTGGAGAGGCAGTCAAGGAGTTTGTAGCTGGGAGATCAGATCTACACTAAAGTCATTGTCTACATAACATTCTCTTCTTCATATGTAAAAAACATGTAAACTACATTATTCACCTCTGTGAACATGGTTTCTGTGGTCCCTCACACTTCTGCTCTCTCTCCCCATCTTGGCATCTGTTAAGTTCTTCATTCTGATTGTGGGCTCTGCTGTCCACAATGAGTGGGTGTCTGTTCTCCTCTCCTCTCCTACTGCGTCTTTCTGGCCCTGAGGTAATAACTGGTAAATACTGGGGTATGATAAAGAAAGTACCTACACCCTATTCCTTAACAACCAGATCGTTCCTATGAATGATACCATTTTTCTTGCCAATTGGCAGTTTACAGTACCAGAACAAAAGGCTTCACCGTGACATCCAGACATGGTCTTAGGAGCACAAAAAGACAACACCATTGCATTTTCATGACCTACCTATCGTTTTCAGTAGTAAACCACTTTCTGGAAGTGTGGTACTTATAATCTCACAGTTACAGGCAGTGAAAATAGTAATTAAAGGACAAATGTTTGATAGAACACACAAGCCTAGCTTGGATATTTAAAATCCTTATAAAGCTACTGTAGTGGATATATTTTAGAAGTAATTTCAATTAATTAGCTTAGTTACAGTTACAATAATTTTATTGTGTCTATTAGTGTGTTTCATAATAAAGATGTATCCAGAATCACAATAAATGTTCATTTCTTAATCATAACATAAAGAATTTAAAGGGCATCCTATAGCCCAGGGCACTCTGATGGTTAAAGAAATTGGTGTCAATAGTAGTTCAGCATTCCAAAGTGTTGGCAACGTCCGTGTCTCCTCCAAACTGACATTCAGTCTAACACGGTAATGGGCCGTCCTGAAGCATGGGATGGAACAGTCTTAAAGACCAAGGCATGGCTGTTCAGGCTGCAAGATAGTCCTGCCTCATTAGTAAGAAGCTTCCGTTTGTTAGACTAGCTGGAGTTCAATGCAGCATTCTAACCCTGGGGAGTCCTGCTGTAGGCACTAAAAAGAGGGAATGAAGATTTCTTTTCCGAATTAAGTTGTCAAGTAGCTCATTTACACTATACACTGAGTGCATGTGGGCGAGCTGATGAAGATGATGACATATGAGGCTGCAGACACGTAAATGATGCCAGAGATAGAGATACACAGCACAACCCACTTAGGGAGATGGAACATAACTTCTATTATCTGCAGGAGGTAAAATCATGTGGCTTTTGCCCTTAAAATTTGCAAGTGATCCTACTGGGTTTGGAAATGTAAGAAAACCTCATTTCCTGAACATTCATATTTTGATATAATATTAGTGTATAGACCCAGAGACATGGTAAGTGTGCTTGAAGTTTTTTTTTTTTTTTCTCTGAATCTTTGAATCATATAAGTCTTATTACATGACTTTTATGTTTTGGGAAGAAGAGCTGTGGACACTGACTCTGTCCAGTTACACCACGAATAGCTGTGATACAAATTAGTATTTATATAAATATATGCATGTATATATATATATATGCTCACACACGTGTGCACCCGCTATGTTTTGTTTTTTAGTTGTTGGCCTCCATCAGCAAAGCACTAAACATTACTTTTTGGTGAATTTTGTCTACAAAAAATGTTTAAAATGAAAGGCTGATAAACAGTCTTAATTAATGTTTGTGGTTCATCAGCTTATAGTATGTCAGAAAAGAGTTATGGAACACAGGAAAATAGAAGTTTCAAACCAATATAACACTTGGATGTTAACTTACTTTAGGGTATTTGATGTAATTCCTCATTAAATGCTAAGAAAAGTAACATTAAACTTCTCCAGAGAATTTAAAGTGTTTGTCCTTAAATTAAAAAAATATTTTATATCCTATTTTAGTAATAATATCAAGATAAAGAAATTTTCGCATAGACAAGGCAAAAGGGAAAAACTCATCGCAATCTGTACTTAACATGCTGCTACATTTTTACAAGTACTTCCATGAGATGAAAAAGATCACCCTTTAGAATAACTCAATGGACCCTGTTTCTATATTTACACCATCTCAAAAAATAGCAGAAGTTTTTCATTCATTTGCATATTTGGACTAATTGCTATATTCTTCTTATGCTGTAGGAATTTAAACACACATTAACTATTTTATTAACAGCAACATCATCTTATTACAGTATTTGTTTCTTTGTAATCGATAAAAAATATTATGAAAAAATAATAATAGAGTGGAAAATATAGTCACATAACTGACAGAATATTCTTTGCTCCTTTTGCTACAGTTGAAACATGATGCAGCAACCCTGCTTTGTTTTGTTTGTAGAAGATAATTTGTCAAATATTTCTCTTACATATTCCTACATCCCAGGAAAATACAGATAATCCATATATTTTTATTATATCATCACTAAAATAAAGTGTATGTTACTGTGTTCAAAGGCAAAGGTATCTATGCTACATAACAGTCACTGAGTATGTGACCACTGTGGTTTCAACGATATTAAGAAAACGTGACAGGCAACTCAATTTTCAGCAAAGGTCTTGTTTTGTGTTACATATTGTAAAATTCTTCTGAAGTTCAATATAATTTGAGTTAGCTAAGTCTTTTTTTTCAAGAAAGTAAATAAATCTACAAAATCTCTATACATGGAAGAGTTTTTATTCTAGTATTCAGTAGCTGTTTCCTTCACCAGCTTTGATAGGAGGAGGTATAGAAAGTACATACCATAAAAATGTAGATGATCTATGCCGTACACAAAAGTTTAACAAAAATACTAGGGTACAAAACTGTCTCAGGAATCACAGATGGTAAATACAATCTTTCAGGATCTAGAGTTCAGTCATGAGGGTTGTATGTCAACTGAGAATATATTTTAAGAGAGGAGCATTTCCTGAAAAGCATTTACAGCTTAAGAGAGCTAACATTTATCAATGAAAGAAAGCTAACATTAAAAAGGTGTATGTTGGCTATGCTGATGTTATCTATGCTGCTTTTATAAGATTATCAATATATGTTTTATAAAATTTGGCAATATATATTAGAAGATGAGGGTCAGCATGAACCACAAGGGACAGCCAAACAACATAACTGAGAAGGCAAATAGACTCAGATGTGTAGATTTTGATATTATCTTATCCCTAAAAAATTAAATTGAGGAAAACTTCAACATAACACCACAGCTTTAGCAGTCTTTTGAGAGTTTTGGAAATGCACTTCCATGCACAATCATCTTCCTGTCAGATATTTAAGTGATCTTTACCACGGCACATTGAAAAACATACTTTTATGAAAACACTCTCCCAGCTGTAAACTCCCACCTATTACCCCCATGCTCTCCCTTCATTCTCAAGAACTTCTGAGAGGTTATCTCAACAGCCTTGTGGGGTGGACTGACCATATGGAGTCTGAGTGTTGACTGTGCAGATATGAACACTGAGGGTAGGAGTCAGGAGTGTTGAGCTCTTTCTAGAAAAGTTAGACCATTCTTCTTAATCCAAACAACAACAACAAGAAAACAAACAAACAAAAAAACACATCTTAGCTTTTGATCTGACAAATATGTTTCTTCTGGGACAAGTCTGCCAGTGTCACATCTCTCAAGGATATCACAAGCAAACTGAATTTTCAGCAAAGGTATTGTTTTGACTGATGTATTTTATAACACATCAGTCAATATTCTGATATTCAATACAACTTGATTTAGCTAAGTTTTATTTCTCAAGCAAGTAATAAATCTACATAATTTCTATACGGGTGTGGCAGAGGCCGATGCTGCGTTAGGTGGAACACCACCTCAGAACATTACCAGGAGGGCTACGGACTAATGTACTTTCTGGCATTTGCATTGCAGGAAAAGAAAGAAGGCTAAGAGGACAACCATCAGGAGGAAGTTGATTTTCTAATAGAAAATAAACTCCTGAAATACATTTATATTGGTTAATTTAATAACTTATTTATGAGACAGTACTACCCAGTGGCAATCTGTACACGATAAAGATATAAATACAATGAAATATGTGCATTATGTATTATTAAAGGATGTAAATATTAATAGCAAGGGCTCCTACATCTTCCAATCTCTGGCATGTAATATTGTCTTCAGATGAGGTTTCCTTTCTTGTTTTAAAGTGAGCATGAAGTTAAGGAAATGAGGGAAAGAGAATTAAAATATCTAAGAATAACAAAACACAAGGGACACACACTCCATCTGCCTTCTGTTTATGTCCCCAGCATCCATAAACACAGCGCACACTTAGAAATATGTTTTCAAGCCAGAGTCAGAGTACCCCGGAATGCTTTGTGGTTGATTTTCCCTCCTCACCAGACAACATCATTTTAATAGAATAAAGCTTCTTATTCTAATTCCTTGTTCACGTTAGGACAAAAAAGCTGAGGACTTTAGTTCAACTATCACTACACAATATCTCCTGCACTTAACCTTTGACCATGAAATTCATCCTCACGTACAAGTTGAAAACAACTGAACCTTCTCAAATGTTCGAATCTTTGATATTACTAGTTACCTCTTAAGCCTTAATTTTGTCTTTTAGCTCTCTCCTCCAAAATCTTACTCTTTGAAAAAATACGTAAGTATAAACTGAATATGTCTAAGTGAGTAATACACCCCCAGAAAAAACCTATAGCTGCATCAGTATTTGTGTGTGTGTGTGTGTGTGTGTGTGTGTGTGTGTGTGTGTGTGTGTGTGTCCTTTATAAAGAATCACAACATAAATTTAACATCCTCAGTTCCTTGGTACTTATCCTATACCTCCCCATCATTTTGAGAGAGACGATGAGGAGGGACTAGAGCAAGACAGACATCAAACCCGTTTATTCTGTATCTTAAATTATGAGTTTTATAGTCAATATTTTGGTTACATTGTTACACAAAGGACAAATTGACATCCAGTTTGAGGTCTCATCTTTGATTGCTTTGGGATTAGTGACATTTCCTTGGCGCACACATACTGCACCAGTTCTCTCAGCTGCAACTGAATAGTGTTGTTGCAGGAGATGCCAAAACAAGCAGGATTTGAAAAACCACTGATGGGGTACAGCAGCCAGTACCTTCAATGGCTGTGACTTCCCGTCCAGGTGGCTTCTGGCCAGGTGTTCATCCACAGAGCGTCAACACATCCCTCTCCATGGACAGATCAAAGGAAGGTCTCCAGGAAGAAGTGCTGGTCCTGTTTCTTTGAAGCATCTGGTCATTGTGTGGTCACTCAGAGGCAGATCTAAGTCACCACTGAGACACATCAGGAGCAAAAGCAATGGGGGGATTGGGTCACCTCAGCTCCACTTTTAAGGGATTCATGACCAATGAGGAAGGCCAGGCTCTTAAAGGATCCCAGAGTATAAATTTAAAAAAAAAAAAATAAATAAAATCTTGGTTGCAAGTTTGAAGATGCATTTGAGAGAGACTCCAGGGAAGAATATGCAGAATGGTCTATCTGCTATCCTTACTTTAAAAGAAGGACTTCTTCTTCTTCTTTCCCCAACCCCCTGGTTTCCTCTCATTCAAAACAAAGTATGCAGATTTTGTTTTGTTTTGTTTGATCTCATACAAGTACTGAACATAAGTTTTTTGTTGTTGTTGTTATTTTCTCTCCAGGACCCCAGCATGAAAACTAAGTAGGTTTGAGGTGTGAAACCTGAGGAAGGAAAAGGAAGCTTCCAGAGGAAAACAGAAAATCACTGACAATACAAAACAAAAGTTGCAGTTCAGTCGTGCAAAATTTGCTTCTCAGGATAAAGCACTTTTGACAGGTCCCCGATGCCCAGCTCCCTCCCCATCCTCCCAAGACCCCAGGGGTAAGCTACAGAATGAAAATGAAGCCATTCTTTTTCTTAAGGCTACACACACACACACACAGACACAAGTCAAGGACTCTCTGGTAGGTGGTTCTTTGCTGGGCTCTTGCGTTAAGCCCTGACTGCAGCGTGCAATCCATCTGAGGGTCAGCAGCATCTATGTCATCAGGACAAGGATACAACGTACAAACAATAGAAGGTAAGTCAGTGGTTCCAACAATAAAATCCGATATCGACTTTACAATCACAGGTACAAATTGCTCAAATCGATAATTTCATTTCTCCTTAAGACCTTGTCGTCTAAAACTAATTAGAGGCCAGGTTCCCGAGGAATTGTCAATAGTCAAAGAAAATACTGGAGCTTTAGAAGAAAATCATTCTTCTATGGCAACAATCTGATGAAGGTCAGCCCAAGCCATCCTATTCCGACAAGTTCAAGGTGTTACAGAGGGCAGATCCCTGGTTCCTGATCAAAACCTTCCCACTGTCAGGGTGGCTGCATGTCTATAGAGGAAACACCAAGAAGCCCGAGAATGTGGAGTATTTCCAGCCTCCCATGAGGTTCCCTCTCTCCAGTTTGAGATGAACTTTGTCTTCTCTTTCCATAAGCAACAGAACACCATTGCTGGCTGCTTCCCTGGTAACATCCTGGTCTCCTGCGAATGCGGAGATCACCGGGTAGCCATTCTGCATTAAACTGACCTACAAAGGCAGAGAGGAAGGCTAAGCAGATCAGAGACCACCTCCTTCCCACATTCTGTTCTCTTCCTCCCCTAAGGACTGTTACCTCCATCTAACTTTTGGAGCCCAAACCCCTGGAACCTGCAAGATAGGATTTCCAGATGGCTCAGAGCCCAACCCCCCATTTACCAAGCATTCAAGGGCTCATCTTCCAAACTGGCTCACCTGGATTGTTTGTCTGTTGTACACTTTGACCACGTGAAAGCTGAAGCTATAGATCCCTTTTCGTGGTGCTACAAATATACTGGAGGCAAGGTCGAAGTGGTTGCCGATGTTTACTAAAACCTGAAAAAGAAGAGGGAACAGCATACCTTAATAGGCTTGCATTTTCTCCACACTTTCAGGTAACCACCAATGTTAGCTGGCTTATTGGTATGGAGAACAGGTGCCACTAAGTCCACAGTGTTACTCAAACAATGCCAGCAGCAGTGAGTACCAAAATCAAAAACATTCCGTGGCAGAAATGTATTCCAAAGGTATTCTCATGGTTTCTAATTAATGAAAACTTCGGAAGTATATTTTAATTGTACCTTCATATAGTCTATGTAAGTTTTGTATGATGATACACAGAGAATGGAGAGAGATGGGAGACAGTCAAGCCAAGAAGAAACCTGTAAATTCAGCCTACTTTTTTTTTTTTTTTTTTTTTTTTTTTTTTTTTTTTTTTTTTTAGGGAGAGGGTCATAGGGAGTTCAACCTGAGGCTGTGTTTAATAATTAAAACTTCACATGGAATGGAGAAAGAAAAGGTGGTGGAGTAGCAGACCAGTCCATTCCATGAGCTCACTTAAGTAGGAGTAAGAGAATGGCTTCTGTGAGGTTTCTATGTCCAGGGTCTTCCAACCTCTAGCAGTATACAGGAGGTGCTTTATAAATAGCGTTGGACGATGAGTTTGCCAACCAACACTGGCTGCCCTGTTCAACTTCATTCTCCTCTTAGTGGTGCTCGCTCTGTTGGCTGAGTGTTGGGAGCGTGTAAAACGCCGGAACAAACAAAGAGGATTGCACTGGTAGCCTGGGCACTACTAGTCCAAACCCAGGAAACCCCACAGCAGCGAGATTAAGGACACAATTAGCTATCAGCAGAGGATTATGTGGCCCTGCCTGTAGTTCCCTCAAATAAAGGAGGAATAAGAGTTGCCGGTCACAGCAGAATGTAAAGAGAATCAAGCTCCTCACCTCACTCCTGTTCTGTTCAAAATAGAATCTGGCTACTTTGTCCACATCCTGTTCCCATCTCTCCTCCTGCAAAACCCCAAGTTCCTTAAAATAATAAAATGACCCGCTGGTGTTTTATGCTTACAGAACAAACAGCCAGGAAGGAGCACCAGAACCCTGGACTGTCTTTTACCTGATCAGAAAGTAAAGCTCCACTGCCCTGGCTGTTACTTTTTACAGGACTGTATAGGCTACACAAACTCCCAGTGCACAGTGAATTACTGCAGGTAACCACTGCCGGCATGGCTTGGGAAACACTGCATCTTCATCGTGCTGTGAGTACCACTTCAGCGCACTCCTGGGCAGGAGTCTCACAGGCACAGGCACTCAGCTCCATTGCTGAGGACAAAGTACCTCTGACGTCTGTGCTCAGTGATCCCCAGGGTTCTTCACTGGAGAAGGAAGCCCTCCCTTGCACGCCCTTTGAGTTGCCTGCACTCCCCTCCCCATCTCACCCCCTCCGTGCGGATTTTAAATTCTGGAAACATGTAAATTCAAGACTTTATGTGAATGAAAAGACACGCAGCCAGGCCCTGAGCAGAGGGTCTCCCTCGCTTACAATCTCCCTCACTTACAGCCAGGCAAAGTTAATTTGTCTGTAAAAGCAAGATTTCTATTATGATTTGACCTTGTATCGGAATTTCCCTGACAACTCCAGAAATCAGTGGATCTGAAACGACTGTGAGTATTATCTGTAGGACACCATAATTAAAAAAATAAAAGTAAAATAATAATGGATAAAAAAGAATATGGGTTATATTTATGCTTATATTATGCTGTCTTATTTGGAAACAATGAAATGAAATATTTTTGCTTATTAAAGCAACTTCCCTAAACCCTCAAATGCATGATTTTTAAAATGAATACAACAGTCTAAAAAGAGATCAAGTGTGTGCACTGGCTATAAATGTTTTTAGAAGCTGGCTCCTGGACAGAGGGAAAGCCAGTAGATAGTAACTCCATCTGTGTCTAGTGATGTTTCAGGAATCCATTTTACACAAAGCCCTTTGGCAAGAGCATTAGCTGATTAGAAAAAGTATGAAAACCACCCTCATCTTTTCAATTTCTGAAGACTGATAGGAATCACAAGAAGAGAGTACACAGAAAGGTCACCACCCAGAGAAACATTTACATATCCATTTCCCTAATCCTTGGTTGGCTGGCCCAGAGGCCAGAAATTAAGTGGCTTAAAGCCACTTAAGCCATGGGCCTTTGTCTTGTTAAATGTATAGTCATGCTATGCACTTATATTTGAACATGCTATATGGACATCTGGCAAAAGTTTCATTTCCTGTGCACAGCAGATACACGGCCACTTTGTTTTGGTATATAAGCAGAGCACAAACTCTGCTGCCTTCCCCATCCTTCCCACTTATTTTCTTGAAAATTAACATCTTGTCACTGGATCCCACAATATAGGCAATAGGTTCAGCCCTCTGTCAGACTCCTCTTTGAATGAGAAACTCTCTTACACGCAGCATCTTTAAGAGGAACCCCTCTCCCCAGATGTCTGAAGATTGGTCACCACAAACACTGCCTTGCCCCCAGCAAAAGGGAAAGAACACTAGGTTTTCTTTCAGGGAAATGTATTTCCTATCATCAGCTTTACCAGACCCTTGGAAAGCCTGGGGAGCCTTACAGGGCTCTCAGTAATCCTTGCCAAGAGAGCTGGTGTTTAAAAACAAACTCTACAGTGTGTTCAAGGGGGACTCCAAGAAAGTATAGTAGTAAAAGAAGCCATGTAAGGGCAAGGCAGAGGTGGAGAAAACCAGCCTGGCATTCCACCTGGAGATGCAGGGAGCCCTAGATAGCTGGGCACACCGGCCAGTTCTCCACTCATCCGCGGGTGAGCACGTCAGCCTAACCTGATCGAAGTAGATGGTCATGGTACGGTTGCTCATCTCTGACGGCTCATGGTTGGTGCTCCTAGTAGCGGAGAAGGCCACCTTGGCACTGCCTGAGCGCACAGATATGCCCAGGGAAGAGGTGACGGCACCGTCCCCCGATGGGCTGGAGTCGCACACCACCAGGCACTTGCCCTCTAGCACGATGGGCTCCGTGTCATTCTGAGCCCTCACAGGGCAGCAGGCAGGTAGCAGCAGCAACAACAGGGCCAGCGCCGCCCCCAGGCTGGAGCCAAAGTCGGCTGGCTCACGCAGCGCCCCCCGGCGCCCGGGCATGTTCAGCGGTGGCCCTCGGGGGGTCCCGGCCAGGCGCGGGCATCTGGGCTGGGGGGCGCCCCGAGGACGCCAAGGCCGACCGGGGCCGAAGGGATGCCCGGGTACGCACTGGAACACGCAGGACGGGAGCAGTAGCCTTCTCTAGGCTGGATCCTCGGCTGGCTGAGACGGTCAAGGCCAAATGGTTCTCAGAAGGAAGGCACCAGCGGACCTGTCAGGGCAAAGAACCCAAATCCTTAGGCAGGAAGGTGTGCATAGGGGGGCAAGTGGCTGGTGCTCTCTAGCCCCTTCGGGATGGCCATCCCCTGGGTCCCCCAAAGTTATCTCCATTCCAGATGTAGCATAATGGATCCGAGAAAGCTCTGTCGCACCAGTCAGCAAGTCCAAACAGATTCCTGAATCTTGCGCCGAACCTGGGGTTCTGGGCTAAGATTCTGTAGGACCTTGTAAAAAGGGTTGGGGACCTCTAGGACGGCGTCATCACCGTCGCCCCCTGCCTACTCATTCCAACACAACTAGAGGAATTAAATGAAGTCAAAGGGGAAAAAATGACGCCTCATCAGCTTAATTTCGGTGGCTTTCTGGACAGCCACAAGGAGAAAACCTTCCTCTCTCCGCCCCCCCCCCCTTTTTCCTCTATTTTTCTACCCAGGAAGTAATTTTTAAACACTCCTTATCGGATAAAAAGAATCTACCCCCCATCCCCAAAGAAAAAAACTACAGAAAGCTCCTTGGGCGGGTGAGATTAAAAAGAAAAAGGAAAGCACAGAACAGAGAAAGGCGGGATGGGGGTGGGTGAGGAGCGAAATTCTAACACCCACTTCCAATGTCCCTGCAGCCGCTGGCCAGCCCCCTAGGAGAGCCTGGCGGAGTCCTCTCTCTGGCAAAGACAAGAGCCGATTCCAGCACCACCAGAATCCCGGGATTTTACTCATTTGCAGGCTCTTGTCTCTGTACCCCACTCCCTTTCTTCTGCACCTTTCTGCTAACTTACGCGGGTTGGCACTTTTAGCCGGTCCCCTCTTCTTCAGCTAACCCAGAGAGGCCATTCCAATACCCAGCCCAGGAACACAGACAGAAAGAGCCCTCCCCTCGCCGCCCACGCTCTCCGAGCAACTCTTCCAGTGTTCTTTCTAAGAAAAGAGAAGTTGGGTTTCAATAAATACCCTGTCTGCAGCTCCTTCACAAAGGATAGCGGACCACCTCCCACCCCCAACTCCGCCGGCCGACTCTCCTCTCTTGAACCCCCAGCACTCACATTACTCAAGGTTCTGGTGAAGCATTACAAAAAAAGGCAACTAGCAACCAGATCCCGGAGCTCAGGGATGGGGTGGGTTACCTGGAACATCCATGATGGGCGAGCACCGAGGTCCGCGAAGTTGGTTTGCTTAGAGAAAATGAGGCAAGAGGGAGGAGGACACCTCGGAGCACGACCCTTCTCCCAGAGCTTGGCCAATAACCGCGCCGCCCCGCCCTGCCTCCTCTCCTCCCGGTCCGCTGGGCTCCGCAAGCACACCACGCCCCGGCCCCACGCGCCCAGGGAGCCCCACACTGCGCGGCGCTCCACGCTGCTCAGCGCACCGCGGTGTCTGGAACCCACACGCTTCCCGCTCTGCGGAGCCGTGCCGAGCCCGGGAACCGCACCGCTGCGCGCGGCCTGCCTCTTCCGAGTCCCGTGTACTCCAGCAGCCCGCGCGCCCTCCGCGCACCTCACTGACAGGATCCCTGGGTCCCTGCCTCTCCCCCAGACTCCAGAGGGCACAGCCCGGAGCTGCCAGCTGCCGACTCCCCGCTTCTTTCGTCCTAGAATCCACAGCCCCTCCCCTCGGGCTCCCTCCACGCACCTTGCCAAGCCCAGGTCCGGCTCTCACCTAGACACCCAGCGCAGTCTTCCTAGGTGCCTTCTTAAAACTAGGCGCCCTCGGATCTTCTTCCAGATTCCTTTTCTTTTCCAAAGTCCCTCCAAGTCTTAATCCCGAACGGAGTGGCCACTTTCATAATTAAAGGGGTTGGAGGGACGGACGTTTAAAAAAAAAAAAAAAAGGAAAGTATTTTTTTTTTTAAGGGAGAAAAAGCTTGGTAATTTAATGGTTTTAGAACTGCAATTCCAAATCTCCGTTTGTGAAACGTCGGATTTTGGCGCAAATTAAAGAGGAGCTTCCTCGCCTGGGTTTATGTGTCTGCTTCTCTGAACCCCGGGGCTTGTGGAGCGCGGTGCCAACGCGCGCATATTTATTAAAACGCAGTCTCTGGGCTCTGAAGACCCGGGGAGACACGCGGGGTTCCGAGCTGCGCCTGGAGAGCCGCGAGATGCGCAAGCACGGACGAGGGGCGCCACCTACGGGCGCTAAAGGCTCCCGGCCGCGGGCTGCAAACTAACCTACCGAGTGTGGAGGAGTACACAGGACTAAGGTGAGGCTGGAGGATTGTTTTCCTTCACCCCAGCCCCTAAAACAGCTCTGGAGGCGGCTGCTCAAATGCAACAAGCTTGTCTTTAAATATTCTTTCAGCTTGCAATTTACAGTAGACATGTTTGTGTTTGTAGCTCTTTACCCCTCTAACGTGTAACTCTGCCAAGAAGATGTTTGCTGAAGTGGGTTTATCATGGGCTATTACAAACCCCACAGTATTTGCAAAAACCTTTGGGCTGGGTAATACATATCGACACTGAACAGAGGCAAGGTGGCTTTTTAATGTGGACTCTATAATCTGATTTTTTTTAAAAGCATCATTACAAATATGTTTGCTCTGTCTTGGATAGTATGCCTTTCTGATAGGCCAATGAGCAGACCGGGCTGGGGTGGGGGGTCCCCAAATCAGTCCATGTAGTTCATTAGAGCATAGCATGTGCCTGTGTTATTCCTCCAGACATCGCCACGTCGTTCTCTCTCCCCTTTGAAGATTTAAGTCGCTCTGCTTCTGTTTTATGAGACCTGTCTTCTCAGACAGGAGATGTTGAAGACCCGTGTTGTCGGTTCTTTCATGGCTGTTCTAGGCTGGAAGGCCTATGCACTGAAGATACTGTGCATGTCCAATCATCCCATTACAAAAGGAGGAGGGCCCGAATGAAATCCACAGCATAGGTTTAGTTGAGACCACAGGTTTCCCATGAGTATCAGGGTAGTGGTTGAAAGAGCCTCAGAGACAAAATGCATCCTGCTTAACGCAACAAGCAGAACACTACAGACTATAAAATAACTCCAGAATCCTTCAGTCCTACACTACTGTCAGCGGAAATAGTAACTTGCAGGTGCCCTGCGCTGCATTTCCAGGAAGCTTGTAAAAGGCGCGACAGCCATGCCTTCTATCGGTTTGTGAGTTTAACTCAGCAGAAATAGTGCAATCTTACTTCAGTTATTTTACTCTAATATTGTCTGAATTTGCTCAACTCTGCCGTAGAAGTACAATTATTTTGTGCCATCAAGACTGAATTGAATGTAAACCTGTCAGCAGAGAATGAGAAAACACAAAGAAACATGAAGCCCACTGAAAGAAAGAGCAGCTTGCTAATTTAGAAGCAGAAAGCCTTGAACACATCTAAAATCTTTAAATAATTGTTTAATTAAACAGCTTTCCTAAGTGCTTTGAGACATTTCTTTTGATATAAACATATAAACAGCTGAACCAATTCATCACTTCCTTCGAGACAAACAACAAAATAAAGTCAAGCAGAACAAAACCACTTTTACGTGTGGCTATGGCAGTACACACAGGACACACTAAGGTAAAGGTTACATGAACTAGGTTATGGTGTGAAGGCAAGTGCACGTATGTAATGGAATGAAAAACACATTTGAGTTCCAACCTGAGCTTCATAGTTCAATAAGGAAGTTAGACATTGTGGAAACTATCAGATTGGCAGAAAAGTGGAGATAGTTCATCCATCCATCAACTGGTAGTTCTACCTACCAGATCTTTGGTCAAGAGCTAGGTTTTTAGCTTGTAAGCATGTTTAGAAAGACATCCAGGGCACTGAATTAAAAAGGAAAACTTCTATGTGTACTTCAATGGTTATATATCCTGCTCCATATTTTTGTTACTGGTAATTGTTGTTACTATTGTCATCAGAATATGGACAATAGATTCTGTTCTCTTAGGTGAAATAGCATTCCCATGGGCAATAATAATATCAAACATGTCTTGAGCATTTGTGATGTGAAAGATACTACCTTTGTCTATCATGTAGCAGACAGCATTAGGCCTATGGGAAGTGCCCTGAGTCAGAGACATATGTCATATGTAGATAATGGAGAAATATTATAAAGTCAAAAATTGCATTTAAGGAATGGCTGGGGAAGTTAATTTTTCATTTGTCAAAAAAAATAGTTATGTCTCAGAGAGCTGAACATGATCTTCCCTGGAGAGAACCCATTGCTGAAAAGTAATTCCAGCTTGTGTTGGTCTTTAAACCTTCTACATCATATTTGTGGATTTCTTCCAGGAGTGTCTTAAATATGGTCTCTCATGAGTCCCATATTCTTGGATGCAAAAATTAAAAACATACTTTTACAAAAGAACACATGTATTAATAAAGATGCATCTTTTTAAAAATATTGGAATATATATTTAATGTGGGCAAATGGCTATACTAGAAAGTTACTAAGGTATGGAATATTTCATTTATGTATAAATATCACACACTCCTTCATATTTCACAGTGAAGCAACAACCCTAAAGAAAGAGTGACAACAGGAAAAGAAAAAAACACTTCAAGCTACATGGACGTTTTTGTCTTAACAAATTTCTAACATAAGTAAATTGGAATTTTAAAAATTGGAATCAACTCCAACTCAGCCACTGCTGAATAGAAAGACCAAGTAAATTTATTTATATGAGGTACTAGGTTGTATTTATTAACTAAAATTATGATGTAACCATATTATCTCAGCCAAATTAGATAAACCATTAGTTGACTAAGTTAAAACTCAGACTGGCTGAACTCAGACTGTCTACATTCTATAGTCACATTGAGCTAAATAAGTTATTGCTGCTATCCAGGGACAGACTGGATGCCTCAGATCACCTTTCAGAGACATTATGGCATACATTCCAACATGTAATATCTATTCTATGTTTTAGTTAGCAAAATATGGCACACTACAACCATGATTTAGTTCAATGGTAATTTCTTTTGTTTTGTATTGTTTCTCTGTCTTTCTTTTCTTTCTCTCTTTGTTTGTTCGTTTCTTTGTTTCTTTCTGTCTTCTCTCTCTCTCTCTCTCTCTCTCTCTCTCTCTCTCTCTCTCTCTCTCTCTCTCTCTCTCTCTCTCTTCATTGATTTCTTGTTTGTTTTGGACAGGGTCTCACTATGCAGTCCTGGCTGGCCAGGTACATGCTGGCATTACGCTAACAAAGATCTACTTGCCCCTGCCTTTGCCCCCGAGCATTGGGATTAAAGGTGTGTTACTTTCTTAATATTGAAAGAAAAATAAACACATTTTTATTGTTTTAGGATACTTTTTATCTCCCGCTGGGGGGTATATTAGGATTTATGGGACTTTAAGAAGCAATAGTGTTGGAAATACAAAGTAATCTGCTTGCTACTTCAAAGTCCCATAATATGTGATTCTTTTTCAAAATTATTTATCTTATTTATGTGAATGTATCTGTGTTAGTGGATGGTACATACACTTTCTTTTAACTCTTCTAGGTCTTCATGTCTTACATAATCCCAGTGTTTCTTTTCTTTAATTTCATGAAAAGAAATGTATCTATTGCCTTACCAAATTGGGTTGAATGCCTAATGTCAGTCATTTCAATCTTATCAAAATAAATAGGTTTATATACAAAGGAAACATTTGCCAACTCTTTTTCTCAATAGGAAAAAGGTGTTAGATAAAATAGTATCCTACAAATTTTTGCTTAAAAAATAAATGTTATCATTACAGAAGGATATAGAGAATTACTAACATATATAGTTAAAGCATTTCCTAATTTTTTGCTTAAATGCTCTTTCTTCTAAAATAATGGTACAATTTTTTATTTAGAATAAGCTGCAAGTATGTTGTCAAAGCTCATAATGTTGACAATATTTTGAATATGTCTAATAAATATTGTACTGTGACCATGTGTACGAGAGATTGTTTTCATTGTCTTAATTGATGTTGGAGGGCCAGCCAACTGTAGATAGCATCATTCTGGAACAGGTGATTCTACGCTCTATAAGAAAACTAGCTAAGCAGGAGCCAACAATACAGACGATTATTAATCCAGTATAAATTAAGTGGAACAATATATTGCCTGGATCTGAACATAACCATGATGATGTTGTTTCAGAAGATATTTGGCAACCTTGCCTGAATTATTTTATGATTGACATTAACTCTTGATCTTGAGAGTATTTGATAGACATGGAGTGCCCTCAGGAAGTATTAACCGAGCATTCTCAGGAATGCTCTGAGCTGAAGACCCAAGCTAAGAATAGTACTACTCCCTCAGGAACCACTCTTTGGATGCAATCCACTATAAAAGCCACTTTATACTGATCATAAGTTTTTAAGAGAAATTAGGTTTCTCTGAACAGAAATCAGAGTTTAGGCACAAATATCCTTAAGAATTGTCTCAGGATCTGAACGTGAAGCTGTACTGCCTGGTCAGTTGAGAGTATTATCCAAGTTGGGGTTCACAACCTGTGCCCCCAGTCAGCTCTGGCCACCTGTTCTCAAAAGCCAGAATAATAGTGGGGAGCAGAAAAAGGGGATTTACTCAACGTCATATTGTTAAGAGGGAGAAGGACATCTAATGGACTCTCCGCCTCAAGTCCATTGTCAGGGTCCTGCAGGGAGATCAACGTTGAATTAGAGGGCCAAGGATATGCACATCTAAGCAGTACCTGTCAATGTGCATTTCCTCTAACCAGCCACCTGACATTGTTTGGACCAAAGTCTTGTCTGGTAAGGCGGTCTGACAAGTTGTTGGCCCCTTTGCCTTTCCCTAGCATGGGATTACCTGGGAAAAAGCCCCATTTCCTCGGGCTCCATTGTTTGAATAATCCATCACTCAGACAGAGAGACATGAGTGTCTTTTTAAAACATCTAGGCCTATTATGTCAGCAGCATCTATGTTCCATGGATGTCCACTGTGCACAACCATCGCGACTTCATCAGAGACTATTCATAGGAACTGAAACCAGTTCCAGATAGAAAACGAGGGCAGGCAAACTGAGGAATATGCTCATAGCTGTTTAAACTCCCAAACTGTAATGAGTATGTGAATCATCTGGACTCTGGTTAAAAATGCTGGGCTGGGACTTGCTGAAAACTGGGTATGGAAACTAGTCTGGCTACTGCAAAGAGCTGGGCTTCTGTTTCTATGGGGACCTCACTCAACACCTGCAAGATATTTGGAAGGCTTACTATTTAAGACATCTGTGAGGGAAGTGTGTTTATATAAAACAAACTCACATTGGAAAAAGGGCCTGGTTGTTGTCCAATAAATGTGGACATTGGTGGTTGGTAGTGTGGGTAGCAGCTGTTCAGGTTCACCATACCTGCAGAAGCTACTTTCTCGAGTTTGATAGTCTATTTGCATTATTTCAAAGAGAAAAGAAACCATATTCTTAAAATCTGACACAAAATCTTCTCTTTGGAGTTTCTGACTTGTTAGTAAAACTTGGTTAAGGCACATCACTGATAGCTGAGAAGGCCAGAGAAGCCATATACTAAAATGGTTTTAATTGAGAGGTGGAGACAATCCACCATCTGCACTCAGCTCTTCTACAAGAACTCACTTTATAATTGTAATAGAAAGAACTCAGTCCGATTATGTATTGCCAAAGGTTTTATAATAATTTGTTTGTGTGCGCGTGTGTGAAATAGAGAATAACCCTCTGACTCCCGAGTCAAACGTTATTATGGTCCCTGTGAGCTGTGGTGAGGAAGGGAATAAGATTAATGCTTAGATCTGGTAGAAATGGTAGAAACACAAAGCTTTATGCAAATATAAAAACAAATATTTTCTTGGTGGTAATATTAAAATATTGTCTTTCATACGAAACTGGGGCTTTGCTTACTCACTGCCAAAATGATAGAGAGTTAAAAATGTACTTTAGAATCAGCATAATGTGTGCCCAAACACATCTCTTGGCAGACCGGCTGGATCTTTGTCTGATACATCCTTGTGCTGATTTCTTATGATAATCTACATGAAAGAATATTGATTTCCTTCAGGATTTTCATCATCTCCAATAAGCATAAACATTTGTTAAATTTCTAATATGTCTGAGGCACAACATCATCATTTTTTTTCCTGAGGAATGTTTAGCCATATAAGGATGCAAGGAAGAACTCACAAATCAGAATACCATAAACAAACAAAAAATCCACGAAGGGTTGACTGACAGTGCTCATAAGCCAGATAATGGAGAGTTAAGTCTAAGACCGACAATCTGGTAGGGACTTTAAGGGGAAATGGCCCATTGGAAAGTGAAAGAAAAGCGTTTACGTTAGTGACATGATATCCAGACGACCTTTCTTAGAATACGAATCCGTAAGCAACCAGAAATATTTTTAAATTACTTTCAAAATACTAAAATAAAAAGTTTTCACAATGAGAAACATTGTAGCACAAATTGTCTTACTTTACAAGGAAGGATTGTGTTAAAAGATTTTGTAAATCTCTGACTTTAATCTCCTAAAATAACACATGATTACATTCTTAATGTTAATATTGTCTTTATTTTTCTTCTTCACGCTGCTTATACTAAACCCTCCATTAGGATGACTTTTTCCACACAAGTGCTCTCAGGTTTGTTTTGCCGTATCCCAATGTGTATTAAGATATTTTAGCGTATTAAGAATCCTGTGTTTGCAAAGTGATGAATTGATTCCAGTGTTCATTATATGTTAATTTTAGGAATCTCTAACTCTCTCATTTTGAGAAACACATAGTGGGTTGAATGGTTTAAATAAATTCATCAACAATCAGAAGTTAGGAAGACATTCATTCAACAAGAAAAATTTGATTAGCAGTATTTTGAATGTGTATGTATATGTGACTTGTTGAGTCTGCTTTCTATAGCCTCTTCCCTTTGAGGGTATTTTGATATTGTGCTTGCATTTGTTAACTTTTCTGTTTTCAAGAGGTCTAAATATTGCCTGAAATAGAAATGAAGAAAATGATTGCTGAATGGAGTAGGGAATTTCACAAAGCTTTCCAAAGAGGAAAACCTTCCCTTCCACGTGCCCTTCAAATGTACACTGTCATTGAAGTGTGGATGTCTGCACAGCCCAGAGTGACGTACCAGTCTCTGCATGGACACACAGGTGAAGAATGTATTTCAAAGAAGAACAATAAATTCTAAAACACTAATAATGTAACAGTGCTGAGGCCATTGAGCTCCACCAGTGATGTGAAATTATGGTAGTACCACTCGGTATGTACAATTTATTGTACAGGTTGATATTGACAGTGAGATTCCATTTCATTAGAGACATGGGTTTTCTTAGACTTCTGGGTTTGCTTTAGGAAGGGGACTGAAGCTGAGTTTATGGAGGGGCTATCTCTGTTGTTATTTTCACCTGCGTGCATCTTTCATGTCAAAATATCCTGCTCTCACTTTTTAAATTTTTTTTGAGGTTTATTTAGTTGTTTTGGTCTGATTTGGTTGTTACTCAATTTTTTATTCACTTTGCATTTTTTCTATTTTCTTCTGGCTAATTTTCAGTATTTTCTCACTTGTACAGTACATTAACATGTCTACCAAATAAACTGACATTTTTAGTAGATAAAAAAGTTTGAATTCAGCCTATTATATGCATATCTAAAAGCTTGTTTCTTTTCTAAATTCATAAAAACCAACAAGCTTTTCCTTGAACACGTAATTCAAAACAACCTTTTCTGAAATACATACATACATGCATACAAACATGTTGATGTGGAAAATTTATGTCAAAAAAATAAAGATGGATCTCATGATATGTGGAGAAAGAGCCAAAGTACTCACATTCTCTTTAACATTGAAGTTGTGGAAATGCTTGCTAAATTGATGAACAACATAATATATTATGTCTAATACAAAGCAAATAATATAATTTGCAAATAACAATTATATTTTAACAATATCTTATATATTAATTGGAGAAAGGTGGAATAAATCTAATGCTTTTAAGTTTTATCTCCTGCTTTTAACTAGAAAACAACTGTACATTGAATAAAGTTGGTAAATTTGCAACTAGACAAAATAGTATTACTTATTTTGATTTCAAGAAAGAGTATAAGGGTGAACCATAACAAAAATATTTTTCAAAAGTATTGCAATAGACCAATGAGCTTGGTGATGCACACTTTAATCCCAGCACTTTCGAGGCAGAGGCAAGTGGGTCCTCTCAGTTAAAGATCAGCTTGGTCTACAAAGTGAGTTCTAGAACAGCCAGTGCTGCACAGAGAAATCCTGTCTCAAAAAATCAAAAAAGAAAAAGGAAATAGACAGGAGGCACCTGTGGGGCAAGCAATATTACTGGCTTTACTCACTCCTATGTGTTTCTGTATTTTTAATATTTAGTTAATTTATATTTATTTACTTAGTAGGGGTGGGTGGGCATGGAAACACTATAGCAAGCTTGTAGAAGTTAGAGGACAGCTTGCAAGAGTTGTTTCTCCCTTTTCACCATGTAAGTTCCAGGGACCAGACTCAGGTTGGTGCCAAGAGTCCTGACCTGCTGAGTCGTCTCACTGGCCATCTGTACTGTAGCTGGAGAATTTCTCTCCAGCTCCCGCCAAGTCCTGCCAGTCCCACCAGTCCCGGAGCCCACTTATAAAATAAACACACAGACTCTTACATTATTTAAACTGCTTGGCCATTAGCTCAGGCCTATCATTGTCTAGCTCTTACTCTTATATTCAGCCCATATCTATTAATCTATGCTTTGCCACGTGGCTAGTGGCTTACCAGTACCTTACATCTTCCTTGTCCTCATGGCGGCTGCAGGCAGTCTCCCTCTTCCCTTCCTGTTCCCTCAATTCTCCTCTCTGTTAATCCCGCCTATACTTCCTGTCTGGCTATTGGCCAATCAGTGTTTTATTTATTAACACATCTGCCATACAGAACATCCCACAGCACTGTACTTTTTTTTTATGGTGTGTGAATGCAGTACTTTGAGAATTATCTTAATTAAGAGACATAAGCAGTTTTCTTCTGAGATGAATGCAAACTTGAACTTTGTGAAAAGCAGAACTGAGAAAAAGAGATCCTCTCTACTGGCACAGAAAGAGTGGCTCCCATCCAGCCTGAGAAGACAGTGAGATGTGCTCAATGTCTCTAAGAACCACCAGTTTGATTTATTCACCTATGAAAACCTGAGAGTGCTCTCAAAGCCAGTGATGCCAGAGAGGACAAGTACAGACTGGATATCTTCTCACGGCCAACAAGAGTTTCAAACTGCAAACCAGTAAATGAGATGACCACGTAAACTTCTTTATATAGGAAGAAGGAAAATGAAAAAAAAAAAAGATTATTGCCAAGGAATAAAAACATATGAATGCAATAGACTAGAAAATAGATTACAATCTCCAAGATACATAGATGGCAGTGAGAGAGCTAGACAGATGGTAAACCAGAGCGATGATAGGTAGTCAACATATAGATAGATGATAGATAGGCAGATAGCTAGATAGATAGATGATAGATAGGCAGATAGATAGATAGATAGATAGATAGATGATTGACAGATAGATAGATAGATGATAGATAGATAGATAGATGATAGATAGATAGATAGATGATTGATAGATAGATAGATAGATAGATAGATAGATAGATAGATAGATAGATAGATAGATAGACGATAGATAGATGATTGACAGATAGATAGATAGATAGATAGATAGATAGATAGATAGAGAGAGAGAGAGAGAGATAGATGTATTTCCAGGTACTCCGGTCCATTTATTCTTTCATCATAGTTTCCTTGAACTTGGAAATAAAGTAGGAAATTAACTGAAAAGGGAAAATGGATCTTTTACAATTTTGCTAAACCAGAAATGGGGTGTCTAATTTCTCTTTCCTATGACTGTGAGAGTTTTACAGGTTATAGGACACAATGAAACAAAGGATAGAAGATCTTTGAACTAAACTGTGAGGTTATGTAAGCAGTAATTTCC
The DNA here is from genome assembly GCF_007827085.1 of Peromyscus californicus insignis. Lineage (NCBI taxonomy): Eukaryota > Metazoa > Chordata > Mammalia > Rodentia > Cricetidae > Peromyscus > Peromyscus californicus. Next base: position 75,026,619 of record NW_026294469.1, on the reverse strand, counting down.
TGCAACAGGGAGCAACTGGTCACCATATTGCCTTCATTCTTAGTTACAGAGAGTTGCCATTGTTGTTCTTGTTGTTGCTGTTGTTTGTTTGTGTCTCTGTGTGTGTCTGTGTCTATGCTTGTGTGTGTGTTTAATTCAAATCTGGGCCTGAAGAAAATGAGTCAGATACTCCAAAATAAACATCCCCAGTGTTTGAAAGAGAAAGTCTTGGACTTCATGCAAGAGTGAGGAGAGATTCCCATCTGCTCCTGGTCTGGCAGTCATTCACTTCCAATTCCATTCCTCTGATAGGTGTGTGGTGTTTGAAATTTCTTTTTAGGAGATCAGTTTCAAGCCGTTTCAAGCTCTGCCTCTTACCTACCTGTTAAATACCACTTTTCTTAGAGAAAACTGGCGAATCTCATACCCAACGGAAGGCAAGGTCTCTCTTAGGGTTTAGCATGTCTCTGATCATTCACAGCTCCAGCTAATTTTCTCAGCATGAGATCACTGTTACAAATCATGATGAATTTGTAGAGATGTAATTTTTCTTCTAAAGTCCTCTTGGTGACCTGACTATGGCATCATTGAAACAGTGAAACCCCTTGCAAGTGACACCCAGTAGAAGAAAATTAGGTTCTGATTGTGTGCTCTGCAAGGAAATATTAGGGCCTGTCTCTTCTCTCTCCTCCTCATTTCCCAGCTGCTATAATGTAAGCAATTTTTTCTGATATGTCCTCCCCACCATGATGTTCTACATCTTCATAAGCATTAATCAGGTATAGACTGACACACCTATGAAACCATAAGACGATGTAAACCTTTCATCTTTTTAATGTTCTTCCCAAGAACGACCACAGCTGCAGAAAACTAATCATAGTTATGGATGCACATGTATTTTCCACATATACTGTACCTATGTCAGTGTGTTTTGGTTATGATTTCCTTCAATTAATTAACACAAATTGTATGATGGTGATGTAAAGCTCAGACAAATCTTTCCATCTGAATAATTTCATTAAAAATTGCTAATGTTCTATGTGGAAGATATGTAATCTAATTCCCTGAGAACTACTAATCCCCATCACGGGACTCCGGATAGAGTAGAGGAAGGATCTGCCTTCGGACATATGCAAGTCTAGAATGCTGAAGAGTAACCGTCGATGACAGAAAAACACACTGTTGGTTCTGATTGACACTATAAATGTGAGCAAAAAGCCCATATGGGGAGAAGTTTGCAGCAAGACTTGCGGACAACTGTGAAATCCGTTCCTCAGCTTTGCTCCCTCACTCCTTACTAGTAACAGTAATGCTACGGTGTAGATTGTATTATGATGGAAGTCATATCTCTTCAATGAAGAAATATTCTCACATTCCATGGTTCTCAATACTTCTGGGAAGGAATTAAGAGCTAATCACATAATCTCCTCGATAATTCATTCTTTACAATCCTTAAAGCGTAACATGACTAACAATACAAACAGAAGTACCATAATGATTATTAATGCTTGCTTGTTGTTTTCATTACTCTCCTCAATTTTGCTTTTAGTGTGGTAAAAGCAGCCACTTTGAGATGAATAGTAACATTTGAAGTCCATTGTGCCTGGTTTACCTAGAGGATTCTCAGAAGAAAGTAATGAACTTTTTTTTTTTTTTTTTTTGAGAAAAATGAACTATTTTGTCATCAACATTTTGGATGCCTGCCAAAAGTCAACTATTGACTCTGAAACAACGAGGTTGAAAGAGATTTCAGAGTCTATTTTATGTGAAAGTATCGTTACCACTCCTTTCTGAGATTAAGTATGTGAATTTAATCCTGGAATCTGGGCTTGCCATTTATAAGTAGTACATTTCCGGTGATTTTATACAATGGAGTTATTCCACAGTGATAGCATTTATCATAGATGCCATAGTGTTTTATAAATATGTACAATCCATGTGTGTCTGTTGGTTTTTTAAAGTGTAAATTTTTATATACTTTACAAGGCTAAAAAGTAAACAAAGGGGTGGAATGATGGCCTAGTGGTTAAGGTCACTTGTTCTTGCAGAAGACCTGGGTTTGGTTCCCAGCACCCACATGGCAACTCAGAACCATCCATAACTCCAGGACTAATAATAGATCTAACGACCTCTTCTGACCTCCATGGGCACCAGTCATGCATGTGGTACACAGATATTCATGAAAGCAAAGTACTCATATACAGAAAATAAATACACATTTAAAAGAAAAGTACTTTTTCTTAATAGTTGATGTTAAATTTTCTACAAGTATATGATATAAATTGCATCCATTTATATAAAATAAAATGATATTATTGTGATTATTGTAAGAAATAAATTATCATAAATCTGACATCCACTTAAAATTAGCTCTCATTTTTTTCTATTAAAAAATTCCCTGACATTATCCACATTGGTGCAAAGCAACTCTAATTAAACTCAGTGGGTTGCACACAAAAAGACAGGAAAATCAGAGAGTGGGCCTTGATGCAAAGAAGAAATATTTCGGTAGAAGAGAGTGGAAATAGAGAGGAGGATGGGGGATAAAAACATCTATAATGAGTTTAAATTAAGAGAAATTGCATTATATATTTGTACTACTCTAAATTAATTGACAATATTGATATTCATTGTCTTTTTCTATTAGAATTTTAAGTAAAAATCTGAAATAAAATAATAACCACTTAGAAATCTTTTCCTCTGTAGAAACAGGAACTAGGCCAACTTATATGACTTGTTCACTGTCTAGCATCAGAAAATGATGTTTATTAAGGTTCAATGAGTGTTCACTATGAGTTCATCATTCAGACAAGTATCTTAATGAAGTCAGCATCTGTAGTCAGGAAATAAATACTTCCGAGCACAAGAGACCTTTGTTCCTGGGTCCCCTTCTTGTGCTTGACTGGAAAACGTGAGCCACTATATGGAAGCATTTCTGTAGCTGGCCCACAGCTGGTGGGAGTCACCTCACCACTGAGCCATTCTCACTGTCACCCAGTATTGGGCCACTGTCCCACCAGCCTAGGACTGAGGTGAGGGACTTCAGAAAAGAACTACAGACGTGCAAGCATATCTAACCTACATAAGAAGTGAGCGCCGTGTTATGAGTCTCTTGGGTTTTCGATTATGGAATACTTTAACACACTCTAGCTTGTATTGACCAGAACATGTCTGTTCATTTAGTTATTTATGGCTACTAAGAAATTTCAATTCTGATACAATTTGTAATGACGCAGATAAGAAAGAGAAAGGAAACACTTAGGAAGAAAGAATAAGTTCCCTTACCAGGATATGCCTGATTTGTAATTCTAAATCTTTCCTGATCATTATCAGCTTCCTTTTATCAGGCAGTGAATGTCCTGCCACATGCATATAAGTTTCAGTCACTACTATAAATGAAGAGAGAATGAGAGTGTAGCTCAGTGGTAGAGCATTTTCTTAGTGTGTGCACAGACCTGAGTTTAATCTCCAACAAGCACTCTGTGCACCAAAAAAGGCGATCATTTATGCCTGCTTTGAAAACCCATTTACTGTGAGTTTAGAGTGCTTTGAGAAAAGGCAGTAATTACAGAACATAATAAAATAGTCCCTTTCTGTCTCTATTTCTGTTTCACAGCAGTAAACACACGGGAGAGTTACAGAGTAATGAAAAGGCCTTGCCAGAAGAAGTACAGGCTCTGGGACGAAAGATAACTGAGGGTGAATCACCAGACTATCTCAAAGAAAAGGAGAAAAGTGAAAATTAAGCCAAGTTATAGCAAATTACTGACAGGTGGCTTCTGAGTGTTTTGTGAAGTTCAGGAGCTGAAGGTACAGAATTATAATGACACTTCGGAGGCAAGCAGGGGTCAGAGAAGAATCTTCAACCCACAGAGAGGGATAGTTAAGGATTTGAGATAAAAACCAAATTATACACAGGTGTATGCTTTTAAACCACGACCATAAATGCTGAGGCGGTTTCAATCCTTTTTATACAGATATCCAAACAGTAACTGAAGAAAGAAAACATGCCATTTTCCTATCCTCAAACATCTCACTGTTTTGAAAGACAATATGCCATTTTGTCCTAAGATATTTTCAACGTAGGACTCACCACTTTCTGTCATTTAAGCAAGCAAAACATGGCAAATTTGGTACATGCTATTTGTTTTGACTTTTAATCTGATTTTATACAATATTCATGTATGAAATTCTCAATAAAATGTAATAAATGTAAAAAAAATCACATGTGATTTTCTTATAAATAATTGAATAAAAACCTAGGAACATGAGTTGGATCCTGAGAATGTATGAGCTACCCAAGAGTTGTGTGACCATAAACAGGAAAGGTGTGCAGAGAAGCAGAAATTGCCACTGTCCTGATGATAGCAGGGTGCTGACCACTGTGAGCCTCACAAAATCTGGGTGCATGTCTGAAATCTAGAACTTAGAAGGCAAGGGTAGAAAGACCACAAGTTCAAGGCCACCTTGGACTATAGAGTGAAGCCATGTTTTATATCCCATCATCATCATCATCATCATCATCATCATCATCATCGTCATCATCATGATGTCAAGGAGTGTCTAAAAGTACAATAACAACACAAATATCTCAGTGATAAACAATGGCTGTCTTATTGGATTTAAGGCTTACTCAGCAGGACAGAACTCATACCTGGTACTGTAAAACTAGTCAAGATCTGTGACTGGAAAAATCATCGATGTTAGAAGAAAACCAGATACTACTATTTTGTTAAGTTGTAAGAGTATTTAAGTGTGTCTGAATACTTATCAGCATCACCATAGATGTGTAGATGTCACACTAAGGAAAGTAAAACAAAACCCAGAACAACACAACAAAAACAAATAAGCAAATAAAAAACCCAACTTATTCTCGGATTAGTTGGACAAAGAGTAAATCCAAACATCGAGTTCCTCAGTGCTTCCTCTGTGTCTGCCATTTGTTTGTATTGTATAGATATTTGCCTATTTATATATGTCCCTATCTTAATTAATTTCCTCTTGCTATGAAGAGACACCATGATCAAGGCAACTTATAAAAGGAAACACTTAATTTGGAGCTCGTAGTTCCATAGTGTAGTGAGTCCATGACCACGGCAGGAGGATGGCAGCAGGCAGGAATGGTGCTAGAGTAGTAGCTGAGAGATTGCATGTTGGGACAACTATAAGACAAACAGAGAAAGCCAAGTGTAATGGCTTGGGATTTTGAAACTTCAAAGTTCACCCCCAATGACACACCTTGTCCAACAAGACAACACCTCTTATTCCTTCCCAAACAGTTCTACCAACTGGTGAATTTGAATGGCAAACATCCCAACCTCTGAGCCCGTGGGGGCCATTCTCAGTCAAACCACTGCACTTCCTTCTGCTGTTCCTGTGTGGGTGCCTGTGCTGCGATGTGCGCTGTCCTCATGTCCGTTCCTAAGAAGGGGCTTTGCTCTGTGTTTGTGGAACAGCACAGAACACATGCTGCGAAAAGAAGTGAAGGATTCCTTTCAGAACTTTTTCATAGCGTTTTACAAGGGAAGAAGTCACTTTATTGAACCCAACTGATCTGAAAGAGCATTAAAAACTATAAACAGATGTTATCACCATATATTCTCATGTTACTTCCAACATTTATGGAATTTTTTTGGGGGGATAAGATTGCTTTCAACCTGTTGGCTATTTCCAGCAAATGATTAACACAACACACACATCCACACAACCACACATGCCTTATTCTAGGTCAGGGGCATGGAAGAGTAACTATCTCAAGATTAAAACTATGCTTGAGTCATAAAAGCTGACTACATGGGAAATCCAAAATGCAGTAAGTTTACTTACACTGCTTTTGTAAAGGCAGAGTTAACTCAAGCAGGGTGAGCACACAGTAGGATAACAAGTCAAGTGCATATTCTTGAATGGTCTCAATCATCAATTTGGTTGCAAAGTCCAGCAAATGTTCATTGTCTTTGAAGGTAAGAGATATTTGTAGAAGAAAATATCACCACACATCTCACGCCTACTCAAGGAGGATTCTTTTTGCAGCAGACAGAGACTATTATAGAGAACCGCAATTGGGCAAGGTGCAGAGAAACGGTGACTCTGGAATTCTTATCCTTAGATCAGACATCTGTAATATATTCCCTCTACACAAGGTTCTGGGAACATTGAGAAAGAGTGGGCAGAAAGTGTGTAAGAGCTCCAGCACGAGGAGGACCTCTGTGAATTTTTGTCTGTATATGACGGAGATCTTGAACCCATGAACGCTCAACAGTGTATAAAACTTGCACAAGACTTGTAAACATTCCAGCATGGATGAGGGAAGTTCTAACAAGGCCCCACCACTTTAAAAAGAATGCTAGGCATTCCATAACCACTGAGAAAGAAGAGAGTCAGTTTTCTTCTGGGAGCAGCTCCCAGCCAGACTGTCTATGCCCAAATGGTGAGTCCCATACCTATGTACATGCAAACAGCATTGAATGGACTCAGTAGGTTATGTGTAAACACACACACACACACACACACACACACACACACACACACACACACACACACACATTATGCCTAACCTAATAATGTGATTGGTAGAATGGGTCATGGGACATACGTTAAAAATGGGTTCTACAGTGTCCCGAGGCTAAATCTGGACACACAGAGGGTTAGCACAACTATGTGACCAAACCTCAAGAAAATGCCTGAACTAGAATGGCTTAGAGTGGGGCCTTGGTTGACAGTAACTTTGCATGTTATCATACACATTGCCAGGAGATATCACCAAAGCTATGTAACTGTCTGGAGGAGGATTCCAGAAGCTCTGCCTTCTCATCTCTACTGCTCCCACACACTTCCTAGTTCTTGGCTTTAATCTTTGTCTTGTAACTATGCTAAACTAACTAAATGTAGAGCAGTGTGGTCCAGTTCTGTGAATCCCTCTTGTTAGTCTTTGAACCACAGGATGCTCTTGAGGGCCTTCCAAACTCAGTAGATGGGGAAAGCATATGAGAAATTTTTCTCTTGATCCAGGTTTTGTCCTACAACATCACTGCCCATGCATTGTGACAGTTCAGGGGTTGGGTATATTTCAGTGGAAAAGACCCACAGGGAATATATGGAATTTTCCAGAACCAGAAGTTACTTTTTGGGTAAAACTATATATAATTGGCTGTACATAATCATATATGTACAGGATGTTTTAAAATATTTGTAGAAGAAAATGATACAAACCATGATCTGAAGCAATGTCCACCATCACTCTCCCAGGCTACAAAATCCAGGTGTCTCTCATGGAGTGGCTTTATGTGTCCATGCCGTAACGCATTTGCTGTTTTCTAGTCTGAGACATGGTGAACAGAAGGGCACTAATCAATGTCATTTGTCAATTAGCAGGTTCCCTTTCTGTGGGAGCAAAGGACAAGTTCCCTGAAGCCTGTGTATTCCAGGTGAAATGAACATCCAATCAGCCCAAGAATCGTCATGCCTCTGACCCACCAGGAACTTCAGAGAAAGGCCAGTTGTTAGACTGGGGGCACCAACCCACACCATGCCTTTGAACGTTTGTGAGTTTATGGATGACTTAGAATTTTCTAGAACAATGATAAATGCTCAGATATTTAATTACAATGAAATAGTTCACTGACAGTTGCCATGAAGGATGACATGAAAGACAACTGGATAGAGCATTTCATTTCTATAGAGTTTCAGGGTTGTTTGAAGAGAAAGTTTGAGTAAACACCTCCATTACTAGCCTCCAGCCTTGCTCAGATGGCATCCAACACTAGCACACCTATTTTATTTGGGGAGGGGAGTGGTAATGCAAAGTTCAGTGTCATGCAGACATAGATGACATTATTTTGTTTAGACTTCTAAAGGGCACTTCATATAGTACTGGAGATAAAAGGCCATTTTGAAGTGCAGCCTCTTGGGATTGCTGAAACCAAACAAAGTGAATTGAAAAGTGGTCAGAAGAAAAGACACAATGCATCTTCATTTTGTGCCAGTCCAAATCATACTCCTCTGATGGCATTTGTTAATTTTTTATATGTGCATTGATCAAATATCCATCATTCAAATCTTTTTTTCTCCATGAGGATAACAGTAGCTTCTTTGTCCACATCAAGCCCAGGAAAGTACATGCTCAGCAAATCATAGGCAGAGGACATGGCTGGATTTTGGAGTCTCAGCTACTTGCTGTCTTATAAGCAGCTCATTAACATGACATAAAGCCACTGCTCATAGGTGAATAGGCCAAGCATATAGATCTAATTGCCTCCTGACCATTTTTGGGTCTGAGGAGGATGGATGCATGGTACTTGGGACCCTCCTGCCCTAGGAGGTACATTTTCCCTGATGGACCACTTATGAGAGTGGGAAAAAGACCCTCTTCTGAAAGGATATGTCGGTAACTATATGAAAATGTCCTGGCTGTCCTGATGCCTATAATGCATACATTTTGCTTTTTCAACCTAAAATAGAGAAGTCCCTAAGTGTCCAAAGCCTGCCATGGAAATCTAGTGAATTATAATGAAAAAAAAAAAAGACCTTTGGTTTGCATCATGTTTTCCTTGGAACAGCGCTTTGTAAACTATTACACAGAGATCAAAGCACAATCCACTGACTCCAGTGTAAATCACTTGTGTGCGTATACATGTGTGTTCATAATTTTACTATGAAATAGTTCACAAAACTTCAAAGGCCCTCAGTTTCCAATAGAATTTTCAGATAAACACTGTACTTTTGGAACATTGAATGGGACAATTGACATAGATTTCAGGTCTACCCTGTCATAAAGGGCCTAAAATAAAATCAAAGAACAGGAACTCCAAAACAGAAAAGGGTATGGTTGTGTATATTTATATGTTTCACTTCTCTTTCTATTTTTATTTTTTCTTTTCTGTTTCATTATGAAAGAAGAGAGGAGTTGGTGGGTTAGAGATTCAAGGTCCCACGAGTCTGAAGGATTTGCTCTCTGTTCCTCTGTCTCGGTTCTGATGACATTACACATGTCTTGAAACTTTATATTTGTATTTGTTTTTTACAGGAATGAAAAACGTGTGTATATAATTTTCTGATGGGTGTCAATCATACTCAGATAAAAACAGATATGATGGATATATGAACATAAAAATATATGTGATATTTCATTTGTAGAAGATATGTGTGTGTGTGCATTACAATTAAGTTAAAGATTTCAAACTTGAAGTCAATTTTTTTCAAACCTGGATATTTATGAATTTTCTCAAAGTAGCAATGTGATAAATTAATTTTCAAACTAGAAGTGAAAGGCAATATTATTTAAAAAAGGAGTTGATGTTAAAAAATTCTATGGTTGCTTAAAGTGTCATTTAAATATTTATTGTTTGAGAACTTGACACATGTACACAATGCATTGTGATCATGCTCATCACCCCATTTCTTCTCTCCAACTCCCCCTGGACCCCCAATATGATCTCCTTCTCAACTCCTCTCCTGTCTGTCTATCTATTCTACTGTGTCCAGTTCATGCTGCTCACGTGCACAAGAGTATGGGGCCATCCACTGGAACGTAGGCAACCTATCAGTGCAAACAATCTCAAAGAAAAATGACATGACCTCCCCAGGAGCTCCTCAGATTGGATGGGATCTTTCCATAACTTTTTGCCGCTTCCCTGACTTTCTTTCTTCCAATTTAATACAGTACTTTGTTATAGAATATTATTTTAAGACGTGTTACATTTGTTTATACTGTGAAATATTTGTTTAAGGATACAAAGATGTGTTGTGTTATTTAATATTGCATTTGTTTAACTCTGTAAAGCTGTGTTACTTTGCCTGCCTAAAACACCTGATTTGTCTAACAAAAGGCTAAACAACCAATAGCTAGGCAGGAGAGGGATAGGTGGGGTTGCCAGGGAGAGAGAATAAATAGGAGGAGGAATCTAGGGTTGAGAGAAGAGCAGAGAGGGAGGAGTAAGAAAAGGAGGAGAGGACACCAGGGGCCAGCCACCTGGCCACACAGCCACCCAGCCATACAGCCAGCCTCGAAGGAACAAGATAAATAGAATAAAGAGCAGTAAAAAGTCAGAGGCAAAATGTAATTAAAGGGAAAACAGATAATTTAAGTTAGAAAAGCTGGTTAGAAACAAACTAAGCTAAGGCTGGGCATTCTTAAGTAAGAATAAGTCTCCATGCATTTATTTGGGAGTTGGGTAGTGGGCCCCCAAAGAGTAAAACAAATCAAAACAAAACAAAAACAAACAAACTACAGCACTTCTCCTATGATTTGGCATAATTTCACTCTCTAAAAGGAACCTGAAACTTTGGATCGACTAATAGTCCATACATTATTTATTAACTTGCATCGGGCGTAATCTTGCAATTGAGAAGCTCAGAAAGCTGTAGGAAATGGTCATACCACTACTACAGTGGGCATTGCTGCTCAACAGTCATGACAGATAAAAATCTTTCCAAGGCAGAGTCCTCTCCTGATGGTTGTATATGGGGGTGTATAACAAATTACTTGCTTAATTCATAATTTCCTCTCTGTCTATGTAGAAATATCTTGTGCATTAGCATGAAACTTAGGAGAACAGAAACATTATACTCAAATTCTCTGGAGGCTAATGTGAATTATCACATGTCAGCTTAGGAGAAATAAAAAGGTGTGATTTTGTAAACTTTGGCAGGTGGTGTACAATGATAAGCAATGGAAACATAATTCCCACAGTTCACCCTCTAAAACTGATTACAAGCAAGAGTAACTCACAGCAAAGCATCTACATATGCACGCCTTGCTTTATGTACCTGCCCGCTTCCTTTAGGGAGCAGTAACCAGGGCACACATTTGGGACTTCACCTACAACAGATGACAGCTGTCTGGAACAAGCGATGTGTCAAACCATTTGAGTGTGTGTCTGAGAAGCCAGCACAGATACAGGCTATGAGTAACATGACTAGGACTGGCCCTGACAGTGAAGGAAATACAGGAAGAAAAATGTAATTGAGAAGCAGTTAAAAAAAAAAAAGACAGAGTATCTAGTTAGGCATGAAATCATGTAAGGAGAAAGCAAAGGTGTGCAATTCAGCTAGAATGTTTTCTCTCCCTAGGGGTAAGATATAGTCCGTATTTTCCATTTTAATCACAAATATTTAGATTATTGTTTATTTTATGAGTAACAAGAATGCATTTGACCTGTTTGACTGATGTGTTTAGACAGCACCCTTTGGCTAGCTTTGATGAAAACAGTGAGAGATCATCTGGTTTCACTATCTTGTTTTATTTTGACATTTCTGTTTTAAAAATAAACCAGCCAAGAACATGTGCATATATCAGTCACTGGAAACAGATATATCACTGTGTTTGGTGGTCTTGTTAAGTGTGTGGGTGTGTGTGTGTGTGTGTGTGTGTGTGTGTGTGTGTGTGTGTGTGTGTAGTATGTGATGTGTGTAAAGTGTTTTTGTGTGTAAAGTATGTCTCTAAAGTGTATTTGTGAAGTCTGTGTAAGGTGTGTGTGTAAAGTGCTTGTGTATGTGTGTAAAGTGTGTGTGTGCTCACCTGTGAGGGTATGTGTGGAGACCATAGGTTGACTCCATGTTGTCCTCCTCAATTACTTCTCCGTCTTGGTGTTTTATTTTTTATTAGCATTTATTTTTCCCTTTCATTAAACATAGGTTATTTTCTCACACAATAGAATCTGAATACAGTTTCCCCTCCCTCTACTCCCCCCAGTTCCTCACTACCTCCTCTCACATCCCATCTACATCCTTTCTGTCTTCCATTAGTAAAGAACAGGCTTCTAAGAGATAACATCAAAACATAACAAAATAAAAGATAAAACAAAAAAAAAACCCATCATATAGAAGTTAGAGAAGACAGGCCAATACAAAAAATACAAGAACCCCAAGAGAAGGGACAAGAATTAGAGACCCACTTGTTTACACATTCAGGAGTCCCCAAGAAGTGATGAACTGAAAGCTAAAATAAATGCACAGAGGACCTGGTGCAGACTGGTGTAGACCGTGTGACACTGGCTTAGGTCTCTGTGAGTTCATATGAGCTTTGCTCAGTGGTTTTACAGGAACTTGGTCTCCCTGTGTCCTCCATCCTTTCTGTCCACTTTGTTTTTATTTGTTTGTATGTTTCTTGTTTTTTTTTTTCTCCACATAACATTTTTTTATTGATTCTCTGGAAATTTCACTTCATGTACCTCTATCACATTCTCTTCCAGTCTTTCCATGTCCACCCTTGATCTTGTGAACTTTCCCCCAAAGAAGTTAAAAATCAAAACAGGAAGAAAAACCAAAACCAAAAAACAAGTCTACTTTGTGTTATCTGTGATGTTTTTTGAACCCTGATAGGCCTCTCTGCCAATGCAGCAATCCAAATTAGACCAAGTCAGACTGAATTAGAAAAAGCCCTGGTTTAACGGGTAAAGCATTCCCAGTGATTCTCCTGCCCCACAGAGAGGAGACTGGATGAGAGACCTAACAACCATGTGTTGGTTTCTGGGATGCAGCTTAAATACCCTGTGGGAGTGGTCTTGAACATCTCTGGGGAAGGAGTTGTGTTTGGTGGGCTTTGAGGGGGTGGGTTTGGGGAAAGAGATGAAGAAGGGGAGTTGAGGTGCATCTTCCACCAGAATATTCCAGACCCAGACTCTGAGTATAGGATGCCAGGGTGCCAGGGGCTGAGATGGAGCTCCCACCCAAACAATCTGTATACTCACTGGAACATGGTCAAATTCTTAGTGGCCTGTCCCATAAATATAACTGAGTCCTTTCCCTCTTATACCTCCTCCAGAAGTCACCAAGCTACTCTTCAGCATCTCCACGTGGCTTCATGTCTAGGCTGTAACTTTTTGGGGTGGGGTGGGGTGGGGGTGTGGCAGGTGTTTTCACAGAAGCCTTCCATGTGCCTCTTCTAACCTGTGTGTCTGTAGTCATCAATACCACAGCAGACGTAGATGCCTTGCTCTTTGCAGTCAGCAGGATCATGGATTAAGGGCCTCCAAACAGTTTCTGGTGACAGCACAGACCACCAACAGGGTCACTGGCTGCAAAAGGACTATGGACCCAAAGCCCTAGGAGGCTGCCCAGACAATGGACATCAACAACCTCAGGAGGCAGGGCAGGCCTTGTCTTCGGCTTTTATTTTCCCTTCCTCCTGGATTACTTTCAGAACTCCAAAACCTTCTCTGCACATAGGCCCCCAGTGTCTCAAGGTTTAGCTTAGACCTGTTTTACATTTCAAACCCCTCAAAATGTTTAGCAGATCAAAAGCACTCACTTGTACTGAGATCTTAGAAATCAGTTGCAATTATACACTGCCTTCTTGGCTATACACTGTACAAGTTAATACCACCCTCACAAACATTTCCTCCTTCGATATGAAAGGTTACAGGAAATCATTGTTAGGATTAAGATGTTAGGGTAACTGGTCTTTTTTCTTTTTTTCTTTCTTTTAAAATTTACACTCTATTTTTTTATCAGAAAAAAAATCTTTCATTTTGAATAAACTTTTCCCCATTTAACATTTAGTTACCTAACACCCTGGATTATTTTGTAAGTGTGGCTTCCTGTGTGTAACCAATTATCCTATTACTGGCACAAGAGCTATAATTCATAAATCATCCTTCTTCCAGCTCTACAATTCTGAAACTTTGATTTCAAGATCCCCCATGTTTTAATAATATGGGGCCCTTAAGTGCTTTGTGTTTTTGAAGGTTGTTGCCAGTGACATTTCATGGCTGACAAGCATTGATGGTTGTTGATGCAAACACAGTTCTCAATCCACATGTAATGAGAGAATTTGTTCTACACCAAACACATTAGACCATGAGCCTAGTGTAGAAGTAACCATCTTATTAAGTAAGAAACACAGAGCCAATGCAGAGATGAAAGCCCAAAAGGTCAGAGCTAAGAGCTAAAAACTTTACCCTTCACTGCTGCTGTTGTCCTCTTCAGCAAGAGACCTATTTCCTGTCTGTTTGTCCTTTTTATTGACTTTCTCTTCTGCCTTCCCATTGGTTGTAAACCCAACCACATGACCTCCTCGTCACTGCCTGTCTGTACAGACCTCCAGGTCTTCTATGGTTGGTATTGAGATTAAAGGCATGTGTCTCCATGCTGGCTGTATCCTTGAACACACAGAGATCCACCTAGCTCTGCCTCCCAAGAGCTGGGATTAAAGGCATGCACTACCACTTCCCAACTTCTGCTATGGCTTGCTATTAGCTCTGATCCCCAGGCAACTTTATTAACATACAAATAAAACCACATTTCAGTCTAATTAAAATATCACCATGTTTCCCCTTTTCTATTTTAATAAAGAGAAAAAAGGAAAAAGGTTATAACTAACATAAGAAAAACTATATACAAAAGTACAATAACTATATACCATATATACCAGCAATAAATACCTAAAAAATGTCTAGTCCATTTGTATTTAACAAATTCAGAGAAAATAATTCCATTATCTATCCTACTTTGGTAAGTCCAAAATGTACCTGATTCACTCTATCTTAACTTATATTACTAACAGAACTGTCTTATAACATCTTTCAAATTTATACACTTACACCTCTTAGTGAGTTTCTTTTCTGAAATTCTTAACAAGGAAAACTATAACTAACTAATTTTCAACTCTAACTAACTAATCTTCAACTCCCTCAGAGACCCAAGAAGGAAATAATATTACCTAACAAAAATAAAAACAGGAAGTGCACACAAGCAGCTTTCAAAAAAATTGTGAGTTGACAGAAACAGCTAGCTGCCTGGACAGTCACCCAAGTTTTCTCCACAGCATTGGGGCATCATCTTCAGCCTATAGGCTTAGCGTATCTGACAGACTCATTTGTGAAGTAGAATGTACACAAGGTCAACAGTTCAACCTCACATTTGGTGAGAGCAGTCCATGTACCAGAAACACCTGAATTCCACTAGTGTCATGCCATGATTCAGGATTTTAAATTCTTGAAATTGCTGTTTTTTGAATTCAGCTGTCCATTCTTCTTGGCTATATGTGTGTGTGTGGCTTCTTCTCAGTATCCCATTCTTCTCCATGTCCTTCTATTAAATGCCAGTCTACTACTGAGAGCTGTGAGTTTAGTTACTCTTCAAGAATAACTGTTTCAGCTGCTGTTCCACTGCACATCAGAAGCCATCGGCCTACTGCCTATTCAGCTGCCTTCGAAGAAAAGGACACTGTACCTTTTCCGGATTGCAAAGGCCACTTCAGGGATGGTGCCATATTGTCCTGGCCTCAGAGGGTGCCTTTTGATAAAGCCATAACCACACTTGTTTTGGCAAGAATCAGTCATCCTTAGTTTGTGTCCTGTCTGTCCATTTTGTCCTGTTTGTCAGCAGCTGATTTGAGGATACTTTGTTGTCCAATGACTAACTTTTGCCACAATGCCCAACGGCTCCAGTTTTCACCTTAAACCTGAGAATATTTAATAACCAATTCTAAATGGAGCCAAAACCAGGTTCCTGCTTCATATCTCATATGGCAGCTAGACGCCACAACATGTGGGTTTGAGCTATGGAGGGTTCATCTTAAAATGCTGCAGTTTAAAGCAATAGGCTCAAGGTAATATAAAAAATAAGCCACGTAAAGATGGCTACCACACAGAGAATCTGGATAATGTTCTCTTTGATATTCATAGCTGAAGAAAAACATTTGATTGCAAAAGCTGTTGAGTTATGCCAACATGTATATTTTAAAAGTACCTTGACTTCAAAATTTGGATATAAGGATATGTTGCTTTGGAAAAGAGGCTCTGCTTTTGTTTCCACAGAAAGTCAGAGGCCATGGATTTGTTCCAGATTAAGATAAATCAGGTTCGACCAGCCAAGACCCCTTGAAAGGTCTCCGATGACACCAAGGCCCAGATGATCCAACATCCAGAACCATTTCAAGGCAACTGGCTCAGATGATACACCCCCACAGACTACTCCATAATCCTAAAATTTTCTTTGTGTCCCCATAAGATACAACACCCCCTTCCAGCAGGAAGTAGTAAGAGAAGCTATGCCCAAATTGCCAAATATACCAAACTGGCTTTGGAGATGGAATTGGCTCAATCCCTCTCTAAACCCAGGGATATTGCTAAAAAATAAAAAAATGGTTAAGAGATTCTTATGTCCCAAATCAGAAGAGCCCTCTGGTGTGGGACAGAGAAAAACCAATATTTTTATTTAAAACAGGTTGATTATAAATACAATCTCTTTCTAAAGAAGAAAAGGGGATATGGTATAGATATGATAGGATAAAAGGGTAAATCGTTGAACCTATTTTAAAGAGCAACAACTTGTTTAAAATGTTTTACATTGGTATAGATTTTAGTTTATTGATACAAACTTAAAGTTAATTTTGTTATACTGGGTGTATATTTCTACTCTTGTTTAAGGTGTTATGTTTGTACAGCTCATTTAAAATTGTAATGGATAATTAAAAAATAGATTAATAATTAGTCATCTATGATAACCATACTCGTAGCCATGTTAGTTAAGTCTTCTAGGTATACATAGATATATTTCAGATAGATAGGTAATCTTCAAACACTTCAAAGATTTATAGAATATGGCATTTAAAATATTTTTAAAAATTTAGACTTTCTGGACACTAAGACATATCTGCTCCTGGCAGCACTGATTTACTTCAGAGAGGAGGATGGGCATTGAAGACACCCTATATGGAGTTTATCTTTGCCTTGGCAAAAATAGCCATTTGGGCAAGAAACTGTTCTTGCCTGGACTGATTGATCAACTGGACACGCAGGACCCATGGAAAGGTGACCACTGAACTTTGCTGGGCAATATGGTCCTTCAGGTTCCTGCTTTGCAGAGGAAACTGCCAGACATTCTACAGGACACAGAGAGAAGTGACTGAGAGACTCTAGCCCTGTGGGCTGAAGACAGATGCCCCAACTTTACAAGAGAACTTTGGATGACTGTCCAGGCTGCCAGCTGTCTCTGTCTACCTTGCAAGACTCCCGAAAGTTGCTTGCATCCTTCTCCCATTTCTCAGGTAGTATTGTATCCTTCTGAGGTCTTTGATGTAGTTGAAGACTAGCTATAATTTTCTTTAGTTATGATAAAAGATAAGTTAGATATGAAACCTTAGAATCACAAATACAAGATAGATAGGATATCTTCTTTAATTTTGCCAAATACAAGTAGACTAGATATTGTAACTGTAATTCTTGCTAGATAACTGTTTTGTCATATGTAATTTTACTATATGAAAGTTAAAACCTTCCTTTTTAAAAAAAAAAAGAAAAGAGGAAGTGCTGTGGATATCGCTCTGTATAAATAAAATGCTGATTGGCCAGTAGTAAGGCAGGAAGTATAGGCAGGACAAGTAGAGAAGAGAATTCTGGGAAGTGGAGCCTGAGGCAGGGAGACACTGCCAGCTGATGTGAGGAGAAGCAACATGTTAAGATACCAGTAAGCCACAAGCCACGTGGCAACTTACAGATTAATAGAAATGGGTTAATGTAAGATATAAGAGCAGTTAGCAAGAAGCCTGAGGCATCAGGCCAAATTGTTTAAATAATATAAGTGTCTGTGTGTTTATTTTATAAGTGGGCTGTCGGACTGCCGGGACTTGGCGGGGCCTGGAGAGAAAACTCCAACTACAGCCTAGAACACGAATTCAGGTTGGACCAAATAACATAATGCACGGCGGGAATAATTACGTGAGTCTTCCCTCTGCCCATTTTTTAGTTATTGACTTTTGTTAACGTAATTCATGAAGAAATAGGTTTCATGAAATTTTCACCAGTGATTTGTTTTTATTGTTCCCCAAGCTCATTCTCCTCCACAGACACATCATCTCCTCCTACCCATTCTCTTTATTCCCCAACTACTCTTCCTTCCTTCTGATTCATGGTACATATATCATGTTGGGGTTTTTTATGCTTGAAACATGAGCTTTTATAATAACTGAAAAGAGGCACAAGTTGGTGAATTTACCAGATAATGCTGGTAGAGGCAGCAGGTAGGCAGGTTAGGGCAAAGCACTAAGGCTACACAGCTACCTTCAGGCGTTCTGACATTTGGTCTCCTATAACCTAGCAATTGAGGTTAATACAATCCACATGCTTTGTTTTATTCAAAGGCCAGACACAGAGTCTAGTTATAAATGATGGTTAAGGGAGCTAATGGTAACATAGGCTTATTTGGGATCACGATCCATGGCTCTGCTCAGTCACAGAAGTTCTGCTCAATCATCCATCTGCAGACTCTTCCAACTAGGGGTGGAGTTTTGGGGGAAAATTCAGTTCACACTGTGGAAATAGACTCTGAGGATCCACCTCTATCTGTACTCGCTGTGTTTTCCTGCTGATACTATTTTTTAGTTTCCAAAGCAGGAGTAATTCAGTGGTATGATGAAGCTAACCAGCAAAAATGATTAAAAAATTTCCCCAATTCTCAAAGCTAGTCTTTAAAATGGCCCATTAATTTAAATTACATAAATAACAGCTAAAATACTTCCATGGAAAGTAAAAAAAAAAAAATTATCAAAACTTACAAATTTTCAAATTATTTCACTCTTACCTATTATTTTGAAGCTAAATGTATTATGTATATGTGGTTGAAATGTGAGTTAGATATGTGCTACCTTGTGTCTCATTATGACGTATTACTCCTTCACATCAGGTTGGTCTTTGAAAGAAGCCATGGTAAGAAATTGGGGGTGGGGATATCAAGTGTTATGAAACAAGTCTTGACTTGTCTTGCTGATTTTAAAATAAGTTAATGGTCAGGGACATAGTCTCTTTTTTTTTTTTGGTTTTTCGAGACAGGGTTTCTCTGTGTAGCTTTGCGCCTTTCCTGGAACTCACTTGGTAGTCCAGGCTGGCCTCGAACTCACAGAGATCCGCCTGGCTCTGCCTCCCGAGTGCTGGGATTAAAGGCGTGCGCCACCACCGCCCGGCGGGACATAGTCTCTTGACAAAGTGATTGGCTATCATATGTGAGTCCTGGGGTTCTGATGCCAGCAGTACATAAAGCAAGCATGGTGACTCACATCTGTAGTCTCAGCTATTGGGACGAGCAGGCAGGAGGATCTGAAATCCAAGGTCATCCTCAGACACTGAGCCAGTAAGAAGCCAGCCTTGAATATGTGAGATTTTTGTTATCATGCAGCGGCTTATGTGTAACGTGCATTGATTATGCAGTGGTTACATCCTTAAAAATATAAGAAAAAAAATGGACCAATATCCTTCACATGCTCAAAAGATGTCTGATTCAGCTTAAAAGTCATTCACCAAAAGGAGTGAGATTCCCATAATGAAACTGATCTTTCAAATCTGTCTCAGTTGGCAATGTGAGCACTCATGTTCAGACTTCTTTCGGAAAATTATTTGATAAAAATTGACCATTGCATCCTTGAACTCAAGTTAGTTTATCATCTTACTGCTTACTACTATCCAGGCCCTTTGCATATTAGGCAAATTTGACTAATTTAAATCCTTCTGATATTAGTACAAAGAACATTTTGTAACAAAATTATGAGCACCATTTCTAGAGTTTACTATATGTTATTGCTGTGGGATGTTCTGTATGGCAAATGTGTTGCTAATTAGTCAATAAATAAAACACTGATTGGCCATTGGCTAGGCAGGAAGTGTAGGCGGGACAAGGAGAATAAAGCTGGGAAGTGGAAGGCTGAGTCAGAGAGACACTGCCAGCCGCCACGATGAGAGACAGCATGTGAAGATGCCGGTAAGCCACGAGCCATGTGGCAAGGTATAGATTAATGGAAATGGATTAATTTAAGCTGTAAGAACAGTTAGCAAGAAGCCTGCCATGGCCATACAGTTTGTAACCAATATAAGTCTCTGTGTTTACTTGGTTGGGTCTGAGTGACTGTGGGACTGGCAGGTGATAGAGATTTGTCCTGACTGTGGGCCAGGCAGGAAAACTCTAGCTACATGTTATTGACTTGGTTCCAGCTGGTACTGTACTGAGGTGGGGCCTGGAAGTTTGAGGTCATTGGAACTTGAGGTTGTAGGGTATGTGATCTTTTTCCTCACTCTATATACCTTTCCAGCCATGAGATGAGCATTGCTGTCCTACCTCAGACTCCAGTTTTAATGTGCTGCCATAGGTTCACTTCAGTGGAGCAAAGTCCCTGTGAGTTCATATGTGCATCTATAATGTTGATTCAGGGGACCTTGCTTTCTTGGTGTCCTCCATCCCCTCTCATCTTACATTCCTTCTGCCTCCACTTCTTCAGGGTTCCCTGAACCCTGAAGGGGGGGATTTGATGCAGACATCCCCTTTAGGGCTGGGTGTTCCAAGGTCTCTCATTCTATAGATAGTGCCTGGTTGTGGGTCTCTGTATTTGTTCTTATCTGCTGAAGAAATAAACTTCTCTGATGATGGCTGAGAAAGGCACTGATCTATGAGTGCAGCAGAATGTCATTGGAGTCATTTTATTGCCACATTCCATTAGTAGAACAGTCATATTTGGTTTTGTCCTCGGTGCCTGGGTCACCCAGGCAGTGTTGGGTGTGAGTCCCACCTCCCGCAGTGGGTCCTAAGTCGAAACAGATATTGGTTGATTACTCCTGCAAGCTTTATGCCACCACTGCACTAGCACACCCTGCAGGCAGAACAACATCGCACATCGAAAGCTTTGTGGCTGGGTTGGTGTTTACATTTCTCTTTTGATAGAAACCAGACACTAGAGCATAGGGGTGCAGGTTCCATGTAGGCAGCAGTTTGACTTTTCCATGTTCTCACAGGTTGTGTAGGTGTTGTCCTCAGCAATACGGCCTTGCTGTCAGTTTGTGGACAGCATTCCATAGTCTTGGCAACAGTTGTTTGAGGGCTCCCATGGAACCATTTGGCCAATGACTCAATTAGCTGTAACCCATTCCTGGTACTGAGAGCTTCATTCAGCAACAGGAAATGGCCAGTTGGGTTTCTGTCTCTCCCATTATTTAGTGGTTTCATGTAGATTACCTTCATATATGTCCATATTTAAGGAAGCTTCTACTCTATTAGGTTTCCATATTACCCCTCAAATTGCCCTTTATTTTAACTGTCTCTCCCTGTATTCCCCCTCCATGCCCTGCTCCTCCCCTCCCCATTGATCACCTCATTCCAGTCTATCCCCATCTGTCCATGGCTATTCATTCTATTTTGCTTTCTGAGGGAGAACTCTCTGTCCCCCAGTCCCTTACTCTATACCTAACCTCTGTGATTCTACATATTATAGCTTGAGTATAATTGACTTAACAGCTAATATCCTCAAATAAGTGAATACATGTCATGTTTGAATTCCTGGGTTTGGGATACTTTATTCAGGATGATTTCCTTCTAGTTCCATCCATTTGCTTTTATATTTCATGATTTTAATTTTTAATGGCTGAGTAATACTCCATTGTATAAATGAACCACATTTTTCTTTACCCATTCTTCTTTTGGTAGACATCTAAGTTGTTTACAATTTCTGGCTATTATAAATAGAGTAGCAATGAACATGGTTGAGTGTCTATGGTAGAATGAAGTGTCATTTGGGTATATGCCAAAGAATAGTATCATTGGATCTTGAGGTAGATCAATCCCCATCTTTCTTATCAGCTGCCACACTGATTTCCACAGTGGCTATATAAGTTTGCAGTATGACTAACAATAGGTGAGTTTTATCCATAGCCTGCATCGTTGCCAGCATGAGCTGTCAATGCAATGCTTGGTCATAATGTCAATGCAAACAATACTTTTACATGTCTTTAATCTCCATTTTGGTAGATGCATTTATGACTGTGGGTATATATATACCTTGATGCAAATAATCTATATATACATACAGCACACACACACACACACACACACACACACACACACACACACACACACACACACATACACACACACACACACACACACACACACACACACACACACACATATATATATATATATATATGCACACACACATATGAAACTAAAAGAAAAGTGAATAATTACATGCATGAACACAGACATTTATAGTATCTTTATGTGTATGTTACTGGGATGGATTTCTGAGCCTTGTGCATCCTATGCAAGTATTTTACCACCTTTATATCACCTAGTGCCATTTAGTTTCTTAATGGAAAGTCAGACATATTTTCTAGGATGTTGAGTTTTCAATATAGATTTTAAAGTCTTCAATATTAATACTTCAGAAGTATTTTAAGCAAAAGTCTTAATCAGCAATCTTATACATACAAATACTACAAATAATTATCATTTACACAAAACATAAACAAAGTACACTGTTGACTGGCCAGATCTTCAATAAAAAATCAAGATTATGCTCAAAGGCTGCATATAATTGCAAACAACAAAATGATCAGTGGCAGTTCATAGGAATTGTGGGGAGCAGAGTGAGTGAAAACAAAGGAAAATAAAAGTGAGGGGGAAAAAGCAACAGCCATTAGTCCCAAACTCTGGTCCCTTATTCACTTATAGCAGAACATCAGTCATGTGGAATCTTCTAGTAAAATGCAAAGGCAAAAATAGGTATTTGAGTTGCCAGGCAGTGATAGTGCATGCCTTTAACCCCAGCATTCGGGAGGCAGAGCCAGGCAGATCTCTGTGAGTTCAAGGCCAGCCTGGTCTACAGAGTGAGATCCAGGACAGGCACCAAAACTACACAGAGAAACACTGTCTCAACCCCCCCCCCCAAAAAAAAGGTATTTGAAAGCTATGTGATGCATAACAACATATTAAATTCTTAATTTAGTGGATTGAAAATCTTGTTAAGATCTATTGATCAATTTCATTTAAGAGTAGCATTATTACAAAATGTATTACAAAAAGGACTTGCCTTCTATACCATTTTCAATTAGTCTCTTTATTTTATTTAATCATGCTTGGAGCAGCACAGATTTCTGAACACACACTATTGCTAAGCACCTCTCCTGAAACCTTCAAAGGACTCTTGAATTGGTTGTAATTGTTGAGCCCACAGTTGAAGATATATTGTCTCAATACTCTAACGGGATAGTTCCTTCATACTCTACATTGTATCAGCCTTTGCACACAGCTCAACTATGCATCCCCTCACCCAACCACCACCAGGCAGGATCACAGAAAGGAGGACTGTTTTTGAAGACTTATTCAGGGACGTGATTGTATTTTCAGGACCATGCTTTGACATTTCAAAATCATTATGCAGCAAATGAAGGCAGATAAGTAGACTATCTTTTAAATTAAGAAATAAATTAGGATTGTTTTTTTTTTAAAAAAAACATCTGTGGTTACAACTTGAATCTTGAAGAGTTCTCAAAAGTCAGTTTATCCTCCTGCTTTCTGAGAGAGTGGCAGACTTGTTCACAGTGAATTCTATGAATGAAATGAAGCATGCGTTAGACCAGTTTTACTAATAATCTCATTTTGAAACCTGCATTGCTGTTAGAATATCATAATCATAGCTTCTAAGTTTGGCAAACAATATGTTTTTATTATAAAACGAGTATGTAGTGTTACTTTTCATTTTATATGGAAAACAAAGGTGAAATAAATTTCCTGAATTTAGGAATACCAAGGAACAGAAAACTGATATATTTTTAGAAAAACTAAAATTATATTCAACTAACTTTAATGAGGCAAGATGGGTATTTTTAACTTCTTGTTGGCTTTGCACTCATAGTATTATGTGAAAAATCACAAAGATATGTAAGAAAACCTTATCTTTTTGGAGAAAAGAATGGGAGTGAGTAGATGGGGGGCTGGAGGAGAGCAGTAGGAGGGATGAGGGGGATCTGTGGTTGGTATGTAAAATGAATAAAAAGATTCTTAAATTAAAAAAAGAAACTGTTTGGAATGCTTGATTTGCCACTCACGACTTCCTTAGAGTGTATTATACTAGTTTAGATATTAGCTTTTCTAAAACAAAACAAGCAACAAAGAATCTCACTGATGTTCAATGGTCTTAGCATGAAAAAAGTCAACTTTTTTCTTTCTCATGAAGTGTGAAAGACTATCATCAGTGTAGCATGAATCTTAAAGAGTCTTATTAAGAAAAACAAACCTGGAGCCAAGTATTGGGGTGAATGCTGGAAGATCAGAGAGACAGAACAAGCCACAGCTTCCTCACCTTGCCAATTCCTCAGCTGATCCTGTTTCCTCAGACTGGAGGCCTCTGTAACCTCATCCAAATGGATCTCAGCTGAACTGCTACTCAAAAGCCTAAAAGCTTCACCAGCCTAGTACCTTGTTTTCATGCCTTATATACCTTTCTGCTTTCTGCCATCACTTCCTGGGATTAAAGGCTCTCTTCCTGGGATTAAAGGTGTGAGTCACCATGCCTGGCTGTTTCCAGTGTGCCTTTAAACTCACAGAGATCCAGGTAGATCTCTGCTTCCCAAGTGATAGGATTAAAGGTGTGTGTGCCACTATTTTTTGACCTCTATATGTAGTGGCTGTTCTATTCTCTGATCCCAGATAAGTTTATTAGGGTACACAATATTTTGGGGAACACATTATCACCACAATCAGTAAATGAGTTTTCCTTTTAACGGTAATTCATAGCCTCTGATTCTTTCTATTTTGTGGCTTCAGCAAAGTTGCCACATCCTGAATGCTCTTTGGAAGGTGAAAACGTAGGAAGCAGGCATGCATGCACATCTTAGTACTCAGGCTAAAGGTGCATCCTTTCCTTATCAGATTTCGTTGTAAAAGATTTCTAACTGGACACACACAGTGGCAAGGGAAACTTGAAATGAATCCTTGTTTACTAGCTGATATCTGGCGAGAAACTGATACCAATGAAAATAACCTTTTGGTGTAGAAACCGTGTATCTATTGCAAATTAACAATAAAAAACATAAGGCTTATTTTCTACTACAAAGTGGGAGTTAGAGTGTGGAGAAGGTTGAGCAATGGCTGCTACTTGTGCTTATTGGCAGTGAGATGAGAACACTGGTGACCGACAGTAGTGATACTCCACCATAGGTATCAAAATCTAAAAATAATTCATATGTATTCAGAATAAATACATAATAAATCACTTTGTTGATACATGTGTTTAACTTATACCTGGATAGTGTACTATATAGTATTTTTAAAATGTAGTTAAATTTAGAAAAAAAATAGGCAAAATGTTAAGGAAAAGAATGTGAATACACGCTGGTGGCCTTCGGTGCTGTCTGTTCTCTGCCTGTTCATCACTCCTCCCCAACCCAGGCACCCACTGACATCAACACTTTCTCCACGACTTGTTGGAGGAGGTACGTTACTCTGGGTGGACATGGAGGTTTAAAAAGCCCAAACCATTCCCAGTTAGCCTCTCTAGATCTCTGTCTTTATCTCTGTCTGTCTGTCTGTCTGTCTCTGCCTTCTGTCTCATGGTTGTGAAACATACATAAGCTCTCAGCTACTTCTCCAGTACCATGCTTCCTTTCCTGTTGCCATGCTTCCGACCATAATGTCATAGACTCATGCTCTAAAGCAACGAGCATGACCCTCATTAAATGCTTTCTTTTATAAGTTGCCTTAATCACGGTGATTCTTAACAATAATAGAAAAATAACTAAGACAGATCATTTGTTCCCTCCTTGGTTAGGCTCCTCTGTTTCTGTGTTGAATTTGAGTTTCACATATATTGAAGGCAACAGGGTTTTATCAGATGTGTCTTTTGAAAACAGTGCCTTCCAGTTTGTGGCTTGTCATCATATCTTCTTGACAGTGACATCATGAAACACAGTATTTTATTATAATTAAGTTTATGGACTGTAAATGTAGTGTTCCATTTTTGAAAATCAAAACTACTTTTAAGATACTAACATTTTCTTTCCCTTGTATGATCTTTTGGAGTTTTAAAAATTTTTAGACTTATCTTTTAGATATCCTTGCTGTTATGAGAACAAAGAAATGGAGCAGAAGTTGGAAGAGTAAGGACGAGAAAATCAATTGAAGTTATTATGTCAAAGGCAGGGGCTTACTGAAGTAGATCCTGTGTGAGTGGGAGGTGGCAGAGTCTATGCACAGATGGAGGGTTGGCCTTCGATAGGATCACAGCTCATAGTGTGCTCATATGTGAACAGCAGGAACACGGAGTATGTGGGTGCAGATGCTGAAGAGTGAATGGATGTGACTGTGGGAGTCTGCAGAGTTCTATTCTAAAGTCTGATTTTTCTCAGTGAATAAGAAATGGAGAACAAAAATGGGTAAGTGGTACTTGGGATTTGGAGAGAAAAATCATAAAATGGGAGTGTACAAAATCAAGGGAAATACAACACAATTGTCATGAGTCACTCAGGGCTACAACTGAAATTGCCCATGATGAAATTAGAGGGTCAATTCTGTCTCCACGATTGAGTTCATTTCTTTAGCTGTGTTCATTGTGGTGATGTAAGTAATGAGGAGGCAGATGATCTCATGCTGTAAAGTTCTCAAAAAGTACAGTAAAGTAAGAGAGCACAAGAGTTGAGCACGCACATGAGGAAGTGACTCATACACATATTATATATTAGCTGACATTCTATTCTTACCGTTTTCTTTCTGTTGCTTTGATAAGCACCATGAACAATATAAGACGAGGAATAAGAGATTGATTTTGATTTACACTTCCAGGTAGCAGTCCATCACCTGGAAAAGTCAGGGCAGGAACTCAAGTAACAGATTCGGAAGCCATAAGGAACTTGGCTTACTGGCTTGCTCCCATGATAATGTTCAGTTATCTTTTTTTTTTAAAGCTCATTGGGCTACAGATGTCACTATCAACAATGGACTGGACCCTATAACATCAATTAGAAATCAAGAAAACCCACATGTCCAACTGGTGCAAATAGTTCTTCATTTGAGGTTCCCTCCTTCTTTCCAGGTATGTCATACTGATAACCAAAATTAGCTATTACATCTAATGGCAGCCGTCAGGGAAAGCTTACTGTTGAAACTGGAGAACCTGAGATTTGTAAGGCAGTTGGAGCTGGGCTTCTAATGAAATGAGCTGAAGGTAGAGGAAGTGAAAGTTGGGTGGGAAATATGATGCATAAGACTGGTATAAGGCAGGGACTAGCATTGATTATGGCAGAGTCAGGGGTTGGCCAAGGAAGAGAGTGAGAAAAAAATGAATGTTTCATGAAGATCATTTCAAGTAACTTGCATACAGGATGCTGGAAGGATGATCTATATGAACAGTCACCACTACAAATGTAAGACAGGATTATTTTGGGAATAGTGGCAATGAGTCAGGAGGCTAAAAACATCCCCAAATGAGGAGGAGTCTTTAGATGCTGGGTATGTGACACTAACAGTGAGGGGTAGTACTTGATAATGCTCTACTGAGATATGACTCAAAGACGTAGGTTTTTAGGAAGAAAAGAATATGATCCAGACCCCACAATGAGAAAGCAAATTCTCTTCCAGAAATCCAGTAGTAAAATGGCTATGGGCAGAACAGCTACAACTTGACAGAACAGCAAAGTAAACATCCTTAGAAGAACAGTTCATGGAGGGAATGGGAGGGAGTAGTTGGGGGACTGTGGTTGGAGGGACTCAGGAGATATTATTTTTCACATGATTGCAATGAATCTTTGGGGAGGGTCAGAGGTAGTATTGGATGCTTTGGAGGAGTGAAAGAAGGGAAGGGAAGAGAAGTTATTTGGGGACTAATGTCTAGTGCAGTGGTTTGTATGAGAACATCCCTCATAGACTCAGATACTTGAACACTGGCACCCAGTTGGTGGCTATGTTTGGGGAGGCTTAGGAGGAAGAGCCTTGCTGGAGACAGTATGTCATTTAAGCAGGTTTGACAGTTTGTGGTCTGACTCCACCTCCATTTTACTCTCTTTCTCTCACTCTCTGTTTCATGCTCACAATTGAGATGTAGTTCCCATCTCCTTATTCCTGCTGCCCTGCATGCAATTTGCTGCCATGCTTTCCCACCACAATGGACTCTCATCCCTCTGGAACTGTAAGTCCAAATGAATATTCCTTCTGTAAGTTGCTTTTGGTCATGTTGTATTATTGCAGTAATAGAAAAGTGATTAATATACCTAGAAATATTTTCTAGAAGGTTAATTTTATCTGCCTTGTTGACGTAGTTGAACTACTAGATTTTAAAGCAGACAGTTGGAATAAAAACAAACGATGCAAGTTAATAAGAAACCTGCCTTTCCCCGTATTATGGCACCCATTCATCCTCATCACTCTAAACCTGAAAATACACCTTCTGGTCCCCCTCCACAGCAAGATAGTTTAATATTCACTCAGTAATAGTTAGTAAGGGCATATTAGAAGCTAGGCACTGGAAATATGTTAGAAAATGTAGAAGAAATTGATACATTACAACAAAATTTCTCTTAAATTTATATGTAAAATGAGATTTGGGAGTAAGTATTGGCTGGGCAAACACAGAGTATTCTATGCAGTCTCTCCTGCTTGTATTCATAATCCTTTTGTGCCAGCATCTCCTTCATGATCTAGTCTGCATCAGATGCTATTCATGTTTAACTCATACTGATCAGGACATTGCCTATTATTTTGTTTCCTGTTGATGTTGTTGTTGTTGTTTAATATATCCATGTTGTGAGCCTCTGATACAGAATTGATTATGAGAGAGAGGCGTGGACAGAAGGCCATTAGATTCTACCTCAGCTACGGTTAGGGCCTCATGCTTAACTTTTGATTAAAAGTTGAATGGTCATTTTAGTGTGTTTGTTAAAGAACTCTACACTAAATGCATGTCGAAATGTACACTTTAAATGCTGACAGAAGTTCAGAGCAAGCTGTGATCACTGTTTTGCAGAATGTCATGATCTCTGTGATAATTTTTATAAAGTTGGCATGGAATTGTGTGAAATAGCTAAGGCAAAACATTCATGACTCTTTTGTCTATGATCTCCATTTTCTATTCTGTATCAGAGGCTCACAATTTGAATAGAAAAATGATTAAAATAATTTGCCAAGTTGGGAGATCCAAGGAAAAAGAGATAAATGTTAGGTAGTATTTTTCCCATTTGAACACTCAGTATTTTGGAAAATTTCTTGAAAAAAAAAAAGCTAATGGAATACTATAATAAGTAGTATTACAGAACGCTATTTTGCTGACTCATAAGTATATCTGGAAAACTGTTATGATGCTTAATGAAGATTATTGGAGTCCAGCCCCTCTATAGACTTCTCCCAGAATTCTGGAAGAGATGCTACCACCAGTGGATTAATTAATCTAAGAAATTCTCGAATAAATCTACATACACAAAACTCTTTGGTCCATTCACTTTATTCTTCTGAGTCACTTTTCTCTCTACACAGCTTCTATTCTACTCTCTTATTTAGCTACTTTCTTGTCTGATTCCTCTCTACATTTTTATACTGTTCCCTCTGTGTGCTATCTTAATTCCTTCATCTAGTTCTGCCCCATCTAGGTTCTCATCCATTTAGTTCTTTCCCATCTTAGCTCTTCTCCAATCTAATTTCCTCTCTGTATTCTTCTAAGTTCTCTCTCTCTCATTCTTCCCCATCCAGTTCTTTCCCTTCTCCTTAGTTCTTCCCATCTCCTTCTTTTTCATCTTGTTCTTCCCCATCTTCCATCTCATTCCTCTAGTCCTCTCTTCTAATCCTCTCCTTTGTCTCTCTCCAGTATAGTCTAAATACACATACAATCCACAGTTCTCTGGTTCCACAGCTTTCTGGTTGGGCAGGGCAAGTTTGCTGGGTAGCTAGGCAACCAGCATCACAGCTAGATGTACCTGGTAAGTAAAAGCCCTTTAGTTCTGGGATAATTATTAAAGAGAGATCTAGAATTAGAGAAAACACTTGGAGGAGAGGAGGGTTAAGCTTAATTAGCACATCAACCAGGCCTTCACTAACAGATAGTCTGGATGCTTATCTGTCTGCCATCCATTCTTAGAAAGCCTGGGAAGTATCTTAGATAAATACTCTTGTCCAGAGAAGGTCCTGGCCAGATGTTGCTAATGATGATAACTACAGAAAGCCCTGAAATTTGGGGTCTGGCTGTGTGACTGCTTTTAGCACAGTTTGGAGATATATCCAAATACTTTATTTGTATAGAGGAAATTTTTCCCAATGGATGATCAAACACATGGTTCTAGGAATGGAAAAGCTACAAGAGCACACAAGAAACTCATAGCAGGAAACGACTAATATTCAAAAGTCAGTAACACTAATACTTTTTAAGCCTTTGCCTTGTCCTCTGGAAAGGCCCTTGGCTTCTTCCAGGGATAGCTTTTGCTATAGTCAGCTGAATTCCTACTTCACATTTCTACAGCCAGCATCAGGTGCTAAATTTGAGAAAATGAACATAATAATTATATCATATAAAACAGTTATTATGATTCTAAAATTGTGTGTGTGTGTGTGTGTTTGTGTGCTTGCACACATGTGCATGTACGTTGAAAATCTGGAATAAAAGAAGTTCTTTAATCACATTACACTAAATGTCTAAAAAGATTACAACAAGCTATTCTTATCAAAGATGGTAATAAAATAGAAATCCTTATATTGAAATACCACATAAAAACATGGATTTTTCAGGATTCTTTAAACTTGAGCATTGATGTAGTTATAGAAAATTGAAGGATAAAAAGAAAATATAAGTAGTATATTATCAATTATTCTTTTTGAGTCATTTCAATTTTCAAATATTACTTGTTATTGTTGAACAACTAGGCATAAATTAGAGGCACATATCTCACACCTGCTTTCTCAAGTATGTCCTAAAAGCCTTCCTGCACTTTCCATACTCTATTATGCCTACCTCTTGATCCTCATAAATCAGCTTTCTCTTGTGAATCCTCCAAGAAATAATCCCAGTAATGACATTGCCATATTCCCAAGCTTATCTAATGCCACAATCCACACGCAAGCCAAGACTGAAGCAGCTTTGGATTCCATGTGGACACACAACCATGGAAAGAAATCCACATGTCCAGTTAATATCATAAAACTACAAACAACATAATTGACCAAACAGTATTTTTCCTCTCCCAAAGCCCATGTGTCCAGTAGAAATGATCTTCAGTGAGAATCACCTAGATAAACCCAAGGACAAGTAACTTAAAGTAACAATCATAAATGCCATCAAAGAATTCAAGTAGTTTAAAGAAGTAAAGACCAAACAGCTCCATGAATTTAAAGAGGATGGCAGCAATTGCCCAAGTGATGTCCAAGGAAAGTCAAACATAGAGCAGAATAAAATTGAACAGAGAATCAGAAAAGAGAATTCAGAAAACTGAATTCTATACAGAGTTAAAACTATTGATGAGAACACAAGCAGAAATGAAAAGAGAATTGAAAATTCCAATAACCAATTAGAAAACTCAGGGGAATCCCTTACAAGTAGAATGGACCCAGTAGAAGATAAAATGTCAAGAATGAAGGAAATGTAGAGGAACTGGACCAGTCAAGCAAGATGATGAAAAGACTTTTAAAAATAACTAGAAAGGAGCATGTAAGAACTGTGCGACACTACGAGAAGAGCAAACCATCACATTGTAGGTGCAGACTGAGGAGAAGAATCTCAAGGCAAGGGCATAGACCTGATTTTCAAATAATTCATAGAAGAAAATGTCACTGAATTAAGGAAGGCATACTCATAGATAGAAGAAGTGCATAAAGGGAGGAGCACAAATGAAACTCTCCATAGCATATTGTGAGTAAAATATTAAATATATAGAACAAAGAGTGGTTATTGAAAACTGAAAGAAAAAAATCAAAAATAACATAAAGGAAATACTTTCAGAATAACAGCTGATTTCTCAATGGAAACTTTAAAAGCCAAAAGGGAATGATAAAATGTATGCCAAGTTGTGAAGGATCATAAATTCCAACCAAAACTGCTGCACCCAGCAAAACTACCTTCTACAGTTTAAGTAGAATGAAAATCATTTTATTATACAAACAAGCTAAAAGAATTCACTATTCCAGCCCTACAGAGAATACTGCAAGCCATATTTTAACTAAAAAGGAACAAGTATAACATTGAGACTATGGGAAGAAAGCAAGGAAAGTAATAATTACTGAAACACAAAATATAACTAAGAATGTAAACAGCAAAAAATAAAATTACAGCAATCAATGTAAAATTTTTAATAATATCTCTAAGTATTAATGGCATCCATTCCTCAGCAAAAAAAAATAGATTGGTTGAATTCATTAAGAAACAAATTCCACCTAACTTGTGCACAAGCAATTCATCTTATCTTCTTCCTTCAAAGATAACCACCACCTTAAAAAGAAAGGAAGTTAACAAAAAGTATTCCAAGCAAATGAGATTAGGTGTTGCAATCCTAATTATCCAATAAAATAGATTTCAAAATTTGATTAATCAAAAGAGATAAAGGACAGTTCATTGTAATTGAGGAAACAATTAGCTGAGAGTAAATTATAATCACACACACACACACACACACACACACACACACACTTACACTCACACAATCTTAATGAATTCAAAAAATTGAAGTAACTCCACACATATATCCTATCTGAAGACATAATAAAACCACGATCAACAGTAAAGATCCCTCAATAATCTTAAAAACTCATGGAGATTAAACAACATATTACTGAGTTATGAAGTGGTCAGAGGAAAAAAATCAAGAAATGAGTTTAAAAGTTCATGGAATTAAACAAAAACGAAAACAAAAGGCCACAAACCCACTAGGACACATTAGAAGTCTCCAAAGGAATTTACATTTCTAAGTCCATCCATGTAGCGAATATTATCTTAAGGTGTGTTACTTTTGTTTATGTTGCATTTGTTTAACTCTGTGAAGCTGTGTTACTGTGCCTGTCTAACACACCTGATGGTCTAATAAAGAACTGAACAGCCAGTGGCAAGGCAGGAGAAAGGATAGGCGGGGCTGCTGTGGGATGTCTTTCTGTATGCTGTAAATATAAGTTGCTCTGATTGGTTAATAAATAAAGCTGCATTGGCCTATGGTAAGGTAGCTTAGAAGCACATAGGAAATACAAGCAGACATACTGAGAGAAGAAAGGAGAGGAGAGGGAGATGCCTAGCTGCTGCCCAAGGAGCAGCAAGATGCCAGCCGACAGGTAATATTATGGCTATGTGGTAAAACATAGATTAATAGAAATGGATTAATTTAAGACGAAAAAGCTAGCTAGCAAGAACCCTGCCATAAGCCATCCGGTTTGTAAATAATATTAAACCTCTGAGTGATTCTTTTATAAGTGGCTGCAGGACCTAGGGGCATAGTGGGAATATGGGGCTGGGTGGGAAAGGAGAAATTTATCACTACGTGGGGCTGATAGGTAGAGAGTATATATAGAACGAGAAAACTGGGAGGAGAGAGCTAGGAGCCAAAGAAGGAGGAGGACCCAGGGGCAAGCCACTGAGCTACACAGCCAGTCACAGAGTAAGAAACAAAGAAAGGTATGCAGGAATAGAAAAGGGAAAAACTCAGAGGCAAAAGACAGATGGGATAAGTTAGGTTTAGGAAAGCTGGCAAGAAACAAGCCAAAATAATACTGGGCTTTTATAATTAAGTATAAACCTCTGTGTGTGATTTATTTGGAACCTGGGTGGTGTGAGGTAATATTTTATGTGTGCACTCCAATAAAGCTTATCTGAGGATCAGAGGAAAAAGCTAGCCACTATAGTAAACACAGAGGTTAGGCAGTGGTAGCATATGCCTTTAATCGGGATGCAGAGATCCAGCTGGATCTCTGTGGTTAGTACTGGGATTAAAGGCTTGTACTACCATGCCTGCCTCTGTTTCCAGTGTGGCCTTGAACTCACAGAGATCCATATGGTTCTCTGCCTCCAGAATGCTAGGATTAAAGGCGTGTGCTACCACTGCCTGACCTCTATGTTTACTATAGTGGCTAGCTTTTTCATCTGATCCTCAGATAAGCTTTACTGGAGTGCAGACATAAAATATCAACTCAGTGGCAAGCCCCCCAAAGGGTAAAAATCACCCAACAACACATCAATTAAACTAATCAGAAAAGAACAAATAAATGACTTAATGATGCAACTCAAGAATCTAGAAAAACAAGAACAAACCAATCTCAAATCCAGTAGATGGGAAGAATCAGTACAACAGACACGAAAGAAGCCCAGAATGTTACATGAAATATTTAAAAAACCTACAGTCCATTAAATTAGAATACCTAAAAGAAATAGATGAATGTCTAGATTCTGCTAAGCCACAAAAATTAAGCCAACAAAAACCACAAATTTAAATAGATGCATGATATACAAGGAGATAGAAACAATAACAAAATAACTTACAAATAAAATATACACACATCCAGGTGGATTTACATCAGAAATCCACCATACTTTCAAAGAATGTATACAACCAATGATCCCTAAATTATTATTTTTTTAAATAGAAATGAAAGGAGACTTGAACATTTGTCTTTGAAATCAGTATTACTCTAATACCAGAACCAGGTATAGATACCCCAAAATACTACTAGTAGTAGTAATAACAATAAAAATATTAATATTGGTGGTGAGGTGGTGATATTAGAAAGAAAGAAAGAAAGAAAGAAAGAAAGAAAGAAAGAAAGAAAGAATGAATGAATGAAAGAAAGAAAGAAAGGGAAAGAAAGGTAGAGACAAATATCCTTGATGAACATGCCTCCAAAATTTCTCAAAAAATACTTTAAAACTGAATATACACATATGTCAAAAGATAATATACCGTGTTCAAGTTGACTTTATCCCAGAGAAGCATGAATAGTTCAACATAGGTAAGTCAATAAATGTAATTAATCACATTGACTTGACGAGAAAAAATCACAAGGCAAACTCTATATATGTAGGTAGGTCTTTTGTATATAATATGCCTTCATGATGAAAGTCCTAGACTGAGTAGTACTGGAGGAAATAAACCTCAACATAATTTTGACACACATAAAAAAACACAGCAAACATCATCTTGGATAAGAAATATTCAAAAAATTCCATTGAAGTCAAGAAGAACACATTGTTATCCACTATCCCCACTCCTTTTCAATATAGTGTTTGAAATACTAGCCAGTTCAATGTAAGACATGGAGGAAAGTGAAAAGGATGTGATAGACAAAAGAACTTGAATTATTAGTATTTACATATGATCTGATATTGTACACAAAATATACTGAAAGTTCCACCAGAATACTTCTGGAAATGATCAAAACTTTCAGCAAGATGAAAAGCTTTTCAGCAGGATGTAAAAATCAGCTTACAAAAATAATTAGACTTTCCGTGTACTGATAAAAATCCAGCTGAGAGAGAGATAATGATAAACAATCCTTCACAATAGCTCCCAAAATAAATAAGATATCTAGGTAAAACCAAACTATGGAGATCAAAAGCCACTAAATGAAAACTAAATGCCTGTAGGAGATTGAGGAAGGTTCCAGAAGACAGAAATTCGTGTAGACTGTTACAAATAATATTGTGAAAATGACTATTCTACTAAGGGCAATTGACAAGTCAATGCAATCCCAATGCAAATACCTACAATATTTTTCATATTAATGTAAGAGAATCCTTAAATTAATTTGGAGCCACAAAAGTTCCCAGTAGCCAAAGCAAAGCAATCTTAATTAAGCATGAAAGATCAATGTTTCAGGGATTAACATATTATATTATAAATTATACTACAGAACTATAGTAATAAAAACAGCATAGAACAGGCATAAAAACAGACATTTAATTCAAGAGAACAACATAGAAAACCCAATATGAATATATGTTACTACAGCCATCTGATATTTGATGAAAATATCAAAAATATATGCTGGAGGAAAGACAGAATCTTCAACAATTGATGAGAGGACATCGTTATGTCTACATATTCATGAATAAAATTAAACATGTACCTTTCATTCTGTACACAAAAACAATTTCAAATGAATCAAAAACCTCAATACAAAATATTTGTCACTGAAACTGAGAGAAGAGAACTTAGGGATGGTCCTCTATAAAATGGATGTAGGAAAGAGTCTTCTGAATAAGACTATATTGGCTCAGGAATTAAAGGAATTAAGGCCCAAAATTGACAAATGATACTTTGTAAAACAAAAACCTCTCTATACAGTTAAAAAAAACAAACAAACAAAAACCCAAAACAAAAAATCCAACCAACCAATCTAACAAACAAATCAGTCAAACAGATGAAGAGGAAATTCAGAGTTGGATAGAATCTTTGTCAGCAGTACATCTGATGAGAATTAGTATATTGAATTATATATATAAAACTAAAAAGGAGATCCAAGTAAACAAATGGCCTAATTTAAAAATTGGCTACAGGTGTAAATGGAGAAGTCTCAAGACAATAATAAAATGGGTAAGGGATATCTGTTAAAGAGTTTAACATCCTTAGCATCATGGAATACATATTAAAACTTCTTTGGTATTTCAGCCTTGTACAGAAATGTTCACTGATACTATATTCTCAAGACTTGGAGAAGGAAATACCTGAAATATCCTTCAACTGCTGAACAGAAAGTGAAAATGTGGAGCGTAGATGCAATGTAATTCTATTCTGCTATAAAGAAATATAAAAAAAATACCAACTGAGTTGGGTAAACCAGAAAGACAGCTGCCGTATTCTCTCTCATGTCTGATCCCAACTATGAATCTTGTGCTGAAAGTAGATAACCTGGAGTCCCCCCAGAAACTGGGAAAGTAAGAAGGGAGTATGCTGAGGTTGGGGTGAAGGAGTTCTAGGGAGGCCATAGTAGGACACAGGTGCTATGAGTGATCAGGTGGGAGAAGCAGGGAGGGGTAAATTTACCTGGGAAGGGGGAAGGAAATCAATACAAAAGGTTAGTGAAGGAAGTGTAATGAATAAAATTAAGGATTTTTGAATAAGCCATAGATACATGCATAATATATGTGTATATACACACAATATACAAAAGTACAGATATATAGATACATATTTTAAAGGAATTTATGTCACCTGAAGATATACTTCCCTCAAGAGCTGTAGACAATCTAAAAAGAAAAACCAACTCCCAATGACCCATGCATGGGAAGCTTCCCTTCAAATTGTTGGCCAGGGGAACTGAACAGACTTCCAAAATAATGTTCTTACCGTTGTCCTTCGTTGCCTTCCTGAACTTTAATAGGTAAGACCATATTGCTTAAGACACGAGCAAATATCAGACACAGGGAACAGAGGAATGGAGCAATCCCTGACCTGGAATCCTCCTTCCTGAGGCCTAGCTCCCACAGTATCTGAAGACGTTATGCAAGCTGCCAAGGGAGAAAAGCAATCAGCAGCTCCCCTCAACTGTAAAGCCTATTAACCACAATACTGACTATTGTGGCAAGATATCTGTAATAGTGCAGTAGTGATGCATATCCTGGTTGTGACAAGTAGCATTATAATTGGACTTACGGCCCACTCAATTGGGAGTAAAGCATGCCTGGTACTGTAAATCTAGCTAAGTCCCTGTGGCTTATGAGATCATGTACCTCAGATGAGAACATATTAGAACCGTTTTTCTAGATCAGCATAATGCCTAACATCAGAAATACTTACCTTTGTGTATGTGTGTTATTCTGTTTTTATTTATTGTAATGTGTTTCCTTTTTTAAAATAATTTTTTTAAAAAAATTCTTTCCTTTTACATACCAACCCCCGTGCCCTCCCTCCCCATCTCCCACTACCACCGTCTACCCCATCCCACCCCATCCCCTGATCGTTTGTATTCTAAAGAGAGAAAAAAAAGGTGCAGAGTTGAGTGGGTGAGGAGGTAGGTAGAGTCTGGGAGGAGTTGGAGGACAGGAAAATGTGATCAGAATCTATTATATGATAAAAATTTTCAATAAAAATGTATATAATAAAAATATTTGTCTTTATGCACAGATAAATGTAGCTCTTAACCGTTATCAAAGAATCTTTTTTCTTTTATCCAGCCACAGGCCATTACAAAAACCCTAAACTGGTCAAAATGCACAGAACAAATGACTGTTGGTTACTTAGTGCCATTTAACATATCTAGATACAACCCCTACAGCTAGGGCTCAGGAACATTGTGGAAAGGGGGAGGAAATATTTTAAGAGTCATATATGTATATATGTATATACATGTATATGTCTGCATGTGTACAGATAAATAAGTATGTGGATCTATCTATCTATCTATCTATCTATCTATCTATCTATCTATCTATCTACCTACCTACCTATCTATCCATCTATCTATCTCTCTACCCACCCACCCATCCATCCATCCATCCATCCATTCATTCATCCATCTACCAACCCACCCTCCCACCTCCGCATCCATCTGTCCATCCACCCATCCATCTCTCTCTCTTTCACCATATATATATATATATATATAGTTAAGTGATTAGAGAAGGGAACGATAGAGTTTTACCCAGGAGGAACTGAAGCAATTGAAGCAATTGTTAGAGTGGTCTGAATATAATCAAAATACATTGTACAAAATTCGCTCTCGGTCTTTTTTTTTTTTTAGTTTCTTGAGACAGGGTTTCTCTGTGTAGTCCTGGTTGTCTTACAATTCACTCTGTAGACCAGGCTGGCCTAGTACTCAGAAATTCACCTACTTCTGCCTCCCAAATGTTGAGATTAAAAGCATGTGCCATCACTGTCCAACATGTATAAAATTATCAAAGATCTAGTTAAAATGGAAAAAGAAGTACTTTTGAATGTCAACATTAAAAGTTAATATGCCTGAAACTATATATGGAAACAAGTTTTATTTATTTATTTATTAAAATATTTTATTTATATATTTAACAATCTGACCCCTGGCTGCTTTCCCTCTTTCCTTTCCTTCCTCTCTCTTCCTTCCCTCTGCCCCATCTCCCATCCACTCCTCCTCTGTTTCTATTCAGAGGAGGGCAAGACTCCCATGGATATCAACCAAATATGGCATATCAAGTTGAAGGCTGGACAAGGCAACCCAGTATGAGGAAAAAGGTCCCAAAAGCCGGCAAAAGAGTCAGAGGCAGCCCCTGCTCCCACTGTTAGGAGTCCCACAAGAAGGCCAAGCACAACTGTTTTACTCCATCTTTTTCTTAGAAGATAATACATTTACTTTAGTATTATATCTACTCCATGTATGGTGGTACATGCTTGTAGTACCAACTGCTTGAGAGTGTCATACAGGAGTATTGTATTTTCATCATTTCCACACCACCAGCCCCACCTCAACCCTCTCACATTGTCTCACTTCCACTCAAATTTGTGAGCTTTTACTTTAATTATATACTACATATATATATATATATATATATATATATATATATATATATATATATATATATATACACACACACACAAATATGACTATAACCTATTGAGTTCATTTTAGTATTGCTATAGTTATATAATTTTAAAGATGACCACTTGGGATTAGATAGCCTGTCAGGGGGCTATCCCTGGAGAAGAATGACTCTCCCTTCCTCAGCCAACATTATTTTCTTATAGCTCTAACCCGGGAATGGAACCTTGTAAGATTTTCCACTTGTACTTTGGAAAGCCACTTGCTGATGTATGAGCAGTTAGGCAACTATATAGTTGAGATTTCATGGGTCCAACACCTTTTGTGTACAGAAGATACTATCTCTCAGAAGATGGCCTGGTTTTCACGCCCTTATGGTCTTCCTGTTCCCTCTTCTAGGATTTTTTTCTTGAGCCTTAAGTATAAGGGATATGATGAAGAAATATCAATTAGGAGTGGAGATGTGGCAACAGTTGTTCTCTG
This sequence comes from Peromyscus californicus insignis, assembly GCF_007827085.1. Lineage (NCBI taxonomy): Eukaryota > Metazoa > Chordata > Mammalia > Rodentia > Cricetidae > Peromyscus > Peromyscus californicus. The sequence goes on along the minus strand of NW_026294469.1, from coordinate 74,987,007 downwards.
CAGTTTTATCAGTGTGGATTTCTGTGCTGGCCTCTTTCTTCTGCACAAAGAACCTCCATTGATGATGGGTGACAGCTGTATTCATCTATCGATATAAGGATAGGAATACAGAATGCAGCTGGGAATTATACTGATCTCTGAAGGTAGCAGGTGTACGTCCTCCCATAGGGTCCATGGCCTCACTAGCCACAAATAGTTGCTTGAGTTTACAATACTGTGCCTGAGTTCCCTGCTGTCAAGCAGAACTTAAGTCCAATGAGAATGCAACCAGTCATGACCAAGATATAAGTGCCATCACCACGCGCCCTTGGGGATATCTCACCACCGTGGTGGTTGTTCTGAGCCTTCACATAGGGGCAAGACTGTCAATTGCTTTTCTCCTTCAGCAGCTTGCATAGGACCTTTGGATATAACGAAAGCTAAGCCTTCCAAAGGAGATTTCCAGAGAAACTCCACCTTGATTCTTCCAAACTCTGTATCTGAAATGTCGCAATAACACTTACATTTAAGTTTTGGGAAGCAACCAAAGGCAATGGCAATAACCTATAATTTGGAGACTCTTACAATCCTCCAACCCATTTCCCATGTCTGGCAGTGTGATTTTATTTAAGGGAGCAAAATCACTACAAACAGCATGGCTTCATTTAAATTATTTATGTAAGTATACATATAGACATACAGTATATATGTATTTGTAAGTAAACATGAAATGTACCTTAAACATTTTTCTATCTTCATGTCATAGACATTCTATTAAATTTATTTACTGTTACATTTGCTCAGTGTGTGTGTGTGTGTGGTTTACATCTACATGGTCTGCTCCAGAGGATCTTTTCTGAAACGTTTGCATATCAGAGCACTAGGGTCCTTTTAGTTTTATGAGGAGGTTCTCCGGCTTACACTACTTTCATGAAATCCCTTTACTCCACTACTCTAGTGAGCCACTTCTCTTCCAAACCAAGTGTCCATATGTAGATGGGACTATTTGTAGGCTCGCTATTTTTCAGTGTTCCTCACCTACCCTTGCATCTGGACCATATGCTCTGAAATGTGGCTTTTAGATGGCAGTGAAGGTCCTCCCACATCCTTCTTCAAGGGAACTCTGCTATTTTTAATCTTTGCATTTCTATATAAATTTTTTTAATATCCTGCCAGGTTCCATATGAGGCGTTGTCATCCTTATTAACACTTTATTAGATAAGTAGATGAAGTTCGACGTTGTGACAATTGTACAGTGTTGAATCACACAATACTTAATGGTGGTAATAGATGACAAATTAGGAAATCTATTTTTAATTTCTCAGTATTGTTTTAAAAGTCTGACATCTTGTGCAGTTTTTGTTGAGAACGTATGAATCTACACTAAATCTCTTTAGTGCTAGTGGTTATACACTATAAATTTCCCCCAAACACAGTGTATAGGGAGATACATGGTGAGGCTCTTGTTTGAGTCTCTGGACGTACTTTTGTGCATTATTCTGTGCATAACCTTATTTAAAGAGATTACAATTAGTACACCATTCATTATTTAATATTAAACCCACAGGTAACATTATTGTCACTTGCAGAGCATAGAACAACTGAGCCTAATACTTCCTCCATGAAGAACAACCCAGTCATTTTGTGTTTATTAATACTATACAGATATTTACCTCTGTATTATTTTCTAGTGAGAAACAGAAAAGGAGTTTATCTGGATGGAAGGTGAACTGGGGAGAAACTGGGAGGAGCAAGGGGAGGGGAAACTGTAATCAGGATGATTGTATGAGAAAATAATCTAGTTTCAATAAAAGGGAAAATCATTTAAAGATAAAAATTTTCATAGAATATTCATCAAATCAACCCTAAAACCAAAAAAGACAAGAGAAAAAACACCCGAGAAGTAGTATATGTGCTGCATTCTGTGAAAAGGTTTTATGTATAGTTATTGGAACAAGGATGAGGGGAAAAGAGAGAGAAAAAAAGAAAAGAAAGTGTTATTGGAATACACAGTAGTCCAGAATTTTCTAAAGGATATCCATTTATATAGATAGAAATCATAGTTTAATAGAAAAATGTGTATTTACCTATTCTAAAATAATAATTTAAGGCTTCTTTATAACTGTTACATCCTGCCTGATTTCGAATCATTTTTTGTTCAGTATTATTACATCCATTTTATTTTCAGCAATCAGTCATTATTATTCTTTATAAAGATGATATGATATAGATTTAGATCTGCCCACAAGTTCAGGATTTTGTTTTGTTATCCATCCGTTTCCCATCCTAGAACAGGTATAAAGAGCACTTTCCCATTTCAGATAAAGCAATCCATACTGGAGAGTTTGCATCTTATTATGCTGATGTTCAGATGAGCAAGGCTAGTGATTGACAGTGCTAGATACGTCTTAGTTTCCTTTCTTGATGCTGTGATCAAAAAATGTGAAAAAAGCAACTGAGAGATAAAGGGTTTATTTGACTCATATTGAAAGGATTTGGTGCATCCTGAAAGGAAATCAAGGCAGTGGGGACTTGAAAGCAGTTAGTGTCATTCAACAGTTAAGAGCAGAGGGCATTAATTAATGTATGCACACTAGTGTATACTTCACTTTCAGAGCTCTTTTGTCATCCATGATCACCTGTCCAAAGAATGGTACCATACATAGTAGGCTGGCTGTCCTACTACACAAGATAATTCCATAGGGACATACCCCACGCCATAAAAATCTAGACAATATATTTCCGAGACTCCCTTGTCAGTTGAGACTAGATTGTATAAAGCTGGAAATTAAAAGTAGCTATCACAGTGCTACTTAGCAAATAAATGAATTTTACATGTGGCTGCATCTCACATGAAACTCGAAGAGTTTTAAATGAAATAAATTTGCTTTTTTCTGCACAAAAGACTGAAGATGACTGATATTATCCAATTTTAAAGAGTATGCTTTAAAAATTACTTCATTTCTTCATTTGCTTATTTAGGACACATTTCTAAACTTTCGAAACCTTAAATTTTGTAATTTATAGTTAAAAATATTTCAAGATATGAATTCAGACATACAGAAAATCTAGAAATCATTTTAAATGTGCTTGTAATGGACTTAACCAAATTAATAAAGTCACTAGGTAAATATATTAGTACAAATATTCTTTAATTCATAGGAACATTTAAAATATCAGTATAAATGCTTTAAGAAAATGTAAAATATCATGTCAAAGAGAAAATCAGAGAGCTCTTTAGGGCACAGGACAGAGAGGTGTGAATGAGCAATTTTATTTGCAGGTAGAAGCTGTTCAGGATTTCCCAGTTGTTGTGGACCAAGGCAGTGGAGAATCAAGAAACAGTGAACAGTTTGGAGGAAGGTGACATCACTTTCGGTGGGTTGTGTGAACCACTGAAGCTTCCCAGGCTGGAAGATGGGCACAGTAGCCACAAGCCTTCATGACACTGGAAAGCACAAGCCTCAGACATGAAGCAAGAGCTGTGGTGAGGCTTCATCCTGGAACTTCAGTGTGAGGCGTAGAGGACAGGATGCCTGTGGGTTGTGCTGTGTCAATGCTGAGCACTGAGTCATGAGTTAAGTATTTGTTCTTTAATAAAAGTATGAGACATGTGCCTGTGAAACACAGAATTCTAAAGAGCAGGGTCTCATGTACCCAGTCTGTAGCGGATGTATTTGGATAGAATAGAAAATAAATGTCATCCTTCACTTAAACACCACCCAGGCTGAGATAACCATAACATCCTAGGCAGAATCTCTGAAATTTCCTTGGAATTTGAGTTTCTAATTTATATCTATCACGGGCATCATCAACAGGCTGTGTCTAAATATTTTAAATGCCCAGCAAAGCTAGGGTCTTGCAACCTCTCCAGAGGTTTACTTTGTTCATTGAATCAACCTTCTCTCTCTCAGCCTGTGTGGGAAAAGAAATCTGCAGACCCACAGGGCATAGTGGACGTTAGGGACTGTCCTACACCAAAGGGCATAGGTTAGACCCTCCAAAGCAGGCACGTGGCTATCTCATCCAATCAAGAACCCAGATAACTGAGCAAGCAGCTTATTCTCTGTGCTCCATAACCTTAATTCAAAACTTCTCAGATTGCTTCTAAACACTAGACAAAGTGAAGAGGCCAGGAGGAGGTAAGTTCTCTGAGGTCTTGGTTGCCCTGCACAGGCATGAACAGAGTTAGAGAAGCTTGTGTTTGGAAGACATTCTGGGTTCTTCAGAATAGAGAATGTTCTTTTTCTCCACGGGTTTTCTTGCAAAAGTGTATCATGGTACACTTAGAAGGTCTCAATTCTGATCCCAGAGTGTTGAAACTGAATCTTTACCTCATCAGCTATAAACAAATTCCCTTCCCCTGTGCATTTTGAGGATCTTTTAACTTTAGCTTGACTTACACTTGTCAACCTAAAATCATTAATTTTATAGATTATATTTCATAATGTTTACCAATGTTTATTTATCTCTATACATATTATCTTTCCATGAAGCAGCTTCAAAAGATGGAAATGGTTCAGGATTTCTTTCATCTCTGAGAAACTCCAGCTAAGAAATAGCCTAGTGAATGTTCTTAAAATTGACTTTTATAAGAAAATGTAAAACAATACTTTGCAGAGCAATTTTCTCCATAAGCTTTAACTGAATGTGAGGATTAATTCCTATCATTTTTCATCTTTGGGACCAAGGCACTTTGCAAAGTCCTCCTGACCATGCCATTTCACTACTGTTAGCTGCTGCTTAAGGAAGGAATCTAAAAAAAAAAAAAAACAAAAAAAAACAAAAAAAAACAAAAAAAAAAAAAAAAAACCTCTTAAATTAAGGTACTTTAAAATACCCTTTTGTCTTCTTTAGCTAAAATTTCCTGGTGCAAGCTTAATACACACACAAGTGTTACAGTGCACTGCTTGAACTTCTCAGCCAGGCCCATGGTCCATGATGTGAAGCTAACATGCACCAAAATAGAGCCTCCACGTTTTCTTCTTGAGCTATGACTTCATCCCTAGCATGCACAGGGATGAAGAACGTAGTTCAGCAAGCTCATGCTCAGGAAGGTATTATCAATATTCCTCAGGATCTTTGCTGTATGAGTTGGCATAGCTTCCCTAAGTAAAATTCCTATGTCTACATTGTTAACGTAGGACATTGCATCACTGTATTCTCCTAGCCTCTTACAGATAATAAATATTTCTCTATTCTTATTTTGTAACTGTGCTTACTTTGACTTTGTACCCACCCAGGTGTGAGGCCATAACATACAGTTACATCATCAGAGCTTAAAACTTCTGACTTTGGGTTTCAGTGCATGGCAAGTGCATGTTTAAGTGCCTAAGAACTTTCAGTATACTTTTGCAGTGTTCAATGAAAACCTGCAAACACCTTGTGCTATGGGATGAAAGATACATGGCTCCCATATTTTCCTCATTATTATTTTACCAGGCTTTTCTCACTGGTTTCTGTCAGTACTCTCAGAGAGTTCAGTCTTCTGTTTGTTCACCCGCATCACCCCTCCTAACGGAAAACACATGCACCCTGCACCTAGAAATTTTTACTTTCATGAATTCAGAGAGTCTGTTCCTTCTCACTCAGGTATCAGATCAAGTACTCCCTCTTGCAGGAGGCCCCTTCACCTCCTGTTTCCCTCCCCCACCCCCCACCTTTCTCTTGTAACATGCCTTTGAATTGCCACTACATTTTGGAAGCCACATGGCTTATTTGTTCAGGAACTGCCACTTCACATTCTAAGGGGCCAACAGACATTCCACATCCCAGTCGATTCTATGTTCCTGGTAGAAAACGGGCACAGCCGCAGTCTGTGTAGTAGTACGGCTCTGAAAAGCCCCACAATGAAATCCCGGCAAGGCGAAGTCTCACTTGCGGAAGACTGTCTTGAGATTTTGTATCTTGGCTTCGCTTCTTGTATGTTCTCTGCTTCCTGACGCAGATGTAACGAGACCAGCTCCTGCACACTCCTGCTGCCAGCCCTCCCCTTCAACGCTGAGCCAACATGAATGCTTTCTTCTTTACATTGCTTTTCTCAAGTATTTGGTCACATAAATGAGAAAAGTAACTGAGACATGAGTGTTCAATCAACGTTCATGGCAGAAGATTAGAGTATCCACAGGTGAAAATGGAGAGATACTGTACATATAAACCTTATGTTATTCTCACTTTTCACCTCTTTTCCTTTTCACATTATTCATTCATTAGGTAACTGAGGCTGCATTATTCATCTTCCCTTATTTTATATATATATATATGTATATATAATATTATTATTATAAGAAACAGGTGAAATATGTAAGTTTCATATCTTAAAGATGAGGAGCATGGCCATGAATTTCTTCACTGGCGGTATTATTTCAGTAACTTTTCAGATGGAACCATGGGCCACTGGGGCTAGAAACAGTATAGATATTGCTATTGGGGGAAATGTGGCTGCCACTTGAGGATTGGTCCTCCCAAAGAATCACCGAAACAAAAGAGAAGTATTCTCCAGTCTCATTTTAATTCAGGGGCTGTTAAGAATTCAGCTTAAGCTCAACTTGAACTTCTTATTGATTTGTTCAGTGCTATTCATGACAATCATTTATACACACACGGTATGCTAGTGACTGGCATTATTAGGTGAAAATGGAATCTGGCTGAAAGGAGAAAAAGTAGACATATATTGCAGGGCAATTACCATATAAATCGACATTAACAATCTGAAACACTCCTCCACATAAAATTAGTGAAACAGATCTTTTGGGGTGTTATTTCTGAGACTTAAAGTTGAAATGCTTTTTCAACTCTCATTTTTTTTTTCTTGTGCTTGTAGAGGAAGAAAATCCGAAAGGAGAGCCCGCAATACTCAAATGTCCCACACTGTAGCTGTGGAGTATCCTTAGAAATATACTATGTGGTTACAGTGTGTATAATATGATCCAACCTCAGGATAAAAGTCAAAACAAGTAATCCTCAACACCCAGCTAATGCCATAAAGTTGTCTTAGAGTTTCTCTTGCTGTGACAAACACCGTAACCACAGCAATACAGGGGAAGGAAGTGCTTATTTTAGCATACAGTCTCACATTATGGTTTTACCACTGAGGGAAATCAGAACAGGGATGCAGGCAGGGCAAGGGCCTAAAGGAGGGAGCTGATGAAGAGGACATGGAGGAGTGCTGCTTACTGGACTGCAGCTCATGGCATGTTCAGTTTGTTTTCTCACAGCACCCAGGATTACCCAGGCATGGCACTGCCCACTGTGAGCTGGGCCCTCCGATATCAACCTTGAATCAAGAAAATGCACCACAAGTTTGCCAACAGGCCAATCGAGTGGGAATATTTTCTCAACTGAAGTGTCCTCTTTCAAGGTGATTCTCATTTGTGGTGTCAGGCTGACATAAACTTAGCCAGAAAAAAGGACCTCTTGCCACCATGGCAAATACACACACATCTGCTAATCTGTATTCCTTTCTTGTTCACCCCCATCTTATAAGAATAAATGTCATAATATATAATGTATTTCAAACTTTAAAGATCAACAGCTGTGGAGCCTGCATGGGACTGGACTAGGTCCTCAGCATATCGAGACAGTTACATAGCATGATCTGGTTAAGGGGCCCCCTGGTAGGATCAGAATCTATCCCTGGTGCATGAGCAGGTATTTTGGAGCTCACTTCTATGATGGGACACCTTGCACAGCCTTGAGGCCAGGGGAGGGTCTTGGACCTGCCTCTACTAAATATACCTTCTCATGGGAGTCCTTACCTTCTTGTAGGAGGGAATGAGGGAGTAGGTTGGGACGGTGAGGCTGGAGGAGCAGGAGGAGGTAAGAGAGGGATCTGTGGTATGTAAAATGAATAGAAAATTTTCTTAATAAAAAATACATAGAAAAAAATCTCAGTCTTTAAAATTCAAACACTTTAAAAGTTCAGTCTTTTTAAAAAAAAAAAACAACTCTAACACTGTAAATAACTCAATGTCCAATATCTGGGACTCAGAGTCTTGTGGGCTCCAAAGAGCTTAGACAGTTGTACTTCTCTGATTCTGTCTTTCAAAGCACATACAGCTTGCTAGCTTGTTTCCTAGGTCCAAGCCAACTTTCATTTCTTGACTGTCCCTAGTGGTCATCCCACGATACTTACAAATGCTCTGGTCTCCACTGAAACTGGGCTGTACTTCACCACTAGCCTTACCTGGGATCTCTTATTAGATTCTGATCCTGACACATGATGTTAAGCCTCAGCCTCTCTCTATGACCCCTCCAAAACTAGTGTCTTCACTGATAATGAGATTGTACCAATGCCCATGGCCTCTTCCATTCTCTGAGTACCAACTCTTCAGGTGATCTCCATGCCCTCTGCATGCCTTCAAAACTAGAACTACTTGGGAGACTTTTTTCTTGTTGTTGTTGTTGTTTTGTTTTTCTGTTTTTTTCGAGACAGGGTTTCTCTGTGTAGTTTTGGTGCCTGTCCTGGATCTCGCTCTGTAGACCAGGCTGGCCTCGAACTCACAGAGATCCGCCTGGCTCTGCCTCCTAAGTGGGATTAAAGGCATGCACCACAGCCTGGCTCCCTGGGAGACTCTTAAACCAAGATAAGTCACCAGCTTATGTATAGCCTTGGCTGCCTCTGTGGCACAGCTTCTGTGTGCTGACCCTTGGGAAATATTTCCTAGAGGATTTTACTTCAGTGATGCTGGTATCTTCTTATCACAACTAATTCCCCAGCTCCGGGTGACCAGAATCCATTGGCCCAGTCAAAGTTTTCACTTTAGTGGTTCTTAAATCACAGGAATCTTTGATGGACTCTCAAACTTCCCTCTCCAACATCACAAACCAGACCTCCAGCATTTGCATTTCTTTAAACACTTTTATCTTCTGAGAGCCTGTTGAAAGGTCTATTGAAATTTGAGCGTTCAATGGCTTTTCTAGCTCAAAGTTCAAATGTCACTACAATCTTTATCAAGATACATGGTGAAATATGTCATAATACTTCACAACTTAGTACAAATTTCTGTCTTAATTAAGATTTCTATTGTTGTGATAAAGCACCATGACCCATATAACTTGGGGAAGTAAGGGTTTATTTCAGCTTACAGTTCCACATGAGTCCATCACCAAGGGAAGTCAGGATGGGAACTCAAACAGGGCAGGAACCTGGAGGGAGGGACTGAAGCAGATGTCCTGAAGTACTAAGCTTACTGGCTTACTCCTTATGGCTTGCTCACTCAGAAACACCCACCTAGGTGTAGCACCTAGCAACAGCGGGCTAGACCCTCCCACATCAATCAAGAAGATGCACTGCAGGCCAATCTAGTGGATCATTTTCTCAATTGATGTTCCCTCTTCCAAAATGACTCTAATGTGTGTCAAGTTGACATAAAACTCGACAGCACACAAATGGAGTACGGAAGCTCCATTTGTACTCTACCACACTTCATCTTGATTGCCACCTCCATGGGTGTTGGAATTGTCGTGGTGACAAATCGTAAGGCATGTCTGCAAGTGATCATCTTGATTTATTAATTATGGTGAGAAGACTCACCCTGAAATTGCATAGCATCATTCCACGGAGTAACTAATAAATATCCAAGACTAAATGAAAAGGAGAAAGAAAGCTGAGCAGGAGCATTCATCTATCTAGTCCTGAATAAAGACACAATGGGACCAGCTGGCTGAAGTTGCTGTCCATGCCTTCTCTCCACCATGATGTACCCTCAAACTGGGAGCCAAAACAAAAAGAATTCAACCAAACAAACAAAAACACTGGAAGTCAAAACAAAAAAGGATTCGACCAAACAAACAAAAATCATTCCAATCTTCTTTCTGTTATTTTTTTCAGGTATTTGTCATACTAACAAGACAAGTAACTAATACAAGCAAATTATGAAAGATGGAAAATTTTCATTTATTTTTCAAATAAAAATTTTTATAGAGGAGCTCCTGTAATTAACTTAACATGAAGCTATATTTTCATGTTACAATCTGAAAGAAATGCAATCTTTTTGGAAGTAAGTCCTTCTGAAAAGTGAAAACCTCCTACTGATATGCTAGCTGTTAATATTTGTCTTAAGGTAAGAATTCTTCTTTTGCTTTTTTTTTGTTCACCTAAGAAGTGTAGTAAAGTTATTTTCACAATAAAGTATTTTTAAAGAAAAAGTGTAATTATTACAGTTATATTTTATTCTTTTTCTATAGTTACTGAAATTATTTTTCTGTAACCTTCCAAAATGTGAGGTATGCTTATCTAAGAATATAGCAAGTTTAAAAAAATTAAGTTTGATTATTTATTTCTTTTTATTTCTAATTTCTATTCTTTATTGTTTAAAAATCTCATAATTTTTGCTTCCTTATTTAACTTCATTTTACTCTATGTTTATAGTTAGTGTTTCACACTTTACAAAGCATATTAACGTATGTGGAACTGATAACTCTTCATGGAGTAGGTGTAACAGCCACAGTCAGAAGGTTAAGTAAGAGTTTTCCCCAGACTCTTACCAAGTCGTCAGGCTGTATCTCCTATTCTGTACTGTAGACACAAGGCTGTTTGGAGCTCTTTCAAACAAAGAAAGACAACTTTCCTGAAGGCACATAGATTGCCTAGTATAATTGTCCTTAAATGTGCCTTGCCTATAATAATCATAAGGATTACACACTGTTTTGTCAAGAGTATAAGTTTATAAATTGTTGCTATAACAGTTGATTCTCTCATCTATAAGCAAATTAGTGGCTTAGTCATTTGCTGTATTATCTCATCCTAGAAAGTTCACTTAGTATGTTGCTGACTTAGAGACAAAGATTTCAAGACACTCTGTTCTGAACAGTGTCTAGGAATTCAAGCAAGGGTTGGTCATGTTGTATACTCAACAGCAGTCCCCTATCAGTCAGTTGACACTATATCCAACATGTTTCAAGGTATTTTTCTAAATCTGTGGTTACTCATTCCCTGGATCTAAATGCTTTGAGCATGTAGTTTAAGAGATCTACTTTTCTCTATCTATTTTGTGGAGGGTATTTCTATAACAAGTAACTAATCATCTTAGAGCAGGCACTTTAGCTACAATCTGTACCTTCATTTCGTTGTGGAGCCAACCCTTCCCACCTCTAAGCTCTAAGAACTGTTGTCACTTGAATTGCTGCTGTGTTCAGCTCACTGCTCCCACAAAAGGCTGAATCCAACACTTCTGTGTTCCATAAACTCACAAACAAATCTGGTGACAGATTTCCATGGGACAGTTTTCAGAGTTCTTTGGCAAAGTGACCACAGAGAAGAAGTCCACTCCAATCTGTAAAAGAAGCATCAACTGGGAAGCTCTTCAGATCAGGTCTAGGAGAGAGGTCCAGATGACCCCGTGTAAAGGCTTTAGAATTAGCATATAACGGAAACCAGTTGTCAAAGAGGAAGACAGGACCCAGTCTAGGTCTACTAACCCAGGCCACTATTTCAAGAACAGGAGGAACTCCAGTGTCTGAAGATGACCAATGAAATATAACTAACAATTCTTGTTGAGATTAAACAGGTTAATGTGACATTGCATGCATAAAATTATATGTTGAATTATGTCACAGATAGAGCATATTCCTTGCCACAAATCCTTCCAATCAATGAGCCAGTTTCAACTGAGACCTTCTCTCAAAGTAGTGAAGGAGGAGAGTGAGTGATTCAAGGAAGACAGCTGACATAAGCCTTTGGCCTCCATATGTAAGAATACCTGCACATGCACATACAGTGTGCACACAAGCACTTTAACAAATGCATATACCAACACACATACAACAACAAAACAACACACACACACACACACACACAAACACACAAAACACACACACACACACACACACACACACACACACACACACACACACACACACTCCTTGTTTCTAAATGAGAAATTTGGAAAGTTGGTCAAAGTAATCACATATTTGAAATTCAAAACCACATTTGAGAATCTGTGAGCCACACTGATGTCCTCATTTTCCAAGTGTGGTTCAATTCCCAACCACATCAGTGTCTTCAGGGGCCTTGTGAAGTCTCCAGGAACCTGGACCCCATCTCTAGTCTTGCTGAATTGTGTAGTGTAGTCTGTATTGCCCACCATCCATGAGTGGCTCCTATTCAAATGAAAGCTCCCCTCTACTTCTCTGCTTGTTTGAGTCAAAGGCAATCTTGATGCATACTACTTTCTACACACTGACAGATAATGAGTCAATATTCTTCAATGATATCAATAAAATCCTAAGAGATTACTGTTTTTTTAGAGTATTTTGAACAATTGAACATTGTTTATATTCGCCTGTCATCTATTTATTACCTATCATCTATCTATTTACCTATCCGAGTGGCTACTTTTGTAAGCTAGAATACTGTATGTTTTAGAAAACACACAGTTAATTAGGTATATTCTGTCCTTAGAGATTTCTTTCTGTCTTACTGGACCAGGAAGAATGGCATGAACTTAATTATAATACTAGGCAAAAATGGTACTTCCTTAGGCCTCAGCCTGACATAGAAGAAAAGAAATTGGCAGATTAGAGAACATTTATCACAGAACTGTCACCTGGTTTTGCATCTAATTAGATCCTTGTCATGTCTAAGTACTTGACCCTAGCTTTCACAAAGAATTAACACCTCTTCCTTCTTCTTCTCTCAAAAGAAGTTTCTAATTGAAATTAATTCACAGTCAAGCAAAATATGATTGCTTTACCCACTTGTCACAAGCACATCTTTTCTTGTGATATAAAATGACATTTAAATATAGCATGGAGATGCAGGCACTCTGAGTTTAATGCATGACTCTACACACTCTTCCACTCTTGGTGGAGATGTTTAATAAATCTTAAAACAAAATACAAAAACTAATTATTGATCTCCTTTTAAAAATGACAGTCATGTTTTCTGAACCCATCTGCCTTGTACTAAAATTCCCTTACTTATTTTAATGCATATATATATGTAATACAATAAATAATTTCAAAAAATATTTTACTAACATTTTTTATTTTAGTCGAAGACTGTTTCTCCCTTCATGCAAACAATTTCATTTCATTTCCCATGATCAGTTTCAAGCAAGAAAAGTCAAGTTTAACAATTTTCAGGCTGTTTTCCTTGAGTTTCGGAGAAACAATAGACCTTCATGTTTGGGGCTTCTTAAAATTCACATCGCATGTGGGTAGAACAGATGAAGTTAAGCATTTTCTAATTTCAAACAGTACCCCCTGTTGAGAATCATGGTCAGTAAACCAGGAAGCCAGGTCCTTTTAAGGGGTTGCTTCCCAGCTCTAGGCTTCCTGCTTCCTGCATTGTTAGGTGTGACTTCCGTCTCAATTGTCTGGACTCAGATATTACACAAGCAAAGGTCCCAGTGGCTCACAGCAGGCGCGAGTACAGGTCGACGTATTGAGGACTATGGCAGCGTGTTCTAGAATTTGACTACTCCAGAACGATGGAAGTTGCGTGCTCACAGCCTCTGGAGTGAGACTGTCTGTCCTCCCTGCCACTGTGTCCTTGAGAATCTTCACGGAAAAAAAAATTTTTTTTTCAAAGTCTTCAGACATTTTCCCACAGTTTCACATAGAAAATGTTTTTCTTTATCCTTCCTCTTACATTTTTATTGTAAAAAACCTCAACATAGTTCAAGTCCATCACTTTCATTTAGCCAGTTCATGTGCATTATTAACATAATGACTGCAGCGTTTCACTATTGCTGAAACTGCACGTTTTCTTATTTATCAACACAGAATGTATAAGTTATAGGTTGGCATGATATTAACTAACATTAAGTAGAAATGTCCTCTATTGAACTGCAAGGTTTGCCACAGATGGAATGTAGTAGTCGATTGTCAGTTCAAATTTCATGACAAAAACATAGACAGATGCAGATGGCCATCAACAATGTTCTATAAGTGATGATTCTGAGAACAAAGAGGTATGCATTTAGCTCAGATCTAAATCTAAGTCTGAATTTAACTCTGCTAACGGATATTTCAAACCCACATTGCAAGTTTTCAATCAAGTGACTGGGGATTTACCCCATAGTAGTACACATCTTGGCTGGAAAAGACATCCACTTAGGCAGATATTGGGGAATCTTGTGCAAGACCTCAGCGATGATGAAACAGAAAGCCACATCTACCATAGGGACTGGAACCAAGAATAACTTTCAAAAGATAGCACCAAAGAAGCAGAACATGGTGGAGAAAAAAAACGCTGCATTCTAAAGACAAGGAAGCATGCTTGTCACTACACACAACATCCCTTTTGGCATTGAATTATGATAATTCATGTTCATATTGAAGTCCTGATCTTAAGTACCTTAGCATATGATCTCTTTTAGAAACAGTCTTCGCTAAGATAAGAAGATAGAATGAGGATAAGGATGGTCCAAGTGCAGTAAGATTGTCCTTCCTAGAGGGCAGAGTCTTGCACACAGTGAGAAGACCACAGGAACAGTAAAGTATTTCGTATTATATATATTTCCCAAGTTAGGCCTAAAACTTTCCCACCACCCCATACAGGACTATTGTAGCTAGCTTCAGCTTTCAGGTTGACACAAACCTAAAGACACCTGGGATGAATGAGCCTTAATTGAAGAATTGGTTTCAGCAGATTAGCCTATTGCCAAGTCTCTGGAATTTTTCTTTGATTGCTAATTGATGTAGGAAGGCACAGTTCACTGTGGGTAGTACTATCCCTAGTACTGTGGGGCCAAGGTGTCTTGGTTAGGGTTTCTATTGTTGTGAAGAGACACCATAACCAGGGCAACTCTTACAAAGAAAATCATTTAACTGAAGATAGTGACTTACAGTTCAGCATTTTAGGTCAATGTCATCAAGGCAGGGAGCATGGTAGCATGCTGGCAAATGTGGTGCTGGCTACATCTTGAACAAAAAGTGTACTGAGGCACTGGGAATGGTTTGGGTATATATGAGACCTCAGAACCCACCCCACAGTGACATACTTCATCCAACAAGGCCCCATCTACTCCAACAAAGCCACAGCTCCTAATAGTGCCACTCTCTGAGTTTATGGAGGTCAATTACATTCAAACTACCACACTGGGCTATATAAGAAAAGGCAAGGGAGTACACAGCAATTCTCTTTGGTTTCTGCTTAAAGCTCCTACCTTATGTTTCTGCTTTGGTTTCTCTTCATGACGGACTATATAACCTGTAAGACAAAAAAAAAAAAAAAAACAAAAAAAAAAAAAAAAAAAAAAAAAAAACCTTTTCTCCCCATGTTAGCTTTGGTTAGTGTTTTATCACAGTAACATAAAGCAAGCTGAGAATTGAAACAACTCTGAAGTTAACTTGATTTCAACTTTTCAGCCTTCAAAACTATCAGAAAGTGTGTGCATGCATATGTGTGTGTTTGTGTGTGTGTGTGTGTGTGTGTGTGTGTGTGTGTGTGTGTGTGTGTGTGTGTTTACAGTCTATAGTGTGTTGTTATGGTCAAAGCAAACTGACAATATTCCAGCTGTTGGCTAAAGTTCAGACCTGGGGGGCAATTGCATTTCACCTGGAAAGATGACACACCTGCACCTGTTTCTCAGCCAGTAGATTATTGATATTGTTTCTAAAGACAATAGACCACAATTGCCCTTTTGTTCTGTAAGTTGAATTATGACTACTCATGCCCTTTCTAATCCAATGAGGAGAATCTAAAGTCTTCTTTCTCATTGCTTCCTGACACCTTCAAACAGATACATTTCATAGCCTCCTTTCTGACATGTGGTGCTAGTAACTTTTTTCTGTAACATTTGACTTAACTATGTCATCAAAAATGTTAGTTAAGATGGCTTTTACAGAAGTTAAGTAGACCTATTATTTTATTCTATATTGAGGAATCTGGGTAGGGGACCAAGTTCCTTTTCTCCCTTTAAGTTTGGTTTTGAGTTCCATCTTCTACTTCTTTCTCCACTAATCAGCTTCTCATTCCCCTAACCATTCTCCCCCCTTTACTGGGAGCATTAAACATATTACAGGTCCTATTTATAATCATGTCTAGTAGAAATCTAACCAATAGCTTCCTGTCAACCTTTTTTATTTCCAGAGAGAATCACCTTCAGTGCAGACATATTTGAAGGTTTACTCTCTGATTTCTCTCAACAGGCTCACAATCCCTTATCTGTTTTCATAAAAATAATCCATTCCTACATTTGTAATTGTCCTTCTCTATGAGGTTTATATGAGTGAAAAAATGCTCTAGACTTATTCTTGGGAAATTTATAATAACAGATCCAACAACAGTTATATTGGGCAGCTTCTTTGTTCCTCACAAACACACACTGGGACAGAAATCCTCCCTAAGAACTCTATCTCCCCTCTCCAAGCTTCTGAAATGCAGTGTGAATTTCCGTTTTAACCTCTGCCTTCTCCTCTCCTGAGGAACTGGATGGAGAATAAAAGCTAAAAGAGACAGCGGCTCCTCCACCTCTTTCCTTTCTGCACATTTCTCTCCCTGCATCCCTTCCTCCTCCGTCTCCTCCTCCGTCTCCTCCTCCTTCTCTCTTCCTTCTCTCTTTCTCTTCCTCTCCTCTTTCTCTCCCCTCCTCCTCCTTCTTCCCTCTCCCTCCTCCTCTCCTCCATCCCTTCCTCCTCCTTCCCTTCTCTTCTCTTCATTCTCTTCTCCTTCTCTCCTCCATCCCTCTCTCCTCTTCTCCTCTTCCTCCCCTCCCCCCTCCTCTCCTCCTTCTCTCCTCCTCCTCCTCTTCCCCTCTCCCTCCTCCTCTCCTCCTTCTCTCCCTTCCTCCTTCTCTCCTCCCCTCCTCCTCTTCCCCTCTTCCTCCTCCTCTCCTCCTCCTCACCCTCCCTTGTTATTTCTTGGGTCTCATGCACTGCTGTTTACTTTTCAACCCTAAACCCTCACCTTCCTGGTGTGGATACCCACTAGACACATGACTGCAGTATATTTAAGAGAAAAGTGAGACCTTTGCTTCTGAAATAATGAGCAAAATTGTTTAGACAAATAAAATTATACGAGCTTAAAAACTGTTCTTACATTTTCTCATAAAAACTAGTTTATTTAATTAAGTCAAAGATTAAAGAAAATGAAAGTCCAAAATGTAGCTCAGTGGCAGAGCTCCTGCCCAGTGTGCATGAGGCTCCTGCTTCAATCATAATATTACAAACATCCCTAATGTAAATGATTTTTACAGTTTCTGTTTATCTGTCTATCTGTAGGTAGATAGATACATAGATAGATACATAAATAGATACATAGACACATACATAGATACATAGATACATACATAGATACATAGATACATAAATACATACATAGATACATAGATACATACATAGATACATAGATACATAGATACACAGATACATACATAGATACATACATAGATACATACATAGATACACAGATACATACATTGATACACAGATACATACATAGATACATACATAGATACACAGATACATACATAGATACATAGATACATACATAGATACATAGATACATACATAGATACACAGATACATACATAGATACATAGATACATACATAGATACACAGATACATACATAGATACATAAATACATACATAGATAGATACCAAGCGGGGAGAAGAGAACAGCAGGCTTAGGCAGGTGTCTTGAGCTCAGCACTGGGCATTATGGAAACAGGACACCTTGTTTTAAACTTTGCTTTTTATGCTCAAGGTGCTGTACTTTTTTTCTAACAACTTCACGATGCTCTTTTTTCAACAGCACCTGGCTGTGTTTATTTAAATTCGTTGTTGAAATTTCCCCACTTAGTCTCTCTAAATCCCTTGTGCCTAGAATACTGTAACGTGGAGGGTGTAGAGAGTATGTACATTTGCTACTGATAGACCCATCCACTGGTTCTACTTTTAATAATACTATTGCATAATCATCAATGTTACTAAATCACAGATGTGCCAAATGTCACATTCGTGAAGGGTTCTGTCCCCATACTGCAGTGGTTAGCTCCATATCCAAGCATGTGATGACAGTGACAATTGCACTTAGTGGTTTGAAAAGAGAGCACAGAAATCTGGGAAGGAAATATATTGAGGGACAGATTCTTGGAGTGTAATGGGGCAAGGACTTGGGTGTGAATCTGATCAAAATGCATCATATACATATATGAAATTGTCAAAGAATATAAAAAAATGTCTTTAAAAAGGAACACAGAGTCACCAGATAGTATAATTCTTACTTTCCTCAATTTCTTCTTACATTTAATGCATCACCTAGCTGTGATGGTGCATGCCTTTAATGCCAGCACTCAGGAGGCAGACACAAGTGGATCTCTGTGAGTAAGGCCAGCCTGATCTACAGACTAAGTTTCAGGATAGCCAGAGCTACACAGTGAAACCTTGTCTAGAAATAAACAAAAAGTGAAGTTGTCAACTAAAAAATAAAAACAAACCATTGATTTTTTAATAGGTTAAATATAAGATAATGTGAGATTTTGATAACTTACTAAGTGTTAATACATGTTATGACATTCATTCTTTCTTGCAGATTTGGGTAATTTTCTTGATACATTTAGAGATAACACATTGTTATAGGAAAATATATCTATTCTGGGTTTTAGAGAGCTTTCTGCAAATATTGACTTCCTTTAAATTAGCATAGACATGGATTACAAGTATATTTATCTTGTAATAAACATAATGCATTCATCTCTAAACTTGGATCCTGATATTTTGACTAGATATGCAAAACAGGCAGACTTCTTCTGTTACCGGCCCAAGAAGATCAAACACCTAAAATGTAAGTTAGATGGTATAGAACTTCTAGTTACCCAAAGTTGTGATTTATTAAAAGCTGAAGCACAACTTTCTGTTACACAATTAATCTATGATTTTACTTTGTTTTATTTTCTTTTCTGTGGCTCTCTGTAAGAAGAGCAACCTTACTTATTACAGGATGTCAAGCAAATGTTTGCCATGCAGCATATAATTAGGTCCAGCTTAACAGTATAGAAAGTTGTTAGCAGACAGTATCCAGCTCTCCAGGCCAGATAGTTTTAGTAGGTTTGCACACTGATGTGAGATCTATGTATGTTATATTTTAAATATTTAAAAAGAATAAATCTTACCATGATTCTTATTCTTTCTCCCTTATCCTGACCTACTTTGCAGTCACAAGAAATTCTGTTGACTTTTAAATGTTAGCAAATTTGTACAAATTTTCTGGAAGAATTATGCTTTTAGTTTTCACAACATGATTGTGCCTAATAGTGTTGAATTGTCCTTAATTATAGTGTTCCTGGAAAACAACCCAGGTGTAGAAATCCTCCAACCACTTTATTTTCTGCTACTCTCAGTGTTGCCTCTGTTCAGGGGAGCACATCAGGAAAGCCCCCTTACTCTTGCATTTCTCAGTAACACCTGCCTTTATCCTCCCTCCATGCATCTCTTATTTAAAAAAAAAAAATTAGAAATTTCTCCCTCTTCTTCAAGATGTTTCTCATTTACGAATATCGCCTGACTACAATTCCTTAAATCAATCCCCACAATCTTTCTACAGCGAGGTCTTCCTTTCTCAATGACAAAGACAAAATTGATCCCCTCTTTTGACTACGTGTTCTACCCTGGTGATGGGACCTTGGCTCTTCATCTCTTCTAGGTGAGTCTGAATCCTGGCACCTACTCTTGAGCTCTTGCCCATGAGTTGCCTGAGAATTGCAGGGTTTTATTCTTTTTGAATAGTTCTCTGATTATGGATGTTGGACTCTCTTACCTTTCTGGTGTGACCATTTGGCCTCCTTTGTGAGTAGATCAGTAGTTTATTTCCTCTACTTCAATTAGTTTGATATCAAATGAGTTAAAAATGCAAACCCACCAGAAAAGAACTCTCAGATATTAATCAATGAGTTTTACTATTTTGATTGCATTTAACCCATTGATGAAATTCAGACAAAACTTCACCTCGGAGGGCACATATATTACCTCTTCTTAAATAATTATCACTGAGTTAGTTCTTAGATTCTCTTAATAGAACTATATTACGATTGACTTAGTTATAAATGCTTTTATAAATGGTGTGTCCCAAAATTCCCCAGAATTAAAATTAAACTTCAGATAATGTCAGTGTAATTTGAAGAAAACACATCTATATGGAAATCCACCCATATACACTAAGAATCCTAGTTCACACAATTTGAATAAATATTTTGCAAATGACTCTAAACACTGCTGGTTTTCTAAAAGCATCTCTATATTCTCTTAATTACTACAAGCTCACATCTTTATTCTGCCTGAGTATGTTCTTCCCAATAGCATACAGTTTGAGTGACTGGCTGTGTTAAGATTATTTTTTATTTATGTTCACATATATGTGAATGTATACTACCTGTATGTGGGTATATGCAAAAGCCAGAAGGAGGGCGTTGGATCTCCTGGTATTGAAGTGGCAGGTGGTTATGAAAGACCTGACTTGGTTTCTGAGAACTGGACTTGCATTTTCTAGAAGGTCAGCAGGTGCTATTAGCCCCTGAGCTACATTCCCAGCATCATGAATGAGATATATTGAAGGCTGTGAATAACCTAAGATCATAAAAATATAAATACATTGTATAAACAAATAATATCACTTATTACAAGTTTCATTTCATGAAAAGGTATTTTATGATAAATCAACTTACAGATAATTTCCAAGATCTTCAGGTTTTTGATACAATATAGAGAAGCTATATTTTTTATTTATTTACATTTTTTTCATTTTACGTACCAACCACAGTTTCCCCTCCCTCTGCTTCTTCCGCTCCTCCCTACTTACCCACACCCCCATCCACTCCTCATAGGGGGTAAGGCCTCCCTTGGGGAGTCAACACAGGCTGGCATACCAAGTTGCTGCAGGACCAAGCCCCGCCCTGCTGCATCAAGGTTCAGCAAGGTATTCCACCATAGAAAATGGGCTCTAAAAAGCCAGTTCATGTACCCAGGATAAGTCCTGGTCCCATTGCCAGAGGCCCCACAAACAGATCAAGCCACACAACTGTCACCCACATTCAGAGGGCCTGGTTTGGTCCCATGGAGGTTCCCCAGCTGTCAGTCCAGAGTCCATGGGCTCCCACTAGCTCAGGTCAGCTGTCTCTGTGGTTTTCCCTATCATGATCTTGACCCCCACCCCTTGGCCTATAATTCCTCCCCCCTCTTTTCAACTGAATTCCAGGAGCTTGGCCCAGTGCTTAGCTGTGGGTCTCTGCATCTGGAGAAGCTATATTTTGTTCATCTGTTTATAAACCTGCTCAGTCTGGTCATGTTGAGAAGCTGTTCACCAAGAGGTAAATCTGGCTATAAAAACCTGTGTGTTATCTATTCTGCCAGTCTGCTGCAAGGTGCTGGCATGTGTGAAAGACAGCTCACAACTAGTTACCTGCTAGTCTCCTTTGTGAAACCGAAGTTATCATGGTGAGAATATGAGATCAATATGTTTGAATGAGGGACAATTAGCAGTAATAGTGTCAGAAGATGACCTTTTGTTAAAATAGAATGATTTTTCCTCCTGAGGTAAAATTATTGGTTCTAGAATGAAAATAAAATCCTGAAAAAAAAAAAAACCTGAATGAAGGAACATCAGAGGTTAAAGTAGGTTTCAGAAAGGGCATTTTAGCCAGATCTGGCTAAAACTTGACAGACTTCTGTTTATCTTGCTTGAGAAGGGTTTGAACAGTAAACATTATACTAATGCAAAACTGGGACTTGTTTTTCTTTCTGTTTTAGTGATGTTTTCTCAAATTGTGGGTCATTTAGTACTGATCTATCAAAGCTGATTCCTTAACTTTTGTTCAGTGTGAGACTAGCAAAGATTCTGTACCTGCCTGAATTACTCTTACAGGTTACAAAGACTATGTGTGAAATTATAATTTATGAAAAGAAGTTTTTTATATTTATAAAAAGTAAAATTATGTATGTGTATATTATTGTTAACTTCATTCTTAATTTAAATTTTTTTCACTTAGTTTAGACATTCATTATGGTTTCTAGGTAACTCATCATCCTTTCTTATTCATGCTCTGTTGTTGTAGAGATGACTTACCAGTTTAGAGCACTTACATCCCGTACAGAGGACAAGAGTTCAGTTTCTTCAGACCTTACAAGCAATTAACCATGGTTAAGTCTATGTTCACTTAGGGAAAGGATGGGTTTACCCGGAGGCCTACTGGAAAGCTCTTGAAATCAGGTACTACTCTGAGCACCTTAGCTTCCACCACAGAGGACACTCTCAGAGCTCTGCAAGCTAGCAATTCGATGTAAAGTAGGTGTATAGGTGTTGACACACAGGCTTCTGATGATGTCATGTAAGCAGCTCTGAGACCCATCAGTAGAGTCACTTGTGGCTTCCAATATTCTAACTGCGAAGCAGATGAATTTGGAAGATTGTTGATGTGATGTGATTTGAGATCAAGTAGACCAGACATTAGTTAACCTGGGACTGAGGAACTGAACAGAGATGGCTATGGATTTCATTTATATTATTAGGACTGATCTAGTGTTTTGATGTTTCTCTGCAGTGGAAATATAAGGAACTCTTGTCTCCTTATGCTATCTATCACTCCCAACAATACTGATATACACTTAACTTTTTTAAGTTTAAAGGAAACATTTAGAAATGAAACAGTTTTCCCTGTTCCCAGATTTCTGAAACTCTTAAATGGTCTTTTTTTCATAACAGTGTAGTTTCATGCATACATTCATATTATGTAATATAGTTATTTGCATGTCCTTCTTAAAAGAACATAATTAGAGACATTCGTTATACAACCAAGGTCTTACTTGGAATGTCATATTTGAGAATGATGTTCCTTTTAATCCCCTGCAATCAAACATTTTATGGAATCAAATTCAATGCCATGGAATCAATATATGCAAAGCCTGCTCAGAAAACCCACCTGGACCTGGTTACAAGATCCCAGCCTAAGAGGTGGGTGACTTCCTTGTAGGCCTGGGAATCTTAGGGCATTTGGGGAAGTCAAGATTGGAATAATTAGTTCAAAGACTGCTGCTGAATTTCTGTTGCTCTTCTTAGACTTCCTATTGCAGCTTTTGAAATCCAGCCTGAGCTTCCTCATAAATAATTCCAGAAAAGTAAATAAGGGAGCTTGAGTGGTGATTTACTATTCTTCTACACCTGTGCAAATAATCAGGCCAGATCCAATGAGACCAGGCTTATTCTGTGATTGAGACTAATCTTTCTTTGAGATTACTATTCTCAAAAAGCTGTGAGTAGAGATTGCTCGCCTCGATGGGAAATATGTCATCTGTTGCCCACGTTCCTGGGTTATCAGATTTTAGCCTAGTTAATTTGTCTCACATCCATTTTACACCTCTTTGGAAATTCAGGATGCCTTGTAGGTATACAAATACTTGTCTTATCTCACAATCATTTAATTTACTTCTTCCCTTACTGGGGTGGGGACAAATAGATTTTGTTCTTAACTACAAAATGGACATAATCTTGTTATCTTGAACAAATTGGCCACCGTAATCCAAGTGCTACTTTTTCACATTTTCTTGAATATCTGTTTTTAAAATTCCAAAGCTACTTTTTCTGATGTTTTCACAGTGACCCACTTAAAGCCACTGATAATTCCTGGTTGTCTGGTCCCTGTGGTGTCCCTTCCCTGCTGGGAAGCTGTGTATGTCCCTAGGGTATGGTGAAACACAGATTACAGAAAGTCTGTGGCCTAAAGGACCCTGAAGGCCTGATTACAACTGCAGACATTGGCTGGAGGTCACCCTAAACAAGATGCTTCAGGTCACTCAGTAATTTAGAAAAGTGCTTAGGAAAGACTAGAGCTGAGGAAGATGAGGGACATCCTCAGCAGGGGCATTGAGCATCCTGGTGTGAGCTCCAAGAGCAGCTCAACAACCAGTACTGTGAAAACAGGATTTCCTCAGGACAATCTCTGGGATTCACCTGGTGATGAATCTGAGTTCAAGCCTCAATCTTTACTGTAACAGAGCTATTTTATTCCTTCTGTTTTCCCTGTGAGGTTTTTTTCTTTCATATAAATCCCTAACTACCATGCTCTTGGGGATCAGGGACCTTCCCACCATCTCTTAATACTTTCAACATGCTTTTCACAGAGACTGTCTCAAATCAAGCAGTTCTGTTACTGACTCTTTATCACTCAAGGACTCATTTAAATAAGCAGGAAGACTGATGATATGATGTTGAACTTAAGCTTCAACAATGACCATGGTTGATAAATGTGCTCATTCTATTGTGTTCAATCAACCAGTCAATCACAAAGGGCTACCCTGCACTGTACATTGTAAAGCAGAACCCACTGCTGTCCTCCTTTACTTCTCCTTCTATTTCTTGGAGATGTCTTGTTGCCCATTATAGTATCCTACCTGAAACTATCTCCTCACTCATCGCACACACCAGGGCCTGCCCTGCCATGCAGCAACATCACTCTAAACGCTTCCGTAGGTAAAGT
The DNA here is from genome assembly GCF_007827085.1 of Peromyscus californicus insignis. Classification (NCBI taxonomy): domain Eukaryota; kingdom Metazoa; phylum Chordata; class Mammalia; order Rodentia; family Cricetidae; genus Peromyscus; species Peromyscus californicus. The sequence continues at coordinate 74,962,613 of NW_026294469.1, read as the reverse complement.
AGCTCACAGTTCTCCAATGTAATTTATGGAATCCACATTGAGAAACCAGAGTGGCAGTGTTCACTTCAATACCCCTGGAATACTATATGCAAAATTTTATATTGCATACCTTTAAGAAAAAAGGAAAGAATATTTTAATTAAATTCTGTCAAACACCAAAAGAGGTTAATATTGAGTTCTGATGTCCTAGTATATGGAGCAAGTAACAGTTGGAAGCCAACTCAGAAAAAGATTTTGGGGAAAGTAAAGAACACAAAAAATTGTTGTCCCAGGTCAAGCTTGTAACAGAAAGCTGAGGTGCCTTGGTGACTTGCTTTTTATGTAATTGTACTTACAGCACATGAGTTTTGACCATCCTTAGCTAAGGATGTGGTAGTGGTCTTGAGCACACAGTTTCTAATGCATCTAAAGAGATGAGAAAATAATCTCATGGAAATAAAAACAATCTGATAAAAAATAACAGCCAAGACTTTAATGTTAGAACCCAGACAGGAAAACTCTGCCCTGGTGCATTTCCATTGTTATTCAGTGTTTAGACCCACACTCATTCTGCAGCTAATTAACTGTAGATATAATTCTAAACGGTCTTATTAAATAAGAAACACAGAGCCAAATAAAAAGTTAAAAGCCCAGAGATTGAGAGCAGTAGCCAAGAACTAAGACCACCTTCTTACCACTTGCTGCCACTGCCGTCCTTCCCCTGAGAAAGAGACCTACTTCCTGTATGTCTGTATTTTGATTGCCTTTCTGTTTTGCCTTCTCATAGGCTCTAAACCCAACTACATGACTTTCTTGTCACTGCTTGTCTATACAGACCTCCAAGTCTCTATGGTTGGTACTTGGATTAAAGGTGTGTGTCACCATGCTGGCTGTGTCCTTGAACACACAGACCCTGCCTGCCATGTAATCAGATTAAGAGTGTGTGCTACCACTGCCAGACTTCTGCTAAATGGCTATTTGACCTCTGATCCCCAGGTAACTTTATTTATTAACATACAAATAAAATCACATTTCAGCACAAATAAAATATCACCATAATTAACTATCTGGGACTGGGGTAGCAGCTCTTTCTCTCTCAGCCTGGAATCTCATTGGTCTGAAGTATAAAGTTTCCCCCAAGCCTCACCCCCACTCCAATAACTCTAATGATGACATCTAGATTATAATAACCAACAATTAATTTACCTCTCTGTACATAAAAAGAACCACTTCTTAGAATCTTTGTGTGATTTTTTTCCAATGTGTTTGGGGAAACTATTGTATTTTTTAAATTAATCGATTATCCTAATTATGTTAAGTTATATATAGTCACAATGTTTTCCTTCAAATTTTGTATTAACTTTATAATCATCAATCCCCAGTTCTTCTATATATTAGCTGTGTCCCAAACATCCTGGCTTATTTCTGAAATAATCAAAGCTCATCTGTATGTTCTGTGGTTCTCCCTGTAGAGATAAACAGTCATTTATCCACTGCAGAAAGGGAACCAAAGGCAGACCAAAGAAACATTCTAAGTATAGCTTGGTAAGCCGATACATTTATTGGGGTTAGTTACAGGAGCATGGGTGACTCAGGCAGCTGCCTCCCAAATAACTCACAATTTAAGAAGGCTGCATCCTTGGATCTCTCTGCCCAACTTTCAGGCCTCTCCACCAAAGAATTGCCTCCACTGTATAGGCTTGTAGAATGATCCTGCAATTGTGTAAGTCTGAAGAGTTTCCTGAATATTAGAAATTTCCTCAGCATGAAGAGCCTTCCTGCTTCCTCCAAAAGAGGATTATTCTGGAGTCAACAGCCCTGCACTACCGTGACTCAAAGGGAAAGTTGGGTTGAACATAAGAATGAGGTCACTGCTTTTCATTCAAATTAGAAAGGATACTGGAGCAAGAGACAGAAGTTATTCTATCCAAAGCAAACCAGGAGGTCTGCATTCTTGTCAGCGCTAATATAAGAAGTACAGCAAACATGCATACAGTCTCACAGTTGGTGTCCTCACCATATCAGTGAACCGAAAGCCCACTTCATGACTCTTTCATTAGCACACGGTGAACATGTCATATCTTCTTAATTATCACTACTTCCCTTCCTTTACATGGAAAGCACTCTGAGTCATACTGTGTTTCTCTTATTCTTTTGAACACATAGGATTCTAATGTTAAGAATATGAATATTTTGCAAAATAAGGGAATAGAAAAAGTAGATATTTATATTTGGTTATACTTATAAAATGAAATAATTTAAATATAAATTAAAAAAATAAAATTAAAAAAACTGTTATGTTAGATACAAATCGAAGCACTAAAGTAATATAGAAAAGGAAACTTCCACTGAATGTAGATGCATCTTACTATACTGTTTTGATTTGGAAAAAGTTAACTGGTTTACACATTAACACCTTAAAATGAAGTATGAGCAATATCACAGAAGACATGCATGCTACGAAGGAATGTTAAAGTTAGTGAAAGAAACAAACCTAACAAAGAAATTCATTTAATGATTTATGTGTCTTAGGCCCTGAATCTAAAATGCTGTAAGTGCAAATGCAAGTAGAACTACAAAGAATTTTATCAATAAACTCAGACTGATCCGTACATCAATTATTAATAATAGTGACATGAAGATGATTTCAAAACTTCGAAGTCTCTCTGAAAATTATACCAATTCAATTACTATATTTGAGTTAGGAGAGATGGAGTGGGGCAGGGAGAAAATAGCCCAGTAAAAAAATTACATATGTCTGGTAAAAAAAAAAAACAAAAAAACTAAGTCTCATTGGAAGTATATTTGTGAAGTAATTACTCCTTTTCATTTTCAAACATCTGCATCTCTTACCTCTGTCTTCTGAGAAGACCAGGAAACAGTATCCTTGAAGAGCAAAGAGCCACCTGGCACTGAGGACACCATCTATAATTTCTATCTTCCAAGTTCCCCCGGAGAAGTCGTTAATGCTTCCTGAGCACGTGAACTGCAAGGGTATGCTCAACTACTGTCCAAGAAGTCTAAGAAATTATCAGTTACAATGTATAGAATTTTGGAAGCCATTATAATCTACTCAGACTTAGGAACCTACAGAGAAGAGAATCCATCCTTCCCATCTTTTGGGGTCATTATAGGATGTATTGGTTTACACAGGATCAAAGATTTTACTGGTTGTCTTGTGCTACAAATTAAAGTTCAATATTTAAAATAAAAAATTCATCTGTTTGTTCCATACATTTATAGCTCTAGTTATCACTCTCTTTTTTATACAGAAATTGATAAATTTAAAGTTATCATTAATATGTTCAATAAAATTCTTTTTTTTTTTTTTTTGGTTTTTCGAGACAGGGTTTCTCTGTGTAGCTTTGCGCCTTTTCCTGGAACTCACTTGGTTGCCCAGGCTGGCCTCGAACTCACAGAGATCCGCCTGGCTCTGCCTCCCGAGTGCTGGGATTAAAGGCGTGTGCCACCACCGCCCGGCCTCAATAAAATTCTTATAGTCAAAATTTGGCTTCAAAATATCCTAAATTTTTTTTCATGCCATTTTAGGTCTCTGAATCATCTCTTCTGATGCCTTTTGAATGACAGTTCCGTTGAGCCTGTTCTTGAACCAAACATCAGTTTGCCCTAAAGTAAAGCTGTCTGTACGGGTAAACACTGTGTTACTATTCTTGGTTCCCACACTTGGCTAATGTTCCACATCACCATGTTGAAAGTTTTATTGCTTTTGAAAGAAAGTGTACAGCCTGTGCTTTCCTTTTGTACTAATACCCACAAATGACTAGCCAGTGCTAACACTGACTAGAACTAAGAAAGTGTGTGCTGTGGTGGTGGTTCAGGAGGCAGGCTCTGAACTGGAGTTTCTGCACAGTGTATTTCCTAAGAAGGACTCTTAGGATACAAGATCATAAGAGGGACAAGACACAAAACTATGCAGAGGAAAAAATCTGAACCATTCTTTAGGACCACCCTCATTCCCAGCTGACCCTGGAAGAAGCGCAACAGTTTAAACAGAACTTCTTCAAAGTTGTCCAAGATGGCCTTGGGTAATTCAGCTTCTTCATCAATTTTACCTCCAGGAATCAGTTGCTAGATTTGGGCTTTTCCTAGGAAGGACAAATGGGGGCAATCTTCAACCTTCATTCAAATGAGGGTGAGAGAAGAAAGATGTAACTGAACATTTAAGCATGTAGGGCAATAGTACCTGGAAGCACATATCCTCTTCCCCTTGGCATTCCAAATGCATGACAATATACTTGATGCCAAGAGACACTCAAGCAAATATTTTGCATAGTTCTTGGTTGTCAGCAACTGGCCCATTGGTCACTGTGCAACCAATTCATAGCTATTGACTTATAAACTGTTCATTATCTTTGCCTTACTTGTGGTAAAGTTTTAAGGATCCATCTATGTTTTCTCACTATTTCCCTGGTGGAGCTCATGAATTTAGTCTTTGGTTGAATGTCTATACTTAGAAATTCAGTTCATGGTAATAGAATTGGGAAAAGCTAATTGAAGTGGAATTGAAACCGTGAACTTGGCCACATTAATATGCCTCATAGACCAAACAAAAGGACCTCATTTGCTTTACTAAACCAGATTCTTCTCTTTGAAAACAAAAGGTGAAGTCACCACCTGGACAGGGAATCTTCGTCCAGTAAAATTTAAAAGCAGTCTACTGTCCACTTAGAAAATCAAAGCCAAAGCCAGCTCATCACAATCAAATAGCAACAGGACAGATCAATATGAGCTTAACTTACATGGAGGAGCATGAGTTGAACTGCAAGGCTTAAAAACAACCAGACAATATTAAGCAAACACACAATCATTATCTTAACAGCCTGTTCTAGAAACTAGAACCGCCCCCCAAAAGAAACAGCATTAGAACCACACGTACAACTGCTCATTAGAATAAAGGGAGCAAAGAAAAGATTGGACTGTGGCTGTGTTTGCCTACCTGTGCTTTTGGCTTTGATTTGATCTTTACCACCACAAAGAAGAAAAAAAAAAAACCAAGAAGGTGATTGAAAGTCAGTTCAGCTTGTGATAGAAATAAAAAGGAGACAGGTTGTGGCTGATTTTAAAACAATGTTCATTGATACTAAAGGCAAGGAAGAATGGGTTTAATTTAATTTATTTTTTTTCATATAGATTCTTCTCTCTTACAATACGTCTTAGTCATATCAGTTTCCCCTCCCTCCACTCCTCCCAGCCTGCCTCCCCACCTCCCCTCTCCCCCAGATCCACCCTCCCTCAATTCCCAGTTTCCCTTCAGAAAAATCAGGCTTCCAAGAGGTAACAACCAAACAAGACAAAACAGGATACAAAATGACAAGGCAAAAGCTCCCCTTTGGAGGCTGGACAAGGCAACTCAATAGGGAAAAAAAGGATCCTAAGAGCAGGCAAAAGAGTCAGAGACACAACAGCTTCCACTGTTAGGAGTCCTACAAAAACATCAAGCCAATAGATCTAACATTCGCAGAGGACCTGGTGCAGAACTATGCAGGACCTGTGCTTGCCACTTTAGTTTCTGTGAGCCCATGTGACCCTTGCTTAGTTGATTCAGTAGGCCATGTTCTCTGAGTCTCCTCTATCCCCCATGACTCCTACAGTCTCTCATCCACCTCATCTCTGGGGCTCCCCAGCTCTGAGGGGAGAGATCTGATCACAACCTCCAATTTATACTTTCTCTCTCTCTCTCTCTCTCTCTCTCTCTCTCTCTCTCTCTCTCTCTCTCTCTCTCTCTCTCTCTGCGCCAGACTCTCTCTCTCTCTCTCTCTCTCTCTCTCTCTCTCTCTCTCTCTGCCTAATGTCTGGCTGTGGGTCTCTGCACCCACTCCCATCTGCAGTGGGAGAAAGTCTTTTCCAAGTATAGCAGAATAATATTAGGAATCATTTCATTGTTTTTGTTTGTGGTTTGTTTGTTTTGGCCAATCATGTTTGGTTCTACAGAAGTTCTCTGGGCTATCCAGTCCCTAGTTCCTGGCCATCCTGGCAATGCAGGGCATGGGATCCTTCTCACGGTTTGGGCCTCAAGTTAAATCAGACATTGGTCAGCTGCTCTCACCAGTTCTTTGCCACCGTGGCCCCAGCATATCTTGCAAGCAGGACATATTGCAGGCCTAGGGTTTTGTAGCTGGGTCGGTGTGTCCATGTTTCTCTTTCCATAGCCTGCAGAGTATTCTCTGGCCAGAGACTAGAATGTAGGGGTGAAGGTTCCATGCCTGAACCAGCTTGACCTCTCCATGTTCAATGAGCTGTGTGGATGTTGTCCTCAGCAGTGGGGGGCATGCTGTCAGCTTTCAGAGAATGACTTCCTGTCCTAGCATCAGCCTGGGTCGTTTAGGGGTCTCCATAGGACCCTCTAGGCCAACAACATAGCCAAATGCATCCTAGTCCCCCACTGGAAGCCTTGCCTGTCTAAAAAGAATGGCCAGTTCAGACTCTATATCGTCCATTAATTTTAATTTTGGTTTTATAACACTTGTGGACCTCTTTCACTCTTAAGTCTTTGAAATTGACAGTTCTCCCTAGAAGCCTTAATATTTAAATATTCAGTTTTCCCAGTTCTGGAAAAGCCAGTTGCCAATATATTCACAGTAACTGAGCTTCTTTCCCTTAGATTATGTTAGAGGTATTAGTTAGCATCGTGTCCCAAATTGAACAGAAAACACAATAAAAGTATTAACCAGCTGCTTCTCTTCTCCTTTACCCTTAGGCTGAACAACTCCAAAAGTTTCCAATAATATAGACTTTTTAAATGTGTATCATGTTATAATTTCAGACATATTTTAATTGTTTAACCAATCTTAAAGCAGATGGAAAAAAGGCTGGTTTCATTATTGTGAGTACATACTCTATTTCAACCTTGCTAAACAGCCAGTTTCTTACAGAACATATATCAAGGTGGTCCTCACTTTGTATGACAGGAATTTTCTGGTAACACACAGCAGAGAGTGTAAAAGGGAGCAGAGGTTTGGAGAGGGTCTGAGAAGGAGTCACCTTTGATAAACAGAGTAGTTGTGATAAGTCCTGTCCTTCTACGGTTATAGATTTCACCCAGTATTTTAATTGTCAGATCTTTGTGTATCTCTCCATTACAGTGTTAACTTTTCTGAAGGCTGGGGTTTCATTAACCCTGATTTCATCAACAGAGGTTATATTACAGCAAAATAAACTCCAAATGAATGGTTATGGGGACATGCAATGATTCTTGGTGTATCTGTACTGCTCCAACACACACTCTCTCTCTCTCTCTCTCTCTCTCTCTCTCTCTCTCTCTCTCTCTCTCTCTCTCTCTCTCTCTCTCTCTCTCACACACACACACACACACACACACACAATTAAAATGGCTTGTGCAATGGTAGTTAACGTGGTGACAGATATGATTACAACAGACAGTGCCTTGGTTTCTAGTCCAGTGCTCTTTCAAACTAACTCATTTTTCTCTGCAATCTTTTAACATCTCTTGAATCCATTTGCCATTTTATTCCCTGTGCATCTAAAGAACATTAATATCCCCATACTGCATTTGCTTCTTCTAGTTGACTCAAACATGTAAAAGGGAACATTTTAATAGTCCACAATTAACATAAGGCACACGCACACTGTGTGAAAAGAGTCCTCATTGAATTCTCAAGGACAAAAATATGAACACAGCTACTTAATTTTTTTATTTAAAACTCATACCTTTTTAGTAACTAAGAAAATATGTCACCAGCTAATTTGATATGCTTTTCTCTAAAGTAATTCATGAATACATAGGTTAGATGGGACATATGTCCCTGAGAAAGCTATCTGTGACACCAATCTAATGACAAGAACACATATTTTCAAATTTCTTCCCATGATATGACTAATTTGTTTTTAGGAAATTAAATTTCTCACATGATATGACCAATTTGTTTTTAGAAAATTAAATTTCTATTTGATACATGGAGAATGTCCTAAAATAACCTCTACTGCGTTCCTTTTTGGAATTGATCCACTCAGGTGCAGTCTAACATGGTAACTATGCTTTAGAAATGAAAACAGGAGGAAAGATGGGTAGATAGGAAAGGCTATGATGACTTTCAACTTTCATGGAGTTACAAACTAAACACTGCAAGGACCCTGTAGGTATATTATAGTTACTAAGTGCTGAGGGCTGGAGTATATTTTAAAACATATTCTGTATATTCTTCTTAATCATAACTGAGTAATTATTCCTTTTAACATTCATTCCAGTTCCAGAAAAGTTGTGTACTTGGGAATCATGGCATGAAGATAGCTCTTTACGTCTACATATCAATGTCACCAAAAGAATCAGGAAATGTGAAGATGACATGTCCCAAGGGCTTATGCAAATTTAGGGTGAGAAGAAGTGGAATTAGAATCTTAGGCCCATCATTTGCAAAAATTCAGCCCTCATAAATCCTGACAGTCCTGTCTCATGCCAGATACACTCAAATCACCACAGTAGCAAGAGAGCTGCCAATATTTATATGGAATTCACTAGAAATGCACAGGTCAGACTTTCAGAGAACTAGGCATTGTGCTGTGTAGTAAGGAGGCAGTTTGGGTCAGCAGGCTGCAAACAGTTACATGTGCATTTAAGAAAAAAAATAAGTTCCACCATGCTAAAATTCTCCTTCCAAAATTAAATTTAGACTTACCTAAAGTTTAGTCTTTTTTCATCTATCACACCATCTCCTCCGATAACCTCAGTGCATGCCTGCCTTAGAGCTGACTTTACAATTTCTACATATAAACTGTCAGCAGTAGTGTTTCACACAAACATCAATGCTGAATTATGAGACCATCAATGAAATTTATGGCTTACCATTTGTTAAGCACTTTCAATATTTGTATGAAGAGGTACACATAATCAACCAGTAATGGGAGATATTCGATCACACTGTGAACCCCAAGTTTGCGTTTGCGTTAGTTAAATAAAAGTAGCCTTGGTCCAGGAGACTCAGTTAGCAACTATTGACAGAAAGTAATCAAAGTAATCGTAGAGCATCAGAGGTCATCTGGAAGAGAAAGAGAGACAAACCAGAAGTAGTAGGGAGGGATTTTGAGTGGCCCAGCTTTTTTTGTTTGGCAGAGTGGAAGGACAAATCATAGATGACAGAGCAGGAACTCTAAATGGGGCCTTTGTTTCTTCTACAAAGAAAGGTCTTGTCTTACCTACTTTCCACACATAACTTTGAGTCTAGAAAACTGGTGATTTAAAAACAGTTTTTAACTTGAAGTTCAAAAATGGGTAAATAAAACTTTTATTTCAAATGACGACTGAGTTAATGTTCCACAGCCATGCTGATGGGTACAGTTACACGCCTTTAGGTAGGTGAGCACCATGATTGTGTGCTCACTTTGGCCTCTGCCTCACATCTTCCCAACAGCTACTTGTTTGTCACATTGTAGCCCATGCTTAGAGTCCACCTGATAAGATTATAACCTTCTTTAAGACGGTCCATGCTAAGACCCTCTGTGTCTGTGTAAGATGGAAAGTCTCCACACTCACCAGAAGAGAAACAAACAGTAGCTAAGCGTGGCTTTGCTTTTACCATCCAGATACTTTTTTTGTCTTGTTCATCACAGGGTTCTTTGCACATTCTATTCATTGTGAGAATATTCGCTTCGGGTCTTAAAAACCTAAAGAAATTCTGGTTGTACTTTTTCACGGGTGTGTGTTGCCAGAAAGGAAGAGAAATAAGTTAGGCCAGGTTCTAGAAGACAAGTATAATACATTTAATCTCATTTGTGGTTCTTTGACGTTTTTCACATGAAGAAAATGATGTGTGTATATACGAGATAAAAGGAAAAGGAAAATTGATTAGAAGAACAAGGGAGACCAATGATTGAAGGGAAAAAGGAAAGGTGTCACAGTCTGAGAAGGAATATGCTTAATGTGTACTGTACCCCTGTGTTATTAGGTGAAACAGTATCAAATACAATTACAAAAAAATGAAAAGGTAAAAGGCAGGTAAATGAATATACAAGGGAATGCAATATGATTTTGAAGACTTCACTCAATGCTCCCTATTCTTAAATTTCCTCATTTGTTGAGTAGGAAAGTGGTTTATTGAGTTACGTAATTTTGAGTAGCAATATACAGCTTGGAAGTTCAAAACCCAATAGCTACTGTCACTTGCATGACTGAACTGACATTTCATCCTTGCCATTTCTCTCCTTGGAATGTTTGTATCCACCTGGAGAAAATAGGTCATTTTTTGGTCTTGCTCACACCTCGTGAAACTTACATAAATTGTGTCACAAAATCCTGAACATACTTTGGGGGTTTTATCACATTTGCTGTACATCTATATTTGCATGATTTTCTTGCCACTGTCCTCTGACTGTTCTTAGAAGAAAGGACATGAGATACTCAATATTTGCCTAGCATAGAGCTACATTTGACACACTTGAAAAACATTGCATATTAGTTGCCTACAAAGAAATAGTGCTAGCATGGTAATGGTTTGTGGTGGTATTGTGTTCCCCAAAATATTGTACACTCTAATAAACTTATCTGGGGTCAGAGAATAGAACAGCCACAATATTAAAAACAGAGGATAAGCAGTGGTAGCACATGCCTTTAATCCTAACATTCTAGAGGCAGAGATCTGCCTGGATCTCTGTGTGTTCAAAGATACAGCCAAGCATGGTGACTCACACCTTTAATCCCAGAAAGTGAGCCTTTAATCCCAGGGAGTGATGGCAGAAAGCAGAAAGGTATATAAGGCGTGAGGACCAGAAACTAGAAGCATTTGGCTGGTTAGGCTTTCAGGCTTTCGAGCAGCACAGTTCAGCTGAGATTCATTCTGAATGAGGACTCAGAGGCATCCAGTCTGAGGAAACAGGATCAGCTGAAGAATTGGCGAGGTGAGGCAGCTGTGGCTTGTTCTGCTTCTCTGATTTTCCAGCATTCACCCCAATAACTGGCCTCAGGTTTGATTTTATTAATAAGACCTTCTAAGATTCCTGCTACATGGTTGGTTTACTACACTTCCCTGGTCTGCAGGGGCCAGTGTAGCTGGAGAGCTCACAGAAGACAGAAGGCCATGGATGGGAAGAAAATGTACTTTCTGAATACAGGATGGTATTCTCTCTCTCTCTCTCTCTCTCTCTCTCTCTCTCTCTCTCTCTCTCTCTCTCTGTCTCTCTCTCTCTCTGTCTGTCTCTCTCTCTCTCTGTGTGTGTGTGTGTGTGTGTGTGTGTGTGTGTGTGTGTGTGTGTGTGTGTGATTGTATGCTGGAGTACTTACCTGTGTGGATGTATGGAGAGTAGAGGCTGATAGCTACATATCTTACTAAATCACATCTCAAACTAGTTTTTGAGACAGAATAGCTACAGAACCTGCAGATTGCCTGTCTAGAATATCTGGTCAATAATCCCCAGGAATGCACCTGCCTCTGCTTCCCCATCACTAGGGTTACAGACATGTACCAACACATTCAACATCTATACATAGGTTCTGAGGATATAAACTCAATCCCTTATGTTTCAGCAGAAAGAAGATTACCCACGAAGCCATCCCCCAAGAAGCCAGCTTCAGTTTATAAACTATTGGAAATGCACAAAACTATCATTGCTTAAAAAAATTTAAAGATCTCTTATCCTATTATGTTAATTTAGCTTTCTCAGAACATATTTAAATAATCTAAATATACATACTTAAATATTTTAATTGAATTGATTTAAACTTCAATGGAATTTCATAAATATTTTTAAAGTATGTGCTCCTAAATTTAGTCTTTCTTATGAAATTACAGGTTTAAAATATTATTACATCTAGACTTATCATTCTCCAGGGTCTAGCTCAGTGAAATTGTTTGATCCTCCCTCCCATACGCTCTACCTAACCAGCCAGATCTAGTCTGGGTCCCGCATTCAGTGGCTTAGCCTAGTCTGGCCATCCTTGTCTATTATGCAACCTCCATCTAGGTTTCCTCCAAGATTGACCTGACTCCTTGACACCTAGGCCTCTGCATGCCATATCCAGCCTCTCTCTCTCTGCCAGATCTACCAGGATCTGTATCCATGCCACAGTCCAGGTTTGCACCATGGCACACAGATCCTTTATGCCAACCCAATCCTCTTAGTCCACCTGACTTCATTCTGTCAAAACCATTTATAATCTTGCCCCAACCATCTCCGTCTATATTAGACACAGAACTAAGATGCTCACATGTCCAGATCTCATTGCAAAACCAAAACAATTTGAAGTATTAAGCCAGTCTATCCACTCGGAAATCTAACAGTCCTGAAGAATAGCTTAGGTGGATGCCAGGACATGGAATTTAAAAGAACAATCATGAACTTCAACTAAGAATTCAGGAATTTAAAGAAGACACAAACAGCTGAATGAAATAAAGGGGAAAACCGTAAGGAGAACAAATGCTTCAGTGGTGCCCAAGAAAACACATATATAAGGCTGATAGAAATGATGAAGAGAATCCAGAACTCAAGTGGAAATGAAGATGGAATGGAAACCTCAGTAACCCAACTATAAACTCAAATGAAATCCTCACAAGTGGACTGAGTCAAGCAAATTATAAAATACCAGGACTCAAAGATAAAGTAGATGATCTACACCAAATAAGCAGAGAATATGAAAACCATTCTTTAAAACACAGGAAAGGAACATATAGGAAATGTGGGACACCATGAAAAATCCAAACCTCCAACCTATAGGCATAGATGAGGGAAAAGAATCATAAGCCAGTGACAGAGACTAGATCTTCAAAGAGACCCTGGAAGAAAACTCGCCCAAATCAGGGAAAAGAAATACCCATACAGATACAAGAAGCACACAGGACTTTGAATAGAAATATCAATAACCTCAGTTCTCTGATCAAAAGACAGAGTCACTGATGGATCAAGAAATAAAATCCATTTATTTGTTGTGTATTAAGAAAAGTATCTTGCCAGGCAATGGTGGCACATGCCTTTAATCCCAGCACTCAGGAAGCAGAGGCAGGCAGATCTCTGTGAGTTCAAGCCCAGCCTGGGCTACAGAGTAAGTTCCAGGAAAGGCACAGAGCTACACAGAGACACCCTGTCTCAAAAAACCAAAAAAAGAAAGAAGAAAAGTATCTTAACTTGAAAGAGGCACTGTCAACAGGACAATGGTGGCACACATCTTTAATCCTAGCACTCTAGAGGCAGAGGCAGACAGATCTCTGTGAGTTCAAGGCCAGCCTGGCCTACTGAGCTAATTCTAGGACAGCCAGTGCTACACAGAGAAACCCTGTCTCAAAAATACTAGAAAAAAAATAGAAAGAAAGAAAGGCATTGCCTTACAGTAAAAGGATGAACCAAATTATTCTAACCAAATGTTACCAGGAAGTAAGCATGCATTGCTGTCCTAATATCTGACAAAATAGAATACAATATAAAATTAATCAAAGATAAATAGGAACACTGAATCATCAAGAAGGTATTACTCTCCTAAAAATATATGCACCAACCTCTCCAGTACCCAGCTACATAAAAAGTACTACTTGATTTAAAGCCTCATGAACACATTAGCAGTAGGTAATTTCAATATCCAAAAGACAGGATATCTGAACAGCAGAGGGGGGAGGGAGAGGGAGAGGGAGAAACACCAGAATAAAATGACATTATACATCAAACAGATTTAACAGATACCTATAGACTTATGCAAAGAAACACTAAACAACACATTCTATTCAGCAGCAGATGGAAGAACCTCAAAAACAGACAATATCCTGGGACACAAAACAAGTTGTTGCAAATTCCAAAAGACTGAAATGACTCAGTGTATCCTTTGTGAACACAAGACTATAAAACTTAAAAATTGACAGCAAGCAAATCTCTTAAACACAGGAAATCATGGAGATTAAACATTTTTTTTACACAATGATGAGTGGGTAATAGAAGAAATTAAGAAAGAAATAAAAATTCATGAAAATGAAAACACAACACAATACAAGAACTTCAGTGACACACTGAAAACAGTAACATGAGGAAAATTTATAACTTTAAATGCCTACATTAAAAACTATAAGTAGTACAAATAAATAACTTAATGATGCAACTCAGTGATTTGGAAAAACAATAGCAAAGCAAATTCAAAACCAGTCAACACCAACAAATAATAAAAATCAGAGCAGAAATCAATGAAATTGAAACAAAATAAAAAACCCCAAGTCAATAAATCTAAGATTTGGTTATAGAAGATAAAGAAGATTGACATTGACAGACCCTTGACCTAATTAACCAAAAGAAAGTAATAAATGACTTGAATTAGAAGAACAGTAAATGAACAGAATAAAACTTTACAACAGACACTAAAGAAATTCTGGATATTATAAAAGAATACATTAAAAACCTAGACTCCAATGAGTTGGAAACCTAAAAGAAGTGGGTAAATTTAAAAAGTCAGCCGAACCACCAATATTAAGCCAAAAAGTCAACAACCTAGATAGTCCTATAACTAAGGAAGTTATTGAAACAGTAGTAAGCATCATTCCAACTAAAACCAATTCAAGACTATTTGGATTTACCGAAGGAGTCTGTCAGACTTTCCAAGAAGGTTTATGATCCTTTTTAAACTACTAAAAAACAAAGAAAAGAAGCAGAAGGAGCACCCCGAATCCCTTCTTCAAAGCCAGTGTCACTATAACACCCAAACAAGGTAAAGGCACAGCAAAAATGAGAAATATGGCCCAATATCCCTGATAAATATAGATTCAAAAATGCTTAATAAAATACTTACAAACAGTATAATATCATACATAGAAAAGATTATACACCTTGACTAAGTTGGTTTTATCCCTGGAAAACAGGGAAGGATCTAAAAGATTGGAAGACCCAGAGGTTTGGGGAGGTTGCAGTGAGAATGTATCTTCCAGGAATGTCAGAAGCAACTCCGATAAAGTCTCACCGATATGACTGACTGCCTAAATACAAGCTAAACAAAGACAGCAATACACATGCTAAAGTGGACAGAGAAAGCCCCCAAAGCTTCAACCATATAAAAAGAAACTAAGGAATGCTTATAGTGGAGAAATAGTCTTCCCTAGAAAAGAGCACATCAGTAGGTTCTCCAGTATATGCATGTAACAACAATTAATGATAAAAGAGGCCATGAACCTGAAAGAGTAGGCCAGTTCAGGAACCCTCTTATCTATTGCTAGTAGTCTAAGGTGTGGTCATCCTTGTGGATTCCTGGGAACTTCCCTAGCACTCTGTTTCTCCCTATTCCCATGATGTCTTCATTTATCATGGTATCTCTTTCCTTGCTCTCCCACTCTGTCCCTGTCTCAGCTCTAACCTCCCATTCCTTTATGTTCTCATCCTTTGCCCTCCATTACCCACCTCACCCCTTGTTTGCTCATGTAGCTCTCATCTATTTCTCCTTCACTGGGCTATATATGCGTCCTTCTTAGGGTCCTTCTTGTTAGCTAGCTTCTCTGGAGCTGTGGGTTGTAGTCTGGTTATCCTCTGCTTTACATCTAGTAGTGGGACACTTTGCACAGCCTTGATGCAGGAGGAGGGGCTTGGACCTGCCTTAACTGAATGTACCAGGCTCTGCTGACTCCCCAGGGGAGACCTTGCCTTGGAGGAGGTGGGAATGGGGGGTGGATTGCGGGGAAGGCTGTTGAGTGGGAGGAGGGAGAAGAGGGGGAATCTGTGGTTGGAATGTAAAATGAATAGAAAATTTCTTAATTAAAAAAAAGTAAAGAAATTGAAAGAGATCAAGGGGGTGGGGTATATGGAAGGGTTTGAAGAGAAGAAAGGGGAGGGGGTAATGTAAACAATAAATATTAAATGTAAGGAATTACTGAACAGTTCTACTTGATGATATTAAAGTAAGAGATTTTAAGGAAATTTAACCTAAAATAATAGTGATCCATTAGTGTAGAAAATATTCCTGATTTGGGGGAAAATATATATGCATATACATGTATATAGTGTATATACACGTACATATGTGTCTATGTATATATACTATATACCTATAAGCTTCTCTTTAAAGTAACTTGAATTATTTGGGCTTTCTTGTTTGTTTTGTTTTGTTTTGTTTTGTTTTGTTGAATCTTGTTTTTTGAGACAAGGTGTTATGTAGCCCAGGGTAGGATTGAACCAACTATGCAGTTAAGGATGATTTAAACTCCTTATGCTCTCAAGTGTGGAGAGAACAAGTGTGTACCACAAACACCGATTCCAGGATATGTGAGTTTTAATGATATTCTGTATGCAGTTGCTTCACAGAAAAAAAAATAACAAAAAACAAAAAACCATGACCTAGTTCTGTGAATCAACCAAAACATTTCTCAGTGTATTTAATAGTTCTGATTTCCCTTTCAGACTATTATACTCACCATATATTATTATGAATTATACAATTTAATTCAACTAAATATAATTTACTCCTTATTTATGATATAGAAGTGTGGGAGACCAACTTCCACATTTATTTACCCCAGGGACTCTTGAGAAATGAGGGATAAGAGGTTTAAATAGAAATATAGAGGGGAGAGAAACAGATAAAAACACAGGATAGCCTCGAGTGGGCCTGGATCTTTATCTACCAACTCAGAACTTTATTCAAAAGGGCTTTTTATGACAATGCTAAGGGGCGGGGCAAAAGACTTCCCCCTTGCTAGATACACACTCAAGTGTAGACCCTTCCAAACACCTGGTACTTAGGCCCATGGTCCAATCATCCTCCTATATAGTCCTCCTGGGTAAAACCTTGGTGGACTCCAGCAAAGAAGGACCCACATGACATATGTGATAAGACATGGACCCTGAAAAACTAGATAAGATGTCAATAATTAATAAAAGTCTAATCCAAATAAAGTTAATGTTCAAAAGTTGTCACACATTACTTCTGTAGCTTGAGTTTTCCTGCCTGGCCCACAGTCAGGGCAAATCTCTGTCACCCGCCAGTCCCACAGCCACTCAGACCCGACCAAGTAAACACAGAGACTTATATTGGTTACAAACTGTATGGCTGTGGCAGGCTTCTTGCTAACTGTTCTTACAGCTTAAATTAATCCATTTCTATAAATCTATACCTTGCCACATGGCTCGTGGCTTACTGGCATCTTCACATGCTGTTTCTCATCATGGCGGCTGGCAGTGTCTCTCTGACTCAGCCTTCCACTTCCCAGCTTTATTCTCCTCATTGTCCCGCCTATACTTCCTGCCTAGCCAATAGCCAATCAGTGTTTTATTTATTGACCAATCAGCAACACATTTGCCATACAGAACATCCCACAGCACTTCCCCCCCTTTTTTTTTCCAAAAGGAAGGTTTTAGCCTTAACAAAGTAAAATTACATATAATTTGGGAATTTGGGCATAGCTTCTCTTACTACTTCCTGCTGGAGGGGGGCGCTGTATCTTATGGGGACACAAAGAAAATTTTATATTTATGGAATAGTCCATGAGGCTGTATCGTCTGAGCCAGTTGCCTTCAAACCATTCTGGATGTTGGATCATCTGGGCCATGGTGTCATTGGAGACCTTTCAGGGGGTCTTGGCCCTATTAACTTTGAATTTTCTTAATGCCAATGAGAAAGGAACAACAGCTGCAGAGAGACATTGGATAATAGAAAAAACTACAGAATTAAATCAGCCTATATACTTTAAGGATGTGCTGACCTCAGAATGGAAACCAGGGTATGTGTTACGTTGGGGACGAGGTTTTGCTTTTGTTTCTACAGGAGAAGATAAGCTGTGGGTACCATCAAAATTGATAAAGGTTCGATTTGAATAAGAGAAACCTCTTAATTAGAGGAGGTGATAGTTCATCAACCAACATGAACATCCAATTTAAACTAACTTATACCAGTAACACATGTCTTTTCATTTAATCAGATAATAACTTGCCAAAAAGGAACATCCCCAAAATTAGTCTTGGGGAAAGGTTTTTGTTTTTGTCTTTTAGGAGAATGAAGGTTAAGGAATCTGAAGAACACTGGACAAATGAGACAACTGAAGAAAAGGGACAAATCATCTATCCCAGGAAACAGAGTGAAACAGTGTATGGGTATATATTATCTAAAAAATTTTATGTCTTCCTAAATGTTCGTTTCTGCTTTTCTCTAAAGATTTAACACTAGTTGTCTTCTAATAGTCCCAGTTCAATTAAAATTTAAAGCTGACTTTGGAGTTAGAGAATGGCTCTCTCCTTCTTTAAACTCAAGTGTGTTGTTAAAAGGAAAATGCAAACTCCCTGTATCATGCCAGAATAAAAGAGCCATCTTCTGCTATGGGACAGGAGAAAAGCCAAATTAATTAAGGGACTATTATATTACTAATCTCATCTCTTTGATTCTATTCTGATTCTTTAAACTTTTCGTAAAGTATAAATTTTATATCAAAATTTACAAGATTAATATATATAGATATATAGATATATATACATTTTAAACTTTGTTAAGATATGAATGGTCATATAGAATACTAACTAATTCTAGAAAAAAGGCTTCAATTAGCTGCATATATATGTCTTTGTGTTCGAGTCTCTTACCAGTTTTCTGCAGGAAATCACGGCCAGGCCTAACATCAACTGAAGTCTCCAGGAAGAAGATGGGGCCCCACAACAACAACAATTCCACGTGGACAATAATAATATCATGAAGCTAACAAACATCATCTACAGATCAGCTTTGAACTACAAGGTGCTCAGAGCAATTTTGAGATGACTAGATGAGATGATCCAGTCTCAAAGACTACTTGAATAAGGACTTGAGATAAACCCTGAACTTTGGCATTATGCACAAACTGGATAATGAAGGATATAGTTACCTTTCCTAGAATTTGACAATTAACCTAAAATTTTTCTTTCAGGATAAAGATAACTTCGCCTATACCCAGCAGGAAGCAATTTTAAGAATACGATGCCCACATTCCCAAAGAGGTGGTGTGGGGCGGGTGGTTTTTTGGTCTTTTTAATGGGTTTTGGGTCTGGGATAATTTTCATTGTTTAGGGGGGTTGGTTACAAGTTGTTGTCAAGGGTTAGGAAAAAGGCTAAGCAAAGGAGATTAGATTTTTAAAAAAAGAGAGAAAGAAAGAAAAGAAAAGAAGAAAAAGACAATTACTAGTTTTAAATACTTTACATTGGAGTAGATTGTTTTATATTGTATACAAATTATATATATTGAAATTGATATTGTTAGAAAATGCTATATGTATATTTCGAATTGTACTTATACCGTTCATTTAACCATGCAATTTTCTGATCCTTGAATGTTATTACCAACTATTAGGATATAAAGAAATGAAAGTTAGTAGTTAGACATTATAATAGAACTTGTAGTCATATTAGATATGTTTTAAAAATTGAGCAGATATATTTTAGACAGGTCATCTTCAAACCCTTCAGAGATCTACAGAATATGACATTTAAAATGTTTTAATAACTTAGAAAATTTTTCTTTTTTGAGACATGTCAGCTCCTGGCAGTACCAATCTACTTCAGAGAAAATATGGGCATTGAAGAAACTGCATATGGAGTTAACTTTCATTGTGGTAAAAGTTAGCCACTGGACAACAAAGTATCCTCGAATCAACAGGACAAAATGGACAGACAGGACATGAAACAAAGGACTACTTATTTTTGCCAAAACAAGTGTGGTTATGGCTCTATCAAAAGGCATCTTCTGAGGCCAGGACAATATGGCACCATCCCTGAAGTGGCCTTTGCAATTTGGAAAAGGTACAGTGTCCTTTTCTTTGAAGGCAGCTGAACAGGCAGTGGGCTGATGGCTTCTGATGTGCTATGGAACAGCAGCTGAAACAGTTATTCTTGAAGAGTAACTAAGCTCACGCCTCTCAATAGTAGACTGGCATTTGATAGAGGGATGTGAAGAAGAACGGGATACTGAGATAAAGCCATATATACAGAGCCAAGAAGAATGGACAGTTGAATTAAAAAACCATCAACAATTTCCAGAATTTAAAATCCTGAATCATGACATGACACTAGTGGAATTCAGGTGTTTCTGGTACATGGACTGCCCTTACCCAATGTGAGGTTAAACTTTGACCTTGCGTACATCCTACTTCACAAATGAGTCTGTCAGATATGCTAAGCCTATAGGCTGAAGATGATGCCCCAGTACTGTGGAGAAACCTCAGGTGACTGTCCAGGCAGCTGTCTGTTTCTGTCAACTCACAAATTTTTTGGAAGTTGTTTGCATGCACTTTCTGTTTTTATTTTTGTTAGCTAATATTATTTCCTTCTTGGGTCTCTGAGGGAGTTAAAGATTAGTTAGTTATAGTTGAAGGTTAGTTAGTTATAGTTGAAGATTAATTAGTATAGAAAGTGAATTAGACACATTTTGGACTTACCAAATAGGATAGATAATGAAATTATTTTCTCTGAATTTGTCAAATACAAATGGACTAGACATTGTTTAGATATTCATTGCTTGTTTATATTGTATATAGTTATTGTATTTTTGTATTTAGTTTTTCTTTTGTTAGTTATAACCTTTTTCTTTTTTTTCCTTTTTATTAAAATAGAAAAGGGGAAATGTGGTGGTATTTTACTTGTAATGAAATGTGATTTTAATTGTATGTTAATAAATAAAGTTGCCTGGGGGTCAGAGCTATTAGAACCATAGCAAGTGCATGGCGGTGGTGGCGCACGCCTTTAATCTCAATACCATAAAGGACCTGGAGGGCTGTACATACAGGCAGTGATGAGGCAGTCACATGTTTGGGTTCACAACCAATGAGAAGGCAGAACAGCTAGACTATATAAAGACATACACACAGGAAGTAGGCCCTCTTTGGAGAGCTCTCTTGGCTGAAGCAGGAAGGGTAAGGCTCTTAGCTCTGACCTCTTGGCTTTCTTCTCTGAATTGGCTCTGTGTTTCTTATTTAATAAGACGGTTGGTTACATCTACATACTTCTATAGTCATTCATCCAAGTATGTATTCCATTTTATGCTGGCTCTGGGGATTATAGTGTGTTCTAGCTTGAATTACAGGAAGAAAACCTGAGATGCAGGATATGCAAGGAATGTGGTGTGTTCAGATAGATATAACCTGTGATCATAATTGCAACCACAGTGTCCTCCTGTGGCCATAAGACAGTTTTACAAAGTAATACTCCTTACTTTTAAATAATGTACACTACAGAGTGGTGGAGAAGTGACCCAGAATCTCCCTGCTTCCTCAGCATTTCTTCTAGCCAAGATGCTTCTTTGTGGAGGTAGGTTTTTAAATGAGAAGTCCTGGAAAGAATCTGTGCCTGCAGACTGATGGGCTAATTGGAGTTGCAGTGCTCTGGGGAGATGGGAATGTCATGGGTCCAGAGTCTAATTAGTTTGTTCTGTGATAGCATTATCCCCCAAACAGCCAACCCTGGTCCACCTCTTTGTTGAAACTAACACCTTTGACTAATAGATAAAAACCTTTGACTCTATTAACTTAACAGATCCACTGGCTTTCACCAAATCAAAACTATTGCAATGCCATCAAATGACATCTGAGCCCTACAGGAAAGCTTCGGCCATTTTGCTGTGACCACCTCTGTAAGGACCTACCAGTGTATTTCAAACTTGCCTTGATCTATGATTTCCTTTGTTAAGTAAAACTTAAAATTTTTATGAAATTGAAATTGCTTTCATGGGAACATAGAATTTGACGTAACCTAAATCTGTGTTCCTGGGCCATGGTCACTTAAAATGGATCCAGAATAAATTGTCTCATATTCTCTTTTAGATGAGAGCTGTGTTTTCTTATGTTGACAGTATGGTGGTACATGCCTGTCATCCTTGCATTCAAGACACAGAGCAGAAGGATTATGAGTTCTGGAACAGTTTATGTGACAGAACAGGAGCCAAAATTAGGGGGGAAATGCTTATGCAGGGGTAGGCAATCCAACTAAATAGATGGGAAAACATGGTCATTGCAGTATAGTTGAACTCAATCCTATTGAAAAGATACCTGCTTCCTTTTCTTGATTCTTTTGTGGATTATGGATACTGATGGTGGATTTTGAGGGCTTTTGTTTTGTCTCAGTTATCTATTCCCTTCTCCTATTCTCTCTCCATTGTTCTTTAAGAGAGTTCCCATATAGACAACTGTAAAATAAGCTAATTGAGCCCATGTAAAGTAAATGAGCCAAATCATTTATTTGAGTGTGGGTCTCTAGTGGCATTGATCTCAGCCTCAAAATAAAATCAACATTAGTACCTGAAGGCATCTTGTTTACCTTTGGTATCTCAACTACTCTATATGCATTTACTCAACATTTTTCTTACTACCTAGAATGTATATCTGTGCATCACTTGTATTTCCAATGCTCTTAGAAGCCAGAAGAGGTTGTCAGATCCATTGGAACTGGAATTCCAGATGGTTGTGAGCTACCATGTAGTTGCTTCTGACTGAACTTGGGATCTCTAAAAGAACAACCAGTGCTCTTAACCACTGCAAGGGTCTCTCCAGCTACTACCTAAGTTATTTTAAGGCAAATTAGAAGCTTGGAGAAAGCAATAAAATGAAATTATTCAAAACACAAGGGAGACTTAGATAAACATTGTAATGTACAACTCTAATCCTAGTGTTGTGAAGGGGGAGGCCTCTAACCTGAGATGCACAATGACTCCAGGTGTGAAGTTGTTGGAGGTACTTAAGTCATACTCAACCTTGTTATAATAGAAAACAAAGTCTTAGCAATAACTTGTATTTGTTTCATATTTATCATGGAGAAGTTAAAAAATAGAAGATACAAAATTTTACAACATCCATTTACCTGCAAATGATTTTAAAGTAGAAGTACAAATGATGATAATAGTTACCTAATTAAAATAATCTGTTCATATCTAAAATCTGATGCCCATTGTCTATAAAAGAAAAAAAAGCATCTTATCCATTTTAGAATTTTTCAGATAAATTACTTTTGCTAATACTATATGTTATCTTTCTTTTCCTCTAATTTTTAGATAGGAAGATAGTTCCTAAACTATAATTTAGTCTTTTCTACTGTAAGATTGAACATTATCTAAACATATTAGAAATTCAAATACTAAAGATACAGGTCTTAAATGAAGGAACTCAGTCTGTTACTTCCATAAAGTTTCTTTTCCCCTCTTGTTGGGGAACAGTATACATTAAAACAGAATTGATTGTTTAGCAGTTCACAACACAGTGAAACAAATGCCATAATTACAGCCAATAAAATGATGAAAACATTCGGTGTCTCGGGTTGTGTGATCCTGTTCCTTTGGGCAGCATGGTCTGCTTTTGTTGTTGTTGCTATCACTGAAAGATTAAGCAGGGTGTGTATTCTGATCTGATCTAGGATATGGTTCTAGTTGGATAAATATTTTTTTAAGTATTTACAGACATATGGATGATATTCCCATGGAAACTCTACTCCCCACTTCAAGTAGTTTCCTGTTTCCAGTGAAAAATATAGATTCTTGAGGAGCCCTGTGCTTCCATAAAAAGCAATAAAATACAAGCCTAGTCTGATATTTAGTTAGAGAGTCTGTATATAATCAACAGAGTTTAGGAGAAATTGCACAGTAGGACTCTGCTTCTTGGCTTCTCATAACTGAAGTAGAAATTGTTTCTTGACACGGTCATTTTAAGAGCTAAAGACACTTTTTTTTAAACCCTCTTACCACGTTTACTGTTAACTTTAGATTTCCTCCTTTCAGTTACATAGATTTACAGGACTGAAAGATGATCTTAAATGTTTGACACTTAGGATAATAAATCATGATCACATTCAGGAACTAATAAAAAGCAAAAAAAAAAAAAAAAAAAACCCAAACAACAACAACAAAAAAAAACCCTCCAACAAATTCCAATTAAAGTGACCGAAAAGGTAGAGCGGCAAAGAGATGGGGGCGGGGCGGGAGCACGTTCCAGTTCACAGGGATTCTGAGCTTAGCCAGTAATGGGAGAAACAACAAATACGAAATATTTTTGTCGTCCACATTTTTATTGACTTGAAGACAAAAACAATTTTGAGATAGATCTAAAGACGTGTAGAGTCAAAATCCGGCGGTTGCACCCCCGGACCGAGGGGACGTTGGCTTTCCCGCGGGCCTGAACTGCAGGACTCTGGCTGCTAGGGACGGAGCTGGGATCATCGCTGGCCACGAGTCTGGAGATGCCAAGCAGCCAGCCGGCGAGGCCGAGGCCAGGCTCTGCGCCTCGGATGGATCCCTCTCGCCGCAGTCACAGCCCAGACACCCCGGCAGCTGGTGGTTTTTCTGGGTGAGGTTGGTGTGAATGTAAAGCGACAGCAGTGTGCTTCCTGTCACATTTGAGTGAACAGCTACGTGACAGGGAGACTTTTCCTGTCAACACAATAACAGCGTCCGCGCGAGAGCCCGACTTATGTGTGATTTCCCCCCGGAGGGAAACTGTTACCTAACCAGTGAGGACTTCATTCGACTTGGGTTTTAGCGTCCGCCACTGACCGGCACTGAGATGACCTGGCGGTAGAACAGGAAAGAAAGATCCTTAACTCTCATGGTGCTGGCGCTTCCTGGGAGGAATCGGGAAGACAGGCAGGAAGAAATGAGATTGTTTCAAAGCGTTCTGTGCGCTGCGGGGAAAGAGAGGCGGCCAAAGAGACAAAGAGGCGCAGCGATGCCGGAGATGGGGAGCATGGTAGGCAGCTTACTAATGAGGACAAGGAGGCCAAGCCGGCTTTGAAGGATGGCACGGCGCCCCCTGGAGGGCAGGGCGGACAGGTGCATTCCAAACCTTCGTGGCTGTGGACCTGAGGTCCCCAGGAAACTCGCCTTAGGAAAGAGGACCCAGCTATTTCCACCTGTGCATGTGCTGTGTGCCTAAGCACAAGAAACAGACTAACTGGTGTGCAAAATGGTCGGTGGCTGCCAGCACATCCTAAGGAACGCCTGTTACTAAGATAGCAGAGCTGTGTAAAGGTATTGGACTAGGTTTAGTGCTAACTTCTTTATGATCGTTCCTGACTCCAACAGCCAGCTTTCTCCAGAATAAAACACCAGAATTCTTCCTAGCCTAAAACTTTATCATCCACTCTACTCCATTCCATTTCAAGCCTCTCAGAAATTGAAAATCGATCCCAGCAGATGTGAGAAAGTGCTGTTCAAGTAAACCCTGCTTGACTTTATTTTCTTTGTACTTCCACTTTGGGCCAGCCATGACAGGCCTGCGAAACTTGCCAATAGATGCAAAGACCTTCCCTACACTCTTGGTACATTTATGCTTATGACTAACTTCCAAGTGCCCTGTGATTCATCTGCTATTTCCCATGTGTCTATTTTAGACTTGCAAAAGGAAAAACATTTCTAAAACATGGTGTGCTTTAGCAATGTCTTTTGCAAGTGACATATGCCACCTAGGCTCCTGTGCCGCACAGGAAAATCCCAGGCCCACTTCCTGTAAAAGTGCTGCAACGAACCTGACAGGGATGAAAGTATTTTTCCACTTTTCTTGAAAGCAGATTTTTTAATGGCATAATATATCCTGATAATGGTTAGTCATCTTTCTACTCTTCCAAGTCCCCCACCACCTTACGTCCC
This sequence comes from Peromyscus californicus insignis, assembly GCF_007827085.1. NCBI lineage: Eukaryota > Metazoa > Chordata > Mammalia > Rodentia > Cricetidae > Peromyscus > Peromyscus californicus. The sequence goes on along the minus strand of NW_026294469.1, from coordinate 74,937,129 downwards.
CTCTTACCCAGATCCATTGCATTCCAGCCTCTCACTAGAAAACAATTAGGCCTCTAGGAGATAATAATAAAATATAATATGATAAAACAGAAACTAACACATTGAATTGTACAACACAAACAGAAAGAAAAGGCACAAGAAACAATGACCCACTCATTCACACACTCAGGATTCCCATAGAAATTAAATTAAAAACCATAATATGTATGCAAAGGGCCTGGTACAGACCCATGCATGCCCTATGCATGCTGCCTCAGTACCTGTGAGTTCATATGTGCATTGATCATGTTAATTTAGAAGGTCTTGTTTTCTTGGTGTTCTCCATCCCCTCTGGCTCTTACACTCTGCCTCCTCTTCTGCAGGATTCCCTGAGCCCTGGGGGAGGAATGTGTGGAGACATCCACTTCAGGGCCGAGTGTTTCAAGGTCTCTCACTGCAAAACATCTGGCAGTGGATCTCTTTATTTGGTTCCATTTGTTGCTGGAGGAAACTCCTCTGATGATGAATGAGCAAGGCACTGATCTATGAGTATAGAAAATGTCACTAGGAATCATTTTATTGCAACTACTGAAAATAATAATAGTTTTACTATAGGTCTCTGGGCTATCTAGTCTCAGGTTCTTGGTCAGCCAAGCAGTGTCAGGTATGGGTTCCATATCATGGAGTGAGCCTTAAGTCAAATCAGATGTTGGTTGGTTGCTCCCACAAGCCTTGTGCTACCCTTCCACTGGTACATCTTGCAAACAGAACAGCATTGTAGACAAAGGTTTTGTAGCTGGGTTGGTGTTTACATTTCTCTTTTGACAGTGTGGAGAGTACTTTCTGTAACATAGATGTTGTCTTCAGCAATGGAGTTGTATAGTTGATTTGTGAAGAAAAACCTATAGTCTTGGCAGCAACCTGGATTGTGTGGGGATTACAATGGGAACATTTTGGCTGCCAGCTCAGTTAGATTTAACCCAATAATGGCACCGGAAGTTTCATTTGGTGACAAGAGATGGCCAATTAGGACTCTGTCTCCCCTATTATTTGGTGATTTAATTGAGATGACTTTTATATAGTATATATTTTATGAAGCTTCTATTGTATTGGCTTTCCATACTTCCCCTCAAATTGCCCTTCATGTTAGCACTCTTTCCCCATATTTCCTCCCTCATCCCCTCTTCTCTCTCCCTCCCCACTTGATCCTTCTGTTTCAGCCTACCCTTCATTCATAACTATCTATATTATTTCCTTTTCTAGGGAGAGCTATCTTCTGACCCTAGCCCCTTACTCTATACCTAACCTCTGTGTTTCTACAGACTGCCGCATTGATTTAACAGCTCATTAGCTACATATAAGCAAAGGCATGCCGTATTTGTCTTTCTAAGTCTGAGATACCTCACTTAGGAGAACTTTTTCTAATTCTATTAATTTACCTGAAAATTTCATGATTTCATTTGATTTGTTTTGTTTTGGTTTTTTTAATGGCCAAGTAACACGCTCCATTGTATAAATGTAACACATTTTCTTTAACCGTTCTTCTGCTGAGGGACATCTAGATTGTTTCCAATTTCTGGCTACTGTGAATAGAGCAGCAATGAACATGGTTGAGCAAGCGTCTCTGTGGTAGGATGAAGCAGCTGTCTGGGAATATCCCAAGAGTGGTAAAGCTGGATCTTGAGGTAGTTCCATTTCTACCTTCCTGAGAAACCAGCAATTGACTTCCATAGTGGCTATACAAGTTTGCACTCCCACCAGCAATAAACATCCTCCCTTACCCCATATCCTCACCAGCATGAGCTGTCACTTGTTTTATTGATCATAGCCATTACGTCTGGTATAAGATGAAATCCCAAAGTAGTTTGAATTTGCATCTTCCTGATGGCTAAGGATGTCGAACATTTCCTTAAGCATTTCTCAGCCACTTGAGTTTTCTCTTCTGAGAATATTCTATTTAGATCTGTACCCCATTTCTTAAATTGGGTCATTTGTTTTATTGATACCTATTTTTTTAAAAAAAAAATTCTTCATATATTTTGTATATGAGCCCTTTGTTGTACATGTATTTAGTAAAAATCTTTTCCCATTCTGTAGACTGCAATTTTGTCTGAATGATGGTATCTTTTGCCATACAGACGCTTTTTAGTTTCAAGAAGTTGCATTTATTAATATTTGATCTTAGTGCCTGTGCTAATAGTATGTGGTGATATTGTGTCCCCCAATATATTGTGTACCCTAATAAACTTATCTGGGGTCAGAGAACAGAACAGCCACTAGATATAGAGGCCAGAAAATGATGGCACACAAACCTTTAAATCTTGCATTCCAGAGGCAGAGATCCATTTGGATCTCTGTGAGTTCAAAGCCACACTGGAAACAGCCAGGCATGGTGACACATGCCTTTAATCCCAGGAAGTGATGGCAGGAAGCAGAAAGGTATATAAAGCATGAGGACCAGGAACTAGAGCCTTTTTTTTAAGCTTTTAGCTTTTAGCAGCATTTCAGCTGAGATCCATTCAGATGAGGATTCAGAGCTTTTCAGTCTGAGAAAACAGGATCAGCTGAGGAATTGGTGAGGTGAGGTTGGATGCGGCTTGTTCTGTTTCTCTGATCTTTCAGCATTCATCCCAATACCTGGCTTCAGGTTTGTTTTTATTAATAAGACCTTTTAAGATTCGTGTTACAACAGTATTCTGTTGAGAAGCTTTCTTTTGCTGTGCCAATGAGTTTAAAGCTATTCCCCACATTCTCTTCTATCAGGTTCAGTGTATCTGGTCTTATTTTGAGATCTTTTATTCATCTGTACTTCAGTTTGTGCAGGATGACAAGTACAAATCTATTTTTATTCTTCTACATGCAGCCATCTAGTTTGACCATCACCATTTGTTGAAGAAGCTATCTTTTTTCAAGTGTGTGTTTCTGGATCATTTATCAAAAATCATGTGTTCATAGATATGTGGATTTATGCCTGGATCTTCAGTTTGATTCTATTGATTAGAATATCTGTTTTTGTGCCAATGCCATACCTTTTTATTCTTTTTTAAAATAATTTCTTATTGTTACACCTCTGGAGTACAATTCTAAGTTGGAAATGGTGATACTTCCTATAGTTACTTTATTAGTCAGGAATGTTTTAGCTATCCTGGGGTTTTTTCTACATGAAGATGAAAATTATCCTTTCAATATGTGTGAGGAATTATGTTTGAGTTTTGATGGGGAGTGCATTGAATCTATAGATTGTTTTCAGTAGGGTGGCCACTTTTACTATTAATTCTACTGATCCATGGGCATGGGAAATCTTTCTATTATCATCTTCAATGTCTTAAGCTTTTTATCATTCAGTCCCTTCACCTACTTGGTTATGATTATCCAGAAATTTTATATTATTTGAAACTATTCTGAAAGGTGTTGTTTTCCTGTTTTTTTCTCAGTTCATCTGTAACTTCTATATATTAGAGTTATTGGTTTTATAGATTAATTTTGTATTTAGCTACTTTGCTGAAAATGTTTATAAGCTGTAGGAATTTCCCAATGTAATTTTTAGGGTAATGTATATATACTATCATATCATCTGCAGATAAAGACATTTTGACTCTATCCTTTTGGATTTGTATGCCCTTGGTCTCCTTCAGTTGTCTTATTGCTCTAGCTAGATGTCAAGTACGATATTGAATAGGAATGGTAGGAGTGGACATTCTTGTCTTGTTCCTGACTTTAGTGGAATTGCTTTGAGTTTCTTTCCATTGTGTTGATGTTGGCTATGGACTTGCTGCAAACTGCCCTTATTGTGCTGAGTTCCTTCTATCTCTAGCATCTCTAGTATCTTTATCGTGGAGAGTTGTTGGATTTTATCACAAGCATTTACTGCATCTGATGAGAAGATAGTGTATTTTTCTCCTTCAATTTGTTTATATGGTGGATTAATTTTCTTGAGTTATATTTATTGAACCATCCCTGCACCTCTGGGATAAAGCCTAATTTGTGAATGTGGATGATCAATTTGGTGTGTTCTTGTATTCCTTTTTCAAGTATTTTATTGACAAATTTTGCATCTGCATTCATAAGGGAAATTGGTCTGTAATTCTCTTCCTTTGTTGGGATTTTATGTGGTTTGGTATCAGTGTAACTGTGGTCTCATAACATGAACTGGGCAATGTTCCTTCTGTTTCTATTTTGTGACATAATTTTAGGAGTATTGGTGTTAACTCTTCTTTAATTGCCTGAAGATATTTTAAAAAGACACATGTCCCTCAACCTGGCTATCAGACTGTTAAACAATGGACCCAAAACACAAAAACAAACTGAACAAACAACAAAATGAACTTCCTCTAGGAATCTAATGAATAGACAAGAGAAAGCCTACCACCTGAGCCATGTAGAGCAAAACTTTCTCCCAGAATGAGTTTACAACTTGCCAAATAATCTTGCAGGAGAGATTGGGAAACAGACCATGATTAGTGGGACCATACTTTGTCCTGGCACTGCTTATATATGCACAGCTGTGTGCCTGTACTTAAACCTTAACATTACTTCAGGACCCTGAAATTTGAATTGGCCTGGAAGTGTCAGCGAATCTCTGTTCTTCCCAATGTGACCACACTAAATAAACCTTTTTGCTGATTTTCACTGTAAATTTTGGTGGGAGTGTGTGCTTTGGGTGCATGTGCTTATTTAGGATGAATGGATGAATTTGCTTGCTGGTACATAGACTGTGACCACAAATCCTGTAACAATACATCCACCACTGCCAACAGCTTCATTCATGCACCGTTTGGAAAGGGATCTCAGATGGCTGATGTTGTTCTGCATGCTGTGAATATATGTTGCTCTGATTTGTTGATAAGTAAAATGCTGATTGGCCAGTGGCCTGGCAGAAAGTAAAGATGGAATAAGCAGACAAGGAGAATTCTGGGAAAAGGAAGGCTGAGTCAGGAGTCACCAGCCAGACACAGAGGAAGCAAAATGTGAAGGCAAAACTGAGAAAAGGTACCATACCAAGTGGCTAAACATAAATAAGACTTATGGGTTAATTTACGTGTAAGAGATAGTCAGTAATAAGCCTGAGCTAATGGCCAAGCAGTTATAATTAATATAAGTTTCTATGTGTTTACTTGGGGAACACAAGTGGGAGAGATTTGTCCCCACCTTGGCCAGCCAGGACACAGGAAAACTTCCAACTACAGATCTCTCTTTTTTATTCCTGAGACTGGTAGCACCGGGAGACAAGAAGTAAAGTCTACTGAACTATGTTTTGAGAATTTTGAGAGAAAGCAAAAAATTTTCTCTTGTCAGATTGATGCTTCAGAGGCATATTGAGGAGTCTTTGTTTTACAGCACACTGTTGGACCCAGGAGACAAGCAGGCTCTCTGATCAGAGGGCAGGCATTCAAGATCCTGTGTCTTATTGAAGATTCAGGTCTAAGCATAGCTCATTATTTGTAAAAACTACTTGTCAACAAGTGAAGGATTGAAATTTTAAAGCACGTGTCACTCTCCTGCCTTGTCACACAACAAAATCTATTGCAACTTTTTCTTTAGACTTTTTAATTAGAAATAAACAATGCCACTTTGATTCCCAAGAGGTATTCTATGATCTTGAGTTGATATCGCTTGTGTGTGCTTGTTTGTGTTCAACAAAGAGCTGTTTCAAAGGCCTTGGATACAAGCATGGACATAGTGCATGAACTGTGATGAGACTTCTAAAACTTGGAAGTCACCATAGAGAATGAAGCATTTGTTTGCCGATTCTATGTGAGACCTGAAATTTTAATCTCATTAACTCAAAACAAATGAGTCTGAATAATCAAACATTTGTACATACTACATTGTTATCCATTTGTTTTGGTTTTTTTTTTTTTTTTTTAGATCATCTAGGTTCCTTTACTCTGTGAAAGTCTTACAGAACTTGAACCAAGGCAAGCAACTCCATGGCCTATGACCCACAGAGGAGACACAACCAAGTTTTTCTATACAAGTGTGTAATTTGGGATTTTTCCAGGATATTTCGTTGCTCAGTAGTGGTTATTGGGTCCAGGTGCCATATATACTAAACACACATCCTACCATGGAGCTATACCTTAAGCACAGCCATGGTTTTCCAAGGACTGTCATATATGCCCCTCTGTGTAATTACAGGATTAAGATAAAGACATTACATATTTGATTTTTGTGTATTTGTGAACATTTCCAGTAATTTACAAGATATGCTTTCAAACTGTATTGGTGTTCATGTCTCTGAAAACAAGTAACTTTTGGCTTCTTGGCCTTTATAGTGGGACTGTGTCAAACATTGCTTCTTTTCAGCTGGTTCACACTGATTATAACAACAATCATGTGTAAGTCTTGGTGCATAGAAATGATTCTGTTCCCTAAAGAAGCCTAGAAGTGGGAAAAAAGTAAATAATTATACACACTTGAAAGTTTCTTGAGATGCATTTTTATAGGAAATTACAATAATTCTACATTGATATTAAAGAATAATGACCTTCACACTTTTGATCACATTAAATATTATTTTGTTATTTTTATTATTCCTTTTTATATATTTCATAAAATTATTTTTCTTCCAACAAGTATCTGAAAAAAAAAAGCACAAGGCCTCGTGCATGCTAGCAAATTTCCTACCACTGTTATATTGGAAGACCCCATGTTTTCAAATATTATGCTATTTATTGACACATTTGAATTTTATATAGTTATGTGTTTAAGTAGCATTGTGCACAACAACAAAATTTCTGTGCCATAAAAGGGATACATGAACCAAGATGTGGGAAAACGGTATAAATTTGATGGGAATGTATAAACAATGGCTGAAGTATTAAGGTAAATAATTATGAAAGGGAAGAATAGAGCATGTGAGGTGTGCCTGCACCTTGGAAAGGAGAGAAGGAGACATGTGGAAAATAAAGAAGCAGATCCCAGGAGACAGGTGGGGTCAGTACAGTGCTCAGGGAAGGACATCTGGGAGGAGGATAATTAGGGAGAGCTTCCCAGAGTGCCAGAGAATGCACAGCTGTCAAACAAAGCCTGAGAAAAGACACTTGAATTTATCTGCTCTTTGTAAATCATCCATCTGCCAATCAAATTACCTAGTCTTCTCTTGATAAGCTGAAGTTAATGACTCCAGCTATCATCTGCAATACAACCCAGAAATTGCTGGATCCCATTTAATACAGTTAAGAAACTGACATTTATCACTCCATTCACCGGAGTGCAGAATTTACTAACATGTAATATCCTACATTGGGAAGACTTAGAAAAATAAGAGCATTGGCTGTGAAAGTTCAGAATGTGACATTTATTCAGAAAGTTGTCATAACATGGTATAGATACCCACTTTTAAATAATGCAGTTTCAAGAAAGCTCTCTCTCTCTCTCCAGAATAAGGACATCTTCCACCACAGCTTCAATTGTGAGATGTGATTTCTATTTGAGGAAATGATGTGGATATTTGCCCCAAGGAAAGGAATGAACAGGGTCTTTCCTCTTTGCCTTCCTGAGCTATGCACACACCAGAAAAGAACAGAAAAACTCCTTTAAGCCACAAGCCCCTGTCTCACTGTTAAGCCTATTTATACACATCAGACTTCTGGAAAACAGTGGGCAGTCTTTAGACTAAGACATAGAATCTTAACCATACACATAATTTAAGTTTTTCATTCACAAAATCTAATGTATTTTATTTCATTGTTAGGTTATTCTTTGTAGCACTTCTTGACCATGGCAGATTTCTTGCTCCTTCTCTTTGATCATATATTCTTTGGTGGATCTTTATTCCTGTTCATTTTCATATATTTCCAGTAACTCCCCAAAAAATGCTTTTGAGCTTCATTTAGTCCCGTAGTGTCCTAGATTGCTTCTCTGTCGCTGTGAATAAGCACATATCAAAACAAAGTTAGGGGAGAAAAAGCTTTATTTCATCTTATATCTCTAAGGTCATAATCTATCACCAAGAGAAGCCTGGGCAGGAACTTAGGTAGAAGAAACCTGGAGGCAGGAGCTGAAGCAGAGACAATCAGAACTGCTTACTGGCTTGTTTTCTCTGATGTGCTCAGCTACATTCTTTATATAACCCAGGACCAGGGGTAGCACTGCCCACAGTAGGACCTCCTCCATCAACAGCAAGTAATAAAATTGCGGCCCCAATGTCACGCCCACAGACCAATCTGATGGAGGCAATGTCTTGATTGAGTTTCACATTTCCCAGGCACATCTAGGTTGGTGTAAAGTTGATTAAATCTAACCAGTACACTCAGCCTCTTTCTCTTTGTCTCTACCTCCCTGTCTGTCTGTTCCTGGTGCTCCGTTATCTATCTTACCCATGAACTTTAGAAATTTTGTGTTCCCCAAAGACTTAATTTCATGATGTCTATGTCATGTTTCAAGAAAGAGCTATAGGAAGAGATGTCCAAATGGCTCAGGGACTTGCCCTAAGGGGTGTTGGCTTTTTGATGCAGTGCTTCTACATCCAGGAGTCAGTTTTCTGCACTGATAGTTACTTAACCTATTTTTATCCACTTCCCAGAGATAAACAAAACCAAAAGAAGGCAATGTCTTTGTGGGTACATGAGATGTTTGACAGTTGGATGTTTCCATCCTAGAAACAAGAAACATGACCTAGAGAATTCGTTAGAACACATGGAAAAGCTAAATAACTTTTGAGTTAAATTTTATCAATATATAGTCCATTGTGATTTCGCATGAGAATGGCTCATATATTTGGATGCTTAGCCCTCAGTAGTTCGAAGAGTTTGGGGAAGGTTAGGAATGTAACATGAATTGCTAAACGGTCTTAATAATAATAATAATAATAATAATAATAATAATAATAAAAACAAATGTAGCTAGAGTTTTCCTGCCTGGCCCACAGTCAGGACAAATCTCTGTCACCCACCAGTCCCACAGCTGCTCAGACCCAACCAAGTAAACACAGAGACTTATATTGCTTATAAACTGTATGGCCGTGGCAGGCTTCTTGCTAACTGTTCTTATAGCTTAAATTAACCCATTTCTATAAATCTATACCTTGCCACATGGCTTGTGGCTTACCGGCATCTTCACATGCTGCTTGTCATGGCGACGGCTGGCAGTCACTCCTTCCACCTTCCTGTTCTCTCAATTCTCCTCTCTGTTAGTCCCACCTATACTTCCTGCCTGGCCACTGGCCAATCAGTGTTTTATTTATGGACCCATCGGAGCAACAGATTTGACATACAGACCATCCCACAGCAAACAAAAACAACCCAGAGCCAGATATTGTGGTAAAAAATTGAAAGATCAGAGAAACAAAACAAGCCACAGTCATCCTCACCTCTCGAACTCCTCAGCTGATTCTGTTTCCATGAATCCTCAGACTGAAAGCCTCTGAGTTCTCATCCCTGAGGGTCTAAGTTGAACTGCTACTAAAAGCCTCTAATTCTTGGTCCTCATGCCTTATATATCTTTCTGCTTCCTGCCATCAACTCCTGGAATTAAAGGCATGTGTGCTTCCAAAGAAAAGATATGAGATCTCAAGTGCTGGAATTAAAAGTGTGTGCCACCATGCCTGGCTCTGTTTTCGGTCTGGTCTTGAACTCACAGAGATCCAGACAGATCTCTGTCTCCCAAGTGATAGGATTAAAGGTGTGTGCCATCACTGTCTGGCCTCTATGTCTAATCTAGTGGCTGGCTCTGTACTCTGATCCCAAGATAAGTTTATTAGGGTACACAACATATTGGGGGACACAATATATCACCACATAGGAGGGTTTGCTTTCTTGGAGGAGGTGTGACACTGGGGTATGTTTTTGGGTTTCAAAATTCCATGCCTTTCCCAGTTAGCTCTCTGTTTCTCTTTCTCATGCCTGTGAATCAGATGTAAGTGTTCAGCTACTGCTGCAGCTCCATGTCTGTCTGCCTGGTGCTATGGTCCCTGCCATGATGATCAAGTACTCTAAGCCTCTGGAATTGTGAACCCAAATGAACATTTTCTTCTGTAAATTCATTGGTCATGGTGTCTTGACACATCAATGGAAAACTAACTAAGACAACATCATTAGGAAAATTGCATCTCTCCATGTTAGGACAATTTAGAAAATCAGAGCTCTGTCATGTCCTGAACAGCTTGGTCTTGGAAACCTGATTGGGATGTCCCAGGAATGAAGAAATGGCAGAATCAGAAGAAAGGGCAGATACAACTCCAAAAAGGCTGGAATTTGGGATTGCGCTTGTGCTGATGGCAGTCCCTACTTTGAAACCCAGAATTTAGCTCATTGACAATGTACAGCTCATGGAGAAGGGTTAGCTACTTAGAGGGAGGTTACTATAAGTGAGTAGACTCACACTATCAATGCCTGGGAGGAGGAAGCTACAGTTGACGCTTTCGGCACTGCCCATGTCTGTACCCAGACTAAGGAAAGACTTTGCCATGGCTCTGAGATACAGGAGTCCTTGATATGGCTCTGCTCATGTCAGCTACCCATATCCACCCAGGACTTCCTCTGCTCCCCACAGAACTAGAGTTACAGGAGTTTCTTCTGTTTTCAGCAACAGAATGGCAATCATAACTTCCATCCTGACCAGCATGCTAACCAGAGAGTCCCATGAGACACCTTGCTAGGTAGATGTCAACATACCTCTTCCAGTGTTAGATCTGTCCCTGCCACCAGAAACACAGCTTTATACTGCTTTCACGTTACTTGGAATTGAAGTGTTTGGGGCTCTAACAACCGACTCTGGCTCCCAAGTGAGGTAAGAAGGAACCGTATTCAATCACCAGAAATGAAAGGAGTACTTTTAGGACGGCTTAGTCTGAGGCATTATTCCTACAAACACTTTTTATCATCCATCTCATCTTGATATTACCAGAATTACATCAGATGTATAACTCAGAGTTCACTAGAGGAACAGAACAGCAGATAAAATAGCTATATATTAAAGGAAAGGTTTACTAAATTGGCTTATACAATAGGATTAAAATAGTACAGCAACAGATCTATCATATCTGACAGTTGGAGACCACAGTAGTGGCTCAGTACATCAAGTTTTGTGTCTCAATTCAATTGGAGGAGGCCAACAATGGCTGCCTGCATGTGAGAAGCTGAGAACCCAGGAGTTGCATAGATCATGAAGCTCATAGATTAGTGTTTCCAAAATGACACTGAAAGTCTGGAGGATTGCTGGAGAGCCACTGGTTCTGGGTCTATGTCAAAACAACAACAAAAACAACTTAGAAAAGCTGATCCTAATTATCACTTAAATCAACAACAACAACAGCATTAAGCTAAATGTATTCAGTGGCCAAGAGAAGGCCAACAGAGTAAACGGCAAATAATTTTCCTTCTTCCATGCCTTTTTTTTTTTTTTTTAAATCTGGGATGATACCAGAAGGTGCTGCTGACATTTAAGGTGGATCTTCCCACATGAAGTAAGGCAATCAAGGCAATCCTACATACTCATCCTTAGGTCAACCTGGTGTAGACTATTCCACAACTGAGGGCTCCTTCTGGGATGATTCTAAGTTATGGCAAGTTGACCTTTAAAACCAACTGTGGAGTATGTTGTAATTTCATCTCAAAGGCTGACAGGTATGTATCAAAAGCAATGTATGCAATAATCTTTAGTTACTCCCTTCCTTTGGGGCTCCAGAGCTTATAACCATTCAAGGCTCAACCCTACTATACTGTTGTAAATTACACATGCAAATTCAAGTTCAGCATCTTTCCCTCTCTCTTCATTCTTTTCTCCAGATTTTTAACAGCCCCTTGTATCTACTGTTTTTATATATTTCAAACAACAGTTTACAGTGTTCTGGGATGTCATCATTTTATTGATTATCACTTAACAGTGTATCCAATTTCTTGTTTATATCTACTTTAGAATGTCCTGAATCTCCTGATATTCATCACCTTTACATTCCTCAATACTTTCAATAACCTCTTCACTGCACTTCAGTTTCTAACTGCTCTTGAATCCATCTATCCAGTGTGACAGACATGCTCATTTAGAAACCATTCTTATGACATTTCTGCTCCACAAGGTCTATTGCCTTCCTCTGAACTTCCATAACTTAAAGTGACATAAGGAAGATAAACAAATTCCAGGTGTATTAGGAGATGAGTTTGAAAATAATTATGCATGCTTTCTGATTTATCACTGAGCTGAATTCTCTCATTTGTGATATAGGTGTGACACTATTAGAAAGATAAACAATAAGTTGCTATTGTAGTACTTGACATATATTAAGTGATAATAACTTCAACAAAATATTGAGGTCAAACCAATTTTTAATATGGGTATGTGTGGATGAATTGCTAAACAGTCTTATTAATAAAAATTCTAGAGCCAGGAATTGGGGTTAAAGCCTGAGAGAGATCAGAGGAATAGTGAAAAGCCACAGCTAACCTCACCTCATCAACTCCAAACCTTCCAAGGAGAGCTGCTTCCTGTCTACCCATGCCTATATGCCTTGCTGTTATGCTATCTGATTTGTTCTCTCTGTCCAGCTACATCACTTTCTCTTCCTGCCTAGCTCTGTCACTTCCTGTCTGTTTGTACAGACCTCCAGACCTCCATGGTTAATGAGTGTTGGAATTTAAGGTATGTACCACCATGCCTGGCTCTGTTCCCAATGTGGCCTTGAACTCACAGAGCTCCAGATTCCTGCCTCCCAAATTATAGGATTAAAGGCATGTGCTACCATTGCCTGACTTCGATACAATGACTGGCTTTTTCCTCTGATCTCCAGGTAAATTTTATTGGGAGACACAGTGTATTGGGGGACACAATACATCACCACAGATGTGTTCAATCAATATTTCAATTAAATTGGCCGACCAGCAGTTCTCAAAAATCCTTCAATTGGCTGTCCCACTGCTTTCTTGTGCCTTCATTTTATCACATACACTTCAGACATCTTTTCTCCAATCTGCTGGTTCTTTTAAATTCAACTTCTTTTTCTCACTGTCTTCAAGAATATAAACTACATCTTTGTCACTATGATACTAAAAATCACAGAATTAGTAATGGCTAATATTGACTGAAAAATTACAATACAACAAAAGACATTATCTTAAGAACTTTCCCATAGTACCTCACATTACTTCCTTGGGATGCTCATCATTCAAGCACACCTTCACAGGATTGACCAAACCGTGCATCCAGACCATTGCTCGGGCCTTATAAGTGCCCTAGTCAAATATTTCTTTTTCTGGGTTCCAGTATAATCAAAGCATGTGTGAGGCAGCTTCATAGGGTGATTCAGTTCAGCAGTGATCAAAGCTCTATTCCCTATTTCTCACTTGGACATAAATGCTTCTATTTAATGGAGCTTTGTCATAACTTAAGTATTCTTTCTTCCCTGATCTCATATCTCTGCTTGTGCATGTTCTTTCAAGATGCATTTTTATGTCTTTACTGTCTTTCTGGGTCACTCCCAATCCTACCTCTCTTTTTTATTTTATTAAGATACTATTAAAGTAATGAATATCATCATTGCATTTATATATACATATATACATATGCGTGCCTGCACACACACATGCACACACACACACACACACACACACACACACACACACACACACACACACGTTGTGTTCTTTCCTGTCCTGCTTCTACACTGCCTTACCCAAGCTGGTCTATTTCTTCCTCAATAAGAATCGCCTTCTGATACATGCCTCACCCAATCCATTACTCTCTCTTTCCTCTCCTCTTCCTTTCTAAAGATGAATTCTTACCCTACCATAGTTTCTTTCTAATTTTACAACCTACATGTGAGTTCACACATGCAGAACATACACAGAGAACATGTCAGAATAAATTCCAGTAAAGGCACACATGATCTTCAAGTAGAAATTATTTTCATTTTACTTTGCTATTTACATCATTTTATTTCTTTGGTCTTGTTGGTACAGGTAAGACTCTGAGCACAGTACTGAATAAAGGGAAAGAGTATGTGCACCATTGTGCCATTAAAGATGGTAGAAGAAATATTTTTAGTTTTTTCCCAACTTAATATAATGCTGGCTGTAATTTGTCATATATAACGCTTATTACATAAAATATTTGCCTTTAATTCCTCATTCTTTAATAATTTTTGTCATGAAGGGATATCGAACCTTGTCAAATGCCTTTTCTACATCTATGAAGAGTATCATTTGATTCCTGTCTTTAAGTCTATTAATGTATTATGTTTATTATTTTATGTATTGCATTCTTGAGATGAAAACAACATGATTATGATGAATGATCTTAGTATTTTCTTGCATTTGGCTTACAGTATCTTATTGAAAATTTATAATCTCTATGTTTATCAATGAAACTGACTTTTCATTTTCTTTATTTCTTTTAAAAACTGTAGTTGTTCTTTTCTGTTGTGTTCTTATTTGGTTTTGGTATTATAGCGCTGCTATGTACATAAAATATGTTTATTACTGTTCCTTTCCTTTCTATTTTGTGGAACAGTTAGAGAAGTATTGGTAACATCTTGTCCTTAAATGTTTTGTCAAATTCATCTGTGAATCCATAAGGTCCCTGGCTTCTCTTTGTGAGGAAACTTAATTCTTCATTCTCATTGTTTGTTTTAGATTTCTTTCCATTCTTTATACCTTTTTAAATTAATTTAGGTAGGTTCCATGGATTTAAGGATTTATCTATTTCATCTAGATTTTTAAGTTCTTTTAGTATATGCATTTTCAATATAGTCCCACATGATTGTATTTCTTCAGAATCTTTGTGGATTTTTATCTCTAATTTCAACTCTAATTTTTATCAATTTCTTGATGTTACTTTTGCTATGAGGTAGTTTAAGTTTCTTATATATTTAAAGAATATGTTTGATTGGCTAAGCCTATATATTTTTTAATTCTTGATTTTAAATTAACAGATTAATTTCTGTTCTCACTTTTACTATTTCTTGACCTCTGTATCACTTATGCTTGAATGCTTTTGTTTTTCAAAAGTCATTGAGGTCCATACACAGTTCATTTGAGAACTAGCTGGTTTTTAATATAAGCATTTGTGGCCTTAACCTCACTTCTTAAAAACACCACGATCACAGCTTTATTCCAGCGATTCTGGTAAGTCATGCCATCATTTTTCTTTGACTCTAGAAAATTTAAATTTACTTCCCAATTTCATTGCTGACAAATTGTTCATTCAAAATAGTTTTGTTCACCCTCTAAGTGTTTGTGTAGTGTCTGTGATTCCACTTAATAATTATTTCTAGCTTTATTCTGAAAGTGTCATGATATTATAAAGGAATGACTTTGATTCTTCTAATTTACAAAGGCTTGATGTACATCCTTCCATGCAATTAATTATACAGACAGATTCATGATCCAAGGACTAGAGAGAAAATATATATATTTCCTATCTATTGGGTATAATATTGTCAATATCCATAAGTCCAGCTGATCAGTGGTATAGTTTAGCTCCAGTTTGTTGTATTTTAGTTATGAAACTGTCCTATGCTGAAAATAGCATATTGATGTTACAGTGGTTGCTTCAGGAACTATCCAGCCTTTTGTGCTTTTTAGTGTTTTTAATATATGAAATTGGAAGCATCGATGTTTGACCCATACATATTTGCAGTGGTTACATCCCCTTGATCAGCTTTCCCTTTCATTGACATGCAATGGCTTTCTTTTTTTCTCCTGACTAGTTGTAGCTTGAAGTCTCCTTTATCAAATATCAGAATGGCTACATGAGCATGTCCTCAGTCTCAAATTCCTTGATAGGTAGATTGCTATCCCTTACCTCTCATTTTACAGGTATTTTCCCAGTGAAGTCAGCTTCTTGTAGACAACAGGCAGTGGATCCAAATAGATGGATAGTAGAGAGATAGGTAATAGAAGTAGACAGTCTCCATCATCATGAGCAGCGTGTGTCCTGGGACATTGACTGGAGGTAGTAAAGGAATGAAGAAAAGAGGCACATGAAGAGAAAAGTTGGGGTGAGGTGGGCCTGTGTGCTCTGGGGGGCCACACCTGTCACCCCCAGTCACCTACAACTTCATCATATTTCCTAGCTATAGAAGGGGGTCCAGTTATCTGATATCATGAGAGATGTAAGCACTTATTACCAATTAAACGAGGTAGTAAGCAGTGTTGGGTAAAACAGGAAGGATCAGTGAGTTCTAACCATGTCAACAAGTATGGAACTTGCTTAATGACAGTGTCTGTCAAGGGATGGATGTCTACAGAAGAGTGAAAAAGAATTAAAGATCTTAACAAATCAGGTTTATTATGCATTTAGGGCCAGCAAAGACAGGAACCCTTCCCTTTCTCCTGTCTTCCATGAGTTTATGAAAGTTTTTACCATCTGAATCTACTGTGGGAAGAATGAAAATATACAATGCCTGAAAGATTGAACATTCATGGAGTAATAAGCCACTGGACTTCTATCAGGCTGCAACGAGCTGAAAATTCATTGTGGAAAGGAAATTGTCAAACTATACTCAACCAAGAAGTTTCTTAAAGTTCCCCTGAACCCAGTGAGACAGAGTTTGAAGGGTAGGTCTAATGAAATACGGAATATAAAAAGTTTCACAGCATTTCCTCTGTACATCTTAATGTAAATAGTTTCTTGACATTGGTATGATGTATTCACATTATAATATGCTAGGAATGTCTTGCATATAAAATGCATTCAATAAATATGTATTAAGTTGGTCCATAAAGGATTTTGCAAATGCATAGCATTTCAGAATATTCTAAGAATAAAAATATATTAAGAGTCATCAACATCAAGATGTATTCAGATAGGTCAGGACACAAATTCTTCCCATTTGTGGGATAAAATGTCACCACAGAGAACTTTTGTCATTATGTGAACAGTGAGCAGGGTGCCTCGGTGACCTCTACCAGCTCAGCTGGGGTGGTCCCAGCACTGCTGCTATTGCTGGTGGTTCCCATCTAGTGCACCATTTCTTCCCTTTGCTGTCACTGCTTGCCCCTCAGTCTCTCAGTGACAAGGATTCCAGCTGCAAGTGTCAGACTGAGATTCCCAGCTTCCATTTCCAGAATGCTAGCTGATCTTACTTGTCAAAGCTTTTTTCAGTCTTACAAAGAAAGTGTCATCTTTGCATCAGAAGGACTTCAGAGCATGCAGTGGCTGGGTTACAGATCATCATTGCATCACCTCAGTTCCAGTTTTGAAACTGAGTAGTTTGTCTCAAAGTCAGAAAGTTGGTGGCAATCTCTGACCTTGGACAGAGGTTAGATACTATTTCCGTATGTGAGTGACAATAAGATATTGAGATGATGGCTACTTTCTGTGTGTTTTTTTGTCTTCATCAGTGTCAACCACATCTTTCTCTCAACTCTCATGAGAAATGCTTTAGGCAGAAGCCATTCACTTTTGGATACATGGGTTCCTAAGTGGAGTAACAGGACAATGGCCTGGCTGGCTTTAGGAATGAGTAGATGTGGCAATTGGTCTACGTGAAGTCCCCCCTCCCCTTTGTTCATTCTCAGTGATGTCTGATAGTGACAATGTGGTGGAGAACAAGCCTTAGAGGTGTATGTTCATGCAGGGATCCTGACGCTTGGAGCTAATAAAGCAAAACAAAGAACTAGTTCAAAGGAGATTTGAGTTTGTCTTACAGGTTGCGCTGTCCATGTCCCTGAGATCAATTCAGAATAACTAAAAGATGCTAAATTCATATGCAGTGAATTATACGTCACAGGGTTCTTTATTCTATTTCTCATTAGGTCAGTATATAAGACTGCCTTGATTCTAACTGAATCACAAATTCAGAGTTCACTCAATTAACTCAGTCTGTGTTTTAATATTGTCAAATATTAGGAATGAGTTCCATTTGCCAGATCATTTTCTACATCTTGAAAACCAAAATGGACAGATTAATGACAAATAGATATGAGAAAGAAAGAAGTCTAAGTATTATCCCAGAGTATGTCCTGGGCAAAGAATAATTTATATCAAGAACACTAGCTTAGAATAATGAAGGTGCCTCACTTCCTGAATATCATACAAGGAGAGAGCACACATGAACTAAAACTTCTCACTGAATACCTAAGTCCCTAGGATAAGTGTACAGACTGTGCCTAGAAGCAGAAATGAGTACAGGTGGAGACACCAAAATTTCTTAGTGAGGGAAACAAGCATTCTAAAGTTAGGGCTAAAATCAATGTTTGAGTAGATTTTTTTCAGCCCCATCTGTACTTCAGAAGTTAGTCTTTGCAAGACAAAAGTTGGTAAGAAGACAAATGACAATAAGTTAATACAGCTTTTTAGAGTGGAAGAATATGGAAGTTATTTTCTATTGATTTGAACTAAGAACTATACAGATTTTCAGCTCTAGAATACATCACAAAAAAAGAGCAGGCATGACCCGCTACAAATGTTAAGGTCTCTATGCAGTCAAGTGACCTGGTCGTGTTACCATCATAAAGGATCCTCACACTTAATTACTTTCATGTATTTTCAGATTTTATAATAAGCACCAAGTTGCCTCATAAGTGTGATTCATCATTATGCAATGGGTTGCCTTGTGATAATAGATCATCAAGCCTCCTCTAATTAGAAGGGAAGGTCTTTGAGGGCAGAGGGTTTGATTTGTTTGCAACACTCATATTGTGAAAAACTGCTTTACACATATGCATAATAATAATCATTTGGTTTTCTTGAAAATATTGGTGTCAGGTATAGTGTAGTACCTGCCTTTTGGGGGAAAATTGAAAGAATAACTGCGCATAATGAAGGTCATCTCCCTAACACCCGTTCAGGGCAGAGAAGACAGAAAGGGCCAGACTCTGCAAATGTTGAACTTATGTCAGCTTCACAGAGCCTCCATCAATGCAGTTTAATGCAAAATCAGATTGGTGTCTGAACACTGAATAATTCATGTGGAGCTTACATAAATATATTCCCATTTGTGCTACATTGTGCACAGTTTAGATTAGCTTTGGTTTTGGTTCTTAACCCTTAAACACTCATTAAACTAAGCACAATGTGCAATTTAAAAATGGGCTTGATGTCCCATAGCGGGATATGTTGTCCTGGTGTGACTGTGCATCTCGTCAGGTTGTTTAATTTAGATGATTAAGTGTTGATCGCTGCATCGTTCCTTTAAAGTCATATGGTATGATCATTGTTGAAGAAGAAAAAAACCCATTTCTGACCCAGGAAGAAAGATTATGTTTATTTTAAGAGGCTATACTTTCATTATTTGAAAATATGTTGTGTCTAATTTTCCTGATTGATTATATCATCTTTATTGAGAAATAATTCACATTACAAAATTCATTCTTTGAAATAATACAATTTTGTGCTTTTTAGTTTTCTCAGAACTGTGTGTCCATCACTGTAATTCAGGTTTATAAACATTTCCAGCAGCCCTCAATGAAACTCTGCACCTTACAGCTGCCACGCCTCTTTTCCCTCCCTAGCCTTGTGCAACCTAATGGCTTGTCGTATTTGTCCAAAAGGCATCTTTCTTTAACACTTCATAGAAAGAGAATTCTATACTTGTGGTCTCTTTGTGTGGCTTCCATTGCTAAACATAATATCTCTATATTTCATTCTTGTCCCATTACTTCTTGCTTCAGTTCTGTAATTAAAAACAGCATACATCGCGAGGATCCGCCAAATTCTGTCTCTTTAGTCGTGGGCTCACAGACACCTGTAATTACGGCTTCATGCCTTGTACTACCACAGAGACACTTCCACAAAGACTTGGAAAGATGTTTTTGTGTTAATATCATTAAAGCTAAGATGGACTCGTTTTCACCTAAAACATGCTTACTGTATCTTTAATTGACTGTGCACATTTTACCAACAAAGTCTTCAGAATATAATTGGATACAATTAATATTTCCCAAAATCGGTGAAAAAAATATTTAGTGTGGCAATTAGATCTCTCTCTCTCTCTCTCTCTCTCTCTCTCTCTCTCTCTCTCTCTCTCTCTCTCTCTCTCCACACCCCCTAGTGTGTATGTGTGTGCATTGTATGACTTGTTCTCTGACAGCACTTACGGTTGATGCTTATGTGAACTGGTTGTCTCTGGTAGGGGTGAGTGAGCAATCAGAATGTAATTGTGAGATACTTCCAAAGACTAAAAAACACACTGAAAATCTGCATAGGCTGAATTCATGATGACCTGTTTGAGAGTGGTATAAACCATCCTTTTCACAACCATAGCACAAAAAAATTAGGAATGTAAGTAACACACATTAGGCAAAAGTCTTTCTGTATTATAGAAGAAATGGAAGACACTGGGAAAATACAGGATACATTTGTTTCTTGAATATAAATAAATCTAGAAGTCGGTCATCTGTGGTCGATGTGGAGGCTCCTCTCTGTCCTCAATGGGCAACAGGTGATTCTATGATTCATCCACCTGAATTTATTTTTTCACCATTCATGTTACAGTGCAACAAACCGGATGCAGCATTTTCACCTACAGTCTAAGCAACAGGAATGGGAAAGACAGTGAACAGAAAGCAGCCTTAAGCTGGAGTGCTATACTGTACCTCCTAAACACACTTTTATAAAATCTATTCCTTCCATGGTCTGTGTTTAAGTAGAGCCCTGCCAATTTTGACTTTTGATAAACAGGGCTTAGCAAATGCTTGTACATTATACTCAATAGCACCACTTCCATGAGTACACTTGGCTTCCCTTGGCATGCGTATTTCTGTATTGGAAATAGTTGCCAACAGAAGTCAGAGCAAACTATTATTACATACCCAGCTAAACGATCACTGTCTATTCTATATGCATGCTTATACATCTTATGCTTTTTGCTTCCCATATTAAGAATGAGTCATAGAACATGCCAAAACCAGAGACAGGACCATAGAATATCTATCATTCTCATGCTAAATTAGTAAAATAATAATTTCTTATTGCTAGCCTATTTCAGAACTGGTAATAAAAATCCCCTGACATTTGGAACTCTTACTTAATAAAGTCAAATTAAGTGCTTGTGACTAGAACATAAAAGACTAGATCTGTATCAAAGTAAGCAAAGTAAATGATGGATATTCATGAAGCATCTTGTTATAGTTTCTCTGAACCTGCTTAACAGTGCTGTGGTTGGGGAAGAGAGTCTTTGTCTCTGAATGTCTGGAGGAATCACTCACAGTGTTCCCCTTAATCTAATCAGAGGTAGACCAGGGCAGGGTATGTGCTGGGGGACACAAGTTGTAGAAATTTTAGCAAATGGTCCTAGGTATGGTTCCTAGAGTAATGGTTAGAAGAAATTCTTGAGTAAGAAAAATACACCCGGTGGCAGGAAGAACAGAATGCATCTTGTCATCCCACATTCCATCCCTACTCTTCCTTCTCTTCACTCCATATCTCTGCGTTACAGTTTGGGTGTGAAATATCTCCCACAGGCTCAGGAGTTTGAAAACTTGGTCCTTAGCTGTGTATAAAAGATGGGGTGCTCATTGGTTAATTTTGAGGGCTAGAGTCCAGCCTTACTTTCCACTCCAGGCTTTTTGGCTTTTTTCTCTGCCAAGATGTAAGCAAACAGCCTCGTGTTCCAGCGGCCATCAGTCTGGGCTTTCCATCATCACAACTCCTAAGACAATGGCCAACTGCCGTTAGCCTGGGCTGTCTGCCATCACACCTCCCATCACAGTGGACAACTGTCAGTCAGAATAAACCTTTTCTGCTTTAAGTTGCCTCTCCCAGGCATTTTATCATAGTGATGAGAAAGGCAGCTAAGCCACCCTGTCTCACAAGAAATGACTCAGCCCACATGGTTTTAGAGAAACTTGGGAGACAAAATGTGATGACAGTTTATAAGGATTACTTTCTCCCCCTCTCTTCCATTTTCTCCTCAGTGCTGTTTTCAGTTCTGTGAGGTGGGTGCAAAAATAGAGTTTAGAGAATGTCGTCTTGGAATAGAGAAAAGGGATTGGACTCTTTTATCTAGGAATTTTTAAGGTCAGAATTAACTGGTCCCCCTTGGCATAGATTTTTTTTTATGAAATTTTTGGGGAAACATAGCTTTTTTTCTTTTTCTTTTCCTCTTTTTTTCAAGACACTTTAGTCATGTAGCCAAGCATAATATTGATTTACTTATAAATTCAAGGGAAATTTCGAGTAAATAAAATACTAATTTCACTGACAACTAAACATAAAGGTCAAATTTAATTGATCATTGATCCTTCTTTGCTACTTTATTCTCCCTTTTGTAACAATGTGATGGAATATGCAAGCAGTGCATGTGTGTTTGTGTGCTCATACAGACACACACAAGCACACACACACAAATTGACTTTGAAAAGGCATTGTTTAGACAATTCAGTTTTCTACTTACCTTAGCTTTCTAGGGAGTATAGAATTGCCTAGGAAATTAGAATTATCCTCTTGTTTCTGGGCTTCAATTCATATACCCATATAAGTTCAAAGATTGTAATTTCTTGCCACCCTTCCCACACTGTAACTTTTTAAACACTGGATACACTTTAAAGGGATACCCTAAGGAAGAGCAATTACTTCAGAATTGATTCTGTCTGCCGCTCAAGTGGCTTCTCACTTCAGAGAAACAATTAAAATTCTTATACTTCTGGGCCTCACATCCTGAGATAATTGGGTATCAACACTCAATGGGTGTAATAAGAGGCTGAGGTGGATCTATGAAAATTGGCCATGCACAAATATCTCTTTGCTGTTCTTCTTGGCCCTACAGTGGATTCTGAATTACAAGACATTGTGTGGCAGTCGGAGTCTCACTAGTTTTAGCACTCACATGCACATCTCCACACACTTACTCTAGTATGTCCTAAGGAGATACAGGAAATGGCATAAACACTGAAGCCATGCAGAACAAACAACACAGAGAGTGACGTCAGATTCTGAGGAGCAGAAGGTACCAGTTGACAGTGACATTGTTGAGCGCATGAGCCAGCAGGACTTAGAAACTACACACTGTTAACCTTGTAACCTGTTAGTTTTAAAATATTTGGCCACTAAATTCATTCCTGTTGTTTCTACTTAGAGCGTGAAGAGAGAACTTACATCCAAAGGTGTAAACACTCATGAAGGGAAATGTGTGGATGTGTGCATTATGCAACCATTAAGCAATTAGAGAAGGGGATTGCTGATACACCATGTACAGGAAATGTCTATCTACAACATTATTTTTTCATCAAAAGAAATAATGATCTGTGAATTACTGAATGTAGTACAAATGCTTAATTTCCTGCTCTGAATTCTGAATAAAATCCAAAGATGAATGAGTTCCTCTTATCTGTTATTTACTTTAGTTTCATATGAGGACCATAGTGAACTTTTATCATTATTCCCAGCTCATAGATCAACTGATATTATCCATTGATTTGATCTCATGTCACATTTTTGTACCAGAAAAGAAAGTGTTTTCTAAGCCTATTATCCACCTCATCATGTCAGAAGACAAAGATATCTCCAAAAACCCCACTGAGGCAACAAAGCTGTGAGATGTAAATTAATGGTTATTGTTAAGATGGTACAATGAAAGGAGATGTGTATATCCATTGCTGGTAACTATTCCTTCCTTTCCCCTTCTCTTTGGTAACATACTTGAAGGACCTAGCTAGTTTAAACATTAATTTTCTATTTCAATAGACAAAGATGAGAAGGTTGAAGACATCCAGGATGGTCATGTGCTTCTTCTCAATCAAAAAACAAAACAAAACCTGCCACTGACTCCAGAAGGAACTCTTAAGACCTGAGTTGGGCTGTCAGAATGGAAGATTACCAGGTACTTTCACGAGCATTGCTAGTAAAGCCTTTATCAAATCACATTTTACAGAGGAAGACCAGAACAGAAGGTTTGACTGTCATAGAGCAGCTTAGGAATGATGGTGAGAGCTTTGGCTCTCCTTGTGCCACATGGCTCCACTGTTTTTGAGTCCACAGTGAATCTGATTCTCCTCCTGGATGCATCTGTGGCACTGAACGAAGATTTTCTGACCTGTCCATGAAATACTTTGTTGTCAGTTCTGGGAGACATTATTCCCTAGGTTTTCCTCTGATTTCACTCACTTTTATTCTCAGGAACAGTTTTTGGGATCCCCTTATCTCCTCTAGTCCTTGGCATTTTGAGTGCCAAGTGATCCGCTTAGGATTTTTCTCTTTTCTGTCCTTAGTCTCCTACTAACCCAAGTATGGCATTAGATTTGCGCATCCTGAGAACGCACATGTGCCTCTAGGCTGTTTTCTGTCTTCTAGAATTTAGAGTCATGTGTGCATTGTTATAATGGTGTATGATGTGGGATGATTGACAAAGTACCAAATACAATGTATGCACCACACTAGTCGGTCTCACCTCTCCCCAGCTTTCATCCTCTGGTCTCTGTCAAGGCAGATCTGTTTCTGCATCTGCTCAGGACAAAGTCTGTTGGTTCCTGTATAGCTCTTCTGTATCTCCATGCCCAATCTACATTAGACATCCTAAAAACACTCTTGCTCTGCCTACTAGAAGAAACCCCTTAGGCTTCCTCTTATATCTTCATCCCAAGCCCAATAATTCCCCTCTCTGCACACTCACAGTACTGTGCTGACACCACCTTCGCTCCCAGCAGTACAGGGGTTTCTGTGAGCTCTCTCTCTCTCTCCTCTCTCTCCAGATTGGCTTTTCTGCCATATTGTCCTAAAATTACAGACAAAATGATTTTGTTTTTAAAAGTATGTATTATTAATTGAATAAAGTAATAATTTTCATTGTGGAATTTCCACACATGCATATAAGGTACTAGATTATATGCTCTATCTACCCTCTTATCACCCCTTATCTTCCTCTTCCACATCCTTGTCTGTCTTTCCTTAACCTTCTTATCACCTTTCCTCCTGAATTCCACATATGAGACAAAGCCTGCCTTATTACACTTTCCATAATGGTCTACAGTTTCATTAAATCAAAAGAGTTATTTTAAATATCAAATATCCCATCACTGCTTTCCACGATACTAAAGGCCATACTGCAGGGGGCTACAGGATGATTGGTGCTCAGGTTCTAATCCTGCCTAGTTCTGTTCTCTGTTCTTTGCACCCAGGGAGTCCAAGTCCTCTACATCTCCAAATAAATTGCTTTCTCCTTAGACCTGTAAAGGTCATGATACTAGTATAGACATTGAAAAGTTATGAAGAGCAAAGGGAAGGAACGAACACTTTGAAAGTACATGTTTATGTGTCCTCTACATCGACAAAATTTGTTATTCTCTCTCCTCACCCAGAACAATGTCAATTTCTAAAGGACGGCAAAGAGCTTGAAAAACTAAAACACTCACAAAACAAACAAATTAATTCAAAACTCTTTGGAAGTATTTGTTCTACTGGACTCGTTTTAGTTTTTTCTCTCAACACTTTGTTTAGACAACTTACAGCTATCTGTACCTGAGAGACATTTGGTAGAAAACAGAAGCAAGCAAACAAAAGCCATTGTGTGCCATCCAGAGAGACTTGGCTCTTATTTCTCCTAGCTCTCTTCACTTTTGTTTCATTCTTTTAACTCAAAAGAATGAAAGACTAACAGCTCACCTCATTTTTCCCTTTGATTGTTTTCTGTAGTTTGTGTCGACATCAACATAGTAGTCTCTTTTTAATTCTTTTTATTATGTAGTACAACAATGTGTTTACTTTTTTCATATTAA
Source organism: Peromyscus californicus insignis (assembly GCF_007827085.1). Classification (NCBI taxonomy): domain Eukaryota; kingdom Metazoa; phylum Chordata; class Mammalia; order Rodentia; family Cricetidae; genus Peromyscus; species Peromyscus californicus. The sequence goes on along the minus strand of NW_026294469.1, from coordinate 74,911,561 downwards.
ACAATGTTTTGACATTTTGCTAGGAAGCAGGATAACCTGGTCCTTTTTAAATGTGGATACTCTGTGAATAAAGAATCCATTGCTGCTGAACCCGGGTTTACAAAAGATATGTTTAAAAATGTATAATAGAGAAGATAGCCATTCATAGTCTTCATAGTCTTCTATTGAGAGAGAAGGAGAGGGAGGGAGGGATCATATGGATCATGGAAAATGAGCTATTCCAGTCTTCCAGTCTCACGTTGGTAAGCATGTACCAAGACAACTAATATCTCAGCCCTGGTTTGAAAGTAAATAAAAAATAGTTTCCCACACTGAAATCAATCATATAAGAGGGATTATTCCCTTTTCTTTTACGGAGAAGTGGCCTTTCTGTCCTTCATTTAATTGATTAAATCTCACTCACATTAAGGAAGTCAATTATCTATGGAGAAGAATAAATCTCATTCCTGAACAAATACAGTGATATGAAAAGTCAGAGTCTTTGGGGGCCATATATCTGGGCCCTTCTGGGCTATCAGATTGACCCACTGAATAGGAGACATATACTGAGAGTTTTCTAAACTACTGCCTTTGTTGACCTAGTCAAGTTCTTTGTCACCTAGCAATGTCTGATTTCACACTACCAAATTTTGTGTCTTCTGTATGCCTGAGCATTTGACTGCATATGTCTCTTTCAAAACAGCCATTTCAGCACCTATGACTGCAGAAGTCTGAAATGGCCTCAGGAATCATTAGAAAATCCATAGCTACCGTATGATAATACACAAGCAAACACACAACCTTCCTTGTTCCAAATCTCATCTAAGAATTCTGTCTTTTCTCAGCTAAACCTTCACCAGATGCTTTATGAAAAAAGAAGAAAATGTCTCTGGATTTGTATAAGTCTTATGAGAGACACCAACTGTCCATAAAGTGTTATTAAAAGCAGCTCTCTTCTGCTGCTGCATTACATGTAACCTGGATTTTCTAGCCAAACCTCTATTTCATTTACATGTTAGTTTCTGTGCTTTTAAAAGCATTAAAAATAGGTTGGCATCACATTAAGGGGGAAAACCTAGCACTAGCCCTGGGTTGGTTTGACCAAGAGTGAATCCTAGTTGGATTCTCCACTCCCATATGTCTTCTGTGTCTTGCTTGTGGTACCTTGCCTGTCTGTATTCTGTCTCGTGTGCAGATATCTGACCAGTGCGAGCTCCTGTGTCTGTCTTGTTCTTTTCCCTGACTGATGTCTAACCATCCCTACTGCTATCTGCGAATGCTGTCTCTAAGGATGGGCTATGCTCTGTACTTACTGAACAGCACAGGAAGAATCACATGGAGAAGAAATGGATACTTTGCAGAAATATTTAGCAGAGTTTTACAAGGGATTAAGTTATTTACTCCAACTGACCCCAAAAACAGAACTACAAATGCTCTCTCTTTTTTTTTTTTTGGTTTTTCGAGACAGGGTTTCTCTGTGTAGCTTTGCGCCTTTCCTGGAACTCGCTTTGGAGACCAGGCTGGCCTCGAACTCACAGAGATCCGCCTGGCTCTGCCTCCCGAGTGCTGGGATTAAAGGCGTGCGCCACCACCGCCCGGCTACAAATGCTCTCTTACCAAGTAATATCCATATGTTGCTTTCAACATTTATGGCAGATATTTATTGTATATGGCTGCTTTTAATGCTATTTGCTGTTTTTTTAAACTATCAATAGGTTGTAAAAACTGATTAAATGGGGTATACAAGGCAAATAAGATTAGTTTTTACAATATTAGAGACAGGTTAAAAACACTGAGTAAATAACATGATATCACTCAAGTGACTTCAAGTGTTTTTTTTTTTTTTTTTAATTAATTCTGTCATGAGGTTCAATAAAAGTTTCAGTTTCTTTGAATGTAAGAGATATTTTTGCATGGACAGTGGTGTCGCACACCTTTGATCCCAACACCTGGAAGGCAGAGGCAGGCAGATATCTGAGTTCAAGGCCAACCTGGTCTTCAAAGTGAGTTCCAGGACAACCAAGGCTTCACAGACAAACTCTGTCTTAAAAACATACAAAGAAACAAAAATTCCCACAAACACCACCACAAAAAGGAGATATTTTCACAGGACCCCAAGAAAGACACGGGGATCTCCCAATGACGGAGAAATGGATGAGATCTTCATTAACAGCCTGGACATGAGTGGGGGTAATGAAGGGCGAGGGTCAAGGGAAAGAGAGCTTGGGGGAGTGGGAGATCCCAGCTGGAACAAAAACAGAGAGGGAGAACAAGAAATAGGAGACCATGGTAAATGAAGACAACATGAGAATAGGAAGAAGCAAAGTGCTAGAGAGGCCCACAGAAATCCACAAAGATACCCCCACAACAGACTGCTGGCAATGGTCGAAAGACAGCCTGAACTGACCTAGTCTGGTGATGGGATGGCCAAACACCCTAATGGTCGTGCTAGAAACCCCATCCAATGACTGAGGGATCTGGATGCAGAGATCTACCTTTAGGCCCCAGGTGGAGCTCCGGGAGTCCAATTAGCGAGAAAGAGGAGGGTTTATGTGAGCAAGAATTGTTGAGATCAAGGTTGGATAAAGCACAGGGACAAATAGCCAAACAAATGGAAACACATGAACTATGAACCAATGGCTGAGGGGCCCCCAACTGGATCAGGCCCTCTGAATGGGTGAGACAGTTGATTGGCTTGATCTGTTTGGGAGGCATCCAGGCAGTGGGACGGGGTCCTGTGCTCATTGTATGAGTTGGCTGTTTGAAACCTGGGGATTATGCAGGGTCGCTTGGCTAGGCCTGGGAGGAGGGGACTGGACCTGCCTGGACTGAGTCTACCAGGTTGATCTCAGTCCTCGGGGGAGGCTTTGCCCTGGAGGAGGTGGGAATAGGAGGTGGTCTGGGGGGGAAGGGGAGGGGGGCGGGAGCGGGGAGAACAAGGGAATCCGTGGCTGATATGTAGAACTGAATTGTATTGTAAAATAAAATAAAATAAAAATTAATATGTGTGTTGTATATTAGTATATTGCATTGTGTGTATATATGATACATGTGTGTTAGTGAACCTGTGAGAATATATACAGAAGCCAGAACAGGATATCAGATGCCTTACTCTATCACAATCCCTTGAGACAGGGTCTTTCATTGAACCCTGAGTTAGGAAGGCAGCCAGCAAGCCACAGTACTCCTGCTACCTCTACCTCCTTGCAGTGATGGGTGTTTTGGGTGTAAAAATAGCCATTGTCAGCTTTTTATGTGGGTGGAAAGGATTCAAACTCAGGTCTCTGTCCTTGCTCAGCGAGCACAACACTCTCACCCTCTGAGCCTGATCTCCAGGGACTGATGCTTTGATCTCTAGATCCCAATTACTGACACTTACTACTTAAAATTATTTTGCTTGGTTGATTCAAGGACCTTTCAGAAACCTGTAAAGGGAACATCTTTTGCACTGATTATGTTTGGACATCTGATATTATTATCATAACTCATGTCTCACTAATATTGCCCAATGTAAAAAGGGCTGCTGTGGGATGGTCTGTATGTCAAATGTGTTGCTGATTGGTCAATGAATAAATCACTGATTGGTCAGTGGCCAGGCAGGAAGTATAGGCGGGACTAACAGAGAGGAGAATGGAGAGAACAGGAAGCTGGGTGAGAGAGACACTGCCAGCCGCCATCAGGACAAGGAAGATATAAAGTACCGGTAAGCCACAAGCCACGTGGCAAGGTGTAGATTAATAGAAATGGATTAATTTAAGCTGTAAGAACAATTAGCAAGAAGCCTGCCACGGCCATACAGTTTGTAACCAATATAAGTCTCTGTGTTTACTTGGTCGGGTCTGAGTGGCTGTGGGACTGGCAGGTGAGAGAGATTTGTCCTGACTGTGGGCCAGGCAGGAAAACTCTAGCAACAAAGGGCATTGTAACAAAAATCTTAAAAGGTCTTATTAATTAAAAAAAAAAACAACTCAAAGCCAGGTATTGGGATAAATGCTGAAAGATCAGAGAAACAGAACAAGCCACAGCTAACCTCACCTCCACCAACTTCTCAGCTGATCCTATTTCCATGAAACTTCAGACTGAAAGGTTCTGAGTCCTCCCCGGAATTGATCTCAGCTGAACTGCTGCTCAAAAGCTTAAAAGCTTAAAAAGCCTCTAGTTCCTGGTCCTCATTCCTTACATACCTTTCTGCTTCCTGCCATCACTTCCTGGGATTAAAGGCATGTGTCTTTCCCAAGCAAGACATGAGATCTCAAGTGCTGGGATTAAAGGCACGTGCTACCACTGCCTAATGTCTATGTTTAATACAGTGGCTGTTCTGTTCTTTGACCACCAGATAAGCTTATTGACATGCACAATATATCAACCACGGGGCATTGAAGAAAAAACAGGAAAATATTAGAATTAAATTGATTGTAATGATAGACCCTCTATTCAATGTGTGTTTGCCTTACAGGCTCAGATATTATAAAATGCCTATGATCACTGACAGATTAGTAACAGCAAGTTATGATTCTAAAGATCAAGGTCATGTCCTGGTAAGACATTTCTCTATGAAGGGCTCCATATTTTCCCTTTTAATTGACACCTGGACACTTAGTTAATTGCTTACAAGATAATCAGTCCTTATAAATGTGAAAATATGAAGCTGGTCTTTTTCATGTTTTGCCACAGGCAAGTTAGGAAGAGCAATTCTTTAGTAGTATACTAAATATGATGAATTAAAAGTGAAATAAGATCTGCTTGGTTAAGTTTTAGTGCAGCCATTAGGGCAGATGTTTGTTAGTTACCAGCATGTATGATCTACGTGTGCTACATTCCTTGTACTTCACATATAATTTTCAAACTTTTACTGAATCAATTAGTCCTATGGTCTATTCAGTTTATTCTATGGATTTGAAGACATTTACTAAAAAGTGTCAATTGATTTCTTTTTATAATCTCTAGACTAAAGAAAGCAAAGAAGGCATGTAGAGATATCAAAAATAGGAAGGATATTCAACTTCCTGGATATCTCAGAACAAAGACTCTAACTCTCAAATAGTTTGTGGAATAGAAACTAATGATTTCCGTCTTTGTTGTTAGTATTCTTACATACCTAACTGGTACTGTTTGGATCTGGTATAGATCCAAAGGTCATGTGCAAAAGGATTTGTTGCCAGACTGTGGTTCCCCTGGGCTAGACACAGAAACTGCTTGGTGGATGTAATTGTTGATACCATAGCGAAGAGTGACATCTTTAAAGGTCCATCGACAGTGTAAGGACAATAGTACTTCTTTTTTAGGTGATGGTGATAATTATCATGTGACACATTGTGCCTCAGGAGTTAAGGGAAGCATCTCTAGTTGCTAAATCCTGAAATTTATGATTTTGGAGTTACTGGTAATATTTATAGTTTGCATCAACATAGGAATCACAGAGAATCAAAGGTGTGTGGTAGAGAGGATTCCTCTTAGAATGAAATTATAGATTTTCCTACAGTCCAGTCTCTTTTCCTCTTCAATCAGTTCATGATTTGTGTGTAATTTCTAGACTATTTTCTTTTAACCCCCCTCAGGTTATTTACTTCCTCTCAAACTAGTGATTTTGTGCACAATTTGTTGCTGTCTCCTCTCTCAGAAAAGTCAGGCAATGATAGAGATGGTGTTAGAGAAGATGCCTAAATAGCATCCACATTTTGTGCCAGGTTTCCAGATTACATCACATACAAATCTTTATTATATGCCAAAAAGAAGTTGCAATGCTAAATTTTCTGTTCAAGTGCATTCTCTCTCATTTTACATAGTAAGATGTGGAAACTCAGAACATACAACTCTATTTCCAACATCAGTGAAGAAAGGAAGGAAGTTAAGTAGTAAATACATTGGGTTGGACTGTGCTCCATCCCCATTGTGCTGCTCTGAAGAACTTAGTATACTATTTGCAGACTCTAATCCTTCTTGAGTTTTACCTGAACATCTCATCTGTTTAGTCAAGACCAGAGTTTCCACAGGGGTTGAGGAGCCATGCTGTTCTCTGTGCATCTCCTGTTGCAGACCAAGTGTGGTGGTTTGAATAGCAATGGTCCCCATAGGTTCATATATTTGAATGATTAGGGAGTGGAGCTATTTGTTGGAGTAGGTGTGGCCTTGTTAGGGGAAGTGTTTCACTGGGGTACAGGCTTTAAGGTACTAAAAGCCCAAACCAGGCACAGTGGCTCTCTCTCTTCCTGTTACCTTTGGGTCCAGATGTAGAACACTCAACTTCTCCAGCAACATGTCTGCCTGTGTGCTGCCATACTCCCTGCCACAAGGATAATAAACAAAACCTCTGAAACTGTAAGCAACCCCCAATTAAATGTTTTGTTTTGTAAGAGTTGTCACAGCCATGGCATCTCTTTACTTCAATAGATCACTGACTAAAACACTAAACTTTTGTGCAAACCTCTCCTCCATTCACATTTTGAAATGAAATAGCCTACGTGATGGTATTAGAAAGTGAGGCCTTTTGAATATTACTAGGTCATGAGGCAGGCTCTCATGAATGGGGTTAGAACTTTACTACAGAATCTCCAGCACTTCCTTGGCCCTTTAATCACAACCAAACATGTGCAATAGTAATAAAGTGCCATCTACATCCAAGGTAATGTTCTTGAACTTGGTCATCTCCAAGACTTGGAGAAGTGACAATTTCCTTGTTTGTAGCCTCTTAGTTTATGGTATTTCTGTTATATAAGTACATGTGTATTAAGACAACTATGAATGCTATTAAAATAGATAAGAGTTCTGCCCAGAATTTTGAGTGATGCTGACACACATGTATGATGTCTATATGTAGCAGGAATCTTAAAAGTTCTTATTAATAAAATCAAACCTGAGTCCAGTTATTGGAGTGAATGCTGGAAGATCAGAGAGACAGAACAAGCCACAGCTTTTTCACCTCACCAACTCCTCAGCTGATCCTGTTTCCTCAGACTGGAAGCCTCTGAGTCCTCATCCAGAATGAAGCTCAGCTGAACTGTGCTGCTCGAAAGCCTGACAGCTTAACCAGCCAAATGCTTCTAGTTTCTGGTTTTCATGACTTATATACCTTTCTGCTATCTGCCATCACTCCCTGGGATTAAAGGCTCACTTCTTGGGATTAAAGGTGTGTGTCACCATGCCTGGCTGTTTCCAATGTGGCCTTGAACTCACAGAGATCCAGAGGGATCTCTGCCTCTGGAATGCTAGGATTAAAGGTGTGAGTGCCACCATTTTCTAGCCTCTGTATCTAGTGGCTGTTCTGTTCTTTGACCCCAGATAAGTTTATTAGGGTGCACAATATTTTGAGGAACACAATACCACCACATCTATAGAATATGTTGGCTTGTGTTTATATACCAAGGGGCCTGTTAACACATAATCAACTATTTTGAATTTGGTACATTAAACATTTGTGTGACATCAAGAAGTATTTTAAATGATACATCATACATACTTGTCTGCAAGCTCATTGTTTAGCAGATCTAGCTAATTGCTGGCCACAGTTAACATGTTGTTGCTCTTTAAAAGCTTTGCTGTCATGATTTTCTATGAAAGGATCCCTTCATTTGTATCATTTGACTTATATATTTGTTCCTTCCATGGTCTCTGTACCTTGTAGTGAAATATGAGATTAAGACTCTACTTAGATCTATTCACGGTAAGAAATGAAGCCCAACTCATGTTCCAGGTCCTCTAACCTTACTGCTTCTCCACATGTCCATTAGTGTCTCTCAAGGACCTAGGCTCAGGAAATCTCTCATTGCTCATATATCCTTTTATATTATGTTCAACCAGTGAGTCCTGACTACAAAAACTAGAGTTCATTTGCTTTTTTTGTTATGTTTCCATTGTTTCAATAGGTAAAGTAGTTATAAACTTCCCTCCACTTTAACGTTTGTCTGAACAAAGATGAGTCGATTATTTTTATAATTATTTCACCACATAATTCAATCGCAAAACACATACATTTTCAAGAAAACTTGCTATATGGAAACCTACATAATAATTTTGGGATATGAAGTATAATATAGGACTACCAAAAGAAGACAAAATAAAATACATAGACACAGAGCTCACATGACTTAGGGATGAATCTGCAGATGACCTGAGCTAAACTCAAATATTGACCCAAAGTTGAGGAGGGCCAGGTCTTCCAGAAAAGTGAGTGACTACACATAGGAGCCACCTACCACCGTGTGGCCAGATGGAGAGTGTCATACTGGGTTCCTTGGGAAGACCCCTTTATTACTGTTTGGATAATTTGTTCTATTAGAGAACATTGTCATTAAAAATTAATTATCCATGATGCAACAGTTCATGGTCTCATGGACAGTGCTCTCATCCTGCTTCTAAAAATGACAGAATCACAGAATATCTCGGATCAATGTATTGATTGCTTTCCTAAAGAAATGTAGATAAATTTTGTTTTCCTGAACATGAGTCAGTACTTGTTTCTTGGGTACCCCAAACAAATGCACATCTGCTTCTATTATTGACATTGATTTCTTAAGGAACTAAAAATAAAACTGATAATTTCACTAATTCTTCTCCAAAAGGCCATGGGAATTGAACACTTGGTCAAAGCAGCAGGTTTTATCAAAGAGTTTAAATGTGACTGGCGCTAAAGATGCTCTCGGAGCATAAAACCACAGCTCATTGCAATGTGCTCATAGTTTAGTTCAACCATGACCTTTGATCTCGTCTAAATTATAGAATTTTTCATCTTTTATTATGAATTATAATTTCATTTTCCTTAATGTGAAGCAGTCCTCTACACATTTCTGAGCAATTTGATTGAAGATTGAGTCAGGTTTTTTAAACTTTATTTAAATTTTTTTCATTTTATATACCAACCCCTTTTCCCCCTCCCTCCCATTCTCCTGCTCCCTCTACCTCCCCCATCCCACCCCTACCCCATGTCAGCCTGTGTTAAGTCAGTTTTTTCCTGTATTCCCCTTCCCCATCATTTAGATGTACATTTAAATTGATATTTTTACTTATTCTTAAGCATGATGTTTAAATACATTCTATACCTTTAGAAAAAATCCCATAGATATATCTTAATGCTAAATCGTATTAGGTGATGATATCATATTAAAATAAAAAACCTGGGGACTGGAGAGACAGCTCAGCAGTTAAGAGTACTTCCTGCTCTTCCAGAGGACTTGAATTTGTTTCATAGTGCCCCAAACCTGTAATTTCAGTTCCAGGAGATGTGACATCTTCGTCTGGACTCCAAAGACCCACACACTCATGCATAAAATCAACAGATACACACACATACACATAATTAAAAAACAGCAAGCTCACTTTTCCCAGGCTGTAAACAATGGTTCTATAAAATAAAAACATAGTTTGGTCAGCATACAAACTATGTGCTAGAGGTAATTCATACTCTAATACAGACATACACACACACACACACAATCTTTAAAAAAAAAAGCTAAAGAAAAAAGAAATTCTGAAATATGAAGAATTCTCCACAAAGCAGGGGTGTCATTAGGCCAGAAGCTGACAACCGTATGCTGGAGACAAAATCCAGGCTATGAGTTAAGAGAACATCTTCACTTGGTTCAGTGAACATCAGAAATAACCGCTGCCCTTTAGTATTCTGAGAAACATGGAATAAGCTCACTTCTCCACCCCACACTCAACATTTCATGACCATTACATATATGTGTATACATATACAATACATACACATACATACACATATGTACATATATACAGCTTAATGAGACTCAGAAAACATGCAGTTCAGTCTCTCCTCTGCTATCCTATACTTCTTCAGTTGCCCACTCAAAAAGCAAGCCAATTGCAAATGGAATTGTTTTAATTATAATAAGTTAACACATGTACAAACATATAATTTTAAATCTGACCCAGAAACAGGATGCCAAAATATATTTTGCAATTAATCTTTTGTATTGTTTTATTTCTGAGTAATATCCTAGGGGAATGTGAGTGATACCTGGAAGGTCAAAGAACTTTCTTGTGTGTGTGTATGGCCATTTTTTCCTTCAGAATTCATCTTTATCTCTTTGTCTTTTCCTTTGAAGGTGCAGGCAAGCAGGGGAAGGCATTGGAATCAAACAAGCTTATGTTCAGCCTTTAATCACATTTTTATAAAAAAATCAATACACCTTTTTAGAATTTTAGTTCACTGGATGAAATTCAGAGATCAAAGGTCCAGAACCTCCCTACAATGCAAAATTTGCTTCAGAAACAAGTCCATGTGAAATTCATTCTCGCCCTCTGGTGGCCACTTGGAGGCATGACATCATTTGCTAAGGATTTTGGTGAATCCTTAAGTTTCTACAACAAGTCATTTGGAAGAAATCTAGAATACACACATATTCTTTTTTGTAACATAAACATATTTTAGAAATTTATAAACAATTTACAATCATTCAAATATAAATATAAATGATGCATGTCTACATGTTGATAAATTTGGAAGGTATGTCAGAGACTACTACTAAAATCTCTCTCTCTCTCTCTCTCTCTCTCTCTCTCTCTCTCTCTCTCTCTCTCTCTCTCTCTCTCTCTCTCTCTTTAAATTTAGCAAACCATGGGATCAAAACATTTGTATGTCAGTGGCCATCTCAAAAGGCCAAATGGATGAGGCTGACATGGTGAGACAGGAATCCTGCTTTTCTGGTTCCGACCCAGTCAAGCAGAAGGTTACATAAATACCCCTAAAGCACTCGGACAGAAGGGCACAAAAATGCACACTTCACATGTTATGTTATGAAGGGCACAAGGGCAAGTTTTAACCAGACCTGAGGCCTCATGTGGCCTCATTCTTCTCATCATGGCAGTAAGAACTGGAGACTGACAATATTGAGAATGTCACAGCTATTACCTTGAAAGAACACAGGCACACACAGCACAGTGGGACAGAAATCTCAGGAAATGTTCAACAACTGAGCAGCACCAACATCATGAATAGGTTTACAAGGCATATAATACCCACAGGTAGACATGGAACACTGAGGCACATATGTAAGTGATAGTGAATTTTTAATATTTTTGTCTGGTCTCTATAAATCTCCCTCTGAGCAAGGATATATTCAAATTAAAGCAACAACTTCAAATTGGTCTGAGATAGCATCTTCAGTAATTTTTCTAACCTAATATAAGTATCCAATGTTACTTAAAGCAATGTCCACTACTGTATAGGACATAGGAGTGTGTCACTGTTTCTCAGGGTTGAGACATGGTGATTTCTCATCACTGACTGCAAAGAATAGCTAAAATCTAGATGCTCCATGTTCAAATGTTCCCTCTGCACTGGAATCCTCAATTCTCACCTGTGAGAGAGCACCTCATATATGCTCTGTATCTGGGTACCCAGGCCCCTCCCTGTTATCTCAAAAATAATGTCTCTGTTCAATATTCCCTAGCAGAATGCATAGGTATATAATGTAATTGATGTCTACTGAATGAAGTAGGAACCAGCCTACATTTTATATGTGCATGTACAAGATCTCCCCACATAGTCATTGAAACATGGAGTCTAGGTAAAGCATGAATTGGGAAGATTTCACGAGATTCTATTCAAATATACACATCCCTATACATGTGCACCACATGTCTGACTTATACAACTAAGGGTCTAATTCCCAGATTTACTGGAAGCATTCTGGAGAGGCATTCATGTCTCAGCAGCTTTTCTGCTAATGGCTCTGAGAAGAAGTGCTATCACTGAGGTAAACGCTGGTCCATTAGAGCCCTAAAAGGTTTGGAAATAGAGTTGCAATTTTATAGTCTGTTTTTTCCCTTCCAGAACAACTAGTGGCAATATTTATTGGTATGTGTGGGTTTGACCCTTTCATCCCTTAAATTAATCCAGCATCAACACAAGGTCATCTTCACCCAAGTTGATAAGCCCTGAATAATCCCTGAATACTATCTATCCTCTGATCCTTGATATGACAGGAGGATTCTCTTTCATTAGCTATATCGACAGTTCAGTAAAGTTTGGACTTTCATAAATTGACAGTTTCCCGACTCTGAGTTCTTCAGCCTTAGAGCCTCAGAAAGCACAAGGTATTCTACTCACCACACCGGGCAGCTTTAGCCTCAGTTCTGTTTTCTTCGCTCCCATCAGATGCTCTGGCATGTTTTTGGTTGGATGGCTATTCTGCATCAAAAGAAAGGCAGAGACAAACATTCGAGTCAAAGAAAGGATTTGCAGAAAATGAATAAAAAGAAAAAAAAAGTGTAGACATGTGCTTGTCAGGTTTATCGAGCCCCAATCGTTGCTGTCAAAGAAAACATCTTTCACAATGACTTGTGACTCATTTAAAATTACCTTTTTATCTCATAATTCATTTTAACAAATGCCACACTGCAGTTTTGATATCAGAGTTTACTTATTAAAGTTGTATCTCATTTGCAATAGGTACAAAGGAATTGTTTAAAAAGCAGAGTGAGTGCTGAAAGATGGCTCAGTAGATAAAGGCACTTGATGAATAGCTTATTGACATGCCCTCTAACCCTAGAACCCACATGATTGAAGAACAGAACTGCATGCCCCGAATTGCCCTCTGACCTCCACATGGTTAACATGTAATGCTTATGCCCATCTCTTCATCCCTAACACATTAAACAGATGCTTTTAAACAGTGTATTGAAAGATTTCAGCAGCGGGGATAACTCCATTCCTCCCTCTTAGAACAGAAACACTAGCTATGGACATGAACACGCCATAGGAAAACTTTGAAGGGATTAAAGAAGGAAGTAGAATGTCCAGCAACCTAAGGACAAGAGGAACGCTATAAGGAGGGATTCTGGGGTTTTCCTTATGACTTCCCCTCTCTTCCAATCAGGGCATTGCAGAAGCCTAGATCATGGAAGGGTCATTTGGGACAAGTGTATTTGATTCCTAGAAAAGTCTAATTTTCCTAAGTAAAATGCCAGGAGAAGGGTGGCTTAATAATAGAAAACCCCTTTTAGCCCTATCTAACCTACCCTCACCTCAACCCGACATCAACAGGAAAAACTATACACTCATATTTCCCACAGGGACAAGGGCCAGCACTCCAAGTCCTTTACTAAATGGCTTTGGTTTCTGAGGTGTTAGCTGCCTGTCATTTTGTTTCCATGGAAACAAGGTGTTCTGATTCTAGTAAGGTGGAAGCAATGTATCCCAAGGATAAGCTCAGCCTCATTCCCACCCAGTGTCAAGGTGCAAAGCAGAGTGAAGCTAAGGTGATAAAAAAAAAAAAAAAAACTCCAGGACTTTATCTCACGTGTGGTTAGGAGTCCAGAGAGGAGCTTTGCTTTGCCTCGTTCCATTCAACACCCTTGAGGAAGAATGAGACACTCAGAGCTGGGCTCTTTATCCACTCCTGTCCTGGTGATAAAGGGCCAGACAGGTCATGGCCCACTCTATCACAATGAGTTGGCACTGGTCAGGGATACACCTGAGAAGGGAACATGTCCCAGGCAGAGCTGAGTGTCATCTACTCACACTGGAAGCAGCAGAAATCAGCGCTCCACACGTGCTCTGTGTTATCACTGTGTTCCATCAGGAAGTCAGGCATGAACACAGACCTGAGCCTGCCACAACTCAAACAAGCCACTCCCAAAGAGTATTAAAAAAAAATCAAATAGAATCTAGAGTCCTGTAGCACAGTGCCCTAGATTCTCCTGATATAATAAAAATCCACCCATCATATTAAAAAACCACAATATAAAAGGCGCAAAGCTACATAGAGAAACCCTGTCTCGAAAAACAAAAACAAAAACCACAATATAAATAAACACATAAGAAACATACGGTAACGACCAAGATGGCAAACACATAACAATTGTCTCAAAATGATTTTAAAATATTCATCATAAAACTGCTACAAACAAAGGCAAATTTTATGGAAACAAATGAAAAACTAGAATACTTTTGCAAAGATATTGAAGTCATCAGAAAAGGACTAAATGGAAATTATGAAATTTAGAAAATATAGTTGCAGTAAAAATCTCAGTACAGTTTCCACAGTAAAGTACAGTATGAGAATCTGGCCAACAAAGTTGTTGAGATCCAGACAAATTCCTTGTTCTGAACACTTCATGAAAGACTTGCAAGAGGTTCCCTTTTACATTTTTTTTTTCCCTGAGACAGGGTTTCTCTGTGTAGCTTTGCGCCATTCCTGGAACTCACTCTGTAGCCCAGGCTGGCCTCCAACTCACAGAGATCTGCCTGTCTCTGCCTCCTAAGTGCTGGGATTAAAGGCGTGCACCACCACCACCCAGCTCCCTTTTACATTTTTGTAAGGTGTCTTTCCTAATGTTGTCCTTGGATATATGAAGATTTTCATTTTTATTCTCCACACAGATAAAAAGAAGAGGGATATCCAGGGTTGAAGACCTTGAGACTTGAGAGCCATTAGCTGAAAATGAATGCATATTTTGTATTCTCCCTTTCAAAGACAGAGGAAGCATTTTTTGGAGAAGCATGCATTGCATTGCCCATCTAAATATTCCACCCTAGATGGAATTTGCACATTTGCTCACAGCATCTGACATGTTTAGTGAGATTAAACCACACAAAGCATTTTCACTTATGCTGAAGAACTGAAAATGTGGGTGAACAAACTTAGCATGGAATAAGTTAAATTATTTCAGTCAGTTCTAAGACCTGTGCATGTATTATGGAAAAGAGTACAGCCGGCAGCTTCTCTTATTTAATTTAGAAATCACCTGCTGTCAGAACATTGAAAGAACATCTGAAGACATAAAGATGTAAAAAGATAAACTTTCAGAACCACCAAGCTCAACAGGAAGACCAGGGAAGGCTGAGACGATCATTATAGCCTTAGTTAACTCTCTTTATCGCTCCCTCCCTCCCTCCCTCCTTCCCTCCCTCCCTCCCTCCCTCTTTTCTTTCTCTTCATGTTGGTTTTTGTGTGCATGGTAGATTATCTCTCCATGAAGCAGCTCTCCTCTTCCTCTCCCACTCTCTCTCACCCACCATTTCTTCCCCCTGACTCTGTTTTTGTTCGAATGGTGGATTCTCTCTCCACTGAACAGCTTGGTTCTCTCTGAGATCTCTGTGATGCTCCAACTACCGCCCTTTTTTGTTTTGTGTCTTCTCTTCCATGAGATGGAAGCCATGCAGGAATCTCTAGAGTAGCTCAGCCCTCTTGCTGTTATTTTCTTTGCTTTCAGTTTCCTTTTTTTCTTCGTGCTCTCTCACACTTTTAAAAGCTTTAGGAGAGTAGAAATGGTTTCGATGACAAGATATCTGAACAAGAAGATGAAACTAACAAGCCCCTTCAGTGATAGAAATGACTGTTAGCACACAGATGACAAACGGGAAGGGTGCCCCGCCTAATGGAATCTCAAAGCACATTTGCCAAAAATACAGACAGAAACATACAAGCGTGCATGAGTGCTCACGTGCACGCGCGCACACACACACACACACACACACACACACACACACACACACACTTACAGAAAACTGTTTTTTGATATTAACAGTCTTACAGAATCATGAGCCTGGTAGGGAGAAAAGACCTTCATCCATCAACTAACTGTGTCCTCCAATCAGGAAAGAGTAATGTCAAACATTTCAGTTATTGCTCCTTCTTTGACATTCAGTAACAATGACAGCAATGCCCCAGTTTCTGCAAACATCTTAAATAACTCTCAATTCCAAGAAGATTGTTTCTTCCAACAAAAGTTATTCATCTTTGAAACAGCTACTTCCTCTTCATGAGGGAGACGGAGGGTATCAACAGGAAGGAGAGATTCCCTCAGGGTTAAATGTCAGGACTGATCACCAACTGGTTTCAAAACTATATTTGGGACTACAGGCAGGAATTAACTGTAAAAGTCATCTCAGGGCTCATTACTGTGTACCTGTGAATTGTACAGCAGTTGTGCTGCTGCAGGGAGGAAGGAGCCTCAGATGACGGTACAAACTCAGGACTGCTCAAGCCCTAAGGCTCCATGCCTCCGCCAGGCTGCTAATGCTGTGCAGTAAAGACATAACTCCAACCCCAAGGGAAGGAGGGAGACTTACTAATGACCAGAATCAGGGAAACAGAGAATTCAGTCACAAGCCTGTCACGGTCTCCTTTCTACTCTCATCCATGTACACTCCCCTTATAAACTTTTGTACACATGAAGGTTTAATGCTAGGGTCCACAGGTTAGGAAAATTGTGTGGAACATGTGGATGTACTCCTGCACAACTGTTATAAAGTCTATTCAAACCATAGTCTATTTTATTGATGTAGAGAGTTTGTAAATATCACTTAAAAAGCTTCTCCAGTTGGATGTTTCCAGAAGAAGAAGCCAAGAGTGGACAGAGCAGCTCCCTGCCACCTGAGCTAGCCCTGCTAGCCTGCTCAGTGGTGTCCTCAGCTACCACCCCGCCCCATGCATATGCTGCTTTGGTTCAGATTTTCCATAAACACAGGAACAAATTCTGCTCTGTTCTCGAAGCATTTCCAAACTCTCTCTCTCTTTTCTACTTTTCTTTTTTCTTATTTAATTTTTTTTTCATTTTACACACCAACTACAGTTCCCCACCTTATCCCCCTCCCTTCTCCCACTACTCTACTTCTCAGACAGGGTAAAGCCTCCCATGGGGAGTCAACAAAGCCTGGCATATCAAGTTGATTTTTTGCATGACCAAGCTCTTCCCCCCTGCATCAAGGCTGAGCAAGTTACATCACCTTAGGGAATGGGCTCCAAAAAGCCAGTTCCTGTACAGGGGTAAATCTTGGTCCCACTGCCAGGGGGTCCCACAAACAGACCAAGCCACACAACTGTTACCCACATTCAGAGGGTCTAGTTTGGTCCTAAGGAACAACCCCTCCCCCCCGAACTTGAAGTCACGATTGCCCCAGGCATGAACTTCAGCTGGGACCTCAGAAACAAAGTACAAAAGTAGGTTTGTTTTTTGTTGTTTTTTGTTTTTGTTTTTGTTTTTACAGAAAAATAGGGACTGTATCCACTAGACTATTGTTCAGCTCCGAAAAAAAAAAACATACTCTCTCACCCTCTACATGAATAGAAGCTGAGGCTATTATGCTAAGTGACACAGAAAATTTTCTTGTTACTTACTTTTGGAAACTAAATATTTATCTCAAAGAAAATAGAGTATTCTGTGGAGCAGGGACAGAGAGTGGAATAAAAAATAGTCAGACGAGGGACAGCGAAACACAGAAAGGATAAAATCCTTTTGATTTTCTCTACAGCATCATCGGAGGAGCATTAAGAAATCTATAATATATTTCAGAATGAGTACACAGGAGTGAAAATTTCCCAACACAGACAAAATACTAAGAGCTGAAGAGATAGAGGGGCTTATTGCCATGATTTCTTAATCATACACTCCAGAAATGTATCAAATTATAATGCATCTTATGAAAAGATATAGGTATTATAAAAGTGCAATAACATAGGATAATAGGGCATATGTGATATGGAGAACAGGGGAACTATGGAAGATAAAACCTTAATTATAGTTGAGGGAAAGGGGTCAGAGGAAGCAAGAAAGAGGTTAATGCAAGCTAAGGAACTAGGAAGAAATTTTATGAAAATTTATGAAACACATTTTATGAAACAATTGCTTTGTAAATTAACTCAAACTATAATTTTATTTTAAAAAGAAATTTGAATAAAATTACCTTACATTTGTGAGCAGTGTTGCTCTCAGATGACATTGGTTGTAAAAAAAAAAAACTAGTGTCAGAGCATAGGGACTCTAAAATAAATAAGAATTTCTTTAACATTTTTAAGCAATTCTGGAAATAGTTGTTGTATCTCATAAATCTGATATGTCTCTACTAGTCTATAAAGGCCATGTGAGGAAATGCCTACTAGAAGGTGACATGAACCTTCAGTGACTGAGGTTTGCTCAGATAAGATGCCACTGGAAAATTTCAGAAGCTGAGTGTTCTCTGAGTCTGCTCAGGAGATCTGCCTCTGCCTTGCTTGCTATGACAACATCTAAGAGAAACACTAATAAATCCCATGAATGACTGAGTACTGTGGCCCAGCAATGTGCTTTCTCCCATTTTAATATCACTGGTTCCAGTAATAGATTAAACAAAGCCATAAGAAGTTTCCATATTGAGTCTTTGTGCTTCCTTCTGAATCATCTATGAACTACCAGTGAGCAGGAAAAGACAGAGAGGGAGCCTTAGGGGAAAGCAGGTGCTGTAAGACACAGGCATTCCAAGAGGAGAGAGGCCCTGAGCTGCTCTGCTGAATCTGCATAGGGCCATGAGACTGTTCTTAGTCAAGTGACAAGTATTCTACATCAATGCATATATATGACCCAAGGGTTGATCAGTGAACATAAATTAGATCGAAGGAGATTACTAGGTGTAGAGAAGCTATTTGTAGCTGTTTATGATATTATTTATTGACATGATAAACTTTCCATTTATTTTATAGCAATCTTGTTTGATTTTTTCCTCAAGATCTATAAGACTAAAACCTATTTGTTAGATCCTGGTTTTATTAACAGAAGTTAAACATTTTGAATTCTGTCTATTTTCAACTGAATCTAAGGCTTTAAAGAAGCTTACTGTTTCTCCAGATGTCTTTCATGACTTATACAGCTTTAATCATAGTTGTTCTTTTCATTGAGACATGAGTAGAGCTGATTGATTGTTCAACAAAGACCTTCCTTAGAGTTTTATATTTGAGACTAACTCTTATTAAATTATATTTGACCTGGCGTTTTTCATATAATACAGGAGCACATTTTTTGCTCCTATAGCCTCATTCTACTATTTAAGATTTTTATTTTAAGTGTGTTTATGTGTGTGTGTGTGTGTGTGTGTGTGTGTGTGTGTGTGTGTGTGTGTGTGTGTGTAGGTACCCATAGAGTTCAGAGGAGGGTGTCAGTTCCCCTGGAGCTGGGCTTAATCACAGTTCTTGTAAGACATACCAAAGTGGATGGTATGTAAGAAATAAACTCAAGTCCTTTGCAAGGGATGTATATACCCTTAAATGCTGTTACATCTTCCCTACCATAGAGCTTCAGTCTTATTATAAGCAAAGAGGAAGTCAGTACTGCAGTAGGAACGTCAGTGACAGACCTGTGACCTTGTTGGAAACTGCAGGATGGTAAATGAAATGTTTTCTAAAACTTTCCTTGCAGTGTAAGATCTCTTAGAAAGCCCACCATACTTAATTCTAAAACATTAATCGATCACCGTTGCATGACATGCACTTGAAGTTAAAGGTCCACCATAGTTTAAGTAGCACTTCCTTCTGCACCTGTGTGAATGGTCAAGCCCACTTCCCCATCTCCAGCAATGTAAATACCTGCATTAGCTGAACTACTGTTTAGCACCTGTCTCACGGGTGGCGTCCATGGCAGTACAGTGTTACCGCCTTGGTTGCTTCATAAATGGCTATAGTACCCACAGTGCCAGGTAGAGCACTTTGCTTTCTCGGCATGGGAGAAGAACGCATATGCTGAAGTACCACACATAGCAAGGATACGTGGGTGAGCTCTGGCTAAAGACAGCTGAGAATGGAAGCCACCAATTCAAGGACCCTTCAGAAACTGAAGGGTGACTCTAAGATCCTGAACTTGAAGTCAGGATCGTCCCAGTCACAAACTTCAGCTGGGACCTCAGAATCAAAACCTTGACAGCAGCTCTTTAAGAAAGTCTGCTGTAAGGCAAGTCTCGGCTCACAGTCAGAGGTCAAAGGGACTCCAAAGAGACAGATGTGAATGCATGTATACTGAAGCCAGGAAGTAGGAGGTAATTTGTTACACAGTACAAAACAATCTATAACCAAACATAGTATATGTGTATGGTTTAGGGTATAGTACTTGAAACTGTGATAATCAGATGGAAGAGGAACACTGACAGCCATTATATATATATATATATATATATATATATATATATATATATATATATATATAAAAATTGAGATGGACAAAAATATCCCTATTCATATTTTCATTGAAAATAAATGTTAACTCAGCAAACATTTAGAATATCCTGTACTTTTCAATGTTTTTAACTGAGTTAATCATTTCCAATATTATAGAAAGCTGATAGTGACTCTGATCACTCCTATGTAAGAGAGGCAAATAAACATCACCCAGTGGAGGTACAATTGATTGCACTCTTTGAAAAATATGGTTACTAGTATTAACATGTATGACCTATAGATAGCAGAACGTTTTGCATCAGTTAGCAATTAATTTCACTGATTCTAGTTGTCTATTGGTGTGTATGATGTTGCACTATTTTTTGAACCAGTTTAAACAATTTCCTTGTAAATACTATTGGCAAATAGTCATTATATAGTTGAACAATTAAATGATTTATTTTAAGTGTGTGTGTAGGTGTGTGATTCATGATCTCACTCTTCACATATTCCGTTAAAAGTCATTCCTATTATTCTTTTGTTGAAAAATATAGTGATAGCCATGTGAACTGCACGTTAACTTATTTCCTAGGCACTGAGCCAGTTGGTATTTCAGTAACTACAACAATATTTTGAAAATGCATTTTGTTTAAGGCAGGGAAGCATTTATATCCTGGGGCACTGCATACAACTAGATTCAGGACTCCTAAGGGTAACATCATTATTTATAAAGTGGTTAAAGAGCGATTGAGTGGGGTGCTGGGAAAAGAAAATCAGCAAGATAGATGGAAACTCTGATATTAGAGCTACATGGATTGACTGAGCAGGTTTATAAAGAACATTAAGAAAAAAACCATGCAGAGAGTGAGCCCTGGACCTCAATAATTATTACCTATTAATCATTTGCACTCTGGAAATTCTCACAAAAGTATTGAGTAGTTTGAATTGGAATTATGAAGACAAGGAGTAGAATACTGTAATTTATGGGAATTTTTAATAATGGTAGATATTCAGAAACACTTATTTAAACAAAAATCCCTTTCTTTGTATTGCTAATTCAGAAATTGTTTTATTTCTGATGTGAACTATTCCCTCTGTACCTTGTCTAATTTCTGTTATCATTCACATATAAAATGAGTACAAAGTATCAATGTGTAGCTACTCTTTATCTAAGTGCTCTGTTCTCCAGAATACAGGTATTTTTAACTATTGTATGACACAGGGCTCAGCTGGCCTATCACTATTCTTTTGAACATGTCTCAGCTTAGCTCTCTGAGTGCAATGAGGGATGGTCATCTCAAGAAATGGCAGGATGATGTCAAGGCCACAGTTATTTTTCTTCTGGAGTCTGTGTTCTACTTGTTCACTCTAAGACTGTCTTGCATTGACAGCACAACCATTCTACTTCTGTATTGTCTCCTTTCTTCTTCTTGTAAGATCTATATGTTCTGTCAACTCCAGTACCCATTCTCCATGGAAGTCAAAGACGCATATGACAGAAGCAACCTAGCATTGCTGACTCAGGATGTCACTGGTTCTTGTTGATGTTTATCAATGAGCATACGGGTTTTGAGTGGAATTTTCAAGTCATTAATGACCATGTAGAAGATAAATATCCCCTACAGCCTCACATATTTGAATGCTTGGTCCTCAGCTAGAAGCACAGTTTGGAAGGCTATAACATACAAGAGATGTGGAATCACTGCTGACGTGGGTCACTGTGGACAGACCATGAGGGTTCACAGCCCAGGCCTACTTTGTGTTCACGCATTGCTTCCTGAGTGCAAGTACAAACGGGATCAACCGGTCTCCCTCTCCTGTCTCCATGCCTTTGCCGCCATGTCTTCCTCACCAAGATGGCTTGTATTCTCCTTTAACTGAACCCAAAATAAAACCCTTTGCCTTTTGCTTTCCTTCTCAAGTCATTTTATTTCAGCAACAAGAATGTTCTAGGGTAGATATGTTACATGGCATAAATGTGTTACTTTCAGAAGTGGTTTACTTTGCATAGAGATATTACGCTGCATCAATATCTGACACTATGTAGTTATACTGTACTGCATAGACATCATATCCTTAATTAATACCTTGCACCTTGTAGATTTCACAGGAGTGTCACTCTGTAAATACACAAGGTCCAAATATTTTAAGAACTGATAGGCTTTATCATCACCAATATCTTGTGTTCGCATAATTTTCATTTAAAAATTCAGAATATAGGATATACTTGCATCATCCTGGGTAGGCTACTACAAAGGAACTTTATTCTACTCATAAGAATGTTAGAGAATATGAGAATGTGTCGATGTGAGGTTTTTGTTGTTGTTTAAGGGTAACTTGACTGAGAACATGTAATGAGGAAAACCCCTGTATTCCCATGGGTATTGTGATGACACTGCTCTGCTTGTATTTACACAGTCAATGCTATATGCTCAGGTGGCATCCAGGATGAACCACATTAGGAGTTATCCCAAGAGTCTTCTTCTTAAACAGGACTTGAAACATGGCTGTAATGGAGCTCCTGAAAAGTTTGTGCTAATTCACCATCTCCTGGAATTGTTCAGCCACAGCTGCCCCAGTCAGGTGGAGAAGGTCCCATACTTTCCATTCTGATTTTAAGATGGCTCCACTGTTGGTCCTGGCTGCTGATTTCCCTTTCTTCTGCATCATTTAGATGAGCAGTCCCCATTTCACTTAGGAAATGCTTTGCACTGAGCTTTTAAATCAAACCTAGGCTTCTCTTGACAACTGCTGTTGTGCTGCCACACATCTGCACAAACAGCTTTGTAACTGTGGCAACATGCTGCCTTGAAGTCTATGATGTCAACGCAAAGACCCCAGGAAATATGGTGTACTATTTTACTCGAACTACAAATTTATGTGATAATCAAACATGTTTCATTCTCCCCAGTAGATGTCTCTCTTATACTTCTCCAAGAATATTCAAAGCACACCAGGCAATGATGTTTTGAAAAGCAAAGTTTTCTTCAGATGACTAGTGATGGATTCTGCTTCCTTAACCCAGTGTGGTTTTAGAAAAGTCAATGTCAAGCCGCATCGATATTTTTCTATTGTCTGAACATGAGTTGAAACAATATCTAAGAATAAATCTGATAATTGCAAACACTTGAGGTTCTTTTGGTTATTATTATTGCTCAGCACAATTGAATGTCTAGAGTTCAGTAGTCTCTATTTCCTTGATATTTAAAAAGAAGAGGTTAAAATCATCAGGTTCTGGAAATGAATGCACCATGTATTGCTTGACCTTACTTCATGCCTCAGACTGTTGGCACTTAGTCTAACTCTGAGACAGGCTACATAGAAGGCATGTTGCAGTCACCACATGGGCACTGCTGTGGTCTTTCTCATTTGGGTGAATGTGTCTTGGAAGTACCATACATTGTTTTGTTGAAACATTTGTTCTTTTCCTTTTGTTCTTGCTAAATGTTGATCTTGAGAATCAAAAACAGTTTTGGTTATTTTTCCCAAGGGCAGGCTGTTTCTAAGTATGCAAACTCTAAATTTTGTGACATTATTATTTAACAGCACAGGCAACAAACTTGATTAAAATTCAGAGAACAAACCAAAGTCAAAATACTCTATCTGGCCTGAGGACACATCTCCCCAATTTTAGGGTGTCAGTCCTCCGGTAAACACACAATATGAAGTTAGATCCCTGGCACCATGGAAACCATGCAAAGTGGCCCACACTGTACTTCCGACACTGAGAATGTCTAGGTAAGAGAAACAGAAGTTTGAGGTCATCATCACCTACATATGGAGTTGGAGGCCTGCCTGGAGCACACAAAACCCTGTGTCAAGTAAACAGAACAAAATCAAAACTAAATTTAAAACTCCAACATTTTATTTATGAGAAGTTAATACTAGTTTGGTATTGCTCCATAGTCAAACATTTTCAAAGTTTTCAAAATGGAATTCTGCTTACAAACCTATGAAGTGACTGCCATATCCAAGTTTTTATAATGAGGTACTGCAGGGCATTTGTCACTTACAGGTGGGCTCAGAGGTCAAGTCATCTGTACAACCGACATTTATATAGCTTACCTAGGTTTTATTAAAGCCATTTCCACTGCTGAGTGTTTGAACCCATCTTTCTAGGATGTAGATGTGAAATGAGAAAATGGTAATCTCCTCCATCTCACAGTAAGGGGCTGAATCCCGTAAGACACTTTCAACTGTAAAAGCATTGAAAGAGTAGCTGCGCTTTTCATATGTCTTTCAAGTTAGATAAATAGAGTAGTATTTCTTTGAAAGGCTTCTTCAGCTGCCAAACTAGCCCTGAAAAGCTTCTATAAACAGTGATAAAAGGGACAACAGGGAACCAAGGGGAGATGAATGCCTCTTGATAATGGAGGCTGAATCTTAATGTATAAACCCAGATATCAAATTACTCTCTGTAAAACCAATACGTCTCTAGTATAAGATAACATTTCTGGGGTCTTTTTCAATGTCCATGTAGTCAAATTATAGTCACCTTTCTTTGGGAAGTGAGCTAATTTTTTAATGGTTAGTAAATGGCATGGTTCTGCTATGAACATTAAACAGAGGTAAATCATTATCACAGGAATAACAGCATAGCAAATGACAGATCCATTGTGAAATGGGATAGGACAATTTTTCATTGGTGCTACAGATACAGGAAGCTGTTCAAAGATATCTTGGTGGGAAAAGTTCCCTGTAATTATGATAATAATAGTAAAGATAATAATGGCAATATCTTTCCCTAAAAGTTGTCTTCATTCATGCTTCTTTTGTTATCAGTCATGTATCATCCCCTCAAGAATATTTGAGTCGGGAGACAGGCAAGGGCACTAGCTGCTCCTTGGCCTATGAGTTCTCTTAAGTCTTGAAAATTCCTACGGATTCTAAGTAGAGAATCCTAATTCCCACCCACCCAGCAGTCACTGCAGCCTTCATTCCTCTCACTTTCAGTGGAGACTGATTTGGGGGCTACGAGAATGAGGAGCTACCCACTTCCTGTCAGAGGACTGAGGAGGATGCCAACTAAAAGAGACTGTAGAGTCTAATCACATCCAATTAACGGACATCATACCCGAGATGATGTAGATATGAGAACTGTGTGGTGAGGAATTGTGAACATCACAGTCAAGTGTTTCAACATTGTAAGCACTTTTGAAGATGGAAGCCTCAGGAAAGGTACTAAAGCTGTAAAATGGAACAAAGCTGATGTTTTAGAACTGCATGATAAAACTGAAACATAGCATAGTGGGAGGGTTAAATACAGAATGGAGAAAGAGAAAACTTCATTAACCAGCAGGTTGAGAAGAGATAAATTGCACCAACTAACTCAGGAGCAGAAAAGCTGCAATGTTCCTAATACTGATGAGTTCTCAAGTGTTGTTTGAGTTCACTGAGAAGCTGGCTTTGAAAGTGGGATGGATCCGGCTACTTCCTCTCCCCTACCCCTGCCTCAACTCATGCCACCATTTCAGAATTAAGCATGTTTGTCTCAAGGTGTTCTCCCAGCAAGGCTTCTTGTCTGGGGATGGACTTCTTATTCTGAGAAGGGGAAGAGCAGAGCAAAGAGAGTCTAAAGGTAAACACATTGTATCTTTGTGGGCAACTAGACAGTAAATCATGTTCCATGATATAAAAAGGTCTGAGGAAGAGAAGCTGGAAGTTCAGCCATGAGAAGTGTAGGCATGAGGAAAAGGCTGACTAGGTAACTCCTGCTCACTGCACAGCTTCCCCAGTCAGTTTCTGCCGGCCATCACCAGCCCCTCACTTAGTCAATGTTCTCTCTGTCTGTGGATATTTGTTCTTTTACTTAGTAGGCTCACCAAGAGGACACCATTCTACTAGATCTACCAGAGACCATTGATGGGGAACTCGAGCTGACTGCCCTGAAGGGGTTTTCTTAGTTTCTGCTGTATGTTTTCAAGCCCCTGATTTGATAGTGTTGCTTTTCTGCTGTTATTTGTTATTTTACTCACATGCCACACCTGAGGGGACATTCTGCTTCTTCCTGGGAATCTCTCTATTGTGAACTCCGACTGACTGCCTTGAAAGGGATTTTCCAGTTAACATCTGGTGCATGTTTTGCATACTTGATTTGATGATGTTTTGTTATCTGTCTATCCTCTATCTGTCTATCATCTCTATCATCCATCTACCATGTATCTATATCTACCATCTGTCTATATAGATTATCTATCTACTCATCACTTATTCTTTAACTTTAACTTGATTCATACTGAATAAACTCACTCATTCAAAACCAAATATAAGTATGACTAAAACATTTTATGAACTGTTCAGAAGACTGGCTGATTATTACTCAAGACTTAACAATGCATACTATGCTACTCGTAGATTCAGAGAAGATAATTGAAAATAGTTGAAGAAGCATAGAAAAATTAATGTCTGACTAGTAACAAAATTCAGCAAAAATATAAGTCTAGAGATTCAACAGATGATGGAAAGTAGATAAATGTAGGAAAAGTTATGCCAAGAAAAGTCATAATAAACAAAGCATGTTTATTAAAACAAGACTAAGGGAAAAAACGAGAATAGGTAACACTATACCTTTTATAGGAATAACAACTCTAATATCGGGAAGCTCAGTTATGATTTCGTTAGAGTTCAAGAGAAACAGCCAGGCAAGAAAGCTGAAAACCTCACTAGCTGACAGAATTAAGAATATGGAAAGGAGGAAGAGAGAAACACATGTCTTCTGAGTTAAGCAGTGATGTTCAGGAATAAGGTCAGCAAGCAGACACATGGCAAGAAGCACCTACATGGAAAGAATGGGGGATGTCCTTCAGACACAGACTGAGAAAGCCAAGATGCCACAGAGAGCAAGTTTGGGTTTTGGCTGGTGTCTGAAAAGAGGATATCAAAAAGAAAAAGGAAAAGTTATTCCACATTACAGAACTTAGAGTAAGTCTTAAAGTATTGAAATACACAAAAAGGAAACTACTTATGAATCAACACCTTTGCAACAGAATATCAATTTTTAAGATTATGATATGATTATACAATGTTATATTCATCATTCTTCAGGAAGTAATAGTGACCATTAATAATCAACATTTGAGGAACTCCTTGATTTAATTATCATTTGTGAGATTTAGATTTAAAAATTCTACTAAATGAGGATTCTGCATCACAAATTTCATCCAATTAATAAGAACTTATGGACATTTGGGGTGAATAAGCCTTAGGCAAAAAGTTATATGATATTATGTCGGTGAACTGTCATTTGTTTTTTGCATTTGTTGAGCATTGACTCAGAACAAAACAATCTTCTCAGCCTCAGATTTGAGAATGTTTATCTCAAGTGTCCTCTGAGAATCCTTATACTTATACAGGCTGGCTATGAGTGACCAAGAGAAAGGGGGGTAGTATATAGTTAAGGGTATTTAAAACATTTGCCTTTGAGAATAAGTAGAGCTAAACTATTTCTATCTGTTATTATTATTTATCCCATGTGTCTTAGGGTTTCTATTGCTATGAAGAGACAGCATGCCCATGGCAACTCTTATAAAGGGACCTATTTAATTGGGGTGGCTTACATTTCAGAGGATTAGTCCATTATCATCATGGTGGGACATGGTGATATGGGAGCATGCAGGCAGACATGGTGCTGAAGAAGGAGCTGAGAGTCCTACATCTTGATTCCACAGGCAACAGGAAGTAAGCTGAACTAGGCATCACTGGAGCAAATAAGACCTCAAAGCCCGCCCTGACAGTGGCACACTTCCTCCAACAAGGTCACACTTCTCCATGAGTGTATGGGGGCCAATTACATTCAAACTACCACACCATGGTTTAAAAATATCTGTGGTGGGTGAGAACCAGGAACCAAAAGCTTATCTTAGTGAGACCTCAGATCTGTTTGGAAATCTCTCAATTGGGAGCTACAGCATGATTGTTTGAGGTAGTCTCCCCATTTGTTTCTGCTAGATGCAAGCTGACAATTTGATCTCTTGTGTATGTTATTTGTAATGGTTTCATTTATTTGGAAGTATCATTCAAGGGGAATATGTTGGGGTATATTCCATCACACTGTGAACACCGAGTTAGCATTTACATTAATTAATTAAAATTAACCTTGTATCAGGATGCTGAGTTAGCAACTAGTTGACAGAAAGTAATCACAGAGCAGCAGAGGGTGTCTGAAAGAGATAATGAGACATACCAGAAGCAGTAGGGAAGGATTTTGAAGGGCCAGACTTTTTGTTTTGTTTTGGCAGGGCAGAAGGATGGGCTTTTGGGGCGATGCCAGCAAGAAGAGAGGATTAGCTAGTTGCTACTCAACCACTCTGAGCTAGCAGATTTTCACCCCAGCCTTTGAATCTCAAATCTTATTTATAAACAGAACAATGGAGATTCAGTTAAAGCTACCTTTAGTGGCAGCAACAGAGCCAGTGCCTGTGGGAACAGAATTCCCACCAGGCTATTGCCTGAGCATCCAGGCCACTGCCAGAAAAGCAGGCAGGTATCTGAGGGATCAAAACTGCTGGCTGAAATAGCAGTAGATTAAGGCACAGCCACTGTGCCAAAGATGACACAACAAGGAATGTGCTGGTGCACCCTAGAGTTTCAATCAAGAAGTTCCAATTGTTGCCTCGATAGGGCTTCCCCAGGCGATTTCTATTAGGTCTTACAAGCATCCAGTTTGATAATGTTACTTTTGCTTTTTCTTTCAAGTAGAACTATTCCACAGTCATTTCTACCGGATGCTGTAAGCACGTGACTTTATAATGTTATCTCTGCTGCTTACTACTTGTTCTTTTATATCTGCTTGCTACATGCTTAATACACTTACTGATCTGAAATTGAAAGTATAGTTAGCATAAATCATTCTCCAGATGTAACAGGTAGCAGCCTTTACGTTGTGTCACAACTAGTTTCTCTATGTATAGGGCTTTTTTTTTCCCCTCGAAGGGAACAAGAATTAAATTCTGCATTCATGATTATAATAAGCACACTTTAACCTCACATAACAAAGGAGCAGTTGGTATCTTTTAAATACAGTTATCAAAACATCATAAAACACTGAGTTTGCCTACCAGGAGACATGAACAGGAAATATATTTTTACCGGTAACGCCAGAGATAATTATAACAAAGCTGTTTCCGTTGAAAAACAAAACTCTGGTTAATTGGTGTGTTCAAAATTGGTGCCCCAATTCATCTTCATTTATAAGGTAATAAGTAACTTAAAATTTACCTAGTACTAGCTATATAATACAAATGTAAAATAAAATCTCAGATGCTCTTTCTGGTGATAAATGAACCCTAAGAACTCCAGTTGATACTGTTGATGTAAAATGTGAGAGGAGCGTTTAGAAACTGCTTCTGACAGATAGAAACACACTTCAAAGTACATGTAAAATCCATCAACACCATGTGCAAGTATCGCCAGCCAGCTGCTTCATTTAGATAAGACAAATACATAGGCCACAAAGGAACCCCACCAGTGGAATTCAGCCCTGTCAATAAAAACCAGCAGCTTTATTCCTCAGCTGTGCTCAAAGGCTGGTGATGGAACTCAGCTTGAAGGATCTGAGGAAAGGGAGAGCAGAGAGAGAAGGGGATGGGTTAGGACTGAAACTGACTTAGTCCATGCATTAAAAGGTATTTATTGGAAACCGAACAATGTATTAAGGCCTTAGGCAAAAACTTACAGTGTTGTAGCACGAATCTTAAATGGTCTTATTAATAAAATCAAACCTGAGCCAGGTATTGGGGTGAACTGGAAGATCAGAGAACCAGAACAAGCCACAGCTAACCTCACCTCGCCTGATCCTCAGCTGGTCTTGTCTCCTCAGACTGGAGGCCTCTGAGTCCTCATCCAAAATGGGTCTCAGCTGAACTGCTGCTAGAAGCCTGAATGCTTAACCAGACCAAATGCTCCTAGTTTCTGGTCCTCATGCCTTATACACCTTTCTGCTTTCTACCATCACTCCCTGGGATTAAAGGCTCGTTTTCTGGGATAAAAGGCGTGTGTCACCATGCCTGGCCATTTCCAATGTGGCCTTGAACTCATAGAGATCCAGAGGGGTTTCTACCTCTGGAGTGCTAGGATTAAAGGCGTGAGTGCCACCATTTTCTAGCCTTTGTATCTAGTGGCTGTTCTGTCTCTGACCCCAGATAAGTTTATTAGGGTGCACAATATTTTGGGGAACATAATATCACCACATTTCCTCTTTTTTGTCTAAAATTAAAAAGGCTTATAACTAGAAAATTATAAAAAAAATTAAATTATAAAAAAATTTAAAAAAGCTTATAACAAGAAAAATTATGTTCTTTAAAAAAGCTTATAACAAGAAAAATTATGTTCAATAAGTATATACAATATACACAGTCAAGATTACATTAACAATGTCTAGTCCATTAACATTTGACAGATTCAGACAAAAAACTCCATTAACATATAACAATGTCCGGTCCAGTAACATCTGACAAATTCAGACAAAAAAATTTTCATTACTTATCTTATTTAAAACAAGTAATTCCTTTTTAAAAGTATTTTTTCTTTTCATAATAGATTCAGTAATCTACCTTTTGTCATTTTTATATCTTCCTCTTTCTCTTTTTAGTGTAGATTCAGTGATCTCCCCGTTTCCCTATTATTCTTTATCTTTTTTCTCAGAATAGATTCAGTGATCTATCTCATATCTATATTCTTTTCTCTTTTCTCTTTCTTTTTAAAGAAAAACCCATGAATATAATCTCCATGTTCAGCTTTTTTCCTGACCATTAACAATTAACAACTTGTAACCAACCATCATAAACAATGACAATACCCATAACTCATTAAACGACCAAAAACCTCCCATCCTACCTTTTGGGAATGTGGGCATCATTTTCTTAAAATTACTTCCTCTTTTTAGGATGAAGGCATCTTTAGGGGATTCTGAAAAGAAAATTTTGCCTTAATTGTCAAGTGCTGTATCATTTGTCCAGTCTCTGCATAATGGAAAAGTGCAGGGCTTGTTTCAAGTCCTTATTCAAGTAGTCTGTCAGGCTAGATCATCTCAGCTAGCCATCTCAAAATTGCTCTGAGCACTTTGTAGTCCAAAGTGGATCTTTTGGTGGTGTTAATCAGCTTAATGGCTTTACCATAGTCCTTGTGGAATCATCATGGTGGAGTCCTGTCATCTTTTTGAATATTTCAAAGTCACTGTTAGGCGTGGTCATGGTTCACTGCAGACTTTTGTTTGTTTGTTTGGAGCAATCACAGTCTGATAAATGTTTGTCTCTCGGAGCCATGAATGTTCTTCCCTAGAACAGAAAATCTTCATAGCAATTTCTCCCCACCATTTGTCTTGCCAAACTTTTCCAAACTGACCTTTGCCGATGCTTTCTGGTAACACAATGGTCCTGGTAATTCTTCTCTGAACAAGCAGCGGTAGACTCTTCGTCCCAGGTAGCAGCATCACCACAGTCACCAACAGGATGAGAAGGAGCCAGCAACTCGGAGCAGCAGCCACTGCTTTCATGGTCCCACCAGTATTTGTGGCTCGGCCCTGGTCATAGTTTCTCCTGAGCAAGCCTCCTAGGCTGGCCTTAAACTCGGGATCCTCCTGCCTCTGCCTCCTTCAGTAAATCCTACCGGCGTGTGCCACCACAACCGGCCGAGTGTAGCTCGGGCCTGAGCTGTGGCCTACAAGGCCACAGGCAAGCACTTTTTCGTGAATTTGTACCACAAATGTTGGGCTCCAGATGCAGCACAAATCTTAAATGGTCTTATTAATAAAATCAAGCCTGAGCCAGGTTTTGGGGTGAACTGGAAGATCAGAGAAGCAGAACAAGCCACAGCTACCTCACCTCGCCTGATCCTCAGCTGGTCTTGTTTCCTCAGACTGGATGCCTCTGAGTCCTCATCCAGAATGGGTCTCAGCTGAACTGCTGCTAGAAACCTGAAAGCTTAACCAGCCAAATGTTCCCTAGATTCTGGTCCTCATACCTTATACACCTTTCTGCTTTCTACCACCACTCCCTGGGATTAAAGGCTCGCTTTCTGGGATAAAAGGCGTGTGTCACCATGCCTGGCCGTTTCCAATATGGCCTTGAACTCACAGAGATCCAGAGGGATTTCTACCTCTGGAGTGCTAGGATTAAAGATGTGAGTGCCACCATTTTCTAGCCTTTGTATCTAGTGGCTGTTCTGTCTCTGACCCCAGATAAGTTTATTAGGGTGCACAATATTTTGGGGAACACAATATCACCACACAGTGTGAAGTATAAACTACTTCTTAGCACTGGAGGGATCCCAGATAATCTCATTTCTTAATTTTACACCCAAGAAAATAATGGAATTAATAGATTTTCTCAAGGCTGCAGTGAGTCAGCAACAGAACTGGTAGCAGATCCTGCCTCCTCCCTCTGAGCAGACTGTTTATCCATTTCTCTAAATTACTAGTATCTAAAAAAGAACGAGAGATATTTTCTTTCAGGCTTGGATGTGTAAGTTCATACTTCCTTGAGTTGACAGACACTACTGGGTTGTGGATACACATGGGACCTTCTGAGCAGGGATCTCTAACAGTGAAGCTACAGGTGTAGGCTGATTTGACCACAGAGACCTGTTGAGTCTCTTGGAGTAAGCACATAGCTGTGTTGCAAACAGATTATTCACAGGTCTTTGCTTTCCCATGAGCAGTATGGCAAGAAAGCCACGGGTATATAAGAAAGGAAGTGTTACAAAAATATGAAGAGAAAAACCTGATTCCCTCTTTGTCCCGAACACACCACCAAACTCTTGAGAACTGAACTATAGATTTAATATGGGCACCTATTTGGTAAGAAAGTGACTTCACCATTTACTCTAATTCCATAGGCCAAAAAACCAGTTTTTACTTTATTACTATATTTACCAATATATTTAAAGATCTCATCTACGCATACAGTGCCCAGGAAGTGTGGCCCTCTGTGCGTCTGTTTGTTATGCCACCCTTAGGGAATCACACTGGTGACAAAACATTTGGATTCGAACCTGAAACAGTGGGGAAGGAATGTGAGCAAGTGTTACAGGAGCGCAAACGGCTGTGCTACTTTCTAGACACCATCCTTTTGTCACTAGTCCTGGGCGTTCAGTGCTGTGGTTATGGGAGGCAGAGCAGCTGCAAACTCACAGACTCTGCACCTGCCACCCGCACTTGTGTGTGTCCTCACTCACGCATGCCTACGAAGATCTAATTAGTTGTATTTGATGGGGTGGATTCTTCCTTGTCAGGACATAGTTTAAAGCTGGGATTCATTAGCCACATGTTTATCCAGCTCTGCTTCCACCTTTTCATTTTGCTGTGAAATCACATGAAATACTATAATTCTATAATCTACTGAAAAACAAAGCACTAAAAAAAATGAAATATGAAGAAAAACTTAAACACTAAAATGAAACTAAATATTAAGTGGAATTCGGTGCCCTCATCTCAGCTGTACACTCCAATTCCAGTGAATTTAGTGACACAGTGTCTTTTTGCCTCTGCAGTCCTGTTTTCTCAATGGGACAATACCACATGAATTTACCTTGTAACATTCAGCCAAGGATACTAGACAACAAAGCAGGAAGATATGGTTATTCTCAGAGAGTTCTAATTGTTTCCCACGTGTCCAAACTCTTTCAGATCTACAGTTCATTAGAAATGCTTTGCAGTGTGATTTCCCCAAACCATAGACTCTGAAATCTCATGTAATTTCTCTTGATCCATACTTCCTTATCTTCTCATTGCCCACACATGCACTATAAATGCCTTTGTGTAGCTATAAAGACCTTTTCCCAGTCTGATCCTGGCACAGCATGATTGATCAGCAGCCTAAACATATAGCTCTTGCTTTGTTAACTTCATCTGTTAACTTTTTAACTTTTGATGTGACCTCTGGTCACATGGCCCTGTCTGCTTGCAGAAATCTCTACTTCCTTGCTGAGCCTCACAGGAGTGGTACATAGCACCATACTCTGTTATGATATTTGGGGGTGATTTGGCCATGAAAATAAATCTGACACATTGATTTTTCCTGTCAGTTTTATATTATCTTGAATAATCCTGAAGAGTGGTAACAGCCAGCCTCTCCAAAATAATTTCATAACCTATTTCAAGTTAATCTGATAAGGAACTAGAGATTTGACAAAATCTAAATGTAATGAAGTCATAGCTCTAAAGGAGTCAGCCCTATTAAAAGAAAACATATTACTGGCTACTTGCAGGCAGTGAGTTCCCCAAGTGTCTTTAAAATATCAGGTAATGTATATTGAGTGTTACAGGGTCATTATAACAACATAAAATAATGTACATATTGATGATTTAAAATATTTTCAAGAGAAAAACTCAGTTTGTAGAGATGTCACTGAGAAACCAAATTACTTAGAAACTAAATCAGCAACAATAAATTGATAGTTCAGAGCAAAATTGTGTTATTTCAAAACTTAGCACAGTTTTTATTTATAAATTAGAAATCACACTTTTGTTAGTGGGTGATTCAATTAAATTTAGAAATTAGCCAAGTAATTCTTACAAATATTCATGTAATACTTAAGCTTAGTAAAATTTAGAAATAATAATTAGTAAAAAAATATATATGGAAATAATCACAACCTGATCTTTGGTCCTTACTGGTTATGACCATATAGATAGATGATAGATAGAATGATAGATGATAGATAGATAGATAGATAGATAGATAGATAGATAGATAGATAGACAAATAATATTAGACGATAGGTAGATGAAGATATACCCTAATATACAACAGATAGAGTATGAGTCTAGTGAAGTCTATTAAGGACAATATAGTCTATCACATTCTCTATATAAATACACTACTATCAGTTGTATGCTAGTGTTTCCTGGGGTCAATGCAGAGTTTTCCCATGCACTTTGGATGATAGTAATCGATTTAGTCTACTAGGATCTAACATCAATGATCTATAACAAGCTATAGCCAAAATGCTTAGCAATCATTAGAAGCTCCAAACCTCCCCAGTAATTATAAATGAAGATTCACAGAAACAGAACCAGGTGTGCCATCCAAGAAACAGAGAAATAAAAAAATAAGTCTATGAGCGAAGAGATAACTATGGTTACATGAGTTGAGCATGGACACTCCACTTTAGGGTGTGTGCATTTGCTTTTTTTAAAAAATACATTTTATGACAGTTAGTGAGTTTCAGATGACTTAAGATAGAAGCTGACCACCACTCAGTGTCTAGAGCCTGAAGTCTTGACTGGCATGTCAATGTTTGTCTGTGCATGTCTACTATGTGTGTGCTGATGCCAAACTGACCAGCAGAGGGTGTCTGCAGACACACTGCAGAGCTTCAGTACTAAATTACATTATTTCATCAGCAAAGAAACATTTGTCATTTCAATTCCAAGTTTAGAATAATAAGTTCCTATCTATATGATGACACAAGACATGTAAAATTAAAGAGATATAATTAATATGAAGGCAAATATTATTACTTTTAGAGTTAGTTGTTGATGTTAAACATCTCAAAATTATAAATAATATATAAAAGATTAATATTTGGTACAGATTATTATAGATAATTTATATTTTCTAATTTTGTTTGTTAATGAACTTTTGATAATACTGTTTTTGTTTTTATTCTCTTTTCCATGAAGAAATAGAAGATAAGAAAAAATTATCTGCTTGTAAAAAGCATGTGTTCTAACAAGGAAACTGTTGAGTTAGGATTTTCATCCAGAGAGGATTAACTCTAAACTTTGGTGACTTAAACTTCCTTTTTACTATCAATTACATATACAACTGGCTATACTCACCTGCATATTGTAAACCATATACGTCCTTTTTACAGTGGTATGATTTTTATATCATCATTAATATTTCTAACTTGATGTATCAATAACCGCTCCCAAAGCCAGTAAATATGACTATAATATTTTTATAACAATACTACATTTCAGTATATTAGGTTTATATTTCAAAGCAGTTATTTCACTGAAATATTTCCTCATGGGACAAACCTTTTACTGTTTTTTAAGATGTCTATATCTAATTTATTTATGTGAGTGTGCAAGCGTGTTTGTGTGTGAAAATCTGCTGCACTGTGTGCTGATGCCTGCAGAGGTCAGGATAGGGTGTTGGAAATGCTGCAGCAGGACTTCCGGACAGCTGTGAACTGCCTAATGTGGGTACTGAGGATGAACTCTAGGCATCTGGAAAAACAACAAGCCCTCCCCTCCTAACTGAACCATCTCTTTATCCTTATTTTTTCATTAAACTATTTTTGTTTTTTCCAAATGATGTGTATATATATTTATATGATAGTCCACTGTTGCTGTGGGACTCAGCTTTTCTATTGTGTTGGTGTGTTGTGCCTTGTATGTTGAGACAGTGGCGTGACTTAATCTGTTTAAATATGAACATATATCTTATGTGAAAAAGAGAACTGACTGTAGACAGGAGAGTCAGTTCTACCCAAGTCCGAGTTGGTTAACTAAGGAGCGTATTAGGATTATTTCCAGGACATGGTTGACAGAAATGCAACTAACTGCATTGTGAAGAAGCTCACCCCGGCGTTTTCACCTTTCAAATGTTTCCTCGCTGATTTTGACCAGAAGAGTTTGCAATGTTATCTTAAGAGAATTATTTTTAAAATATTTGTGTTTAAATAAATATATTACTGAACATAGCCCACCCCACTCCATCTCCTAAAGTTTCTCCCATATTCCCCCAACACTATTCCTTGTCCACTGCAGGTATTTATTTTTTAAACATTGGGTGCATTATTGCTGCCAGGAGGTGCATGAACGTGGATATATTTATTTATTTAAAAGCAAACTTTAACCATCATAATAAAAGCTGCTTGCGGAACAATGAAGCCCACCTCAGCATTAGTGAAGTCAGGAAAGCTCCTTCTCCTGAGCTCCTGGCACAGCACGCAGCCAGCTCCAGAAGAAAGCCTCCTCTCCCCGGTACTGGTTACCTGCCTTTACAACTCTGAGAAAAGATCATGCGACTGCTTTACGTAAAAGGATCCAAATAATATAACCCTAATGGAGTCTGTCACTGCCGCTGTGTTCAGAAGTGACCTCTTGGCAGAGGTTAGTGTCCTTGCTGTGACAGAGCTGAGCTTTCTGCCTGAGATCCACACATGCCTATCTAATCGCAACCTCCCAGGCGCAGAGGTCTGTGGTTATAACTCTCCTGACTTGCAAGCTGCTAACTGCCTCTGTGAGGCTTTTGTATAAGCTTTCTGTTCGTTGTAGCTGTCAACAGTTAAGTTATGAGGCCCCCTCCTTTGTCCAGGAGAGAACATTTCACTTCAGAGGAAAAAAATCTCCACAACAGGCTCAAGATACAGCCCCAAGCTGGCTTTGAACTCACTGTACTTCTACCTCAGCATTACAAGGGTAATTGCAGGGGGGTGCCAACAGCCTGTGGAAACTGTTCTTCAACTATGGTATATATATATATATATATATATATATATATATATATATATATATATATATATATATATATATCTTCTTACATTTATGAGAGATATACATATTTGTGTTTCCTAGTCTGGCTTATTTTACTTAGTATGATGATATCTAGTTCCGATCACTTTCATTAAAGACAGGAATTCATTCTTCATTCTTCCTTCATTCTTCTTTATAGCTGTAATATATTTCACAGATCACTCTCCTTTCTCTCTGTCTTTCTGTCTCTCTCTCTCTCTCTGTGTGTATGTGTGTGTGTGTGTGTGTGTGTGTGTGTGTTTCTGTGTGGGGTCTGCATGTGCTGAGGGGTTTCTGGTGGAGTTTCTAGGTTTTATACAGTGCTGTATCTCAAAAAGAAGTGAACTGACATTTTCCTTTCCTATTATGTCTCCTTCATTTTTTTTCTCTCGATTTACTCACCTTTGTAAGATTTAAAACATCACATCAAATAGTGACTAATAGAAGCAGATGCAGAGGTCTACGACCAGGCCCCAGGTGAAGCTCCGGGAGTCCAATCGGCAAGAGAGAGGAGGGATTGTATGAGCGAGAGATGTTGAGACCATGATTGAGAAAAGCACAGGGACAAATAGCCAAACTAGTGGAAACACATGAACTATGAGCAAGTAGCTGAGGAGCCCCCATGGAACTGGATCAGGCCCTCTGGATAAGTGAGACAGTTGATTAACTTGAACTGTTTGGGAGGCCCCCAGGCAGTGGGACCAGGACCTGTCCTTAGTGCATGAGCTGGCTTTTTGGAGCCTGGGGCCTATGCTGGGACACTTTCCTCAGCCTGGGTGAAGGGAGGAGGGGACTGGACCTGCCTGGACTGAATCTACCAGGCTGAGCAGAATCCCCAGGGGAGTCCTTGCCCTGGAGGAGGTGGGAATGGGGGATGGGTTGGGGGAAGGTGGGGGTGGGCGGGAGGAGGGAGGACAGGGGAATCTGTGGCTGATATGTAAAATTACATTAACTATAAAATTTCTAAAAAATCACATCAAATAGAATTGGAGAGAGTAGCTAACCTTGTCATAAAGCTGATCTTTATTGACTATGTCAATAGGTGATAAACATATAAATATCACAAGGTGAATGTGGACACTTATGAAAACAAGCATGACCAGGGGCTAAGCAGTTATAGCCATGGCAGAGGTAGATGGAGGATGCTCTTTCAGTAGATCTCACGAAGTTTTATGAAAAATGTCTGTTTAAACGAGAGACAAACCTATCCCTGATGTGACTGAATCAGTTTTCTTGGGTATTTTGGGGAAGAGCTGACCAGGAAAAGCGAGAGCACTTCAGTGTTTAGGAAGCAACAGGAATCCTATTCTGTTTGGTGACATCACCTTAGGATGTGGGAAAGATTCTGTAGAATATTAAAAAAGAACACTGTCTGTTTCCTAGAAACAGAACGTGAGTCCACAAGAGTGAAGGCTTCTGAGGAAGTTGTTGTCAGGCTTAGAATCCCCTTTGCCTTGCTTTGATATTCTGACACACTCTGGAGCAGCATGCTACTTAATGGTGTGCTTGCCACTCCCTGGAATAGCAAGCTCATTTCTTGGAAACATTCGTCATACAGTATACCAAGAAACAAAGAAACTTAAGACTGTAAATATAGAATGACAATTAAAACCTTGTTTTTAGTTTAAAAACACATACACAATTTTAAAAATTAAGATTTGATATCATTCTCCATATAAAATCATCAATGGCACCATCCAACAGCTCCACAGTTTCATGGCACTTCTTTGCTATTTAAGAA
The DNA here is from genome assembly GCF_007827085.1 of Peromyscus californicus insignis. Lineage (NCBI taxonomy): Eukaryota > Metazoa > Chordata > Mammalia > Rodentia > Cricetidae > Peromyscus > Peromyscus californicus. The sequence continues at coordinate 74,872,515 of NW_026294469.1, read as the reverse complement.
GAATGTATTTATTTCTATATTGATGCCTAAGTCAGACAATGACCAGAGTATTATAACTTCTGTTCAGGACATCCCACAACTCAACATTTCACTGATTTCAAAATCTTTTGAGGATACACTGATACTCTAGGAGCCATTTCTGAATATTGTAGCAGATCTTTGAAGTAAAAATTTACATACTGAGCTGCTTTATTGTTTTATAGGTAATAATTCACACTAATATTTACACACCATGTATTTTGCCAGGTGGTAGTGGCACACACCTTTAATCCCAGTACTGGGGAGACAGAGGCAGGGAAATCTCTGTGAGTTTAAGGCCAGCCAGTCCAGGACAGGCTCCAAAGCTACACAGAGAAACCTTGTCTCAAAAAACAAAACAAAACCTCTTACATTTCAATAACTTGTATTAATGTTCCTCCTATAAATAATAGTTTTTTGGAGATGAATAATGACTTAAAATTTAGTAGACAGCAGATGTAGAGAGCCTAACTTTGAGTTCCCTTGATGGCTTTAACATTAAGCAAAACTTGCTCTCATGAAAGTTTGCATTTAAGCTTTCATAAGAAAGCTTTATAAGAAAACAAGAGAAGCATTAGGGGGTGAATGGGACATAGGAATAGTCCACAAAAGAACAAGATACTTTCATTTCATGGAAATTAAGAAATTATTGACATTGTGGGGTCTAAGAAGAGAAAACAACACACCTCTGTGATGTGATGTTTGAATATGTTCAATAATGAGAACCTTATTAAATTCTCTGGTAGTTAAGTGGTCTGTGTTTTTATGAAGGGTATGTGGGGAGAATTTTGGACATGCTCAGGAAGCTTAAGAGGCTGGCTTACCCCCCCCCCCCCCAGTATTCTCATGATAACAGGTAAATTTATTAATTCACACAGTTAAAGCAGACCAAAAAAACATGATTTTTTGACAAAACAATACTGCACACAGGACCTTTCTTGGACACTCATGAAGCTGCTTGGAAATCAATGAGGAGAAGTGTACTCAAAACGGGGTTTGCGTTCTTTGACACTGGGTTTTTCTCACAGCCATTGTGTCTCAGTTGTTAATTTCTTGGTTCCATGACCCTCATCGTGAGAGCTTTACCCTTATGAACTCAGTATGACCATGTCCTCTTCAGCCTTCATGCCTAAACTCAAGTAGGAAGTACTGATAAAAACAAACAAACAACAAAAATGTAGTTCCTCCTGTGATTCTCGTTTAGCCAGCTTTACACCCATCATTAGCTAGATCTTGTTTACGGCCACACTCAGCTGGGAAAGTGAATGCTTTACTAGACATTCCGATGCTCTGAACACAACTTGGGTTTTCTTTGTAAAGAAGAAATGGGAGCTCTGCTAAAAGTCATGTGACTCCAGTGGCATTTGAAATGGCATTTGACTTTATTATTTTTTAGCTTGATGAGTACAGTAGAGCATAGAAATGAGTTTATCATCCCATCCTGAATATTAACAATCTCCTGAATGATTCAGCTAGCCATTTCATAGAGTTCATGTGCATGGGACTTTCCTGACTTATTGAATGCAATCCAAATAGACCTCGGGCTTTCAGCAAGGAATATAAAAAAGCAGACTGTTTATAGACAGTGTTGCATTAATTAGAGCCCATCTGGCTTCATGAAAGGGTTCCACACTGGGAAAGGATATGTTTCATCTGTTATGACAATAGCAACACCTGAGGCTCCATGCTAGCGGATTTGATAATGAGGATGCCAAGGTGGCTGAGCACCAATTTCCTGTAGGCTCTCCAAGCTTTTTACCTACCGTGTCTCCAGAAATCATTAAAGCCTGCAACACTGTAGGGAGACCTAGTTTTTTAAAAGTCAATATTTTTAATTAGATTTTGTTAGTAATGAACAAGAGACAGTTTTAGAACTGAAGTCCCCTTTGCAGTTGTACTGGGATATATACTGCTTTTGTTGACATAATTCACTCTATAGATTGTGCAGAACCTTCCTTAAGAAGCACCAATGTGACAATTAAAAGAATGAAAATATACCTGTGTCATAGGGCTGTTATCTCAATACGTGTGGGTCTACGGCAGGAACATTCATGAGTTTCAGGTCAATTGGGTATCAGGGCAAGACTGAAAAAATGGAGAAGGGAAGGAGGAGGGAGGGAAACAACCAGGAGAGGTGGGAAGAGAAAAAGAAAGAGAAGGAAGAGTGGGAAAGGAATTAGTAGGAGGTGGACAGCAATAACTGAAAGGAAAGGAGGAGGAAGAGGAACAGGAGAATGAGATTGCACCTCTGACCTACAGAAAAACCATGGGGAAGGAGAATTTCACTTTCAACTGTAGCTAGAGTTTTCCTGCCTTGCCCACAGTCAGGACAATTCTTTGTCACCCGCCAGTCCCACAGCTGCTCAGACCCAAACAAGTAAGCACAGAGACTTATATTGCTTACAAACTGTATCGCCATGGCAGACTTCCTGCTAACTGTTCTTATAGCTTAAATTAATCCATTTTCACAAATCTATACCCTGCCACGCAGCTCGTGGCTTACCAGAGTCTTCACATGCTGTTTGTCACCATGGCGGCTGGCAGTGTCTTCCCCACCCAGCTTCCTGTTCTCTCAATTCTCCTGTTAGTCCCGCCTATACTTCCTGCCTGGCCACTGGCCAATCAGTGATTTATTCATTGACCAATCAGCAACACATTTGACATACAGACCATCCCACAGCACTTCCCCTTTTCTTTTCTTAAAAAGGAAGGTTTTAACCTTTACACATCTCCAAAGTCAGCTTGGTATATTTGGGAATTTGGGCGTAGCTTCTCTTACTACTTCCTGCTGGAGGGGGGCGCTGTATCTTCTGAGGACACAAAGAATATTTTAGGATTATGGAGTAGTCCATGAGGGTGTATCATCTGAGCCAGTTGCCTTGAAATGGTTCTAGATGTTGGATCATCTGGGCCATGGTGTCATCAGAGACCTTTCAGGTGGTCTTGGCTGGTCAAACCCCAGTTTCCAACCTATAAAGCCAGGAGTTTTGAATGAGTGCCTCTCAGGTAACGTTCAGTGAGTAAGCTCTCTCCTCTGTGCTGATAAAACCTTGACTGTTGGAGTTGGTTGGGGATTTAGCTCAGTGTCAGAATGGTTGCTTAACAAGTGCAAGGCCCTGGGTTCGGTTCTCAGCTATGGAAGAAAAAAGACCTTGGCCATACAGTTTTAAAATGTCAATCTTGATGCTCTATTGATCACTTGACATGGTCTCTTCTAATTAGAAAGCACAGAGTTATTCTTCATTTCTAAACATTACCAGTAAAGATGGTGGAGGTAATGAGACATCAGTTAGGGCCTCAGGTCAAACATAGGATTAGGATGTGCCCCTGAGTATGATCCTAAGGGAGATCTATTAACTTGTCACTCAAGGTGATTCTATATTCCACATTTTCTGTTTTCATGATTAGATTAGCCATATTATTTATAAATCATATATGAGTAATTATTTGTTTATATGAAAGGATGGAAAATGTACTATATTAAAATGAATTAAATACCTACACAAAGTATTTATAACAACAAATGTGGTAACTTAGAAGGTAACAGGTTGATGCCTGGAGGAGAGAACTCTTGCTCTGTGGGGGGAAAGGGACAAGAAGCACATTGGTGTAGTAGAAATAAAAAGCTTTGCTTTGCAAAATAAAGTGATGTTAGTAAATATGAATATGCTTACCAATGTAAACTAATAGTATAAAATATTGTGAAATATAACCACTACCTTTTTTGTTCTTTTTTATTGTGTTTTTTTATTTTATAATTTAATTTAATTTTACATATCAGCCATGGATTCCCCTGTCCTTCCTCCCTCCTCCCCACCCTCTCCCCAGCCCACCCCCCATTCCCATCTCCTCCAGGACAAAGACTCCCCTGGGGATTCAGCTCAACCTGGTAGATTCAGTCAAGGCAGGTCCAGTCCCCTCCTCCCAGGCTGAGCAAAGTGTCCCTGCATAGGCCCCGGGTTCCAAACAGCCAGCTCATGCACTGAGGACAGGTCCTAGTCCCACTGCCTTGGGGCCTCCCAAACAGTTCAAGCTAATCAACTGTCTCACTTATCCAGAGGGCCTGATCCAGTTGGGGGCTCCTCAGCCATTGGTTCATAGTTCATGTGTTTTCACTAGTTTGGCTATTTGTCCCTGTGCTTTTAACCATTGCCTTTTAAAATTAAATTTAAATTCTAAAAAAATAAATTTGTATCTCCAAAGATAGACTTTGCCAAAGAGGAAAGTCAAGATTGAATAGAGTTGTGGAAAAGTTCTAAGAAAAATGGCAAATACATGGGATTGAATGATGAGGCCACATGAAGAGGTAATAGCCACCATTACTATATATACAAAAGAAATCAATCCACTTAAGAAAGATGTACCGTGAACATCCAGCAAGAGAGAAGCAAAAACAGCTAAAGGAAGAATGCCATTGCAACAGACAAAATTAAGTTGATTATCTAAAGAAATGAAATTTTTGTTTTTTTGTTTTTTTGTTTTTTTGTTTTTGAGACAGGGTTTCTCTGTGTAGCTTTGTGCCTTTCCTGGATCTCACTCTGTAGCCCAGGCTGGCCTCGAACTCACAGAGATCCACCTACCTCTGCCTCCTGAGTGCTGGGATTAAAGGCGTGCGCCACCACTGCCCGGCAAGAAATGATAATTTTAAAGGTAGAAGAATTACATGAGGGGCACCTAGTAAGCACCAGGTATAGGAAGGTGAAGACAGCATAGTGAACTCTGATACAGATTTAAGAAATCAAAGTATTGTCAGACACAGAGCTGGAGAATCATCTCGGTAGGTAAAATTCATGCTGCACAAACACAAAGATTTGAATTTGGATCCCCAACACCCCTATAAAGAATAGTATGTGGCACACACCCCATAATCTCAGTGCTGGGAAGGGAGGGACAATAGAATCCGCAGGGCTTTTGGGCTAATAAACCTAACCGTTCAGTGAACTGTTTATGAAGTAAGACCCTTGTCTGAGCAATGCTATAGGAAAACACCCTGCACCAATCTCTGGCCACTATGCATGAATCCACACACCCAAATGCACACATAGGCACATACATACACACAAAAAGAGGCCTTCAGGCAAATGAAAGCTGATAGAATTGAGCAGATGCATACACAATAAATAATGAAGTGGTTTTTGTTGTTGTTGTTGTTGTTGTTTTTCAGGCAGAAAGAAAACCAATGCCAAATTGAAGCAGGGAAATACAAAGAGAGAGAGAGAGAGACAGTCCCGCATTTTTAAGAAATATTAAGCATGTGCCAACTTAAGATCTAGCAATTCCACTCAGGCTTTTACCCAAGAGAAACAAAACCATTTGTCCATGAAAAAATATGTTTGCATGAATTTCATGGGAACATTTTTCTTCCTAATAGCTACATTCTTTAAAAAAGAAATAAAAAACATGTGCATCAGGAGAGTGAAAATGTGAATTGTTGTATATTCATACAAAGAAACACTGCTGTGCCAACACTAAAAAAGGAACTCATGATCTGACACAGAAGAAGCACAAAGAACCATGAAAACATCTTGTCCCTTAAAAATGTGGGGGCACATATAATGTGAGTTCATTCCTGTAAACTTCCAAACAGGCAAATGCTCAGTCCCTTTCTAAGTCAAATAACCTCAGCTGACCAAAATTTAAGAGATATTATGTACAGCATGGCTGATGTAGACATACTTTTGTCAAACTCAAGACTATTTATTTAAAATCTGTGCATTCTAATGTCTTTAAATTTTATTTACATAAAATAAAATTAAAATAAATTATCAATAATATTAAAAACTAAAGGAGATTTGAGAGCCAGGAGACTTATTCTCTAGCTCTGTACGTACAGCAGTTGTCTCCTTATAAATAAACAGGGCCTCTGTATAATGACTACAAGTTCATCCCACTGAAGAAAACAAAGCAATGCAATTTATATGATAAACCGTTTAGGCTAAAAAGTTACAAAGTAAAAAGTAAGAAAAAGGTTTTCCCTTACAAAACTAGGAAAAATGCAATATTTTAATAGATAAAATTATATACAATGATATCAAAGGTATTAAAGATTTCGATAACATTATTAAATACTACTAAATTAAATGTCAGGATTACAAAGGCTGTGAGTGGTTATGTTCAAAGAACCAACCAGCAACCAGGATAGAGAAACCACATGGAGATGCTTCTACTGGCTCAGCAGTCCACACAGACATACATTTGATTTTATTAACTTTTGCTTTTTTGTATATTTTTAATTCTTTCTCTTAAGACTTACAAATAAATTAAAATATTAAATATTTGTCTGAAACACTTGCTGAAGAACCCGCTGTAGCAGGTCAGGAGAGGAGATGTGGACTTGGCAAATACTAAACACACACACACACACAGGAGACTTATCCGAGGGGCAAAACTTAATTCTTCTTTTTATTTTTCTTCTTCTTCTCCTTCTCCTCCTTCTTCTTACTCTTTATTTTTCTCTTATTCCTTTTATACTACCCGAGACAACAAAATTATATCACAACCACAAGTTCCATATTTTTCAAAAACAAATTAAAATATATACACAGGAAGAAATCACATTATGATCACAAGTACATGTTTTCCTCAGAAGTCCACAAGCACTTAATATTTTTCTTTTGTGTTAGTTTTCCCACCATAGTATCTTCACCCCAAAGCAATAACTCTTTTATTATTGGTGAACAATGTTTTAAGCAAGTCAAGTGTATTTCAGCCGGTTCCTTTGTACTGGAAGGCAGCTATTTCAGGTTTCAGCGTAGCAGATTCCTATCCTATTTCTACTCTACAAAACTTTACTCAAGTGGTCTAGCTAACCATCTATTTTTTTCTTGTTTCTTTACATACAATAGCACCATTGAATTTCCTTTTATAATTTTGTTTTTCCAAGGTGCATACTAAAACTTATGATTAATTCTGTAAGCTACTTGACCAAGGAACTCAGGCCTAACCTTGGGTGGAGGGACATAATTGCTTTTTATAATCATCTTTAATCATTGTTTTTCTACAGGCAGAATTCATGGGTCTATAATGCATGAAACTTCCTAGTTTTCATTTTCCACCCTCGGCAAATCTCACATTTAACAAACAAAAGCAGGGGTGGGGTGGGATGGATGAGTTCTACTCTTACTTCTGTCTTTTTTTTATCTCTCATTGGAGCGATGACAGAGCAGTCTAAACTGGTTCCTTAATCATCTTCATTAATTTTCTTAACCACCTGTGTCTTTTAGGATGCATCAGAAAGTTCAATTAAATCACTGATCCACAGACGCTCCATTGCTCCATAAAAATCATCTACATTATGATCTGTAAGTAAATCGCCCAGTGAGGAGTGGGATTTTTCCATGAAACAATCACACTAAACTAGATCCAGTGGGATTCTTTCACAGAGTAATCATGCCAGGCCAAATACATCAGGAACAGGACAGCAGCAAGCAGGAGTCCCCTGGGACTTAGCCTCTCCAGGGTGTACCCGATAGCTTTGCTGTCTGGTGGGTTGGATTCCAGAAGCTCCATTGCTGACTGTCACTCCTCCGACATAGCCCTGAAAAGCACTTTATTCACACCCAACACTACATCCATTATCCTCTAATATATCATGTGTAAATGATGTTTACGTAAGCGTGTTTCTTTTGTTCATTTGTTTGTTTTATCCCTAAAGGTTGTTTATATTTATCCATGAATTCAGTAAGTTTGCCTTAAAATGCTTGGGATCTTCCAACCTTGAGCATTCTGAAGGAAGAACTAGCCTTTGACTAGCTCCTGGGACATAATCTTTGAGTTTCAAAATCTTGTTCTGAATGCTTTTGAGCATTGCAGGTCCTGGGTCAAATTGCAAGACTAGCTCTAGTCTATGAGACCCCTCCAGTCCCCTCTTTCATTCCACACTGCATTGTTCAAACCCTTCTGGCTTCCTCTGGCCCCTGCTCTATCGGATAATAAAGGTGTGGAGAAAAGCTACATCATAAGGACACATTCCTCTTAAGTTAAACATCAGGTGAGGTGTCCTGTGACAATATGACCTGATCTTTAATAAGAAGCACCCTATTACAGCCTTCCCTGTCCTGTGTCCCAAATCAAGTACAGCTAGGTAGGTTTCTGCATTCCATAATTTAGTTATAAGTTAAAATTTTATGTCTCCAGTTTAACTTTCTTTTAGCTCTTAATAGCCTGTATACCTATCTATTTGCATTCCTATTTATATGTTTTTGTAATGCCTGAAAGACAAATCAAATCAGAGGTATGTCCCATCTTAGCCAATTTTCACAACTAATTTAAAACACCATATATGAACAATTCATTCATAACAAAGTATTTATTTCTCCTGGTTCTGGAGACTGAGAAATTGGAGATCATGGTACTAGACTGAGTGTCTTGGGTAGGTCTTCCTGCTGCATCTTCACATGCCTAAAGAGATAAAAGGGCAAGGGACATGGGGATAACTGAGTACACAAAGCTCTTGCTATGCAGCCATTGAAATTCAAATTCAATCTCTAGAACCCACATTTAAAAAATCAGAAGTTTTGGCGTGAATTTGTAATTCCTAAGATCAAGGGGAGAGACAGGAGGATCCCTGGGCATTGCTGGGGATCTACTTAAAGAGCTGAAGGCAATGAGAGATCAAAGTCAATGACTCCTGAGAAACAGCACTCAAAGTGGACTTCCAGCCTCTGTATGCATGTGCATACACACATGAATACACACACACACACACACACACACACACACACACACACACACACACACATACACACACACTTACTCAGTGTAAAAGCAAAATCAGGCACAAAGATTCTCACTCTCATTGCTTTCGCCTGAGGGTAAATCTGCTGACTTCCATGAGGACTACACTGCTTAATGCCACCATAGACCTCAGGTTGCAGCATATCAGTTTTGGAAGACACATTCACACTGTGGCTTACCACAGAACAAGGAATCTGTCTTTGCACTTGTTTATGTGAGCACTTCCATTCTGTGTCCCTGAGAGGAACGTAAGTGTCACAGTGGGAGGATACTTTTTTTCTTGTTCTCCATTTTTGCTGTAGCTCTAGAATGTGCTCATCAGTGTTTGAATTGTAGAAGAGAAGGACTGGAAGTGCTAATTTAAGTTACAAAAAGCCAACTCTGAAGGACCCTCAATAGGAAGACAGTCTGACTAATTCCTACTTTGGTTCCCTGGAAAAGCACCTGGAACACATTGTTTCAATTCACAAACACCAGCAGCGGTGACCCTACTCCTGAGAAGACGTCTTCATATGAAAAATAAATGTCTTTCCTTTTGATCCCAGCTTAAAACTTACTTCTGAACCCTGGACCTTGTAACCAGATACATGGCATTGAATGTCCAGTCTAAGGCCATGGTTGAGTTGATGAGGGTCAAATCAGACATTTTGTACAGACCCAGATTTTAATCAACCCCAAATATGTATAAAAGTATCCTTAATGTTCCTATGCAGAAGTAGCTGCTTTGACAATATTCAATTACTCACAGTATGCAATGAATATAAATATATTTATCCTTCTTCATGCTTGAATTTACTGTAATATCTGTGTCTATCTTCCAAAAATGCCCGCGGTTGGGAGTACTGGCATTCATGAATCCCAACACACGTGTCTGTTAGAGGCAGAATTTTGAAAATATTGTGATTTAACAGTTATTGAACACACTGTGTAACACAAGTGAGAAAGATTTTCTATGAACCCAGTTATTGGATTGCAAACATGTATCATGTATATAATGACATATACATATATGATATATACACATATGATATATACATATATGACATATACACATATGATATATACACATACAGCACTCATTTGCTTGTTGCCAGTCAAAGTTGTAAATTAATAAACATTTTATGTCTAGCAAGCACTTAAGAATCAGCACAAAGTTCCAAGTTGTCAGTAAGTTAAGCAGATTTATTATGCAAAGTGCAGACAGATTTTTCTTTGGGCCGCCAACTCACAAAAAACAACATGGAGACTTGTTTTTGATTGTATAAGCTCGGTCTATAGCTTAGGCTTGTCCCATTAGTTCTTACAACTTAAATTAACCCACTTATATTAATCTGTTTCATCTAATGGCTTTTACCTCTCTTCCGTCTTGCACCTCCTACTTTTTCTCTGGGTCCTCTGGGGTCTCTTCCTTGTCTCCATTCATCCCCTGTTCCTTCCTTTCTCTATCTAGAAGTCCTGCTTAACCTCTTCCTGCCTAGCTCTTGGCATTTAGCGCTTCATAGAATAGCTTTTTATTTTATGTCATTATTCCTAAGATACCTGTTCGTTTTCTATGGAGAGAGAGAATGGCTGTGGATCTCGACAGGAGGGGAAATGGCGAGGAACTGGGAGGAGTCAGTAGAAAGGAAACTGTAAACAGAATATTTTGATTATTAATTAAAAAAATGGGAATATGGTTATAAAATACAGAATGGATCTGATCCTTTCTTTATTGACTCGATGAAATGAATGTATAAGTTGGTATCTTTAGTACCTAGCTCACTTACCTGTAAAATGAAGACTATGATAATATGGTCTTCAGAAGTATACTCAGGATAAAATTTAGACAGTGTGTGCCCAAGAATCTCCTCTATATTGAGTCTTACTTTACAGTAAATTTTCATCTTCATCATGTATATACAGTCTCCTTTGGATGTTAGATATCTCAGGTGTTTCATTTGGAAAAGCTCGGGTTTTGAATTGTTTGCCTTTGTAAGAATTATGAATCCACAGGGGAAAAAATGTCTGCAGAAAGAAATGGCAGTGGAATTTTGTCCTAAAGGCCTTTGTTGTGGTTCCATCACTACTTTGAAATAAACTGCTGAAATATTTTCTTGAAGTGATTTGAAACATGGTTTCAGAAAGTGAAAAAATATTCGGCTGTCCATTTTCAATTTGCACAGAATTGATCCAAGAAAATATAATAGCATCTGAAAAAATTCACTAGTGCTTATTGATGCAATTTTCCTTCTTAAGCCTCTAGGAGAATATAAATCTCCATTAAATCTTTAAATCACAAGTAGATGAAAGACTAAAGAATCACTTGATTAAAGAAGTTAATTGAAAAATTAAGTGATATAATCAGAATGTTTTATAGGTGTTTCAAGCATGGCCATGTCATACACAGAGTTGTTTTTAATCCCCATGTACATATTTTTTTACAGCTGCCTCAGATTCTGATTACTATTGAATATGAACAATGATTATTGGTGTGGACCTTTTTATATACCGTTTATCATTTCCTCACCATACATTAGCAGTTTGCCCAGCACCTCTACTTATAGAACAGCTTTTCACTCAACTAAAAAGTATTCATGGTATATCCAATATATTATAGAAACAGTGCAATTCTAAGGACACAGAAAAACACTTTCCACATGGACTTTGATTCTCTTCTCATCATCACATTATAATCATAATAAAGAATTGCAGCCCTATCATCATTCACCTGGACCATTGTGTTAACCTTGTGCCTTTCTTCCATGACACCATTCTGACATTATGGACTATTCTTCAGCAGGCAGACAGATACTTGTAAGAATTCACCGCTCTGCTGAAACCTTCCAGTGGTTTCCCACTTCAGTCAGAACAAAACTATTTTTTAAAGCAATGCTTAATCACCTCATTTGACTTCATTTCTATCCACGTGTTCCTGTTACGCACTCTTATTTGCCCTCTTATCCTGTTTTTAACAACTGGCTTCCTCAGAAACGCATGAATCCTGAATCTTTTCTATGTCTCATCGTGTTACTTTATCAACAGTTTTGTTAAAACTTTTCACCCTCAGACATATTAAGAGGATGCACGCCATACAGTGGTGGCACATGCCTTTAATCCCAGCACTTGGGAGGCAGAGGCAGGTGGATCTCTGTGAGTTCAAGGCCAGCCTGGGCTACAGAGTGAGTTCCAGGAAAGGCGCAAAGCTACACAGAGAAACCCTGTCTCGAAAAACCACAAAAAAAAAGAGGATGCACATTCTTTTCAATTCTCTATCTCCATATTGTATTCCCTAATATGCTTATTTTTTATAAATCAAGACACAGTAACAACATGACACAGTTTTTGTTATGTTTGATATTGATTTGTTCTTTATTTGGTTTATTTCAGACAGATTATATAGGCCAAAAACTTTTTCTGTGATTCAAATGAATTTACGAAGATTGTATATATATATGTGTGTGTGTGTGTGTGTGTGTGTGTGTGTGTGTGTGTGTGTGTGTGTGTGTGTGTATTGAATGATTTGATGTTTTTTTCTATCATACATTTTGGAGATGTATTTATCATGTTGATGTAAGCACCAAGTGAATCCAAAAGAACTTGTAGCTTCCTCTCTGAAGGTCTTCCAATTCCAAGAGATTTCTATTGTTGGAAAATCCTTGATTAAACAATAAGAACTATACTTCTCCATCAGATTTACACAGATCATGTATTTTACAAAAGGCCAAAAATTACCAGTGACTGAAGGAACATGCCATATACACAGGAGGTGTGAGTGAATGTGGGGCTTCTGGGGATGACAACTCCCACTGACATGACAAGTTAAGGTAGGTGTGATGCCTGAACAATATCACTTATCCAAGATGAAATCTTTCAGTTATACTGACCATATTAAATATTGTCAGTTGTCTTCGTAGACTCACCAAATGATTGTGGCATTTTATTACAGCAGGTAACATAGCCTAAATCTAAAAATTGTGAATGCACTTCGTATAAGTCATGTATTTATGGATCAAGTATATCACACTGAAAGTATTCCATTATGATACTGTGGGGAACTGTTACTAGCATGTTTACAGAGAAAAATGTTTTGTCGTTCTTCAGTTTCTCAGCACACTTGTTTCTGTACACTTGCCTGTAGCAGGAATCATTTCTTTCTTTTTTTAAATTTTATTTTATTTTATAATTTAATTTAATTTTACATATCAGCCACGGATCCCCGCGCCCCCCCCCCAACTTCCACCCAGCCCACCCCCCCCATTCCCATCTCCTCCAGGGCAAAGACTCCCCTGGGGATTCAGCTCAACCTGGTAGACTCAGTCCAGGCAGGTCCAGTCCCCTCCTCCCAGGCTGAGCAAAGTGTCCCTGCATAGGCCCCAGGTTCCAAACAGCCAGCTCATGCACTGAGGACAGGTCCCGGTCCCACTGCCTTGGGGCCTCCCAAACAGTTCAAGCTAATCAACTGTCTCACTTATCCAGAGGGCCTGATCCAGCTGGGGGCCCCTCAGCCATTGGTTCATAGTTCATGTGTTTCCATTCGTTTGGCTGTTTGTCCCTGTGCTTTTTCCAATCTTGGTCTCAACAATTCTCGCTCATACAAACCCTCCTCTTTCTCGCCAATTGGACTCCTGGATCTTCACTTGGGGCCTGGCCGTGGATCTCTGCATCCTGTTCCCTCAGTCATTGGATGAGGTTTCTAAAAGTTCTTATTAATAAAAATCAAACCTGAGCCAGGTATTGGGTTGAACGCTGGAAGTTCAGAGAGACAGAACAAGCCACAGCTAACCTCACCTGGCCAACTTCTCAGCTGGCCCTGTTTCCTCAGACTGGAAGCTTCTGTGTCCTCATCCAAATGGCTCTCAGCTGAACTGCTGTTAGAAGCCTGAATGCTTAACCAGCCAAATGCTTAACCAGCCAAATGCTTCTAGTTTTTGGTCCTCACACCTTATATGCCTTTCTGTTTTCTACCACCACTCCCTGGGATTAAAGGCTCGCTTTTTGGGATTAAAGGCGTGAGTCACCATGCTTGGCTGTATCCTTGAACACATGGATTTCTGCCTCTGGAATGCTAGGATTAAAGGCGTGTACTACCACTGCCTATCCTAAGTATCTAGTGGCTTTTCTGTTCTCTGACCCCAGATAAGTTTATTAGGGTACACAATATTTTGGGGAACACAATACCACCACACTTGCCTGGGTGGTAGTCAGGGTCTAACTTTTGACTTCTCTCCCATTATGACGGATGAATGGAAATGCAAAGAGAAGAAATCCTGTCATAGTTAACTCTACACTTTCTGTATTCACATTTTGAAAGTGCAAACATAGCTTTAGAATTTATGAGTTTTATGATATTGGGAAGGTTATTGTTACTGTTATGGGTTTCAGTTTTTCACTTCAAAAATGAAATTGATAATTGATATATTAATGTTGATAATTGATATTACAGTTTTCTCATGAGAAGTAACTGTTTTTATGTGCCAATGCAGGATTATTTGTTTATTTGTCTATATTTTAAAAGTAATGATTATTTGTTTTCTTTGTGCCCTCAGAATTAGCTATTTACTACAATTGTTAAGGAAATAGAAAATTATATGCTAGTGTTCTGTAAGAATTTAAGTTTTAGAAATGTTGAGAATATCTTTGTATAAATTGAACTAGATAAAAAGAAGCTGTGATTTCATCTTATTAAGCTAAAAAAGTTAATCTTCCTCCCATATATTCTCAGGCTGTGGGGATCACAATTTTAAACAGACTGCAGACTGAGTCAAAAAAATCATTCAATTCTATCAGCCTCATCCAGTTGCCTGTTTGCTTAAGATAAAAGTTCGATGGTGGTTGACTCTAAATAGATTAAAAAGCTTATCACCAGGTGATTTGATTTAAGGCTGGTTCCTGCTAAAAATTGAGGTTATGTATTTCTGAGCTTTTCAAGCTCTGTGGTTGATTAGTTAAAGTCAAAGCTATTAATCCTCCCAGGAAAAGCTTTGCAACTTCTAACAGACCAGAACAGCATCTCTCGGCTGCCCTTGAAGGCAACTGCAGGCTCCTACTAGGCAACTATTTGAGGTGAACTTTATTTGTAGGGAAGAGTAAAATTGAAACCAAAACACTTCTGTACAGCAATGAACACCATCATCTGAGTGAGAAGGCAGCCTGCTGGATGGGAAAAAAAAATTACCAGCCATATATCTGACAGAGAGTTAGTATTTAGAATAACAAAGAACTCAGAAAACTAAACACTAAGAAAAGAAACAACTCAATTAAACATTGGGGCACGGAACTAGACAGAGAGTTCACAGAAGAAGAAAAAAAGACAAGAAGTATTTAATAAGTTTCCAACATTTTCAGCCACCAGGGAAACATAAATTAAAACTTCAATTTCATTTTACCCAGCACAGAATGGGTAAGAATAAAAACACAAGCATTGTACAAGTGCTGCTCTGGTGATACCTATTAACTCTTGGTATGAGAACAGACTGATACAGGCAATAGGGAAATCAGTGTGGAAGTTCCACAAAATGCTAGAAACAGATGTGCCATATGATCTTGTTATACCATTCCTGTGCATATGACCCAAAGACTCTATATTCTATTATAGAGGTACTTCCTTGTACATGTTCATCATTGTTAAATTCATAATAGCCAGGAAATGGAAACACTCTAAATGTCCATCAACTATTAATGAATAATGAAAATGGGCAGGTTATATTTAGGGATATATATGTATATGCATATACATATATTCATGTAAAATATATTAATAAAATTAACCAATGAAGTTGAAAGAGAACCAGAAGGAGTAAATGGAAGCAAGAAGGAAAAGGAGGGGGAAATATAATTATGTTATTATTTCCAAATAAAAGAAATAATCAAAAATGTGAATGCTTACTTTGGATCTTTAGACACGTGTGTGTGTGTACGCATGTAAATACCCACAGCAGTCAAGAAACTAGTAAGGATGAAATGGTTGTTTGTTTCAAGGGAAGAGGAATGGAGTGTAGGTGGTAGAAAGGGGGAGAGGAGAATAGTAGAACAGGAAGGGTTAAATGGCATTGGCAATGGGTGGGTTGCGCAGGACAGAGAGTGCGAGGATTGCTAGCTAACCCTAAAGCCTTTTGAAGAGACTATATGGAAATTTACGGCTAAGAAAGCTTCCAAAAATTTTTGCACACGTGTTAGGAAACATCTTAAAGTGGATTGTAAGGAAAAGCAATGTAGATAACCCGCCTCCACAGGAAGACCACTTCCATAAAAACGATTTGTCCCAAGAAGTGCACATGAGAATTAATCTACCCATAGGAAGAGGATGTATACTCAGAATATATGTCAAGCAGCAATAAAAAATATAATATTTTATGGTACACATTTAACATTTCAAAAATAATTTTGTCAAATACATCATTCTTGTAGGAAGTTCAGCTAGGCAATGTTGTAATAAATTAAACAAAATTATCTCATCTCAAGAAAGGATTTCAAAATGCCCCCCCCCCAAAGGGCAAAGGAAATCAAGAAAACTCCACTGTCATTCCACAGTCTCTAAAGAAGACTATTACATTAAATGTTCCAAAAGATTAGTGAAGCCAATAACATAGGTTGAATGGCAAATACAAACAGGTGGTTTAATGGTCCCACAGAGATCATAAAATGTCAATTTTTCTCCTATATGTCACTGACTTGAGGGAACAAGGAGGGCAAGAATAGACTTTTCTGAACTTAACAGGCCTAGAAAGGGACTTACAGAGTGCTCCAAGAAGGTGACTCAATCTGGGCCTCATGCTGCACAACAGTCAAAGTAATAAGCAGATGTAGAGTTGAAGTGAATAAGAAGCAAGCAAGAAATCAGCCCTCTGTTCTCAGGGTATCTTCACCATCCCTTTGCTGACCTGGGAATGAAGATCTGAATAGATCAGCGGATCCTAACCTGGTCATGTAGGAAAGGAAATATCTGGCAGAATCATAGTAATTCAAAGCAAGGGGCCTTTGAAGGTGAGTTTTGAATGTGGCCAAGTAGTCTTATCTTCTATGAAGTGATTCCTATAGACAAAAGACTGCACAAGGAGCCTCCTATCTGTTGTCTATGAAATATGTAACTTGAGATCACAGAGTCTGGATGCTTGTTTTGCTCAGTAATGACTCATTCACATAAATACAGAAGTTTCAAGTAGTAGAGAAGGTTTTTACCGCTATAGAGAGCAAACTGGAATAGTAGAGGAAAGTGTTACAACTTTTCCCCTGCGTGACCTCTTGTTGATTGTCTACTCATGCAGTTGGTTGCTCTTGTGAGTGTTTTCTTCAACAGCTTTATCCGATGTACTTACTACAAGGTGAAATTGAGAAGCTTACAAGGGTGTTTTAAGGAACACAAATGTAGTAAGAACTGCAACTAGAATTTGGACTGTGGGAAAAATAATTTAATACAGTGTGGCATATTTTAATATCAAAACTATGGCTAAGGGACAACACATACCTCCCCAACTATCTGTTGATAGATGTGTGAAACAATTGCCCATGGTTGACCATGGGATTCACTTCCACATGTTTTCATCTTTGTGCACAAGTTAACAACTTGGAGTTACTTAGGAGCTCTGGGATTCACTGCTGCTCATAGTGATAAACAGCACTTTGATATGAAGGTGCAAAGAAAGATACCCTGGAGGAAATGACATCTAAAAAATGTCAGATTCAATGGCTTCTGGAAGTCACATGTTTTATCCAGACAAGAGACACTAACGTCTTTTCATGGCTGTTCTTTATAGATGTGTAGGCACCACGTCAATTACAAAATGAAGTTTACACACAATTTAGGAAAAATGGTTTATTTTTACAATGCATCATATAATATAAAAAAATATCTTCCAGTGCATGATCATTTGGTCTTTACACACTTTCATGTGAAAAGAAGCTTTTATAATCACACTTTACAGATGAGTAAACACAAACTTGTGGGGGTAATATGGGTAATTTTCAATTTCTCTTGATGGAGTACACTAATTAACAGAGTTATATTTGCACATTGGTGAAAAACACCTCAGCAGTTAGTCAGCTTTGTAGGAGAACTGAACTCATCAGTCTTACACAATCTTACAAAAGTTATAAAACCACTTCAGTTTCCTTGACAGTACAATGGCTAACAATATACACTATTTGCGGTACTTTCATTCACAGAATCACATTTCCAATAACCAAGGAAAAGATTCCACACAAATCTCTCAGAAGGGACTTAGTCATGTGTTTTCACTTTGTCAGTATCTTTTCTCATTAACCATAACCATGGAAATAACATACTGTAGAAAATAAGTAGGGTGGCAAGACATACTCCTGCTCCTCTGACTATCTATTACTTTTAATGTCTTACTTCCCAGTTGTTTTAATTGAAGTTACTATGTACCATTCTGCATTCTACTGATTAAATATACTGACTTCAAAGAAGTTTCCAATCATACTTTTTCAAAATGTAGTTAAGATCATCATCTTTGAACAAAAGACAAACTCTTGGGTCAGCACCCAATGTGCTCAGCATCAACTACATCTATTTTTTGAACTATATTTTCTGTGACTTTTCATTACTTACCATCCAACTCAAGTAAGAGGTTTTCCAGCCTGTATTTTTATCTGATTACTCTAAACATAAATTTTTCCCTGTCTGCTTAGGAAGCCTACACTTCACAGAGCTCCTCTGGTGCCCCTAAGGAAACACTATTCTAATATTCAACTTCTCACTTCTTGACTATACACTATCCTCTGCACTGCATTTTCTTTACAGACAATTATGTTTTATATTGCACAGATGACAGGGACCCAGAGAAATCGAACTAGTGTTTCAAGATGGGCCACATGGTAAAAAAGAAGTGAATAGAACTTTCCTCTACAGTTTAAAGATCATTCCTCCACCAACCTCCACCATTATCTTCACCCCCAATGTACTGAAGAAGAGGTTTTGGCATACATATTTCACAGACAAAAAAATATCTAGCAATGCTGATATAAGGTTTAACTCAAGGGAAAGTGAATAAAGAGTACAAGTTTAATAATGTGATATAAAAGGAATAATTTTATTTTAAATAACTTACACATCATACTTGCTGGTCAGCTTTAATTTTTGTTTGAGTGACTATCTGTGACTATTAAAAGAAACCCCCAAACAACTTTTCAATGAATGGTTGGAAAATACCATGGCTCACTGGTTAAAGAGAAGGAGATGGTGAGGACCAAGAGTGAGCTGACTGCACAATTGTATGGCTACGAAATAGAAAAGCAATTGTATGATCACAATGGCTCACAGGAATAAGGAACTTCTCTAAATCCTCCAAGCAAATGACAGAAGCATGATGACAGTTGTGTTTATTTATTTGTTTCCTAACATAAGGAAATGAAGGGATGTTAGGGAGCATTTTCTCTTTAAGAAAACACAGGAAAGCACATAACCTGGTGCCACAAGGAAAACAGTGAATTATGTGTTTGACATTACTTACTTATATTTCTTGCCTTTGTTACACCCTTGGATTTAGTCAAATGGTATAATTTAGTTAAAAGGAATTTTAGCACAATCTAAATTCATTACAAAATGAATAGTTATTATTCTTAGTTAAAAGTTACTTTGGATTTATTGAGTTGGATTGATGATAAAACAAAAACAAGAACAAAAACAAAACATCCCTTTACTTTTGCCATGCAGTTTTCTTTCTCCAGTCTTCAAAGGGGATATAAGAAATGTTAACTAAAGAAATAAGGAACTAGTAATTAACTCAAGTTCCATCTATTTTGTTCTTTTACCCATCTAATGATTTCTTGGCCGCATTTTCTCATCATGCTGTGAAAAATAAGAAATGGTTTAATTGAGGAAAGTATGCATAGTAACTAACCCTTCTGTTCAACAGACAGAGAACAAACTCACTATTCACATCGTATTTATTTAGGATACACATCAATTTTATAGTTCTTTTATTTCACACACACCCCCTAGTTTTGGGAACTGCAGTTATTCAAACTAGATGGCATCATTTATTTCACTATCAAACACCATTGCATTGTTTGTTGTTACCTTAAAAAGATGATGAGACCCAGGCTTTTTTACTTTAATATTTTGAGTTCAGGGAAATCCATTCTTGATTTAAATACAAAAGAAACAAAACCTGTAACATGTAAGGAAATCTTGACTTCCTGTGGGACGCAAAACTGAAGAGATATTCATATGATGTTGAAAGCCAAACTCTAAATATTGAGAAGAATTTTTAATCTATTCAATGCTCTAAAATATTTTTAATAGGACAAAAATTAGATGAAAGATTCAGCATCTCCAGGACAGGATTGATTCTCATTTAAAGACCAAATGACATTGATCTTGAATTATGTTTACTGCACATTTTAATTATCTGACTAAAATAAGCTGTGAAAAAATCAAATATTGCGTCTATTTTGTGAAGTGATGCATAAAATCTGCATGTGTATGAAAACAGGTGTGGAAAATTCAGATTAAAAGTCAGAGCATTAACCTTGTGTTAAGCAACTGCACTGCACTTCGAGAGAAGTAAAAAGCTTAACTCAGGTCTTCATGGACATTCTGTGTAAAAATGAAAGGCCACCAAAATCCTAAAAGGTGAATACAAACACTTACATCAAAACCAGGAGTTTCACCAGATTTACATAGTGATGTATTTGAATTAACTTTGTGAATAAATATTGTTAACTGTTAAATTTGATAGTTTTAAACCACTCCTTCCTTCTGCTCCAAGTACCACCCATTTTGAAGGTTTTCCAAAGGTTGATATTCAACTGGTAAAGTTTCATGTAGTTATTTAATAGATATTTTTAATATATTGACAAATCTCAATATTGGATTGGGTTTTATGAAGGCACCTGTAGGGAGCTCCAAAATACATTTGGTAGATTTTCTGGATTCTGACATTCCAAGATTCAGTACGTAGCATCTCTGATGGGGACAATCACAGGCCTCCAGGACTCTGGGCAGTGATGTCAGCATCTCCTCCCTTGAACAGTCAACACCTGGAGGTCATGTGATCATCACCCAAGAGGAGGCCCATCCTTCAAGAGAAGTTATTTTCCCATGAAGAAATTATATATCAAATATATGTTAGTCACCCATCCTTATTATTATGCTTAATTTAATTTAATGTTAGAAAAGGTGTCTGTTGTTTGGTGGATTTGAGGTATTAAATATACTTAAACATAGAATAAGCAGATCAGGAGGATTTTGTAGATCTTGAAAGGAGTGGAAACTCTGTAAATCTACATAACAGGTGAGTGGTGATTTATCCATTTAATTTATCTTCTTTTCTCCATTGTTGTATAATGAAACACTCCTGTCATATATATCCAGTGTAATATTATTCATTCAAAGATAATACCATCCACTAAGGATTCCTAAAGCGATTAAACAATACAAAATAGGACAACTAAATTAAATGATAGTCTTGAAATGCCAAATTTGAATTAATGAACACAAAATTACATACAGGAACAAATAAATTGGCCAGCCAAACAGGAAAAGGCAAATTTTATCATAAGTGACATGGGCAAAGTATGCACCAAAGTATTCATCATGTCAGTATCTTTTTTTAATTGGACAATTTGTCAACTTAATTCAAAGAAATTACCATTTTAATATTATTTTATTTTTATGGACATGCATCTTCATGTGATGTTTGTGTGCATGTGTGTGTGTGTGTTTGTCTCTGTGTGTGCATGTGCAAGTATGTATGAGTGCATGTGTGTGGAGACCAGACGTTGACAGTGAGTATCTTCCTCACTTAGTCTTCTTAACTATGTTTAGTAGGAAACGGTCTTTTGCTGAACCCAGACCTGTCCTATTCAGCTCATTTAGTTAGACTAGTGTTTCTCAGCGTTCCCAAATCTGTGATCTTTTAATATGGTTCCTCATGTTGTGGTGACCCTCAACCATAAAATTATTTTTTGTTGCTACTTCATAACTGTAATTTTGCTACAGTTATGAATTGTGATGTAGATATCTGTGTTTTCCAACGGTAATTGGCTACCTCTGTGAAAAGGTTGTTTGACCCTCAGAAGAGTCGTGATGCACAGGTTGAGAACCACTGAGTTAGACTCTTTTCCCTGGGAACACCCTTCTCTGTCTTCAGAGAGCCACTATTACAGGGAGACTACCAAACCCACCTGGCACATATGTCCTTGTGCAGCAAGTATTCCGCAAGGCAAGTTGATCATGTTTCCAAAATTCAAGAATTGCTTAGTCCTTCAGTTTTTCTATCACAATTTTCTTTATCTCCACTTACTTGATATTTTCTTTCATTTATATTTTAACATATAAAATATTGGCCTCCTGATAGGGACATATGACAAGGAATATCCATTTAGACTATAAAGTCTGCTCCAGCTGCTGGCAGAAATTGTAGTTGATCAGATTTCTTTGCTATTTGAAGGTTCCAATTATTTTATTCTTAAGAAACTCATTATTTTGAAGAGAGAAAGCAAATTTACTATAATTGTAGTTTTCAAAATCAGTTTTTGAATACTACAAATCCATTATTTGACAAAAGTATCCATCCAGTGTTTATAGGGATGCATATAATTCAAAAGAACTTATATGTACTATTAGTTCTAGATTTTTTGTATAAAACTTATCATAACCATTAAGCATCAAGGCTCATGTGTGTTTGGGTAAGTCAGAATGGTGTAGTGTAATCATAAAATGGTCTATGATTCTGAAGGTTTGACTTAGGAAGATTCTTAATATAAAAGGCAAACCAATTTATAAGATGTTAGAAATCAAATATTTAGGGAAGCCTCAATATTAAATGACATCCTGTAATCTAGAGTGTGGGAAGAGTTGATATTAATAAATCATGTGCTCATGTAACTCTGCTTTTTTTTACAACAGAAGAAAGGATTTCTCTTAACTCAAATTAGGAAATTATTATACATTTTATATATATATTTATATAAAAGTTACAAGTAGCAAGCATATGACACAAAGAAATGGAAGAGTAACAGCAATATTTGAGAATGCATGCTTTTTACAATGTGTCTAATAAAGAGGGCATTTTTCCAACCTAAATATCCAGTACTGACATGCAGGGTATTTTCTCAAACTGTCAATTCAGTCGTATTACTAAGTGCTTAATCAAACAAAATTCTGTTGTAGGGTGTGAATGGTAAAATACCTGATTTCAAGAAGGCATTTATGAAACTCGGTATCTTCCCTTGATAAAAAAAAAGGAAATCAGGGGTACATAGAAATGATAAGGGGGAGACAGAGAGAAACACAGAGGGAGAAGGGGGAAGATATTTGTCTTATTGCAATCTAGGTTTTACTCATTAATTTTTACTGCATTTAATTATAATGAAACAACAGGTGGGTACAGTCCACTGAACCTCTAGCTGGTGTTTCCATGATCCACTTTTCCATTTTTTTCATTGCAGCATGTTCAAAATCACGCAGGAACGCACTATTCTCAAGCAGTCTATATAATGAAAACAATGTACATGTAACACAAGGTTCACCCAAAGTTGTGGTTTTTGTTTTTGTTTTTTCACAGATCACACAGGTACAATCATATAACAAAGACGTGAACAACACATAAATGGAAGTGGAAGTGACAGTAAAAGTAAAGCTGGGGTAGTCTTAAATCAGGAACTAATTTCTTCTTCAAGTTTCCGTAAATCTTAGAATGTATTTAAAACCTAAGGAGCACTTGGTGATCAGCAACCAAATTAGGAAATGGACACATCATTGTGCAGCAGCAGGGATGTCTTGCCGAAGAAATAACACATGTCTGTAACTCTTAAGTTTGGGTAAAGGCAGTGGAATGAGTTTAGAAATATGTCCACTTTTCACAGTTCACTACAGAATTCTCTTTCCACAGTCCCCATGTGTGTATAAATAGTTCTCTGAAAATAAAGCACAGTTAAAACATTTTTTCCCAATGTAAAAGATGCAACAAACACACCAGCTTATTAAGATCATACAGAGCATGGGATGCGTTCTCCTAATTCAAGAACAGTTGATAGGCTCGAAGAGTTTTGAGGAAATTAGCTGTGAAGCAAATTTAATTGGAGATGAGTTAGAGTAAAATAAGAGTAGACTGCCAAGTGAAGATGTAAAGCCTGTGTGAGGGTTCAGGACAAATAGATGCACATGTAGACAACTGAATGTTATGAGTCCTTTAAAACATGAAACATTCAAATTTTATTTCATAAAATTTGATCAACATGCCACATTTAATTTTAATGAGATAAGCTAATTACTCATGCAAAAATAAGACTGCATAAATTCCCCCAAATACTTGGTGTTGCATTTGAATAGAATAGAGCCAACTTGTGTCAGTAATTGCAAGTCAGATGCATTCACTTCAGTTCCTTTAAGAGTGAATATTATTGTATTTCATTTTTTCAAAAACCTTGGTTTCCTGAGCTAGTCTTTGAAAGAAAGTTCATTGCTTTTATTATCTTTGTCTTACAATGTAAATGTTATTAGCTTATTCTGCTGTTGAGCAATGCTTGATGAAGGAATATTAAAACTGATCACAAAGCTACGCATCCTAAGAATAGTCACTCCATTACTATTGCATCCATTCTACCTCTATGTGTGAAATGCCATGAGATAGGTAGCTTAAGAAATAAGGAATAAATAGCACATTCTCTGAAATGCTGTAAGACAGTTGCAACAAAACAGAACAAAATAGCATAGGACAAAGGGAGAAGGAGCCAAGGGCGTTTGCTTACCTTGAGTTTTCGTTTTAGACCCTAGTTGTGTTGTATTCAGATTCGTGTTTGCTTAGAGACCCAATGAGGCAGAACCTGGAATGTTATGGCTATTTCATTCAACAAAGCAATATTTGCACAAAATATAAATACATATATCTACTTTAAAATCATCCCTAAAGTTAATAAAGCAATGAAAATAGTGGTATTTCATCAGCATGCATGAATATATCAAATCAACTTAGATATTTTAGATTTTTATGAATCAAATTTATAATTCCATATAATTAGATAAATTATAGTAAACATGAAAAACAGCAAAATTAAACTTGATATATGTTGGAATTTCAAAAAAATAAACCATTACTAAATCAAATTTTCTGCCCAATATTTTTACTCATTTTAGAAATATTAACATATAACACATATTTTATATATGTATAAATGAAAGATGAATATTTTTTCTATATTTAAATTTTTTCTATATTTAAATTTTTCTATATTTAAATATCAATTTTTAGTATTTTATCACTCAATGTTATAAAGTATAATTGTAATCTAAGTATTACATCATATGGGAAAATATACTTTTTTTAGCAAAATAAATAGATTCTATTGAAAAATATTTTATTTTCAAATTAAAAATATTTAATAAGTTGGTATCATTATCTTGGTAAGGCAACAGTTTTAAAATATTATTTTCTGTCCTAAAATATAATATTGATGAGAGAGCAACAACTATAACTATGTGGAGGCAAATTAGTTGCATAGATCTCTACTATAAATGAAGTGTCCTGTTTTCTGTAGAAATAGTTCTTATATATGTAGAAATAAAGTATCTTTGGTCTGTGTGCACAGGTGTCATCATACACGTGTACATTTCATGCACATGTCTGGGATATAGAATGAACAGACTAGAGCTAGGAAGAGAAGGAAAGGGAGGAAGAAGGGGGGATGAGGATACTGTGGTTTCAACTATGATTCAGAGGGTGGGGGCTGACAATGAAGACAGACTAGAACGAATGCTGTGAGAGCATTTCCGTCTTCAGTGAATGGTTGCCATCAAATATCTATGGATACTGACCGCTGGACGGATTTCTCATGTCTGGATAGTCTGTGGCTTGTGGTGGGCACCTCCTCGATCTCATCGATGTCACAGGCATCTGCAGCATCTTGGGAGTAGTTGTGTTTCATGACCAGGATGTTCCTTCTGTTCACAGGTGGGATGAGGGGCTTGACTGGCTGGGTGGGTATCTCTGCCAAGATGGAAGCGTCCCTTGTGCTGAGGTTACTGCGGCTGCCTTTTGCGCTGGACAGTTGGGATCCACAGTGATGGTCATGAATGCATTTGGAAGATGATCTCCGCAGTTTATGGTAACTCTCAAAGTCATCTGGAAAGTCAGCCGTTGCTCCGGTTCCTCTGAGCGTGCATAACTCATAGTGAGGAGGCTCAAACACCTCCTGGAAAACGGTCTGGTCAAAGTCTGACTTCCTTTGGACGTATTTTTTACGAGGCTGTTTGATCTGTACAATGACAGAAATGATAATAAGGATGATCACAATGCAGGAAGTCACGCCAATGACCGTCCCACTGGTGTTGGTCAGCTGATCCAGCAGGCTGGTTTTCCTCTTTTCTGTAGGTAGGAGAGAGTGAAAACAACAGACAGACAAGAGGAGAAACAACCCACCACACGTTAATATTGCCTTCAAAATGCACTTCCAAAACTTTAACACAAAACAGGCTGAGCATACAATTTTCACAGCCCTAAAGTATCGCACAACAATGCTTTAAAAAAAAGTTCTGTTTTCACAGGGGCTCTGTTTTCCATAAAAGTAACTATCTAATTGCTTACTTCCTACGTTGAATGTGTACACATACTTGTGTGTGTGTGTGTGTGTGTGTGTGCAAATGCATATATATGCTAATATTTGCATAAGACTTATAAAATAGTATTTGTGCACGATGTGATAATTTCCTGAACTATGATTTATTTTCTCTTCTTAGTCATAAAAGGATCTCTAAATTCCAAACCAGAAATGAATGTCCCTGACTTTCTCTCCGTTGCTGCTTGGCAGGGAAAGTGAAGTTATAGGAATCACAGCATTTTGATACGGAGAATAATTCAACACAAAAATCACAGCAGACATTTTGGAATGGAAGCATGAGAACTTGCACATATTTCCCCAAACAAAAATTAATATAAAAATTGACCACTAAAATTCTGTTATAATGAGGGTATGGAAATTTTCCTATTTGTGGACAGCAAATGGGCACATAGAAAAAAGCACAGAGGCGTGGGAGAGAGAACGCTCAGGAGAGAATATCTGCATGTCTAGAGGCTTGGAAGGATAATTACAAACAATCATTCTTATGGAGGTACTAAAGAAATTATTCCATTCCCTAAAAGTACAATGAAATGAGTGAGAATTCTTCAGGAAGAGTGACCACCATGTAAGCAATGACTCTCTCCCTCTTCCAAATCATCAGCTGTATTTCAGAGAAGTTGAAGCCAAAACCACAAGGCTCCATCTGCAAAGCTGAAGATGGAGGAATAAAAATTCTGGGATAAATAGTGCAGAAAAGTGAATGTAGCACTGGAAAAATGTATCAAATAATCAAACAAAAGCATATTAGGAGCAAAAAGAGACCTTAGAACAAATGTATTTTTTAATCAAAAAAGGCTTAAAATGTCCTATATTAATGATAAAATGCACATCCAAGTTCAAAAAAGTTCAAGTAGAGTAAATGTAAAGGACCTAGTCAGTCTTTACTATTAAAATAGTTTTTTTAAAAATATACAGGACAAGAAAATAAAGAAATCAGCAAAGGGAAAATAATATACCCAGAGTGCTGTGGGATGTTCTGTATGACAAATGTGTTGCTGATTAGTCAATAAATAAAACACTGATTGGCCATTGGCTAGGCAGGAAGTGTAGGCGGGACAAGGAGGAGAATAAAGCTGGGAAGTGGAAGGCTGAGTCAGAGAGACATTGCCAGCTGCCATGATGAGAAACAGCATGTGAAGATGCCGGTAAGCCACGAGCCATGTGGCAAGGTATAGATTAATGGAAATGGATTAATTTAAGCTGTAAGAACAGTTAGCAAGTAGCATGCCACGGCCATACAGTTTGTAAGCAATATAAGTCTCTGTGTTTACTTGGTCGGGTCTGAGAGGCTGTGGGACTGGCAGGTGAGAGAGATTTGTCCTGACTGTGGGCCAGGCAGGAAAACTCTAGCTACAAATGGCGTCCAACGTGGTGACAAGAGTTTCCACCTAAAAACTGAGAAAAAAGATTCTAAAATGGAGCTAAAAGCAGCTTCCTAACTGTCTCCCTCAAATGAGCGGCAGCTGCCGGTTTGAGCTACTTGTGGGTTCCTAGTGTGTGCTCGACCTGCAGTATGGCGGGAATGAGGCCTCTGCAAGTGGCACATTAAGCTGCACGGTGGATTTAGCCTTTTCTAGTACAAAACAAAAAAAGAGGTTTCTGGGCTGCACGCTGCTTGGATAAAAGCATAGACCCAGGATAGCTCCCAGAGCTGGCGAATGCCATGTTAGGAAGCTGAGGTGGGCGGAGCCAGCAGTCACAGCTGCTGCAATTTAAAGCAAGAGATTCACAATAAGACAGATTCAGATGAAATAGTTTAAATGTGTGTAAAATATACGTAGGCTTGAAAGAGACAAAAAAGGTGATATATAGAGTTATAGAAACAAATACATAGTTTTAAAAAATAAAGTCTTTAAAGAGACAGTAAAATTAATATAAAAAATAAGCCACGTGAAGATGAATATTACACAGAGAATCTGGATTGTGTTGTCTTTGGGATTTTTAACTGCAGAAAAACATTTGATTGTAAAAGCTGTTGAGTTATGCCAAAATGTATATTCTAAAGATACCTTGACTTCAAAATTTTGATATAAGGATATGTTGCTTTGGAAAAGAGTCTCTGCTTTTGTTCCTACAGAAAGCCAGTGGCTATGGATTTGTTCCAGATTAAGATACATCAGGTTTGACCAGCCAAGACCCCCTGAAAGGTCTCCGATGACACCATGGCCCAGATGATCCAACATCCAGAACCGTTTCAAGGCAACTGGCTCAGACAATACAGCCTCATGGACTATTCCATAATTCTAAAATTTTCTTTGTGTCCCCATAAGATACAGCGCCCCCCTCCAGCAGGAAGTAGTAAGAGAAGCTATGCCCAAATTCCCAAATTATATGTAATTTTACTTTGTTAAGGTTAAAACCTTCCTTTTTGAAAAAAAAAATGGGGGAAGTGCTGTGGGATGTTCTGTATGACAAATGTGTTGCTGATTAGTCAATAAATAAAACACTGATTGGCCATTGGCTAGGCAGGAAGTGTAGGTGGGACAAGGAGGAGAATAAAGCTGGGAAGTGGAAGGCTGAGTCAGAGAGACATTGCCAGCTGCCATGATGAGAAACAGCATGTGAAGATGCCGGTAAGCCACGAGCCATGTGGCAAGGTATAGATTAATGGAAATGGATTAATTTAAGCTGTAAGAACAGTTAGCAAGAAGCATGCCACGGCCATACAGTTTGAAACCAATATAAGTCTCTGTGTTTACTTGGTCGGGTCTGAGAGGCTGTGGGACTGGCAGGTGAGAGAGATTTGTCCTGACTGTGGGCCAGGCAGGAAAACTCAAGCTACACCAGAGAAAGGATCTATACAGATTATCATGTGATTGACAATCATTGGAGGTCAGAATACATGCTCACTGATGCAAGGCACCACAAGCAAAATCAAATTTAAAAATCATATAAATAATTCTATACCCAAATTCACTATCTAGTAAAACTGATTTAAAAACTGAAACAACATCATTGTTAGATATAACAAAATAAAAATTAAATATAACAAAATGAAGAAAGAAACAGAGAGACAGACATACTTCTGAATTTTTTCTTCATAGTCATTTAAATTTGTTTCATTAAAAAGTACAGTGAGCTCTGTGCATCATTGTACTACAGAGCCTAGACTTCATAGAGATGTGGTTTCTGATCACACTAGTAGAATTGAGTTTGGTGGGAGTTAAACCATTGTTTATATTAAAAGAAGGACACAGAGATAAGAAAAATCCAAATATAATCACATGAAACAGAAACAACAAACAGGAAGCATTTATAGCAAATTGTACTAATACAGACTGTCCTTACTCTGTTTTCACTCTGAAGACAGAATGATATAAAGTAGCAATTATTACAATGTGTGGTTGTGGTTATAACATACATACATATAATGTAGAAAATAATGGGTGAAAGGAGTAGAGAATGTGACATATACAGGAAAAACGTTCTATGTTTCATTAGAATTGTCAGCCTACAAAAAAAACCCTGAGATATACTGAAAAGTTAAGTTGTGCGTTATAAGCCCCTAAGCCAACACAGAAAAAGTAAATCAAGAAAATATTGAAAAACACTAAAAAAGAAATGTTACAGTAAAGCATATCTACTTAGGGTAGAAGAGACTACAGAAGGCAGAAAAGATAAAAAGATACATGAGACACACAGAAAATGAGAAATGAAAAAGGCTGTGAGCCCAGTACAGGAGATACAGCATTATATATGGATAGATTAAGTAACCTAATGAAACAACAGAGACTGTTAGAATGGATGAACATTAATATTAAATTATACATCAATAGTAGTAAATATTTTCTGTATAACAAGTAGAATGAACTAAGGAAAAGAGTGAAAAAAAGACAGTCAAAGAAAGTTGAATGCAAACAAATACACTTTAGGACAAAAATATGTTACTAAGCTTTTAGATCGTCTAATGGTGATAAAGAAGTTAATTTTGAGGACAGTATAACAATTCATACACTCATGGATTCAAAACCATGTGAAATGGAAGCTTTGTAAGTGTAGGCAGAAAAGGAGGCTATCCAATATTATATGACACAGAAAAATAGAATATCCTCTTTCAATCCTGCAGAAGACACAGATGAAAAAATGAACTAGAAGACTTATACAATGCTCTATGAACATACCAGACGTGGAGATATAAAAGACTGTGCCCAGTCTCAGATGCACACTCATGTCAAGGACAGATGCAACATTTCTTTAGGCCACAGTATGTGCTAAGCCAGAGAACCAACCCCAGTAAATGACTAGTGTCAAAAGAAGTAAGTTCTAATATCACAAGAAGATGAGTTAAGATTTCAAAGATGGTTTAGCTGTCTGGAAAAGAGGCAGTACATTTTTATAGCAGATTTTTATGATTGCCCTTTTATTTTATTTTTTATTTTTTTGTCACAGACTCTTACATGCCACAAACTGATGTTGATGACTACTCCCTAACACTAAGGTGTGGGGACACTTCAGAAAGCATTTAATTTCCTAGCTATTTCCTAGGGGTTCTTTAGACTGAAATTATCACTAACACTCATTGTCAAAATAGTTTCCATTGGACAAATGTGGTGATATTTTATTTGTGCCCTAGTAAATAAAGCTTACTTGGAGATCAGAGGGAAAAGCCAGCTACTATATTAAACAGAAGTGAGCCAATGGTAGTACACACCTTTAATCCTAGCAGTCAGGAGGCAGAGATTCATCCGGATCTCTGTGAGTTCAAGGCCACACTGGGAACAGAGCCAGGCGTGGTGGTACACACCTTTAATCCCAGCACTAGTTAACCATAGAGGTCTGGAGGTCTGTACAGACAGACAGGAAGTGATAGAGCTGGGCAGAAAGAGGAAGTGATGTAGCTGAGTGGAGAGAGGAAGTAAGAGGACAAGGACAGAAAGGCATATAGGCATGGGTATACAGGAAGTACCTCTCTCTTTGGCTGAGGATTTCTAGTGATAAGAATGGCTGGCTTCTTTCTGCTTCCCTGATCTCTCAGTTTCTCCCCTAATATCTTGTTCCGGTTTTTTGTTAATGAGATCACTTAGCAATTCGTCTTACAGACAAAGTTTTCTTACAGACTCACTGGATTAATGGACACTGGGCAGGGTTCCTCTGCTTCTCTTTGCAGAAAGTATTTTGACAGATCATACTAAAATTTAAGTGGAAAAGTGTTTCATGTTTATCTTTCCTTGAATTGGGCTTAACATTCAGCCTTAACAACAGTTTTTTTTTTTCATGTTAACTAAAATGGAGCATAACTCAGGCAACAAGTCCTATTTAAATGACCATATGTTGGTTGTGGACTGGCTGACAGGGCAGGAATGCTAGGAACTATTTCATAGGACAGGGGAAAAAAAACCTTTTTGTTAACAAAATAGAAATAGCATTAATTGAAAACAAAAATGATCCAAATACTTTATCTCTAGACTATGTGCAAAAATGTACATTGGAAAAGCCTGGAATAAAGGAAAATAGAATAGAAGAAATGTAATAAGGTACAAAGGTGTCATGGAGAAGTGAGGCTTTCCATCGCTAGCTACACTTTTCTTCTCTTGGCTCTGCAAGTTCTCTTGAGGTATCTTTAGTGAGTGTTCTGGAATGTAAGGAAAGTCACTGTCAGTCTAAATGAGGAAATCTCTGCGCACACTGAGGAATGAAGAGGGAGACTATTTACAAACTGACTATAAGACATATGCAAAGACAGACAAAACCACACCCTCTGCTTTTTAAGACTGCTACAGATACAGCTCCTTCCCACTCTGTGGCTCTGTTTTCATTACCTTTACAGTGATTTTCATCCCAGGGATACACACAGTTCTGGAGACCATTGCAGACAAGCGTGTTGTTAATACACATGTTGCTGTGGCAGAAGAACGTGTTGCCTTCACAGGGAGCTAAGGGGAGAAAAGAGAGAGGGGGAGAGAGAGAGAGAGAGAGAGCATGACAAAGAAAGAGAGTCACATCCAATGCTCTTCGGCTCATTACGGTTACTAGAAGTCTGAACGTGACAGAAATTAGGATGTGCATTTAATAAGACATGTCACTTGTCCCTCACATTGGTTGCCACAATGATCATTACTCCTGGTGACAGGAGGCTCAAGTTATCATAAGGACATGAATCTTCAGTCTCATCAGCACATGCAACTTAGGAAAGTTAATTGTACTTTCCCTGGGCATATGCATGTTGTACACAGAAATTCTACACACATAGATTTAGATTTACTGTACAAAAGTATTAATCAAAGTGGGTATATTTTAAAAATAAGTATGACAAGTATTGGTGAGAGAAAACATATATTAAACAAAACCCCATAAAACACTTTAGCATATGCAAAATAAAAGTTACAGCAATCCAGAAGCAACAAAAACTTAATCTTCAACAACCTCAAGAAAATAAGAAAATGCACATTCTTTTCATCCTCTCATACACACACACACACACACACACACACACACACACACACACACACACACACACACACTCACACAGAGAAATAGAAAGACAGAGACACACAGAGAGAAACACAGACTATTTCTAGTATTTATATGATTTACACAGTCTAGTATCAATGTCATGACTAATTTCCAGACTAGAGTATACATTTAGGTAATGGGAGCTAAAATTAGAACTCCAAGGTGGTAAGAAATGTGAGTAGAGGATTGTGAAGACACGTGAGGAGCAAGGAGAGCAAATAAAAATGTCCAATGTGATGTTGATGACAGAAAACATGCATTTATATTATTATGCCAGTAAAAACATCTACTTAGTCTGCAGAAATACTGCACTGTGGATTTTAGTTTACAGAAATACTTTTAGAACATTTCTTAATCTTTATAATCAATATGTACCTCATTAAGTTTAATTTTTGTGTTAACTTTTCTCAGTAATAATTTAATTCTCTTCTGTAGTACTATTTCTAGGAAAGTAAATATGATAAATATGCCATCTATGAGAAGTTTGAAATCAGTCATTAAAAGCTTATTAATGATCAATATTATATTAACACTATAATCATAATAAACTTTAGAAATTTCAAAAGTATATATTTCGTCCATTCAGGGAAATTTGTTTTTGTACTATATATGGTGTGGTATTTAATATTGACAGGAAAATATTTTGCATGAGGTAACTAAGGGTATTTTCATACATCTAATAAATTTTTATGAGTAAAATTGCTGAATTATGAAGATAAATAGTAAAGGTGAGGGAATGGAGAGATGGTTGAGTGACTAAGAATGCTTACTGCTCTTTCAGAGGACCTGGATTCAGTGTCCATCACCCACATGGTTTACATCTACATGTAATTCTAATTCCAGCCATCTTACTCCTTGTTTGCCCCATGTGTCCCTGTGTGCATTTGGTACACATAAACTCACCAAAGCACATAAACTCACCAAAGCACATCCTCACACAGATTAAAAAAAATAGGCATTTTAATTTTAAGGAAGGCACACACAAACTCAGGCCCAATGGTTTGACTGTTCCTTGCTCTGGCTTTCCCAGTAAACAAAGTTTAATTCCTAAAGTTGAGATCTACTCTAGGTTCCTTGTATAAAGATTAAAATACATGTAATATGATCTGAAAAAGCTATAAAAAGCAAATAACCCATGGCAGTCCTTTTGAAAGTACCATGCTTAACACGTCCTTAGATTAGTTATTTGTTAAGAGGCGTGTAAATCTGTTATAATGCAAAATTTAATGATCTGATAGATTTTTGCAAAAATTTGCTTTTTTTTTTTTTTTTTTTTTTGGTTTTTTGAGACAGGGTTTCTCTGTGTAGCTTTGCACCTTTCCTGAGATTCACTTGGTAGCCCAGGCTGGCCTCGAACTCACAGAGATCCGCCTGGCTCTGCCTCCCAAGTGCTGGGATTAAAGGCATGCGCCACCACCGCCCGGCATAAATTTGCTTTTTAATTTGGAAGTAAATTTCAGTTCCTAGAGGCTCTGTAGAACAGATATGGTCTGCCTCACAGATAATAAATGTTGTCAAAATTTGTAACACTATATAAAGGCATTTTCTGCAAATAGATTAGAGTGACTGCAAAATGTGTCTATGATAAAGCATTATTAATAAATTGCTCTGGTGTATAGTTATCTACCAAGTAAAGAATGTCTTTAAGATACTTGTCTATTTCTTTGCCTTCTAGAATACCTTGCAAATATTTTAATAATTGATATATTGAATGAATTAGTTTAAAGTTTTTAAAGTAATGGATCAAAGAAGCATTTTTCCTTGGACATGAGACAATGTAATAGTGTACTGCTAAGCGTGTTCAGATTGATATTTCAAATAGTAAAGATGTGATTTTGTCTTTTTATGCTGCTTTCTGATTATGAAACTATTAATTAACATGTCCTTTCAGTTATTATATGTGTTTTGCTTTTACTGAAAACATAATAAATACAGATGTCAAAAAATTTTATCCCATCATTATATCATTAAGCAATTGGAATCACCATAAGTTACCTCAGGTAATACTCTAGGTAATGAATGCACTACATTTTTCTCCCTTAATTTGGTAATATCAATAGAATTTTTGTACAAATCACAAAGAAACAGTCAAAAATACAAAAACAGCAGATAAATACCATCATGGCCGTAAAGCAAATTTGTAACACGTTAGTACTTGAACTAAAACTTAATTTTGAAAATAGGAAAAAGCTACAATGTTCGATCAGGACACTGCATGCTAGGGCCCAGATTGTTGTCAGAAGGAGCTTTGCTTTGGGCCCTGAGGAATGATTGGAATCCCTAGGCAAAGCAGGTTAACTAATTGTAGAATACACCAACATCTGGCTTGGAATACTGGCAGGCCAGTCTCAAACTCCCAGAACATCTCTTCAAACTTTTACCACTGAGCTGGCCAACATGATAAATACATGTCAACTGTCTCACTAAGTACTGTACTGAGAAAATGATGAAAACTAAGGTAAGAGCTTGCAAAGTTAAGTGTGTTGGCCAGGCCGTTAAACACTGAAATAGAGAGGCAGTAAGAAGAGGACCAAGAGGGCAAGGCCACACCTGGCTTCAATAACTACCCTGTATCAGAAAATGGATACAAGGGATAACAATCTTGCAATGTTAAGGTGATACATAGTATGAAGTGAAGCGGCTTAATGATACTTCATTTGTTAACTTGCAAAGTAAGCACTTTTTTGAGAGATCTTGGCCTTGCACTAGGTGACAATGCTTATTGGACCATCTTGAAAGCAAGATTTCTTGTTATCTTCATATCTATAATATATTGACACCATTTGAGATATTACGTTTCAATTCTAGAAAAAGAACAACCAAAATAGAGCTTATACATATTAAATATCAAGACAAATTTAAGTTTTTAGCATATATGTGTTTGAATGAGAGTATAGCTTTAAAAAGACCATAGCTTAAGTATATGTGTTTACCTCTGATAATCTGTTTTTAGACTTTAGCAAGACCATCAAAATAACATTTATTTTCCATTATTAAATTTTATCAACAGATATTCAGATATTCAATTTCCATCCTTAAGAGGCAATACCAGCTAATCTAGTAGATTTTATCTGTTCTTTTAGCCTCAACATAAAAAATTCAAGGTATTGAGATCCTGTTCACTTGAGGATTGATAGAAGTGACAAGGTTGCCTTTTATTGTAATAAAAAAGTTTCCAAACTTTCAGAAGAGCCAATAATGTATCTAGACTGTGAATCATGTATAGGCACCTTCAATGCAATTTAAATCTTATTCACTGAATATTCATCTAAATACTTCAAAATAAATTATGTAGACACAAAATTAAAAACTTTTTCACTTAAGAAATAGAAGAAGTGCACTGTGAGCTATAGATCCCAGATGTCCAGCTCATAGATCCCAAGATCTATGCCAAATAGGAGCTGACTATTCAGAAGAGTTTCATTGTCAAGAACTTACACAACTTTCTTTGCTGTAAATAATTTCACTTATCATTTAAAAGGAAAAATAATTTTTTAAATTTAAGAGTCATGTCTCTAATGTTAAAACCTCATTATAGTGTGCACATTCTTAATTCTTAAGACAAATTAGTGTGTAAGCATATCTATGTGGATGCAATTTCTCAAATAATAAGGTTGTTACACAAACATATTATGAAAAAATGAACAGGAAATATGAAGTCAAAATGTGGGTTATTTCTGGGTTATTTCTAATGGTTATTTGTGGTATTTAATGAAATTATATTGTGTCTATCTCTTTTTGAGAAAATTTCAATATTTTCATATTCATACATATACACACTGTGAAAGCTCAAGAATTTTCAAAACAGGGTACAAAATATTGATCAAAAAGTCAATTTTCCATCTTGGTTTTTGTATTAGGAAAATGACAGTTTTCATAGGTTATCTGTATTTCTCTACAATTAAAATTTAATAAACATAAAATGTAGTTAAGGACAATTGTGTCTTGTTATCGTGTATGAATTCTCAACTGTTTGCACTCCATCCACAAGGTGGCAGGCCTCTACAACACTTCACTGGAACTTGGTCAGGATGATTAAATACCCTAGTGACACAGCACCCCTGCACCTGAGAACTAGCTCCAGAGGAGTAAATGAACAAGGGTCCACAGAGACACTGTTATGCTGTGTTAGGAAAGGGAGAGTGAAAGAGAAACACACACCTCCAGCAGGACACTGTTTACTTATTCTAAAAATCCATGTTTTCTAAAAATCAAAGATTGCTTGGCTATTAAGCTGACAGTTTTAGTTCTGTAATTAAGAGGTTTTTAGAATTATAACCGCTGCTTTAATGCTGAAGTCCATAAGTGTTCAGTCGCACTGTCAAGGTCTTTTCTTTCTTCAAATAAACAAAAATTCCCTAAATATTAAATCGAATGTGAAATAAAACATTTCTTTCTGGGATGCTGATACTTCAACTACGTGACTTCAGAGGCAATGACTCTACCATGGGTAGTTTAAGTCAGTCACACAGTCATAACACAGCAAAGAGTTCGGAGAGAAGAGACAGTGTGCTTTCACACGTGGGCTTATGACTGGGCTAACAATCTGACTGGGGGCTTCAGCATTGTTCTCTCCTCGTGTTTCTCTTCCTTTTTGTTTCCCTCAAATTATTCTAAAAGTGATTTAACCTCCGCCTACTCCAGAGCTCACAGGGTATGGTGACACACACATGCACACCCCACTCCCTGCACAGCACACTCTTCTGATTTGTTCTTTTCTGCTTTGTCATGTCCTCTACCTCTAAACCAATGGAACTTCCTGCAGACCTATGAGGAAAAGAACTTTCTGATCTTCAAGATGATTTGGAGTCTTTTTTATTGTTGTTTTGGATGAAAAATTAAGAAAAGTTCCACACTATTATAAAAACGTATATGTAATTTGATAGTGAGATACATAGTGAGTTCATACTTCATGCAAAGGCTTGCATAATTGAAAACTCAGCTGATTTCATTCAAACTCATCATGATCAATTTTGTTGAGGATTTTCTGTGCTCTGCCAGCTCCCTATGCCAATTTCTAGAAGCATCTTCAGTTAGATTTTCAGGCCTCTTCAGATCACTCCCCTCTCCCCGCTATGTCCTTTTTACCCAGGCTTATTGTTTACAAGTAGCCCATCAGTTTTTACTGAGTCTGAGCTTAAACCATTGACTTGGGACCCCCACTGGGCCCTCAAAATTGTCTGAGAAACAGTCTTGCTCAGAGCATTTCAATTCCCACATAGATTCTCTACTTGGAATTCTAATTAGCATGCTAACTGAGTATGGCTGAATGGAATCATGGAAAGGGACTTTCATCCCTCTCCCAGCCAGCCTCAGCTCCCCTTCATTCCCTTATTTTTTTTCTTTCATTTTATCCTTGCCTAATTGATTGGTACTTACTTAAAGCACAAAGTGGTTGGGTTCATAATGACATATCCATTCAAACACATACCATACTGTGACTGTTCCCACCCTTTAATCCTTTCCTGTCTCCTGTCCACATTCTTGGTAGTCTCTTTAAAATTCGGAAGTTTAGCCTGGCGGTGGTGGCGCACGCCTTTAATCCCAGCACTCGGGAGGCAGAGCCAGGCGGATCTCTGTGAGTTCGAGGCCAGCCTGGGCTACCGAGCGAGTTCCAGGAAAGGCGTAAAGCTACACAGAGAAACCCTGTCTCGAAAAACCAAAAAAAAAAAAAAAAAAAAAAATTCGGAGGTTTAGCAGAGCATATTTTGTAAAATTATATTTCAATAAATTTGAAAATATAAGGAATGAATTAATTCATAGACATATGTGACCTAACAAAATTAAATCAAGAAAGATACAAACAAGTGAGACAGATCAACAAGCAACTAATAAAGCTGATCAATGACAGGATTAAATGGATTGACTACTAAATTCACCTGAGTTTTTAAAAAAGAACTAGCACAAATTCTTCAGAATAGTCCATGAAATAGAAATGGAAAGAATGTTATCATACTCATTTTTATAAAGCCAGTATTACCCAATATCAAAACCTGATGAGACACACACACACACACACACACACACACACACACACACACACACACACACACACGAGAGAGAGAGAGAGAGAGAGAGAGAGAGAACAATTTCCCTGATGAAGAGGATGAAAGAAAAAGAAAAATATTTGCAAAAAGAAGTCAACATCCCACCAAAAATCAAACACTATGAGCATATGTTACTGCATTCCAGAATGCAAGGATGGATTAGTATATACAACTCAATAAATGTCATATAGCACAAAACAGAGCTAAGGAAATAAATTAAATGATCATTTTAATTGATGTAGAAAGGTCTTTGATGGAGTCCAGCATCCCTTCATGATTAAAAACCCTGAAGAAACTAGAAGTAGAAAGAAAGTGTCTTAACATAACAAAGGCCGACTGTGCCAAACCTAAAGAACTAAAAACAGTCCCCTAACATGAGGAACAAGAAGGACAATCTCTCCAATTACATCATTTTCGTTACAGTACTTGAAATACTAGCCAGAACAATAAGGCAAGAGAAAGGGGAAGAATGATATATATTGGAAAATGAAGCAGTTATTCCTACTTGCATATGGTTTGACTCTACACTTTATCCTATGCTTAACACATCCTAAACACTTCACCAGAAAACTCTTAGAAATGATTTTTAAAAGTCCAGGAAACCAGCAAGATATAATCAATACCAAATTTGGCAGCATTTCTATTACATTAATGGTCATGTTGAGAAAAGTCTAGGGCAACAACCCTATTCAAAATAGTTTCAGAAACTATTTCAAAAAAAAATTATATTCCTGGCCTTTCATCCATCAGCTGTTCAGCCTAAATTCTATGTTGTGTGATCTGAGTTACTCTTGTATCCATTCCCTTCTGCAAACTGTTCTAACTTCTGTTTGATTGTTTGTGATGTGATGTGTATGTGTGTGTGTGTGTGTGTGTGTGTGTGTGTGTGTGTGTGTGTGTGTATGTGTATGTGTGTGTGCACTTTTGTCCTTGCATCCATACATGCAAATACAGAGGCCAAAGAGGAGGGTAGGTGGCTTCCTTTACTTCTCTCCATTTCTCTCCTTGAATGACAAGCTCCTATTACAATCTCCATTGCTCTCAGTATGCCACAGACACATTAAAACAACAAGTTTACATGGAGTCCATGGAAGCCACAACATCGATCTTGTCACGGGAAATCTGATTACATTTCCTCTCTGAGAAGAACTCCAAGTCTTTCCCAAAAGGTTAGATTAAATCTCAAACCTCTCACACCATTTGATAGACAGTGTTGTCCATCCTCAGAGTCACTGTTAACCAGTTTGTCTATAATCTAGATACCCTAGCACATGCACAGTGACACCTCCATCTTTTCCTTCCCACCACTGGAGGAGCTATGCTGTTTTTAATACACATTTCATAGAGCTTGAGTTGGCCATCTCCAACTTACTTTATTAATGTGCTGTTTTAACACTTCTGTATCAGAAGCTAAAGCACCAGGTACAACTTTTGTTAGTGGTGTGTGTGTGTGTGTGTGTGTGTGTGTGTGTGTGTGTGTGTGTGTGTGTGTTAGTGCACTTTTGTCTATTCATCCATGACTGCAAATGCAGAGGCCAAAAGAGTATGTTAGGTGACTCCTTCTATTTTTTGGGACAGGGTCTCATTTTTTTTACATGTGTTCTGGGGATGTGAACTCAGGTCCTCTTGATTTTATAGTAAGCACTCTTACCCACGAAGCCAACTCCTCAGGTACAAGTACTACTCTGCTTACTTAATCTATGTTCGTTTGTAGACCACATAGAGTACAAATTCTTCAAGTAGGACAGTGTTTATGAGGGGGCCAACTTTTCACTGAAGTCTGACGATGGTTTCAATTTCTAATGCATTTCACTCTTTATGAAGTATTAATGATGAAGGACAATGCTAGATCATCAGAAACAGCAGTTATAAATCATAATAAAATATTTATTTTTAGATATCAAAACCAGATTTAACATGTAGTGCTTAGTACTAACCACCATTTGTCATGGGGTTATTGTAGTTATTGAGCAGGAATGACAAAAATCATAAAATATGGGTCTGTAGGAATGACTAAGCTATTAAGGGCACTGGCTGAGCAACAGTGAGGACCAGAGTGAGGAACCCAGCATCTATGCAACAAGCTGCACAAGGGGATCTGACACACTCTTCTGACCCTCATGCCAGCACAGGCATGGCCACCCTTACACATGCACGTGTATATACTCATGCCTAAACACATGCATACACCAAAATCTTTTAAGAATTATAAACACATCAAGCCATCAACATTACTGCCACAATTTCCCACTCAAATAGCTTTTTTTCTGCCATCATATTGTAAACTAAAATTGTCTCTTAGATTTTGCAATTAAGTATAAATAACATTTTACTGTAACGTGTTTACCAAACTGGTTCCAGAAACAGATTTGTTCACCTTCTCTTCATGTCTTTTATTATATTTCCATTTGCTTTAAAAAAGATTAATGTTTCCAAAACTCTCTGTTTTGATATGATTGTTCACAAAAGCATCCAGTTTTAGAGAAACAATATTATTACTGAATCTATGTAGTATACAAAATTCTGCTTACAAACTTCAATTTAATCTCACACAATTATTAGATCTCCTCCCAAAGTTTGTGATAAAATTGTAACATCCCACAATTAAAGATGGCAATATGGAATGAGAGCCATGATTCCACGTACACATCGTATTCCATAGGTAGAGGTAATTTAATTCCTCCCTTGTGATGTGAACCACATCACAAGACATCTACTTCAGTTTTCACTCCCAGGAATTATTGTACACTTTTATGCCATCATTATGTCTGCTTTGACTCAGCTGCATGATGATTTATTCATTGTGTGCAATTAGACATCACAATTATAATGAGGAGGATGTTGGATTGCTTTGCACTGGAGTTATTATTAGGCCCTGCACATTTGGTACAGAGTTTGTTTTGTGACTGATTTATGCATGTCTGCAGCCGCTGGTTAGTTTAGACACATTGTTCTTACAAAGGTACAATATTTGGCTTCGCTGCTGAATATTCCAAGTTCCAATAGAAGAACCTGCAGTAAACAAAGATTTGTGCCAAGTCTTAACAGGCAATATTGCCTGAAGTTTGTGATTGGACTACTTCAAATGCTGATAGTTCAAGGTAACAATCTTCTGTCTTCATGGGGCAAACAGATAACACTCATTTTCACTGACAAATATAAACTACAATGACTGCAAAATCATATACATATACATACACACACACACACACACACACACACACACACATATATATATATATATATATATGGTTACCAAATACCCTAAAACTCCTCATGACTGC
Organism: Peromyscus californicus insignis; assembly: GCF_007827085.1. Classification (NCBI taxonomy): domain Eukaryota; kingdom Metazoa; phylum Chordata; class Mammalia; order Rodentia; family Cricetidae; genus Peromyscus; species Peromyscus californicus. The sequence continues at coordinate 74,830,418 of NW_026294469.1, read as the reverse complement.
TGCGTCGAGTCTCGTACCCAGGCTCATGGAAACTCACACTTTACAAAAGTGCAAAGGGAGATCCTCAATGATTAAAAATCAAAGCTAAGTTGATTTCAACTAAAGCAATTATTTTGGCCTAAAACACTGAAGGCACAGATTAATATTCTATACTATTCTATGCACTTATGCATATAGAGCCTTCCTACTGATGCAAGTTAAATGACTAAGTCAGTAATAAGAGTCCATTACAAATAATTTTCAAATATTAAAGTGTTTTGGCTGCTGTTTTTTTTACAGTACAGTTGAAACCAAAGGAAAGTTTTAAGAGAAAAGATGTGGAAGATGGAGGGGAAGATGGAGAGAGAGAGGGCTTATTACTCTTAATACAATTTTGTATCATTTTCCTTGCCTCCCTGGAGGAGGAAATATATTTAAACCTTTTACCTATTCTACACTATAATTCCCATTACCTGGAAAGTGCACTATGGAACAGTCTAGTCATTCCTTATAACAAAGTGGCAGGTTTAACTAGCTCATATTAAGATATGATATTAAATATGCATCATCTTATTACAGCTTTTGTTTAAACAACAATCCTTTTGTAAATAGCTGACCTCAGATTTTTCCCTGAAACTATCTGACATTAATTTTTAAATTATAAACACACATCCATTTGCCAAAATCATATCCACATGGGGATGCTTCACTGTTGTTTTGCAATAATAAAAATTACTTAATTTGAAAGATAATTTCTTTATGTAGAAAAGGAATACAGAGTCATAATTTACAAAAATGGGCATGAATTTAGGTAAAGCACAATTAGTTAAAATTGCATATATACAGCCTTCAAGTAAACTCACTATTGCTTTTATACTCTCAGCAACAACTCCTCAATTACATAAAAATTAAAAGAGAAATAAGTCAACTGTAATAAGATAAATAGCAACATCCTCCCAGGGCACATTCCCTAGCCTGTTGTAGAATATCATTTTAAGATGTATTACATTTGTTTATGCTGTGGAACATTTGTTCAATGAAGCAAAGATGAGTTGCATTCTTCTATGTTGCATTTGTTTAACTCTGTGAAGCTGTGTTACTTTGCCTGTCTAAAACACTTGATGCTCTAATAAAGAGCTGACCGGCCAATAGCAAAGCAGGAGAAAGGATAGGTGGGGCTGTCAGGCAGAGAGAATAAATAAGAGAAATCTGGGAGGAGAGGAGAAAGAGCAAGAGAACAAGGAGAAGGGGATGCCAGGGACCAGCCACCCAGCCACTCAGTCAGCTATGGAGTAAGAGTGAAAGTAAGTAATACAGAAGTAAGAAAAGGAAAAAGCCCAGAGGCAAAAGGTAGCCTGGCTAATTTAAAGTTAAGAAAAGCTGGCTAGCGACAAGCCAAGCTCAGGCCAGGAATTTATAAGTAAGAAAACGTCTCCATGTGTGATTTATTTGGGATCTGGGTGGAGGGTCTCCCCGAAAGAGCAAAGAGTAAAGAACTTAAGGGTGAAAAACAACCAACAACACTAGCCCACCAATAATAATCAAAGAAAAAGAGGCCATCAATTTGAGAGAGATCGGGGAGGTTGAGGTGTTTTAGTCTAATTTCTCTGTTGTGATAAACACCAGGATCAAAAGCCAGGTAGAAAGGGTTCACTTGTCTTACATGTCACTATCACAACTGATCACTGAGAAGTCAGGGCAGGCACTTCAGGCAGGAGCCTGGAGTCGGGAACCGACTCAGACACCATGGAGGAGCACTGTACCCTGGCTTACTCCCCATTTCCTTCTCAGCTTGCTTTCTTATTCTACTCAGAGCCTGCTGCTCAGGATTGGCATCCAATTCAGACTGGGCCTGACCTCATCAAACATTAATTAAGAAAATTCTTGCCCCCCAGACTTGCCTACAGGCCACCTAATCAGAAGAATTCAGTAATCAAGATTCCTTTTCCCCAGATGACATTACTTGGTGTGAAGTTGACAGAAAAACAACAAAATTAAAATAAACAATACAAAACAAATAAAAAAAACCCAACAACTAGCTCCAGGATACTGTAAAAATGAGGATTTGCCCATTGGAACTTGTCGCACAAAGTCCATCAACTCCTAAGTGGCCACTGGGCAGTAAGGGGTGGAGAGATTCCACTGTGGCCAATTCATAGCTACACCTGTGGCATAACACAGCAATCAGATGACTTAAGCAGTGGCATATTTAGAGCCATATTGATTAATTGTTTTCTGATATTATAAATGAATTGTAATTATTCCACCAGAGAAAACAATGTGAGTAAACTTATTTACTTAAATACAATTGATCTCTTCAGAAAGTCTTAGTTTTAGCTTTTAATGTTTTACTAGATCAATACATATTCCATGTAGAAAAGGCAAAAAACTAGTAATAATCTAAAATTATTAGTAAAAACTGAATTCTATTATCTTCTACATATATGTAGAAGTGGATATTTCATGTTAAATATTTATCCACTATACTTGCAAGAATATGTGTATAGTGTAGATGGCTTTTGTTAACTGCTTTATTTTAGCATCTTATGTTAAAAATAGTTTGATACAGTTCTCAACTACAATATTATCTTAATAAAGAGCACATGCATTTTCAGAACCATTTAACTATTCAACTTAATAACGTCACATTGGGCTATCAATTTAATCCCAGGCTTGGGAGGTAGAAGCAGGCAAATGTCTGTGAGTTTGAGGTCAGCTTGGTCTAAATAGAGTTTCAGGCCAACAAGGGTTCTCCCAAAACAAACAAGCAAACAAGAAATGTCTCATATTATTTGTTTAGTTTTATTTTAATATTTATATTTTATTTTAATTATGCATGTGTGTGCATATATGCACATGTGAATGCAGGTGCCTGTGGTCTGTGATATTCATGAGAGCATCAGACATCTTGGAGCTAAATGGTATACATAGCTGTGATTCTCTTAGTATGGGTGTAGGGAACTGAACTTGAAATCTCAACCACAGCATATGAGCTCTTAACCACTGGGTCATCTTTCCAGCTCCAATCTTCAATGTTTTAAACAGATGATTTGCTAGTGTATAAATATAGTTAATGTTAAAGGTATTTTAAAATGTAATGGTACATATTTTGATATGTTGTATTGAATTGTCCCTCATGAAAGTTGTTTTCCTAATAGAACTACAAAAGCTTTCACCTCACTTTGTATCTTAGTTGGGGTTTCTATTGCTATGAGGAGATATCATGATTACAGCAACTCTTATAAAGGAAAACATTTAACTGGTGTTGCTCACTTAAAATTCATAGGTTCAGTCCATTGTCATCAAGGTGAGACATGGCTGAGTGAAGGCAGACATGGTACTGTAGGTGTAGCTGAGAGTCCTATGTCTTGCAGGCAACAGGAAGTGGTCTGAGTGTCACACTGAGGGAAGCTTGAGCAAAGAAATCTCAAAGCCAGCCCCCACACAATTCCTCCACATGGCCACACCTCCTAATAGTGCCACTCCCTTTAGGGGCAATTTTCTTTCACATCACTATACTTTTCCATCTCCAAACTGGGTTCTTCATTTTCTAAACTAATCTGGTGGATGAAGATCAAATGTCATGACTGACTGCACACCCTTCTGTTACTGCTGTATCTAGGCTCATTTCCTACATAGAAGGCCACATGTACTACTTCATGATTAACTATTTACTTCTTTTTTCCTTTTATAATACAGTAATCATCCTTCTCTTACTGCACTATTAAGTTTTTATTTCTTTTTTTTGTTTGTTTTTTGTTTTTTGTTTTTCGAGACAGGGTTTCTCTGTGTAGCTTTGCACCTTTCCTGGAACTCGCTTTGGAGACCAGGCTGGCCTCGAACTCACAGAGATCCGCCTGGCTCTGCCTCCCGAGTGCTGGGATTAAAGGCGTGCGCCACCACTGCCCGGCAAGTTTTTATTTCTTATAGAGTTGAAAAAAAGGATTTATTTTGAGGCTGCTCATCCATTCATCTTTCCCTTTGCATTTCAGCTACAATAGTTTCTCATCAATACAAATATTAAATATCATACATTTAAATTTAGTGATATTTATCACCTATATTATGTTTTGTGTCTACTTTAGAAAGACTTGCCAAAATGTGACATAAATTCAGGAATTTTCTCAGCAAATTTTATGTACTGTTGATATTTAAATCTATGCCATCTGGTATTTATGTTTCTGTATGACATATATGGTAAATATTTCCTACATTAATAAAGTGCTGTTAATCTACTTGAAACACAGCAATTTATAATGGTGTGATATTGAAATCTACCTCACCAAGACATCAATTTATACTTTGGAATAATCATAACTGATGGCTTATCTTTCTCTACAACATACAAGTTGGTTGGTGAAACACAGGTTGAATATGGTCACTCTGGGGCTCAGTAATGATCCCATGTTTGTTGTTGTGCCTGACATCAATCTTTCTCGGAAAAAAAGGTTACTATTGAATAAACATCATAGTGATATCTGTGCTTACTCTAGGTTGCATGCTCACATCTAAGGTTTTGGGTCTCAGAACTGCAAATAAGAGAGAACATGCAGAATTTGTCTTTGGGGGTTGGATTATCCCACTCAATCTTTTTTAGGTCCATCAATTTACCTGCAAATTTCATGGTTTAATTTTTATTTACAGCTCAATAGTACTCCACCATGTATATATACCACATTTTCATTATCCATTAATCAGTTGAAGGACTCATTGCAATGTGAAATAGTGGAACTTATGTCCTGGGGGCAACCAACAGCTGTCTAACTAGGAGGGAATTAAAATGTGGTTCTGTAAACCTAGTCTATTATTCATGAACTATGAGGTCATGGACCCTAGAGGAGAACCTACTACTGCCACTTTCTTGAGCCAGTATCCTTTACAACTGCATTCTCAATATTTATCCTCATATCCACAGTTGAGTGTAGTTCTCACTTCTCATCAAAGAAGCATCTTTTTTCAGCAGATAGAAACTATAATTGTTAAAATTGCAGAGAGCCTCTGGCTGTGAGTTTCCTGGCCACAATTGATAAGTCTACAACACAACTCCAGCACCTCAGGCTCCAGAAACACCACAGTAAAACTGTAAGAGCTGGAGGACTAGAATGTCTTCTATGATAGGAAAGATGCTCCTCCCATAAAAATCTCAATAATATGGTTGTTTAAATAAGACCTGCACAATGACAACACTAGTTAACAAATCACCAGAAATCTTAAAACACCAACCAGTGATTTTCATATAATCTCTGTGAGTTAGAAGCCAAGGACAGGATCACCACACAAGCTGCAATGCAGACATCAGCTGTAGCTTTGATCTTCAACTTTCTGCTAAGAGTCCCTTCCCCAGATTTTTAGATTATGTGGGACTCAGGTTCTTGGAGTTGTCTGACTCAGTTCCTCATTTCCTCACTTGTTGGCGGCCAAAAAACTCTTTGAATTCCAGGGTCTGATGTGCTAAGAAGCAACTAGTTCACACAGGGCTCCTCTAGTGTCAGCTGGATAACTGGATTATGTTTCATTTTCATAGAGTTCCCTGGTTTGGTCAGGTGTTCTGAGATGGTCTTCCACTGTATCACCTTATAACTATTTGATAATGGATAAACATTCTCAGGGAAATTTTGTCATAGAATACAGACTTAGTGCCATTCACATCGGAAGACATCTGCAGGTTCTGCTGTACTGTGGGTATTCCATCTGTAGGTTCTGCTGCACTGTGGGTATTCTATCTGCAGGTTCTGCTGTACTGTGGGTATTCTATCTGTGGTTCTGCTGCACTGTGGGTATTCTGTCTGTAGGTTCTGCTGCACTGTGGGTATTCTATCTGTAGGTTCTGCTGCACTGTGGGTATTCTATCTGTAGGTTCTGCTGTACTGTGGGTATTCTATCTGTAGGTTCTGCTGCACTGTGGGTATTCTATCTGTAGGTGCTGCTGTACTGTGGGTATTCTATCTGTAGGTTTTGCTGTACTGTGGGTATTCTATCTGTAGGTGCTGCTGCACTGTGGATATTCCATCTGTAGGTTCTGCTGCACTGTGGGTATTCTATCTGTAGGTTCTGCTGCACTGTGGGTATTCTATCTGTAGGTTTTGCTGCACTGTGGGTATTCTGTCTGTAGGTTCTGCTGCACTGTGGGTATTCTGTCTGTAGGTGCTGCTGTACTGTGGGTATTCTGTCTGTAGGTTTTGCTGCACTGTGGGTATTCTATCTGTAGGTGCTGCTGCACTGTGGGTATTCTGTCTGTAGGTGCTGCTGTACTGTGGGTATTCTATCTGTAGGTTCTGCTGCACTGTGGGTATTCTATCTATAAGTGCTGCTGTATTGTGGATATTATATCTGTAGGTGCTTCTGTATTGTGGATATTGTAGATTGTTTTCAGACTATGAGAATTTTTTTTTTACCTCATCTAAGAATGGATCTTTACATTTCCCTTGCAATGCTAAGGATATTCTGTGCAATTTTATCAGAAATAAACTTACTATTTTGACTTGTCTTATAAGTTGATCTGAACCACATGTACTATGTTACTTGAGAAAATGATTGTAAATAATTTCCATGTTATCTTAAAGTGTTCAGTATTTTAAAAATATCTTTTACTTGCTTATCTGTTTACAACACACATTCCCTGCTCACCACTCAAGTACTGAAAATGTGTAAAAGCTGTACATGAGAGCAGAACAGTAAATAGCTTTCTAGAAGTGAGAATTGTCCTGGCTTATTGGATGCACCCATTCCTATTACTGAATTCACATACAAACCCAGAGCAAGAATGATTCTGAAAAGGCAACAGGTAACTAATCCTGAACAGGTGGGATATACCAGGGTCCTCAGTTTACCCATATTGGCATCAAGTTAATGTTAAGTAAGTACTTCTGCCATAATTAGTTATGAATATGTATATATATATTCAAAGTTAAATACTAAATATAATCCTTTTAATTAGATGATTCCTCAGGATAAAGTCAGTGACTATGCAAAGTGATGTAAATATATTAAGCTGTATTATTAGAAAAACATTGACATAAGACAGTAAGCTAAAACTCAATTTATCACTGATAATTCTATTTAAGAATGACCCAGAATTATTTTCCATGATGGTATAGATATGCCTTTTCTTACTGTCCAATTCCTGAACATGGAGGCAGCTATATAGTGTTCGTTCTGGGTGTGTTATTCTTAACAAAGTGCATAGCTGTCACAAACAACAGCACATGCCACAACTCTGGTGATGTCTCTGGTGAGAGTTAAAGCAGCTGAAATAGAAAGCATTCTTTCTGCTTCATGGAGCCACCTAAAGGAGGTGATTTCGCAGCCTTCACTGTGGGGAAATCTCTTTCCATTTCTGGGATCTGGGGTCTTTTGACAACTAGTTTTATTTTTGTGACAGATACAGTCACACAAGACAGACTTTGTAATAACGGGCTGGTGCATGCTAAACCTCTGCTGATGTGACAATGAACCCATGTCCCTGTGATAAACTCGTTTTTCCCTTTACTGCAATTAATTCAGATGAAAAAAAAGTTTGATAATTTAAACATGTGTGTTTGTGTGTGTGTGTGTGTGTGTGTGTGGTGTGTGCATGCACATGAGCGCTCACGCACACGTGCTGTGCATGATTGATAAATAAAACGCTGATTGGCCAGTAGCCAGGCAAGAAGGATAGGGTAGGCGGGACAAGGAGAGAGGAGAATTCTGGGAAGTGGAAGGCTGAGGCAGGGAGCCGCTCCCAGCCGCCATGATGAGAAACAGATGTTAAGATATGGTAAGCCACGAGCCACGTGGTAACTTATAGATTAATAGAAATGGGTTGATTTAACATATAAAAACAATTAGCAAGAAGCTTTCCACGGCCATAAAGTTTAAAAGTAAATGTCTCTGTGTGTTTACTTGGTTCTGTCTGAGCGGCTACAGTCCCAGGATGGACTGGAGATAACTTCAGCTACGTGTGTGTGTGTGTGTGTGTGTGTGTGTGTGTGTGTGTGTGTGTGTGTGTGTGTGTATATTTTCAGTCATCATATTGGTAGATCACATTAGTAGATCCTGCAGAATGTGGTCATTTTAATTTTACTTATGTCTTATAGTAATGTGATGGTAGTATGTTATGCTCTCTAATTTTTAACACCCTTGTCCTCAGTGCCCTCTTTAGGGCAGAATGTCTAACCCAGAATGCCTCAAAGGTAGCAAAGTAACATTATGAGTCAGATGTTCGGTCCTTGCCTCAATTCAATTAATACATTACCAAGAATAGGGTAGAAATATGCAGGAAAGATGATTAACTTCTCTGGACATTTATCTAGTTCTGAGCTTATAACATGTGAAGACATGGGATAGATGATTTCTAAACCCTGCTTTAACTCAATAAAGCATTTTACTTTCCTGATGTAGGTACAACTGGATGCACTCTTGTAGTTCATTTGGGAACCCTAAGAAAATACACCATCTTCTATGTGGTCTATGATCAACAGAAGTGTATTTCTCACAGTTCTGGATGTAGGAAACACAGGCATGGAGACACCAGCAAAGTCGCAGTCTCATGAGGACCCAGTTTCTCCATTTCAAGTCTTTGCACTCCAGCCTTGTTCAGCAGAGAGAGAGAGAGAACTCAGACTCTGACTGAGCACTTTTTCATGAGAAGACGAAAATGCCCCACAGTCACCTCACAAAGTCCCCGTTTCTTTATTCTATCATGCTGGGGTTGATGGTCTCAACATTTGAACTTTGAGGAGACAAACCTGTTTTTTTGTGTGTTCTCATGTATATATTTGTTTGGGCATATAATTACATTATGTGTTTTGTCATTAAAAAAATATCTGTATAGCCATGGCTGTTGTTTGAATATTGTTTGTCTATTCTTGCTGGGGTCTAATTTCTATGGTGAGGTATTTAGAAGACGAAGATTTATTTATTTTGGCTTAGTTTTAGGAATGGAGTCTCTGGGAGGTGATTAAAATTAATTAATCATCAGTGTAGAGGCGAATCATTGACTCCAGGAAGCCTCATATAAAACAGGAGAGAGACAGTGCACACATAGAAACTCATACACATATGCTGTGGGATGTTCTGCATGGCAAATGTGTTGCTGGTTAGTCAATAAATAAAACACTGATTGGCCATTGGCTAGGCAGGAAGTGTAGGCGGGACAAGGAGGAGAATAAAGCTGGGAAGTGCAAGGCTGAGTCAGAGAGACACTGCCAGCTGCCATGATGACAAGCAGCATTTGAAGATGCCGGTAATCCACAAGCCATGTGGCAAGGTATAGATTAATGGAAATGGATTAATTTAAGCTGTAAGAACAGTTAGCAAGAAGCCTGCCACGGCCATACAGTTTGTAAGCAATATAAGTCTCTGTGTTTACTTGGTTGGGTCTGAGTGGCTGTGGGACTGGCAGGTGAGAGAGATTTGTCCTGACTGTGGGCCAGGCAGGAAAACTTTAGCTACACACATAATCACACAGTGTCCATACACACACTTCTGTGGATACATGCACACAGGTACACATATAATCTCTATGCTATTCTTTGTCATGCGATGCTCTGTGCCACTTTCAGACACTGCCATTCATCACTGAAACAGGCATAAATTCTGCACATCCATTACTCTAAACTCCAAATTCACCTCTTTATGACAGATGCAATCTATACATATTGTGTTATTAGCAACAGACAACAGAATAATATACTACGAACAAAAACAACTACAGTCATCACCATCGTTCACACTGCAATTCCAGATTTGCTGCCAAACTCATGTTACATAAAGCCATATTAAGTGAGGAACTTGAAACTTCTTCAATGAATCACCTTGACAGATATATAGGAATATCCCTGGAATTATTCTAAACCACTCAATTTCAAATAGAAGCCCACTATGCATTTTCTTATAGTTTCTGCACCTTATCTAGTAGAAATTGGTTTCAATAATACATGCACTACACACACAGTTCATTTCGTGACTTCCTCCTTCTGTGCACAAACGCAATCCTGAACAATAGCAAATAAAGGAAAGCAAAGCATTGTGATAGAAATCTTTAGGAATATTTAATCTTCTAATGATGTTATAGTAAAATGCAACCTACAGGGTCATTTACAAGTGAGGAATTATTTTTGAACAGTTCTAGAATCTGCAAAGTCCAAGAGTGACATACCAGCATATTCAGTACATGGTAATAAGCAGGTGATCGGTCAAAACACCACACTTGGGCCTCACACATTGGGAGAAGGGGTAGAACCACTTTCTGAGGATACTGTCCATGATGCCCAAGCTCATCAATGAGTGTTTGTCTTTGAAATCTAATCCTTTGCAAGGGTCCCACTTCCTAAAGGCTTCATATTGGTTATTAGAATTTTTAACAGATGGAATTTGAAGGATTTATAGAAATCATCCCCCCTTTCACTTGACAAACTGACCATATTTTGTGCAGCAACAGAGAACATTCAGTAAGACAAACAAGTAAACCCAGATCACACACCAAGACTTTAGCAAAAACTTATTGTGAATGAATGTAATAATTGCAGAAACCATTATTATAACACCCCTCATTCCAAGACAAGTAAACATTTGCTCCTATGGAAGAACTTAACGGGTTGGGTGGACCTTCCGTCAATCTTGAAGGAGCATCCTGTATCCTATGAACTGACTGTTAATTGATACTCACTAAATGGCTTTAATATCTCATATAGTCACAGGCACTGAAATGCTATATTTTCGCTCAACTATACTTAGGTAGGTTCATAGCATGACATAACATACCATGTCTTATATGCATGCAGATTTATAGATACATAGAATTCAATAATACATTTCAGAGGTCGAAGGAACTTTAGGTGTTAGCTGAAATGTCCTGCTATCCCACATATTGTCAGTCTTTCCAATAGATTATTTTCCCCACAAAAATACCAAAGTGTAAACTATGAGGTTTTCATTTTGATAACTGTAGCATCCCATGTACCTAATACCTTTTTTGTATAATTATTACAAGTCCTTTAATTATACAGCTAAATGTGTTTCCCTCATAAAATAAAGTTATTGCCTCATCTTGCACTTGAGTAAAATAAAACCTTGAATCATAGTAGATGTTTTAAATTTAGCAATATATTTTTCATTTATCTGTATTAAATTTTATAGCACAGATAAAAATTGCAGACTTTTCATGATATTTAAGAGATCCCATAGTAGTTTGCCATTCCATATTTTTGACAGTAAATTAGATAGGGGATCTCAGTAAGTCATGATTCTAAATTGAAAAGAATATTTTAAAATTTTCTCACACTGGGGGTCAGGTTAGATGGCTGAGCATCTGAAAATGTGTTTGCTACACAAGTCTGATGATATGTTTGGACTCTGGAAGGAAGGAACCAACTCCACAATGTTGTCCTCTGACTGCCACGTATGTATGACAGGACACCCCCACCACTCATGCACACATATCATACAAGCCTTAGCAATATGGAAAACATAAAACCATCACACAAAATCATGGTTAATTCTAGCCCATCAATGTGAATATTATCTGAACATCTCTTGTTGTAGTGAGAATACTTATTATTCATTTCTTAGCATTTCACAAGAGAAAAAAATATATCATCATTGACTAGGTGCAACAGTTCTATAATGCACATATACTTCAAAATATCATGTTACATATGGCAAATGAATAACACGTTATGTAAACAAAATAAAGTAAACAGAATGCTGAGGCCAAAATATCTAAGATGATAGATCTCATATCAACTGTATTCCACAAAACATATAAACTGTAATTAACACTTTTAAAATTCAGACTCTAGAAGACACTTATCAAAGGCACACTGCACTGAATGTGGTTGAGCAATGTAACACGAGTCACCAAAAACTACACTAAGAATTTTTTCATATTCTGGTCTAGAAAATATGCGACTATTTTTCAAATACTATGATGAAATAAGGATCCAAGACCTCCAGCATTTTAACCAACCACTGAGATGAAGACAGAGACTTCATCGTGTATAAACAGCCCACAGGTGGGCAGGATAGCGAACTCATTAACTCAGAGAATGGCCCAGCTGCATAATTGGAAAGGAATTTAAAGACAAAAGTATTTGGGTGTTTTGTAAAATAATTGTCCAAAACTTTCAACAACTCCAAACTAAAAATCTTGGCACCCTGTGCTGTTTACAACAAGAGATGTCTTAGAAGGCTCTGGACTCCTTTTCTCTCTTTTCCATTTAAGCAAAATGCATAGCTTCAAAATATAAAACTCTTTCTTACCCTTTAAAGCTGAATTTCTTGGGATTTTATTTCATTTGCTTATATTTGTGAACCACGAAATAGCCTAAGCTCCCTGAGAATGTCCTAATGTATCTGTTTATACAGCTTATTATTTATTAAACTGTAATTTTCAAAATTAAAAATTGAAAAACAAACATGAACTTTTCAGTAACTTTAAAGATCATTAAGTCACTTAAGCATCTTCTGAATTTTTTCCCCAATTCTCTGCCTTCCCAAGCAGTTCTCTCTCCCCTTACTTTAATTGTGACTCTGCAGTTGCAAGCCTGTCCAGATAAAAAGAGTCTGCAACGGATGTGTACCAAAGCTAACGTCTCAAACATTTTATGAAGTTTCGAAAAACAATATTTAAACTCAAGCTTCATCAGAAACTGCAGCATCACCCGAATATACTTGGGAAGAGCTAAACAAACTGAAGGCCAACAAAATCCATCATTTCCCAGTGGAAGAGAACGCACTCGCTTAAGCGAGGTTATGATGCACATACGGAAATAAGTACTCAGAATGTGATATGCAACTCTCACTGCATCGGAATGAGGGAAAAGGAGCCTCACTGGTTTTAACCACTTATTAGGGAACACCCTGCTGTGCCCAAGCTGCATGAAGAAAACCCCATTAGCAGCTGAGGAGCCTGGTAGGCTGGGACACTTCTGAAGGACAAATAGTCAAGTAAGGGAAGCTTACGTTCTTGAAAGGATGTGAAGAGCATCTGAAACCTGCTGTTGCGACTGCCCTCGTCTGCCCACATGCGGATCACCCCCAGGCCCGTGCGCAGCATCACGTCATTAGCCACCGTGCTGCAGAACTTGGCCTTCAAGTCCTCCACCGAGCTGCTCCCGTCATACACCGCCACGAAGTTCCTCTTGCATTCATTTGAATTCTGCATCTCATAGTCCAAGAAACGTAAGTAAATCTGTAAAACAAAGATAAAACAATCTGTGCACTTCAAAAATGTAGAGCAATGCTTGGACCTCCTCTTTTCTTTTCAGTCTCACAAGACAGCCTTGATTGCAATCAGCCCCATTATTTTCCCTTGTGGTCCACAGGCAGATAAACTAGTGCAAAGCAAATTATCTTTAATATTTCTTTACAAGTGTTATTATGCTGTTAAAAAAAAAAAAACTTAGCTGCGCCATTTCCTTTAGCTAAGTATTTTTTGCCCAGATGATTCTGACATCATTCTGTGATGTATCTGAAATCAGCTATTAGCTTTCAAAACTTACATGCTATTTAGCTTTGGATATGGAAGTACTTTAAATATTTCTTTATGCATTCTTGTTCAAGTGCCCTTGTGTTTTGTTTAATGTATACAAAGAACAATTTACATTAACACTAAAGGAAAACAAAACATATTGAAAGACAGCTTTTGATTTTAATCTAAACAATTACTCTTATTCAGCTTTGCAGTGGAGCGTATCAAAATATTTTAAAAGGCCAATCTAGCTATTTTCATCATACTTAAAATCAGGCCACTTAGCTCAATCTCTGCAAATAAAAGTTAAATTAGCATTTAGCACTTAGTGAGTACAATGTACCATGACACCAATTCATATGTCATCATTAAACGCTCCCAACAATTTTGTGACTAACATGTCGGTGTCCTCAGATGTGACAACTCAGGCTCACAGAATAGAAACTACAAGTCAGATGTGAGACGTCTGACTCCACAGTCTACACTCCTTCCTCAAGGACACACTGTGTCTAACACACTGGTTCTTGGTAAGGAAAAGTTATCTAACTCTCTTCCAATGTGTATTCAGAATCACAAGTGATTGATTCCAGCAGGATCAGAACAAAGAATGTGTTTGTTCATTCATCCATCCTTTCAGCAACATCCATAGCCTCGATGTTCAGTTGGTCACAGTCACAGTTAAAGGCATTGTGCAAATGTGTAAACAAGGAACGAAGCACTGAAAACATGTGTTCAAATCAAGACACCTATATAGAATGTAAAACTATAGGAATTCTATACAATAAATGTAAATGAAACAAATTAGTGAAGGTGCAATAAGAACAGTATCTGAATGAAACTTGCCTCCTTTGAACACATTGATTGCTTGTTTATATTTTATTTTGTAATCATGCATATCTATAGGCTATTTTGTTTAAATTAGATTACTTCACCTAGCATGCATACAAACTAAAGGTATACATTTATTTTAAGTTCACTTTCATCTTTCTATATTCATTTTTTTGTTGTTATTTCAAAAACTATGAAATTTATGGGACAACTTTTCCCCCAGATCTGGAAATGTCTATCCTAAGTTTAAAATTTCATTATTTTAGTTAATACAAAAATATTATTGCCCTTGCATGTTATTATAAAATAGACATTGGGCCGGGCGGTGGTGGCGCACGCCTTTAATCCCAGCACTCGGGAGGCAGAGCCAGGCGGATCTCTGTGAGTTCGAGGCCAGCCTGGTCTCCAAAGCGAGTACCAGGAAAGGCGCAAAGCTACACAGAGAAACCCTGTCTCGAAAAACCAAAAAAAAAAAAAAAATAGACATTGGACCCTGTAGTTTCTCTTAAAAATCAGTTGTATGCCTTGTCTCCTGAAACAAGATTTTTCAACAATCTCCTAAACACTCCGTGTGTCTGTCAGGTTCAGTCTCTGCCATGTGTTTCCAGTCTCAACCCAGCCAAACATAACACTTTTACATACAAAGTCAATGATCCCATGCCTCCAGCCCAAATCCTCACCTGAGGCATAGTACAACCATTGAGAAACCTTGCTCAGGCAAAGTCTTCCCTCTCCTTCCAACAGTGTGTTTCTTTTCCAACACCTCAAGCTTTGTGCTCCAGGGGCAAACTTTAACTTGAAGGAATTGGTCCCTACTGTTTGTAGCAACTTCTTCCCAGTGTATCAAGGTTAAGCTCAGTTGCTATATTCCCAGGAAACAACCCCCTACTAGGCTGACTCCCTTATTCCATAAGTCTTTACCTTTACACCCTCCAGACTCTATTAGAACTGAACATATTTCACGCTACAGTTCCTGTGACACTTCCTTTCTACGCAACTAACCAGAACTCTCATTTTCTTTACTAATTTCATTTGTTCAGCATTCATCATGTATTTATTGGCTGTCCACAAACCCAACATTGTTTTAAGTGTTATAAATAATAAATAAGCACACGTTACCTTCAATAGTAAGAGATGTTTAAAATAACTCTCAAAATAAACTATGACATAGATCTAAAGAATATGAAGTATAAGAAAATATATTGTAGACCTGTGTGAGCTGGAAATGAACTGTGATAGCTCGCACCAGATCACCCTGACATAACTTTGAGGAGGAAGAACAGACATAGAGAGATATGAGGAGATAAATTGAACAACTATGGACAATTGGAGTTTTACTCTGATTTTCATACAACAAAGCTTTCATATGTAGGATTTCTGTAACTTCCCAGCCACTCTGGATGAATTTTAAGTTAGCTGACTCATCAACACCACACACAGCATATAGTCTAAGGAAGTACCCTCTGTCACCATGTCCAGGTCATTGCTTTATGTTATTTGACAAAAATACTAACTACTACTCCCATCATCCATGGGGAGTTTATTCTTTCCAGCATAATAAAATTCCTGAAGTTATCCATTGTATCCCAGAAATGCCCAGATTAAGAAAGCCTGATTTTGTTTTGTTTTTGTTTTGGGGAGGCATAACTTTTTTTAGTACTTGGGTATTGAAGATCCTGCTAGCCAAAAGAGGGAAGTCTTTCCCTAAAAGCTTGGTAACTATTTTGATTTTTTTTTCTGCAGATATATTGTATTTAAGTGTTCAGGGAAAAAATCTGGGAGATGTTCTTAATTCCTTCTTCTTCCCTGTTCTCCAAGTCCAGTCACTCTGTTTTTGCCAAACATCACCTCTGACTATGTGGGTAGGGAGGTTTGGTGGGGACATAATTTGTATAGAATGTGACTAGTTAGAAAGCTACACCAAAATAAACACAGTGATGGTCTGAATTAATCCTAATAAGGATAACTGAAATATGTGGGGACAGAGGTGAGCTGAAAACTTCTTATGTAGACAAATCAGATACAGGGATCTTTTGAAAACTGTACTTCCATGTTAGGTTTGAAACCAGGTGGATTGTGCTGTTATCTCACTGAAGAGAAGAAAGAAAAGATTGGATCCTCAAGAAAAGAATATGGTAGGCTCAGTTTGGGGTATCAACATGAGCACAGTGGCCCTACCCAGTGTTTTAACAGAACCAATAACACCATGACATGTTATTGTTTCTCTAAATGATCATGTCAAACTGCCTTTTAAGTATTCATATCTGTAGAATTGTTGGGCTCCCACCCTTGCTCAAAGACATTTCTTCTTATGGATAATGGACAACACAGTAACTTATTTCTGCTCAAAGTGCTGAATGTCCCTGCCAGTGCTCAGTCGTTGATAAGACAATTGCAGAAAGGGGGCAGAAAGAGTGTCTGAGCTTAGGGTGGGGGTGAGTGACCTGAAATGCTGTTTTCTGCACATGGCATGGCTCTTGTACACATGAACTCGCTGCAGCAATGATTATCGATGTAAGTTCTATGCAAGATCAAGTTAATGAAGAAAATTTGGTGGGGAGGTGGGAAGGAGGTGGGGCTCTCAAGAGTCAGCCCTGGCTGAGGAGCTATTGGCAGCTGATAGCCTTTGGGGACAGGAACAGTTAATTCTTCTTTAGGCACATGGCCACTGAAACACCTCAGTGGATGATCCAATGCCCATTCACATGGATGGAGAACTAATTGGACTCACAAGTTTCAAATAAATAAATAAATACAAGGAGAGCATAAAGTTGGAAGGATGTGGTGGGGGGTGTCTTGGGGAATGTTAGAGCGAGCAATTGAGGCGTGGCTATGATCGAGTTACATCTATACCAGTATGAAATTTTCAAATAATAAATAAAATTAATGAAAAGAACATAAGTCTGAAAAATGTTAAATCTAAATTTTTGACATATGCAATGCTGTGTCTTTCACATATTCACATGAAATGCTCTTTAAAAGATGGCATTTTTCACATGATCTTCATTAGAAAGCTGGAGAAGGGACTAAAACCATAACTTGCTTAAGAAAAATAATCAGATGAATGTGAGCACCTGGAATAAGAATTTTAAGCTCTGTTTTTTAGATTCTTTTCATCATGTGGCTTTGATGTACTCTGAATAACAGTCAGCAACCTGAAAGCTCTATAAAAAATTGATTGAAAATCTGCCAATTTTTGCAAGGTAACAAAAATGTTAGGTGCAATAAAAAGTCAGAATACACATATATTCTAAACTACTCAGCAATAAGCCCAGCATAGTTTATCACTCTCAAAAGAACATACACATTCAACAGAGAAACACACAGTTTTACCAGCAAGGGAAACATCCACCAGGACAGGTAGTACATCACAGTCCATTTTTTTAAAAAAAATACAACACAAAATGATCATGGATATCAGTAGTATAACGAAGTTTACCAACAACAGCAACAACATATATACCCACAGAAAGAAAAGTAGTGAAAGAAAATGATTAACCAAATCAAGAGGGAATAAAAACAGAAAGCGGTTTTTCACTTGGCACTTTCAAATCCAGATATTTCAGTGGCATGATAAGCCTGAGCACTTTTCTGCAAGCGGAAACACAGACCTGAATAGCAATTCATTGTTATTAGAAAGGAGTCTATGTCATGTATTGGCAATCACTCTTGGCTTCAATTAATACTTTTTTACAGTGTTTGACAACAGATTAGTGCAACAGCAGCAGATTACTGCAAGAACTGTTGAAGACAAAGAAAATTGAGATTTAGAAAAGTTGAGTCACACTTTTAAAGTGAAACAGGAGCTTTAGCATTGCACTTTGGATCCACCTGACTCCAAAGCCACTTAAGACCCTCATTGCATCCTACACAGTCTTACGAAAACCTTTTACTAATTGTTCAAATGTTGTATATTCCAGAGGGAAAGTTATAATCTTAAAGAAAACAAACTTTAACAAAATAGAAATAAATTGGGAAAAATTTTATACAGTTAGGTATTTCCATTTTCTAAAAGAGGCTCTGAAACATTTTGATGAATAAATAAATAAAACTCAGTGATAATAAATGTGTCCTTATGAAATAAAAGACTATCTTAAATTTAAAAAAAACTTTAAAATTAGGGCCATTTAATGTTGGAGTGGTGCTCTAGTTAGAAAGTCAATCTGCACACTGGGCCCAAGCTTTGCATTTGACATTCTGCCATGAGTCTGCCTCACCCATGTAGTCCCTGACTGGCATGTGTTCATGATGAGCAGTGATGGGCATTACCTGCCTTTTACTTATTTCTGTATCTCAAAATTTTTTTCCACATAGAACTCTGTCTATGAAGGAAGCACACAACTGCCTTTACTAGATTTTGTATAAATGCTTGTGAAGCATTTATGATTATTTTGACCTTCAATTTTTCTATTTAATAGGGAAATAAATTGTAGATGTATGGCATTTGCTTCATTAGAATGAGAGCTGTCTGTCCATAAGCTAAATTTCTTTAAGGAAAAAAATTACTGATCAACATTTTTCTCACTAACTATATAGTCTCTGCCATATATAATTGATCCTCGTAGATTTCAAAAATATCTTCCTGGCATTGGAGGACAACTGCAAACAGACTCCCATAAATTAAAAAAACAAAACCCTTGTCACTGTGTATATTTATGAGAATAAACTTAGCTATTTGTTTATACAGGAGAAGAAATAAAGAAAAATCTTAATTATGTAAACAATATACAAGCCCATTTAATGCAGTGGACATCTAAAAGTGTTAATTGCATTTCTTAACTGTAATATGGTAGACATTTTATTTTTTTTTTTTTTTTTTTTTTTTTAAAGATTTATTTATTTATTATGTATACATCATGTATGACTGCAGGCCAGAAGGGGGCACCAGATCTCATTACAGATGGTTGTGAGCCACCATGTGGTTGCTGGGAATTGAACTCAGGACCTCTGGAAGAGCAGTCAGTGCTCTTAACCTCTGAGCCATCTCTCCAGCCCGACATTTTATTTAATTATCTTCTCCTTAGAAAATTAATCCAACATCTGGAAAAATGGTTCAGTGGTTAAAAGCACATTTTGCTCTTGCAGAGGACCCAAATTCAGTTCCCAGCACCCACTCCTAGTGGCTCATATCTACCTGGATCTCCAGCTCCAGGGGATCTAATTCCTTCCTTCCTCTGGCTTCTGATTGCACCTGCACTCATGTGAGCGCACACACACACACACACACACACACACACACACACACACACAAACACACGCACTCACATACATATGCACACACATTCACAAATCCATAATTAAAAATGAAATAATATAAAAATAAAACAAAGCAAGTATTGATCATCTACTGTATCTATAATTTCAATGATTTTGAAAAACCTTTACTTTGTACCACAAGCTTGGGTTTAGGCCAAGTATGCATACTGATTTTCTAACCATAACAATACGTTAACATGAATTAGTCCCATTTTAAAGACATTAAGATAGTCACTATGATGGGAATAAGTGTATAAAATTTGTGACACAATGATTCTGAGCAAAAGACTTATTTCAGGTAGCAAATGAAAAAATAAGAAAGAAAAAACTCTCTAGTCCCTCTGTGAAGGAAAGAGAGAATGATAAACAGAATAATATATAACTCTAGTGAAATAGATCAAAATCTCTTCTCAGTGAATCATTTTGATGCATTCTTCTTTTTAATCAATCACAAAGAGTTGGAACTGACAGGATGATTCATTGAACAAGACATGGAAAACTTCAGAACATATAAACCATTTCTGGGATTATCTATTTTCCAAATGGCACAAATAAGGAAGAAAGTGCCATGTTTATATGCAAAACAAGTAATGTCATCAGAACTTACTAAGTAGTACATTTACAAAGAAATTTTAATACCAGAAGCTCAGAAGTTCCTCCTTTCCTGTCATAATCATATGAAAAACACATACCAAGGCAATTACTTGAGACTCCACAGAGAGCTTATTCATAATAAATAAAAGTTGAGCCATCTGTGTGTCTGACATATGTTATTCACGGATTCAAGACCGCTGGACGTCTTGATGTTTGAACCACAGTTTAAAAGCATGTGCCCAGGGCTTTGTGCTTACTATTTGTGACTGGACAGGTCAGGATTATAATAGGTAGAACATTACATGAATTTGGAAGGTTGAAAAATGTACAGTTGGGAAACACAAATAAAAATATAAATAAAATGGTTCAGGTATAAAAATATTAAAGTGATTTTTGGACGGCTATAGAAAAATTCCAAAACATTTGAGTACCCCTCTACATTCTCACATTTTACATCTAATATTTCAATTTAAAAGTTGTACTATAATTTTCTTGGCTATTATCTACTACATTAATATTTTCATTTTCATCTT
The DNA here is from genome assembly GCF_007827085.1 of Peromyscus californicus insignis. Classification (NCBI taxonomy): domain Eukaryota; kingdom Metazoa; phylum Chordata; class Mammalia; order Rodentia; family Cricetidae; genus Peromyscus; species Peromyscus californicus. The sequence continues at coordinate 74,809,778 of NW_026294469.1, read as the reverse complement.
TTTCTCATATTTTGAGATAATCTGAAGACAGATTCAATCCTTAGAACTTTCAGACTTTTCTTGTTTTCAATTCTGGTCATTACCCCTTTCTATTGTTACATAAGAAATGACCTCAACCTTAGTAGATCCATTTAAAATGATCCGTTTATTATGGCACAATCCCCAGGTGAGAAGTACTCTAGATTTAGATTTAACTGTCTTTTCAAAGCCTGGAATTCCATGTTCTTGCATTTCCAAGATCAACACCACTTTTCACATCCTTCATCCCCAGAACAGTTCCTTAGTCCCCTGACTCCAAGGCTCCCTCTTCTGTCTATAAGGAAAGGTCTGCTGTGTGATTAGATTAAACTAAGCTATAGGAGCAAGTGGGTAGGGGGTCAAGATCATGATGGGAAAATCCACAGAGACAACTGACCCAAACTAGTGCGAGCTCATGGACTCTGGACTGACAGCTGGGGAGCCTACATGGGACCAAACTGGACCCTCTGAATGTGGGTGACAGTTGTGTGGCTTGATCTGTTTGTGGGGCCCCTGGCAATGGGACCAGGACCTATCCTGGGTAAGTGAGCTGGCTTTTTAGAGCCCATTCCCTATGGTGGGATGCCTTACTCAACCTTGATGCAGGGGGAAGGGCCTTGGTCCTGCCTCAACTTGGTATGTCAACCTGTGTTGACTACCCAAGGGAGGCCTTACCCTCTATGAGGAGTGAATAGGGGGTGGGATGTGGAGGATTTGTGTAGGGGGAACAGTGGTTGGTATGTAAAAGGAAAAAAAAATTAAATAATAAAAAAAACTCAGCCGTGCCACCTCCCTCTGCTCAAAGTCATCTGATTGACACTTTCACTGGTATCCCTCAAGCACCCTTTACCGAGTAATTTAATTTACTGCAACCAGATGTGTGCTGTTTGAACATACTTACAAAGTGAGAACTGGGACTGGAAATTGGAGACGTTTCATAAGCTTTTGCCACACACACACAGGTCATCATATAAACAGAGTTAACAGCTTGGTGTTTTATGAAATACAGACCTACTTTTCACCTTCTGACATTGACTTGACGATAAGTAGACTTACAATATTTCAATTTGGTAACAAATTTAAATTTAACTTAAAATAAGAAAATTACATGTAGATAACAAAAGGTAGGTTTTTGTCCTCCCAAAACATTAATTATTCACTCTTCTTGGCACATGCTTCGTGAAACTTTTGATCCTATCTCCTGTGATACTTGGGTGAACTTTATCATTTTCCTGAAGATGGTAGTTTTGAGATATCAGACTGGGCCAGGAGTTTTGAGATATTATCCTTGCTGCAATCCCTGCTACTAGAGAGCTAAATGTCTGAGCTAGTCCCAAAACATATTTTTATGGGATTTGGGTTTTAATAGAATTTTCATGTAATATTATTCAAAATTACTTGATTTTTAATTATTATACAACACCCCTGCCAAATTCTTCTCTCATTCCTCCCCTGGAATATCATTTGATTTCCATCATTAACACCAAACCCTTAGTATATTGAATTCAAAGCTGTTTATCTCTAGTTTCAAATGGAAAAGTGCAGTTTCTAGAACAGTGTAGATCAAGGAGATTGCTGTTACGCTCTTTCTTTCTAGATATAGCTTATCTTAAATCTTACATGAGTTTTCTAAATACTATTTGTGATAATTTCAATTATCATATATTTAATCTTTATAATGTATTGTGTCTATATTCATCTCTCATTACCCTGTCCTATCCGCTATGACCTTTACTGCCCTTGGATCAATTATCGCTCTCCCATTTTCATGCACTGTCTTAACCACTGAGTTTAGTTGAATTTGCTTGCAGGAACAAGAGTGATGGGCCTTTTTACTACAGCATGGTCAATTTAGCAATAGCTACAACAGAAAAAAATGACATCTCCTCCTCTGACAACCTTTAATTCCCAGTAGTTCCTTAGGAAGGGGATAAGGCTTTGTCTTATTCAGAATTTCTATTGCTGTGAAGAGACACCGTGATCACAGCAACTCTTATAATAGAAAACATTTATTGGGGTGGCTGGCTTACAGTTCAGAAGTTTAGTCTATTATTGTCATGGCGGCAAGTAAGGCAGCATGTAGGCAGACATGGTGCCAGAGAAGGAGCTGAGAGTTCTTACACCCTGATCCTCAGGCAACAGGAAGTGGCCTGCCTCACCAAATAAGGCTTAAGCCTTTATGAGACCTCAAAGCCTGCCTCCACAGTGACATTCTTCCTCCAACAAGACCACACCTACTACAAAATAGTTCCACTCCCTACAGGCCTCAAGAAGCCTTCCCCCAGGGAGAGTTGAATGGGGAGTGGCCCCATTTTGTACAGGTGTTACCATTCCGTTTAAAATTCGTTATCTACAAACACCTAAAGCTCAGCCGTCATGGAATTCAAGTTCAAATCCTTACCACAGTTTGGTCTCCCATTATTCACTACAGGTGAATTCTCTGGATAAGATCTATAACTAGACACATTAATTCCTTTCCTACAGCTTTGTTCTAGAATCTCCATACACACAAAGCCTGTTCACAGAAGTGTGTTTGTAAACCGCTCCCCACTTCCACACACACACTATGGTTAACTCAAAAAGACCTCTATAATCCTGACTCTGCTTTTTCTATTTGTATATAGCCACATCATGAATGGATTTCCAAAGTTATTTCTTCTCTGGTTTTCCTTGGAAATGCTGACTGATCATATTTCTACCTAAAGGGGTCGCCTACATTAATAAAGGAGATATCAGTACATATTCTTTTTTTTTTTGCCAAGTGCTAATAAGCAACATGTGGTGTCTATAAATTTTAACTGTATCAAGTAAACTCTTTTTCAGTTTCATTGTAAACTATGCAGGGTCGGGAGAGATCATTCAAATATTCACAGTGACCCATTTCAAGCTTGACCTATGCTTTGATAGTTTAATCTCATAAATCAAAGGCTATCCACAAAAATAGGAAGCCCACCATGGCCGTAGGCCTCGTTTCTTGTTTTTTCTCCATAGCATCCAGTGCCACTCCCTGCCCTCTCAACCTCTAATTGAACAGAAAAGGGCTGTCACGATAGAGCCCTCTTGGTGCAGCTCTGCAGGCAGCGTCCCCTTTGGGTCACAGACTGCCAGAATCTGTGACAGGCAGGTGCACAAGGCATTGTTGTTCTGGGACTGTACAAAGGACAGCTTATTTGCCAGCTGGCAGAAGGAGGCGTGTGTTTACACTCCACTTTAACACTGAAGCGACAAGGTGCCGCTAAAGACAGCAAGGTGCTGTGCGTATAGTCCCTGTTTATAAAAGATTTTCATTCATAAAGGTGAAGAAAAACAAGCACTTTCCTGATAATCCGAAAATTGCATATAAGATAAACTTAGTTCTCTGATCAACCAGGTATTTACGACTTCGTGTTACAAATACAAAACGGTTACTTTTTAAAATTCCTTTTGATATAGAGGTTTGAACCCAGGGCCCCCCACTGGCTAGACAAGGGCTTTGTCACCAAGCTGTATTCACAGCCCTCTTTTCCTTTTCATTTTGAGATAGGGTCTCACTAAACTGTCCAATCTAGCTGTGTAAACTCACTCCCTGTATAGTCTAAGCTAACCCTGAACTAAAAGGGCAACCATCTTGCCTTAGCCTCCCAGCTGAGTAGAGAGGCTCACAGGTCTATGCCCTCAGACTCAGCTAGCAAATACCTTTAAACTGACAAAGAAAAAAAGAAAAAGAGAAGCAGTGTCTAAATTATTATAAAGCAAAAAACTTTTAAAAAGATTTGCTCCCACACAGAGAGACCTGAAAATGTCAGAGCTGCGAGCAGGACCATTCTTTCATTGTTTCTAAGGCTCTTTAGTTACTTATTTGGAGAAATGGGCAAGTCTCCTGAATATATATATATATAATCAGGTGTGGAAAGGCCAAAGTACTGCTTGAAGGTCCAACTTCCTCTAAATTCTTTTTTTAAAAAAGTGGGGGGGGGGGGCAAAAAGGTTTATGTTTTTGCTCAACATGAATATCCCACCACCAAAATTCTCTGGTATCTATCTACCTTAATATTTCCTTTACTGGTCACCAGAACAGAGTAAGTTTAGTCCTAGACTCACTGTCTTCTCCCTACTTAGGCATCTGCTCATGTTAACCCATATATCTTTTCTTCCCACATAATACTCTGTTTCTAAAATGCAAATCTGGTCATATCCCCTTTCTGCTTGCCTTTCCTGATATCACTAAGCACTTGGGGTAAAGCATCTGTTCTCTGGAAAGACCCCAGAGCGCCCCAGAGTTTACAGACTTGCCTCCCTCCACATCCATTGCTCATTAGCTCTCAAGCTACTGCTTTGATTCCAGAAAGGTTTGCTGTCCTCTCTGCACGTAAAGTCTCACATGCTCTCCTTGTTGTCTTTAGCACCCCCTGCTCCTGCCTAGTTTCCATGGTGCTGTTTCTCATGCATTCTAACGAGACCTTGACCACCTCTGTGTAGTAGCCTTTACGTCGTCTTTTCCTTCACACCTTCCTCATCAACAGTTCAGGGATACAATCCTACTGCTTGCATGGTTTCTTCACATATATGTATGTCTAAGTACTAAATTAAGAAAAGCTGAGGACTGAGTCTAGAATTCTCTCTCTCTCTCTCTCTCTCTCTCTCTCTCTCTCTCTCTCTCTCTCCCTCTCCCTCTCTCCCCCCACCCGTGTGTGCATGTGTGTGTGTGTGTGTGTGCATGTGTGTGTAGGGTTGCATGTGCATATGACAGCACAGATACACATGTGCCTCCCCGTGTGGAGGTCAGAGATCAGCTTTTAAAGTTGTTTCTCATGCTTCGTTCACGTTTTCTTGGAGGCAAGGTCTCTCACTGACCTGGAATTCACCAAGTAGGCCAGGATAGCTGGATCTTAAACCCTAGAGATCTGTCTTTCTCTATTCCCCAGCTCTGGAAATTTAAGTTCTCACCACTGCATCAAATTCTTCTTATACTGGCTCTAGAGATCAAACTTTGGTCCATATATTTTCAAGACAATCATTCTACAGATGAAGCCATTTTTCCATCCCTCTTCCTCTCCATTGTACTTTCATTAATGGATGACAATGCTCTGGGCTTTCCAGTGTCATTAAATCAATTAATTAAACAAAGAGTTTACTTTATTCAATGAATAGTTGGTGTATGTCCAGTAAATCAGTCACATTGTATTCTACCATATACATTGGAGTGAGCATAAAAAGAGGAAAAAAGGAAAATAAGTAATATGTACTTAGAGGACAGTTCCTCTGAAGACAGACCTGTAAGGATAAATGTACTCTTTGCTGTTCTAAAAAGTGTTTTCAAAGTGCTTGCCTGCATTTGAATCAGACCCATGTTACATTCACTGTGATGCATATAACAGTTAAACCATTATATTATGTTTCTAGCACTCAAAAATTGAGGTGGTCAACAATAGGTCTGGAGTGTTTGTATCTGAAAGACTGGAACAGCTTGATAATATAACCCCCACATATGGGAAATCATAACAATTTCAAGAATCTTAGCAATTACAGAAGAACTGTACTCTCTCTTTGAAGAGGTGTGAGCTCTCCTAGGACCTCTGGCTAACATTTACCATGTACACCTTTATTTCACATACTAGAGATACATAATTTCATAAACTCTACCCACTTCTTCCTCAGATGTAACTTTAATTTAAAACTGCATATACTGAAGATGAGGATAGTTGTTTAACACCATCCCTAACAACAACTCCAGCCTGACACTGGGATCTAGGTTCCAGAGAGGCAGACTTGCTTCGCTCATATGTACAATCTGTTAACCAGATCCCATACTGCAGCTTATTCTGGAAAGTTATGTTAAACAGGTGGATAACAATGCTCATTTCAAAACACAGAATACTGCTCACTTATGCACGTTTGACACATGTCCTAGCACTACCAGATAATGTGAGAACTAGATGCTTCTCAATCTACTCTTGTGTGTGGGTTTCAGCTTTGGGACTGACCTTAGATCGTGGCGGGGCTCGGATGTACCACTTGCAATCCACAGCTTCACTGGCCGAAGCTTTGCCTTCCTTCAGAATCTGTATGGACTCCACAATTCCTTCAGGACCGCCCATCTCAAACTCACAGGCTAAATAATAAAATGCCAAACACACACAAAAATGGAGCTTAAATAATAAACCCAAAGTATACTTCATCGCAGAAAACAAAGACCTCTGGACTTTATCAAATCTCTGTTTTACCAACCTGGCAATGGTTTCAAAACTCCAAGGTCCTTAAAGTCAGGATCTTAAAAATTGAAAAAAAAGACAATTAGTTTTTTTTCTGCATGTATTCCTTACTGTGATATTGAGTAACATTCCATCAAATTATCCAGGAAGTAACCTGGATATACATTAGGAGAATTTAGGTGATAAAATAATAAGTACATGATAGTATTAACTCATAAATTTCAAGTGTATGTCAACATAACCATATATTGCTACTAGCTTTTTTTTCTCAATACAAAAGGAGATATTTTAAACCTTCAACACCATTGCTGCATCTTGTGTTCACTTTATGATGATATGTTTTTGTACAGTATATCCATGGGTAAGTCATGGTTTGAGTCACCCCACGTATTACAAATAGAATTTGTGTTCTCGTTCAAAAGATTATGCAAGTTTTTGAAATACATTCTTGTTTTAGCAGCATGAAGGTCATGTACGAAAGTGAAAATCCCTCCTTCTCGTTGAAAGATTTGTCCTGTTTTCTGCCATCTCTGATTCACACACCATGATGGCTTATAGTACTCCTTCATTCTCTACCTTTTTTTTTTTTTTTTTTGGTTTTTCGAGACAGGGTTTCTCTGTGTAGCTTTGCGCCTCTCCTGGATCTCGCTCTGTAGACCAGGTTGGCCTCGAACTCACAGAAAACTTAACATCCCTTTTCTCCTTTCTTGTTCTCTGTGAACCTAGTCTTAGGAACTAGTTCCTCTTTGCTTATTTTAATGCTTCATGGGAAGTTTGACTCATCATAAGCTTTGCAAATGTCCTTGTTAAGAGCTAAAATGATGTCATCAATCCCATTTCCTGGGTTTGGTTGTAAAGTAGGAACACAGCCCATGAAATACAAAGTTGACTCTGAAGACTGCATCTGAAAATGTTTTCCCAAGAGAATACAGGAGGCGTTTTCAGCTTTTCTTGTTATTTTGGAGATCCTTGGGAATCATATGCAGTGGATTTCTTCATTATTGGGAGGCCCCAAGATCAGAACATGAATACATCAACTCTGATGATAAGCAAAATGGAACACAACCCATATGAGGAACATTTCTATGATTTGAAACAATCTATGTCCATAGAGCATGGCCTGTTTGAATGGAATTTCCTCTATCCTGCACTGGACTCACCAATGGCTGTGGCATAATGATATATGATTAGAAACTTGGTGTGAGCAATTTACAATTGAATATGGAACTTAGGTTGTTATTTCTATAATAAAACAGATACTAGAAAAAATCTTACAGAATTTGAAGTATTTTATAAAATTCTGCTAAAAAGTGAACCTGAATTGCAGAATGAAAAGTCATTTTTCATTATGGCAAGAATTAGGTACACACATTAACATCATGGAGTTTATATAATATCTGTGTCTAGCTGCACCTCATCCTGTGCCCTAGTAGGTGAGCATACTAAATGTGCATGTGCAGACTTGTGTTAGCAGTTTTCATTGTTTGCTTTCTTCCAGTTAAATATTGATGCAAACTGGTCTGTTGACAGTGAGAGATAGTATTTACTAACCATGGTATTTCCCAATTGCGTCAACTATTTTCACTCAGTTTATTACAAACACTATTAGAATTTATGTGTATGCATTGAATCAAGAAAAATGAAAATATTTTTAATCAAGAAACCATTTTTCTAGAACTACTTGAAAACAGGTCTTTTAGTTTTACAGGACAAAAAAAAGTCTGTATATAATTTCCTTGGAAAACAAAGAAAAAGGGCATATATATCATTTACATTAAACTATCAGTAGGGTTTTTTTTTCTTTCTTTCTTCCTTCAGCATCAATGGGCATCTCATTATTGTTCCAATAAATATGTATTAAATGCCTGATTGTGTAATAAAACAGCTACATTTTATGTAAAATTACTCATGTTTTTACCATTAAGCAGTCTACTAGTATGGAATAGAGTCATGCATATTTTCTGGAAAAGTCAAGCTTTGGAACAGGCTGTGGTTGTACACAACTGTAATTCGGCACTCTAGAATCAGAGGCAGGAGAATGACTCTAAGTTAAAAGACATCTTGGTCTGTGCAAGTTTTGGGCTATATAGTCAATCTCATCTCAAAAAACTAAAAAGTAAAATAAAATCAAGCATATACTTGCAGGGTACAGCTCATTTGAAGAACAATTGAACATTTGCTTGACTAAGGTAAAGCCATGAGTTAATTCTCAGCAACAACACCAAAAAGTACTTATATCTAAAACTAAGATTGTCCACCTTGGGTACCAAATTTTTCTAATTCCTTATACTTTTTTTGTTATTTGGCCTCTACTTAAATATATCTCTCAAAAATGTACATCACCACCTTCATGATTAGAAAGTTTCAGCTGCACATGGCTATCTCTATAATTTTGTGGAGATTAAGTTAATGTTCTGTCTTCCAGTTTGAAGGGAAACATTTATCATTTTTATAAGTCATGCCATATCAGATTGATATTAGTGCCAGTACTGGGAAATGAAAATTTATTTTTGTCTTTGTATTAACACTGATAGGAATGATGGCTTAAAATACTTTGTAAAAATTGTTTTGCACTTCTGTTTGAAATACTGTAATTATAAATTCCTCATATGTTCCAAAACAAAACAATCAAAAACACATTTGAAGCAGCCTAAATTGGATTTAAAAGTATAAAGTTTGATTGATTGTTCAAGGTTATTTGGGGCAATGACAAAAGTTATTATGTAGATGCACAGTAAAGTTGAGCGTAATAAGCCTTCTACTCTCTTGATGTCTCTCAAAATGTGTTCTCCACAAAGCAACCTGAATTAATTTGAAAGATATAAATGAATTCATGACAGTCACTTCCCATTGTCCTTTGAGTATGATCCCAGCCCTTCATCTGTCCCTTACCAGACCACAGAGCCCTCATCTGGCCCTGCTCTCCTTCCACACCCTTGATTCCTCTGATAGTAAAGTCTCATAAAAGCTTTCCCAGACAACCCAGTCTTAGGGAACATTGTCTGTCATTTTCTTCACTCCCTTGTTGTTTTTGTTAGAATTTACAGTCATTTTTCTCTGTGCTTATGTTTTACTTCCGTGAGCCCATGACAAACACAACTCTATGCGGTAACATATTTACTTAAGACCCACAGTATCATAGGTGATCAATAATGTTACTGAATTAAACATAATTGTATATATACAGAAAAAGGCATCTCTTTATTCCTACTTCATTGTTCCATATTTACATATGTTTGCAAGCTCTTACACTTTAACTTTTCCTCTCCATATATAGGCCCAAGCTCATAGACAGACTTTCACTGTAAATACATCAATGTAGGTGCCCTGCCAGAGGTCAACTCATGCTGATATTTGCTTGTTGGGCATACAGCTATGCCTCATTTGCCCAGCCTCTCACAAGTGCAGGTTATCATGTAACAATTCTGGCTCCTAACATGAATGATAAGGAAGGTTTAACTTTGTGAGGTGGGCTTATAAAACCTTTCTAAGAATTTTTTCTCCAGATCCTTTTTCTACCATGATTAGTCTTAAAACAATATCTACTGAACATGTCTAACTCTCTCAGGTTCCTTTCCAAAGCAAGCTTGTGTAGTACATACATATATGCACAAACATACAGAATCAATGAATGTAGCGAAAGAATGCATGATATGTTATGGACAGAATTCCATACGATGACTTGAGTGTGATTACAGAAAACAAACCATTTGTTGGCCTTTCCAAAGGTACCCTGAGGTGGATCCCTTTTGACCCATGTACGTGTGTGTTTGGAGCCCATCTCACCTTGCCTGGTTTGAGAGGACACTTGCTGTGTGGAGCTTTCTTCATTGTCGCAACATCGCCTTGGTCTAGGCACTCCTGCGCTGTGCCGAACTGTAAAACTCACTCTTGCACTTACATGAAGAACAGCAAGTATTAAGATTTTTCCACCCCTGTTTTAATCTCTCTCTCTCCCTCTACATGTTTACTGATCTACATAAATTGAAACCTTTTATCAATTCTGACACGAAGTCCAGTTGTTAGCAAACTTAATTGTTTTGTATGCCTTAAAACAGAAGAAAATCTGTTTCTACTGCATGTCTCCTCTGGTGAAGAACAGATATTTTCCTTAGAAAAATAAAAATAAAATGCTGCAGGCCACAGGAATATATCATAAGAACTCAGCTGGTTATGGCAAAGTCACTACCTGGAGGAATCAGGGAATTTCTCCAGAGGAAGCCAAATCCCAAGGAGTTTTTGATGTTACTTGGCTTGTTATATATCAGCTATATTCTGTTATGAAAATCAGGTGTGCCTTCATAGTTTTCCCAACTGACTTTTCCCTAAGAAGTGCTAACAGTGTGGACTGATCACTCTCTGGACATACACATTCCAGGTATTTGGAGAACAGCCTCAGAAAAGGCTTTCTCTGGAATCAGATATCTCACTTAGCCACTTTCAAGGACTACAGGAAACACCACCCAGGGGGGCGCCAACTTCTGAGGACTAACAATGATAGCAGCCCTCAGACAAGTCTCCTGACTTAAGGTAAATTCCACAAGGAGACACCACCTAGGTGAGGTGGATGTTAAGTAAATAGCTTTACACAATTTAGCTCGGACTCTCCCTTTTTTTGTGGGGGAGGGGGTTATTTTTTATTTTATTTTACAATACAATTCAGTTCTACATATCAGCCACAGATTCCCTTGTTCTCCCCCCTCTGGCCCCCCTCACCTTCCCCCCAGCCCACCCCCCATTCCCACCTCCTCCAGGGCAAAGCCTCCCCAGAGAACTGAGATCAACCTGGTAGATTCAGTCCAGGCAGGTCCAGTCCCCTCCTCCCAGGCCGAGCCAAGCGATCCTGCATAGGCTCCAGGTTTCAAACAGCCAACTCATGCAATGAGCACAGGACCGGGTCCCACTGCCTGGATGCCTCCCAAACAGATCAAGCCAATCAACTGTCTCACCCATTCAGAGGGCCTGATCCCATTGGGGGCCCCTCAGCCATTGGTTCATAGTTCATGTGTTCCCATTAGTTTGGCTATTTGTCCCTGTGCTTTATCCAACCTTGGTCTCAACAATTCTCACTCATATAAACCCTCCTCATTCTCGCTAATTGGACTCCTGGAGCTCCACCTGGGGCCTAGCTGTGGATCTCTGTATCCAGATCCCTCAGTCATTGGATGGGATTTCTAGCCCGACAATTAGGGTGTTTGGCCAACCCATCACCAGAGTAGGTCAGTTCGGGCTGTCTCTCGACCATTGCCAGCAGTCTGTTGTGGGGGCATCTTTGTGGATTCCTGTGGGCCTCTCTAGAACCCTGCTTCTTCCTGTTCTCATGTGGTCTTCATTTACCATGGTCTCCTATTCCTTGTTCTCTCTCTCTGTTGTTGATCCAGCTGGGATCTCCCGCTCCCCCAAGTTCTCTTTCCCTCGACCCTCGCCCTTCATTTCCCCCACTCATGTCAGGCTGTTCATGAAGATCTCTTTCATTTCTCCGTCATTGGGCAATCCCTGTGTCTTTCTTGGGGTCCTGTTTTCCAGGTAGCCTCCCTGGTGATGTGAGTAGCAGTCCAGTCATCCTTGTTCCACATCTAGTATCCTCCTATGAGTGAGTACATACCCTCCCCCCCTTTTTTTTTAAATTTTTATTTTGCAATACAATTTAGTTCTACATATCAGCCACGAATTCCCTTGTTCTCCCCTCTCCCGCCCCCCTCTCCTTCCCCCCAGCCGGCCCCCCATTCCCATCTCCTCCAGGGCAAAGCCTTCCCCGCAGACTGAGATCAACCTGGTAGACTCAGTCCAGGTAGGTCCAGTCCTCTCCTCCCAGGCCGAGCCAAGCGATCCTGAATAGGAAGAAGCAAAGTGCTAGAGAGGCCCACAGAAATCCACAAAGATACCCCCACAACAGACTGCTGGCAATGGTCGAGAGACAGCCCGAACTGACCTACTCTGGTGATGGGATGGCCAAACACCCTAATTGTCGTGCTAGAAACCTCATCCAACTACTGAGGGATCTGGATGCAGAGATCCATGACTAAGCCCCGGGTGGATCTCTGGGAGTCCAATTATCGAGAATGAGGAGGGTTTATATGAGTGAGAATTGTTGAGACCAAGGTTGGATAAAGCACATACCCTCCCTTTTTATACCGGGACTTCCAGGGCATGGAGAGGTCGGAGAAGAGAAAAGAATATGGAAGAACTAGATGGGTAAGAACTTGCAAGGAACAAACTAAGAAGGGAAAGAACTAGATTGAAGGCCTAGAAAAGAGTACTAGAAGAACGAAATGGAAGATGAGGAAGAGTCAGATGGGAAAACCCTAGCTGGGAAAGAACAAGGTGAAAAGGACCTAGATGGGGCAGAATTAAGATAGAACTTAAGAGGGAACAGTAAATAAACAGAGAGAAATCAGGCAAGAAAGGAGCTAGGCAAGAGAACAGAACTGAAGCTGTGTATATGTGGATGTTATGCCAGAGGAATTAAAGCAAGTGTACTATAGAGCTCGGTGTGCTGAGATTCCATCTCCTGAAAATAGTCCTCGCCATTAGTAGTTCTCTCTCCTGAGCCCCTGGGATGTATAATATTAAGGCTGGTCCCTCTAATATTATACAAGAATAAAAGACTCACTTTCTCTTCCATACTTATATAGTCTGTTCAAAAGGGCAAAATGATGAAGAAATAGCATTTTGAACAGAATTCTTACTTATTGAACAGATGGAAACTACATAAAACTGGTTATGACGAAATGTATACCAGTCTTACAGATGTTAGAGATAGATTTTTACAGGGGTTTAGACAAACACTGTGTGATAATTTTATTATAAAATTTGGTAACTACTAATCTGAGTCAGAATTTTGGAAAAGAGTCCTAGATATTTACACATAGGCATCATCACATCTTCAAAAGACAAATATTACTGAAGAAACAACAAATAGGGAAATCACTGAAGCATCTCACAGGATAAGCAATTGTACTCCCTGAGAAACACACACACACACACACACACACACACACACACACACACACACACAAAGGGTCAAAGGTTGATGCAGGCATAGAACCTGCCTTTGTTGAATGCATGCTGGATGGAGATCATTGAGGGAATCCAGGACACTGTCACTTCCACAAAATTACAGTTACAGCAATTCCTGGACTGAAAGATTTAGCTCAAAGGAGAGGGCAGAGTTCACATTGTTGCTGTACTCTTGTGTGTTTCAGAGCTGCACAAACGTGGTTCATTTTTACCAGAATTTGAACAGTATTAAATACAAATGAATTAGCAAAAGTGATCTTTTATTTGAATGCTGCTAATAAAACCAAGCTGCATAACAATACTGAAATTGTCATTTAATTTTAAAACATATGTGGCACAGCTTGTACTAAAGATCTATTTGCATCCACTGCTCAAAAGTAACAGTGTTTCAAATAATTGGTGCTTAGCCAGGAACCAAGACTCCAGCACAAACCATGGTAGCCAGCATCCATGGTGCAATCTTTTAAGAATTTACTTAAATCTCCTTGGTGAAGCACCAAGAATTATCTATTTTAAACGTGTGAACCCTAGAAGAAGTGTCTTAATACTCTTTACTGTGAAATACAAACTATCAATAAGGCATTTTTGCTTCAAACTGTTCTGATGGTTTTCTTTAGAAAATCACTTTCACAGTTGTTTACACTGTGAGCTGACATGTGTGTTTTACTCGTGGAACATCATTTTTACTTGAAAGACAAATCGTAATTATTCAGATTTAGTTACTTGCCAGACTTTTTCTTGAAAATGAACAAAATGAAAATCTGTTGATTTAAAGGAAAACAACTGACAGTTTTGCCGACGACCGAATCCAGCTTCCAGCGAGGAGAACGCATTTGTCATTGTGTGCTGACAGCTCCCCGAGACTTGGAGAATGTTGAAGTAAGGTGGTTTTCGATATGATGAAATATGACTTTTGATAGTTCATAAGCAATTGTATCAACATTTGTGAGTTCCTCATAGAAGACTGCCCAACACACACTGTGCAGATTTAAATGGTCCTGGAAGGGTGTGTACAGGTCCATGGCCTATTTTAAGAAGACACACTGATGTAGTTGATGTATTAGAATAAGGACATCATCGATGTAGCTTCATGGTTCTTACCATGATTAAGCATGTTAAAACGGTCACTAGATGATGTTTTATGTATAAAACAATAGCCACTATTCTGGAAAGACCATGAAAGTATTTTTCCTTTCACCCATTAGACATCTCTATGAAGTCGGATTCTCTCTATAATGACTGTGAGCAAAGTACAGCATTAAGCAGAGGTAAAAGTCTATTCATCTGAGAATCGGACATCTTATTTGTAAAAATATAAAAACCAGTGCTGTTTTTCCACTAATGTGTCAGCGGTGTCTTAATGTATGCTCTGTGTTTTAATTCGCAATTGGATTACTGGAGTAATATTTTCATGAATTATAAGTAGATTTTTACAATACTCCAAATTTAATTGGATAATTTGTCAAATGTTTTATGACACAACCATTCCTCATGTTCTTTCAGGATTTTGATAATTTTTTTTCAAAAAGGAATGACCAACAATATCCAGAAGGCCTACCCTCACCAAACCTGTCACTGTCTCATGGGCATCTCTTCCCAAAGAACTCAAGATGGCAAGATATAGGAGAGCTGGAGACACACTTGTGTGGCTGTCTCAGGAAGTTTCACACTGTGAGCCAAGTCATAAGCAACTTACAAGAAATTACTGTTCAAATGACTACGAATGCATGTGTCACAGACTTTTTCTCTAAATGGGGCCTGACAACTTCACAAACAATTTGACTGGAATTGACTGAAGCCTTAAGCAGTTTCAGTGTTTTCTCTGGGGTCTTGAAGAAACCCCTGAGACTTTCCAGGAGTGGTTTCCTTAACTGTGTTAACACAAGAGTCTTGTGTTTAAGTTTGTACAACTCACATATTCCCATCTACCACAGAACCCAATGCTGTTCCAAGAAGGCAGCAATTCATGAGAAAATAGGCTACGTGACCAGGCTGTATAATATATCCACAGCCTTCCCAATATAAGAATCAAGGTTAATATGTATGTATGTTTATAATTTAGTTCAAACACCTGATAAGTTAGTCTTAGTCTCCCTCCCCCGCGCCCCCGCCCCGTGCGTGTGTCTACACTTTTAGTAACTCTTTTTAAACAGTTTCTTTATTCTCGAGAATTTGACACAAGGAATGAAATATGATGGTAGTGTTGACCCTTACCTCTTCTCACAAACAAGTTCTTCCCTCTTATCATGTCATTTTGTAATTGCTGATGATAACCTGCTAAGCCCAACTGGTGTTACTCAAATGTCCATGAGTTCGGGGGCCACAAATGCATGAGGATTCTACCCATGGGAACATCCTTCAAAGCCATGGATTTTCCCTTCCTCAGAAACTATCACCTGCTAATTGCTCCTTAGTAAGAAAGAGGTGGATCTGAAGATCATCTGCCCATCTATGCCCAAATTTTGGCTTGCTTGATCTTATGCTTGTCTTACACAGGTAACCACAGCTGCTGTTCATGAGTGTGATTGACATGTGATATTCAGAAGGCAGCAGCTCACAGCACTCCTCCAAAACCCTCTCATCTTTTATAGTCCTTCACACTCCTCTTCCTTGATGTGTCCTGATCATTGGGGGAGAAGAACTGGTATAGGTGGCCTATTTTGGACTGAACACTTGGTCTCTTACTCTTTTTATTTTTAACCAGTTATGAGTCTCTCCATTTACCACAATCTATCACACAAAGAAACTTCTCTGACGAAGGCTGAAAGCAGCATGGGTGTACTAGTATAAACATAAATATTTAGGAGGCAATTTGACAGCATGAACATTGAACAAAATGATTTCAAATTAAATCTGTATAAAGTTTAAATTGAAATGTCCTGGAAGGGTGGACAATATCACTCTCAGAAGGCTTGGGCTCTTATATGAAAAGTGCAGTATAAGGCATGATATACCTCCCTTAATTTATTTGTCAGGGAGGACCCAGAGGTCTCTAAAACAACACAGGCTATCACTACTGTGGTGATATTGTGTTCCCTAAAATATTGTGCATTCTAATAAACTTATCTGGGGTCAGAGGACAGAACAGCCACTAGAAAGACATAGAGGCCAGCAAATGGTGGCACACACACCTTTAATCCTAATATTCCATAGGCAGAGATCCATCTGGATCTCTGTGAGTTCAAAGCCACACTGGAAACAGCCAGGCATGATGATTCAGGCATTTAATCCCAGGAAGTGATGGCAGGAAGCAGAAAGGTATATAAGACATGAAAACCAGGAACTAGAGCCTGGTTAAGCTTTTAGGCTTTGGAGCAGCAGTTCAGCTGAGATCCATTCAGATGAAGACACAGAGGTTTCCAGTTTGAGGAAACGAGATCTGCTGAGAAGTCATCGAGGCGAGGTGAGGTTTGCTGTGGCTGGTTCTGTTTCTCTGATCTTTTAGTGTTCACCCCAATACCTGGCTCCGAGTTTGTTTTTTATTAATAAGACCTTTTAAGATTCTTGCTACACACTACTGCTTTGGGTTGCCCACCATAACTACAGCTAAGACCCAGATCCTGGAGATGCTTACTTCACACTTTTGCTACAGGACATAAAAAAAAAAATCAATCACAAACTGACTGGGAAATTTCCTTCCTGTTGGCAAGGTTTTAAAGAGATAGACGGTGTTATGCAGGTTGCTAAGGAAAAAAAGATATTTGTACTTACCTAATGCTAGACTCTCATACTCTAATAGCAACAGTCAGGTAGGATATGCCCACTGGTATAACAGTTTCACAATTGCTAAAAGTAACTAACAGCTTTCTCATTGGATTTAAGGCCTATTCCACAAGAGGGAATTTTATGCCAGATACCATGATCCTGGTCAAGAGCTCATGGCTGTGAAGTCACAGGACAGTCTTAGAAAGTGTCAGTAAATCCTGTCTGTAGTTTCCATAATCGCTGACATTCTGAATTATGTCCTCCGTCCTCACTATTTGTCCTCTCATTGAAAACCAGTGAATGCCACAATAGACTGAATCTTTATTATATCCAGAGTTATTCAACAACTGCTGCTATTCATTTTGGCTTTGGGTAAACAGAGTTTTCAAATAGAATCCAACAGGTTACTTTCTCAAATGGATCAGAAATCAAATATGAGAACAATAAAAATACAACATAGTGTTATTTGCAATTTCCTTAAAATAATACAGCATAGATATTTAATTGTAGAATATATTGGACATAGGAAACAAACACAATATTTTGGCAGAAAATTGTATTTGTGCTGCAAAGGATCAGGTAAGATATAGAGTGAATTTATTGTTTTAAGCATTCCACAATTTCTGGATCTACAATTTTCTGAATCTTTTATAAAGTAGAAATAGCATTGCAAATTTTGTGTGTCACAAGGCTTTATGAATGTTTATACAAATATAAGGTTGCAAATATTTTTTTATTATATGCACCTAACTGAAACAAAGATTGTTTTGTTATTTAAGTATCACTAGTTAAGAGCTATTGACTGTTGGTGGCTGCTGAAGGATGAGAGAGGAGAGTCAGTTTTCTACATGTATGTGACCCATTAGGTTTCCTTTGCTCTAGTAGATGGCTGTATGCCCATGGACATATGGGCAATATTAATTAGACTTAGTCGATTATAAAAACATAATAAAGGAGATGACATGATATCAGAGGGGGGTGTCTGGGAGGAACAGAAAAGTAAAGGATAGATACGATCAAAACACACTGTATATATGTATAGAATGCTCAAAAAGAGTATTGTAAGATACCAAAAATCCTATTATTTTAACTTAATTATGTTGTCAAACAGCTATTGATACCGAACTAATTAAGATCTACCAAGCATTATTTTATTGACTTTAAATCAGATAATCTATCCTTTGTACTCCAACAATGTAATCTGAGATGCATAAGGACATTACTCCTATTTTAGACTAAAGAAACAGACACAAAGAAATCAAATAACTCACCTAACAACATACTGTTTGTAAGCAGTAAGGCTTGGGATCAGAATGAAGCAATTTATTTCATGATTCCATAATATCATTTTTTTCTATATTATTCATAAGGATAATTAATTATTTTGGATACTCAGAAGCCAGTAGTATTAATCTGGGGAAACAAATTTGTCATGCAGAAGTAGAAACTTGGGAGAGAGAAGAAAGAAATAAACAAAAGACCAAAAAGGGAATAAACAGGAGGATAAAGACTAAAAAGGAGGAGCAGATGTCTATTTATTTGTGGTAGCCATCACATAACATTTCTGTCTCTCACTCTTCCTTCCTTTCTTTCTCTCCTTTCCTCCTGCCATTCTTCTCTCTCTCTCTCTCTCTCTCTCTCTCTCTCTCTCTCTCTCTCTCTCTCTCTCTGCTTTCTTCACTGTCTGTCTTTCTCTGTCCCCCCCTTTCTCCTTTTCCAGCTCCCTTTGTTCAAGGGCATCTGTGGAGTTCTGGCTTGATGACAATGCCTACCTTTGCATCAGTGCTCTCACAGTGTTCTTATTCACTGCCTGAAGTAACCAGAACATAGGTCACTTGAACATTGCAATCAGTGAGTCCTTTTAAGGAACTAATTGAATGGGAGTAGATCTTGCTGGTACTGTGGTTAGCAAATATAACACCTCCACTGATCTTGGTCTGTTAATTTCTGTGTATTCACCCCTCAATCTTCAACTTTTATTGACACAAACAAGAAGTTTTCTGTGCCTATCAGGAAGAGTTCTGCATTGAAGAACATGGGGGAGTGAGAGCTCGTATGGTTGCAGTGGTGTGAAATGGGCTAAGTTCTGTGCCTCCTAGAGTAAGAGAAGGACACATTCAACAACAAATCTGAGAGGTTAGAAGCCACAGATGGTGCTTTGAGAGCTGGGTTCACAAATGTGTCACAAGCTGTGAAGGAGGAGAATGCTGTGGCTTCCCACATCTAGGACTGAAATGCTGAACATGGTAGCACATTGTAGATCAGTGCATGAGTGATGGAATAGCATTTCTTTCACACTGTATCCTACTTGTTTCAATATTAAATAAATCACATCAATTGAAATCTTTGTAAAATGTTTTTGTTTTCTCAATGTTATTTATAAACCTAAATGCAACTGTGAAGGTGCCTTCAGTGTTAGAGCTCAATAAATACACTCAAAGAAAAAAGAATAAAGTTGTATAAGTCATGTAAATAGAGATGGAAGGCAAGATCTATTCTGCTTCCAGTAAATTTGAGGAGCTTCAGTCTCCTCTAAATAGAGTTGGAACTACTTCTTATTGGAAACACTGGGAGAGTCCTCTGTTGCTGCCCTTGGCAAAGATATCAGGGCTACTATGCCAGACACCAGAAGTGCACATGGACATGTTGAGCCATCATGGATCTGGAAGAGAAGAGCAAATGGAGAATGCCAGAAACTGCCACTGCCAACAAATTGGCATGAGTGCTTTTGTGAGGCACCTCTTGATAAATCCCGAAGCAGCTCAAAGAATGCTTTGAAGAGCACACATTTCTGCCAATCTGGATGAGGGTCAGAACTAGGCACATTTTGCCTTTAACTCACTGTGTTCTGGCCCTTTAGTCTTTGAGGCTGGAGATTAAATGCAAGGCCTTGGGCCGACTCTGCACATGTCCTATCACTAAGCAACATCACCAGGGCTCTAACTTTTTAATTGAAAATATTCCACCTTCCAAGTTTTAATTGCTTCTCTAAAAGATTAAAATAAAAATCTAATTGATGTGGTATTAATAGAAATACTTGCATTGTTGTCCACTCAGTATACAAATGATGTTAGATACTTGCTAAATATACAATCATTCGCCATTCCTTTAACATGAGGCATCACAGCCTATGTAAAAAAAAGCCTTCTTAGGATCATTTGGTCTAAAAGTTGTGATCATATTGTAAACAACAGGAAACTAAGTTAATCAAAATAGTTGTAAAGCAATGGAAACAGTGTATCTGATGTTACACTTCTCAACTTAGGCGTTTCTGCCTAGATACATGCAATCACAAGGGAATTACCTGACTTACTTGTATTCCGGCATCAAGAAACACATTAAGTCATGTGATAGTTATCTTCACTGTCATCCCCATGGGATTTAGAATCATCTAGAAGAAACGCCTCTAGATGTATCTATGAGGATGTTTCAGGAGACGTTTAACTGGGAAGGGACTACCTACCCTAAAGGTGCACTCTACTATCCCATGGACTGTGCTGAACAAAAGGAAAGATAGAGGAGACCAGGTGATTGCCATTACCCTGTTCTCTGCTTTCTGGTCTACACAGATGTGAGGAGTCACAGCTGAATGTTTCCACCAGATCTTCCATGCCTTTCTCACCATGATGGCCTGTACCCTCTCCAACTGTGTCATAAAACAAATTCTTTTTTAAGCTCCTTTGTCACAGCATAAAGAAAAATAACAATGCAAATAGAATAGAAGTAAAAATTTACCCAAAATTTCAGCATTTTTTTTCATTTGTTGTATATTTTTGCATTCTCTTGGACATATTCCTGCTTACTTATTACAGGGATGCAGAAGGTATGAGTGGGTGTACAAAGCTGGTATTTTTTTTTTATGGATGGACTACTGCAGAACAGATGTGATACATCTTGTGTTAATGAAGGACCTTCTGTTGGTAAAGTTTCAGTTCTACAAAGTGTAGATTCGACCTGGGAGACTGGGCAAATGCAACCTGGAGCTTCAGATAGAACTACACTACCAGAGTGGTCCACTTCTCCATTCTCTCAAAGATTGACAGGAGCAAGGACATTTCCCATCTATTTCCAAATATAACTGTAGATATTCACTGCAGCAGAAGTCTTGGGATGTTTAAATATTTAGAATTTTGTAATGGTTTCTTTTCATTGGCATTTAAAATACACAGTTATTTTGTTTGTTCTTCTCATATATGGAGTTTTATTTGTAGTCAGTCACTTTTGACATTATTTTTACAGTGGAAGGTGTACAGACCTTGGTTTTCTCCTTCTACCATGTGAGTCTGGGGCATGAACTCACATCACCAGGCTTGGTCTTGGGTGCCTTCTGAAAGGGCTTTGAATGATTCTTTAACCCTTGGATTGTAGTTTAAGACCCAACCATTTACAGAGACGTTTGCTGAATTTGTAGTCCTATGCATGTCTGTGATCAAACACAAAGGCACCAAAGTCAATTTGAATAAGAGAAGTAAAATAAGACTTTGCAGAGCTACGGTCTAAAGAAAAGTCAATCAGTATTTCAGTTTGAGGTTCTGTTCTGTTAGAAAGAGAGTGGACAGGTTGCCATCTACTTTAGCCCCTTAAAGGTTTATTATTTTTTAAATCAGTCGTTAGCTTCTCCTGAGTACATGAGCTGGAAACTTCAACAACGAATTAACTCAGCTCTGCCTGCTCCAGTGATCCAAACTCATCAATAGTCTCCGAACACTCATTCTCTCATTGGTTTTCTCTGTAGTGCTGTCTTGTTTTCCAGGAACAATTTCCTAAATTTGGAAACTCTCTGGTTCCCACACACCAAAGGAAACTCACCAGCAATGCCACCTTCTTGAATAGCCTAACTCTTCATTTTCCAACCCCAAACTCTTTCTTCCATATGTTTTGTATGGCAAACTACCTTTTGGTATCTCTTTATTTTCAACCAATTTAACTGGTGTAAAATAGAAGGTGAAAAATAGAGCAAGAAGAGCAAAAGTATTTTATTAATAAATCTGTAAATGTGAATCCTGCAAATTTCTTTTTGATTATGGGTGACCTTTCATTTGGCTGTTTCATTGTCTCCCACACTTCTGAAACCAGTTTGACGACTCCCACTTCAACAGTGTGTTGGAACCTGGCAAGCAGACCCGAACATACAATTATTATTGACATAATTGGTGCTCCCAAGGTGACTGCTCCCTTACAATTATAATCATAGATGTTATTCTAGCATTGTTGTCCAGGAACTTTGGTGAATAGGAAGTGACCAAATGGTTAGTTTGGTCTTTAAGCAGTGAGTTTACTATATGACATACACATGATTATCCTTATAGAATAGAAGAGAGTAAATGAAAGATTGAAGAATTCGTATAAAGCTGGAAAGTCGGTAAGAAGAGCCAGCATCAGAGCCTAGAGCCTCATTTGCTGTTCTCAGTCACAACTAACTCGCTGCCACCAGCCAATGGGTCCAACATGGGCACCAACTTCATAGCCAGCTCATCCGCTTCATCTAATATTTCCTCTAATATGAAGAAAAGTGTGAAATCACATGCCTGTAATTCCAGCACTCACTCACTAGGCCGAGGAAGAGTGAGTATGAGATCAAGAGAGCAGCCTGGGAGACATGGTAAGAGCCAGTCTCAGAAAAAAATAATAAAGACTCTTCAAAGAAGCAAAGCATAAATTATAAAATAGTGACTATTCTAGGATCCCACACTCACTCATAAGACAGACACTAAGAATCAAGAATTCAGTTAAAAAATAAAATTCATCCTTTTAGTACACCACAAGTCTCAAACTTGAGTGCACATATAACCCTGGATTAGCACTTCAAGGTTACACAGGTGTGGTAAAATTACAGTATCCTTTTCAGTAGAGGTACATTTAGGTGGTATATCGACACACACTCTCTGGCAACACTATCTAGTAACATGTCATTAAATTATTATAATTTCCATAGAAAGTGCTTCCTCCCGCCAAAAGCTCATGAGTTGAAACCTTTATTACCACCAGGTGGAGCAAGTGAGAAGTAATTATATAATAACAGTGTAGTGACTGATATTTTAATTAAATGATCAATTTATTGCTGGGTTTATTAGAAATTCAGGCCCAGCTGAAGAAATAAGCTATTATGTGTATCATCTGAGGCTTTAACTTGTCTCCAAAGATTTCCTTCCTCCCTGTCTTCCCTCAATTCTCTCCTTTTTTATTTTTTTTCATTCCTCCACTGTTACACTCTGCATAATGTCCTCCAGGAGGTTTCATCACAAGGTTCACAAATGTTCTTCTTCAATCACATGATGGCTCACAAGAAAGATATTGAAGTGACAATGGAGTGAATCCCCTGAAACCATGCACCAAAAATAATTCCTTCCTTAAGTGGTTTTCTTACTTCTTTCATAGCAAAGAAAGGATAACGTTATCATTGTGTACTTACTAGTACTTTTATCTAAATATGCTCCGATAACTTCAAAGAAATCCAAATGTTGTCATCTAGCATCTTGTGTATTAATAACTATTCTATTTGTGATAAAGCACTATGACCAAGGTAACATATGAAAGAAAGTATTTAATTGGGCTTAATAGTTTTAGAGGGTTAGAGTCCATGATGCGAGAGCAAAGGCTTGGCAGCAGGAACAGCTAAGAGGTCACATCTTGATCCACAAGCAGGAGACAGAGAGTACACTGGGAATGTACGAGACTATTGTAACCCCGAAGCCTGCCTCCAGTGACACTCCTTCTCTAGAAAGGCCATACCTCCTAATCCCTCCTAAGCAGTTCCACCAAGTAGGGAAGGAGTAGCCAAGACCATGAGTCTATGGGAGTCATTCTCATTCAAACCACCACAACAGACTATAACAGGAAGTGGTGAAGTAAGGTGTATAACAATGGGGAATATTTTTTACTCTCTCACAACCTTAGTCTTTGCACTCACTATATATGTGTCATAGAGAAAGCTGAGATTCACTTATTTTTTCAATGTGGAAAGACTCTGAGGTCATAGTTAAGAACAGACACTCAAGACAGTCTGTCAGGGCTTAGCATACTATTTCCCTCTTTCTATCTCTAGCCTGTGAGAAGCTGGAAAGCCAGTTAATCCTACTGACACATTATTTATTCATCACAAAATGACTGACATAGTGTTGATGGTGGTTAAATATATAAGTATCTATAAGAAAGATGTTACAAAGAAAACAAAAATGTTTACAAATTAAAAACAGACAAAAACAATCTATTTATTTAGGTAACAAATTAGCTATGTGTTATTTGTTATTTATTAATTATGTATGTTTAGCAATACCTATCACATAACCAAAACTCATTAACTAATTGCCTGTAAACTTAATAATCTTTAGAAATAGACCAATATTAGTCTTCACTAACCTATAAAAATCTAAAGAATTGCCGGGCAGTGGTGGCGCACGCCTTTAATCCCAGCACTTGGGAGGCAGAGCCAGGCGGATCTCTGTGAGTTCAAGGCCAGCCTGGGCTACCAAGTGAGTTCCAGGAAAGGCGCAAAGCTACACAGAGAAACCCTGTCTCGAAAAACCAAAAAAAAAAAAAAAAAAAAAAAAAAAAAAAAAAAAAATCTAAAGAATTAAAAATGTTGAATTCAACATCCTTAGTCATCAGGGAAATACAAGTCAAAACTACTTTGAGATTAAATCTTATTCTAGTCAGAATGGCCAAGATCAATAAAACAAATAACAGTTTATGCTGGCAAAAATGTTTGGTAAGGGGAAAATTCATCCATTACTCCTGTGACTTCAAACTTGTACAGCCACGATAGAAATCAGTGAGGCAGTTCCTCAGGAAGATAGGAATCAATCTATCTGAAGATCCAGCTATACCACTCCTGGGCATATACCCAAAGAACCCTACATTCTACTATAAAGACATTTTCTCAAACATGTTTGTGACTACTCTATTCCTAATAGCTCCAAATTAGAAAGAGCCTAGATGTCCATCAATGGGTGAATGAATAAAGAAAATGTGGTACATTTACAAAATGGAATATTAGTCCTGTTTGAATAATGAAACCATGAAATTTACAAATAAATGAATGGAGCTATTAGGTAATCCAGAAACAAAAAGGACAAAAATGCTTTGTATTCACTTATGTATGGATCCTCGCTGTTAAGTGATTGACATTATTTCATACATGGAGAGAGATTAGGTATAGAGTAAGAAACTATGGGTGGTGTCTACAGAAAAAAATAGAATACACAGTTACGGATGGGCTGGGGACTGGAATGTGAGGATCAAATATGGAGGGGGGAAGAAGAGGCGAAGGAGAGAGTATGGGAAGGGACAGCTAGAACTAAGGTCCATTTGAGGGGTTATATGAAAACCTAATACAATAGAACCTTCTTCAAATATATTCATAAAAGAAACAAAACTAAATGGAATCACCAAGTAATAGAGGAGAGAAAACCCCAGCTGGACATCCCTTGCCACCAAATGAAACTTCCAGGGTCAGGAATGGGTTACATCTAGTTGAGTTATTGATCAAAGGAGCCCCATGAAAAACCCCAACCAACTCTGGCCTATGCCAACGCAATTGGTTGCTTTCCACAAACTGATAATAAGGCCCTATTGCTGAAGACAACATCCTCATAACTCACTGAAAATAGAGAAGTTAAGCTTCTACATACCTATAGTCTTCACCCCTACTGAATAATGTTCATGTCATTGGAAGGTACTCTTCATACTGCCAAAGAAGAAAGACAAATACCAACGCAGCTACAATCTCCGTGATCTACAGTGGTGACTTCTTGTACATAGCAATAAAATGACTACTAACAACATTCTGCTATACTCATAGATCAGTGTCTTACCCAGACATCATCAGAGAAGTTGCCTACTGTGGTATATGGGAGCTCACACAGAGACCCACAACTGGACAAGGTGAAGAGAGTGAGAGACTGTGGAACACTGAGTCTTAAACGGGATGTCTCCATCAGACCCCTCCTGTAGGGGCTCAGGGAACTTTGTGAAATTGGAGGTGCAAAGATTGTAAGGGCCAGTGGGGGAGGGAAGACACCAAAGAAGCAGGGCCTTCCAGACACAACAGGACTGATGCACACATGACCTCACAGAGAACGGGCAGAATGCACAAGGCCTGCACAGGTTCCAGCCAGATGAGGTTCTAGCACTGAAAGGGGAAGCAGACACAAGCCCTATCCACAACCCAGAAACAATCTCCAAATGACAACCACTCATACATGAAAACTTAGTTTTCTCTAATGGAGTCTCTCTGGGTATATGAACCCAGTGGTAGATGGCCAACACAAAATGAACTCAATGGTAGTTTGGAAGCTGTTTTGTCTCATAATGTTTTGCTCCTGCATTATTTACTTATCAGTACTAACCAGTACACTTTTGAATAATAATTGTCAAAACATAAGGACAATAGGAGTCTAGAAAAGTGGGAGACAGAAGTACAGCTGGTGAAAGAGAAATTCAAGAAAACGGTAATTAAATTGCATTTTGAATAAAAACATGAAATGAAAGCATAGCAGTATTGGCTAACAGAAAAAGCTGTTTTGCTAATCCACAGCCTTCATTATACATCTTCCACAGAAATATGGGAACTCAGGTTTGTTAAATGAAATAAAAACCAAATGTTGATATATACTAGTATCTTGCTGAGTATAAGTTTTTATTGCTGTTTTGAGTTTTTGTTTTGTTGTTGTTGTTTTTAACTGAAATCATCTCCCCAAATAAAATATCAAAACATTCTTAAGTTTGGGGTATGTTCTGAAAATTATATATTCACATGTCATCAATTGAAAGTCTGGAAATTTTATTCTCAAATGTTTTTCTTCAATGTATTACCACTTGTCTTAGATAAAATTTCTATTGCTGTGAAGAGACACCATGAATATGGCAACTATTATAAAGAACATTTAATTGAGATGCTGGCTTACAGTTTCAGAGGTCAGTCCATTATCAACATGGTGGGCCATGGTGGCGTGTAGTCAGACATGATGCTGGAGAGGTAGCTGAGAGTTCTGTATCTTGCAGGCAACAGGAAGTGGTCTGAGACACTGGGCAGTATCTTGAGCATATATGAGACCTCAACGCCCTCCTCCACAATGACATACTTCCTCCAACAAGGCCACACTTATTCTAACAAAGCCGTAGCTCCTAATAGTGCCACTCCCTATGACATTATGGGGACCAATGATATTCAAACTATCTTACCACTAAATGTTCTTTCTTACTAAAAATATGATTTTCATTTTGACATAGGCACAGCCACATTCACTTAGCAAATGAGCAAAAGTATGCTTCCCAAAGTAGGAAAATATGTATGCTAATAAGTTTAGCTTTGAAACATTTAATTGAACATACATCATGCAAAAAAAATCTGATTTGAGTATATAAGGTAAGAAGAGACAAAGTTAACCTTTCTCCTAGGTAGTGTGCTTTGAGGAAAACCAAGTTGTTTGAATTGGTAAGTAAAACATACAATAAATGCAAATAGTTATAATTCACATTTAGAAGGAAAAATGAAAATTATCATATATTTATAAACCAAAGAGTTTTTTATATGAGGCATTGTTTGAGCCTATATGTACCAATATTTTATATAACAATAAACAACATGTTTGAAAAAAAAAAACATTGTAATTACCCTGATTGTAGGATCTTTTAAATTATCATGTGATATATTTAAAATAAAATTTGGTAAAAAGTTTTTGATATTATTTTTCTCAAATTAACAAGTGAGATAAAAAGGTTACCAAGAATTAGAAACAGAAAAATGAGAATACTATAAATTTAGATGAAGCAATGATTGATATGTACCCTTTGCAAAATAAGAGGTAACAAGCAAAGTGTGCTGGTCACCTTTCTATAACAATTCCATTTCTAAAACTATATCCAAGGTAATGAGATGACAGGCATCAGACTGTTTATGTACTATTTTTACAATTCTTGGTATTACAGGATCACATTTCATGTGTTGTAAGATGAAGTGTAGGGTCTAAACAAGGTTGAAAATCTGGGGAGAGAAACAATGTCTATGAATCTGAAATTGTGCAATACCCCACCTCTCAGGTGTGATGGTACAAGGATGTTCATGTCAGTCTAACTTCCCACCTTACCTACAGAAGGTCAGTGGAACTCATAAGCACAGAGGAAAATGAAAATATTTCTGCTAAACAGTGAGAGATGAAAAATGTGCAAGAACTTTTCAAATCACATTTGCCCTCATTGTACACATGCAGCCCAAATGGAGATAGATAACAAAAATACCTCCAACCATGTTTCAAGTACATGTGTCGTAAATGAGGAGAGTGTCAGGCCAAAGAAAATACAACTGCTTCTTGTGAGCATCACTCCATTCTATGTCTCCAACAGTTGGTAAAAATAGCCAGGCTGTGGTGGCGCAAGCCTTTAATCCCAGCACTCGAAAGGCAGAGCCAGGTGGATCTCTGTGAGTTCGAGGCCAGCCTGGTCTATAGAGCGAGATCCAGGACAGGCACCAAAACTACACAGAGAAACCCTGTCTTGAAAAACAAGCAAACAAACAAAACAACAACAACAAAAAACAATTGCTAAAAATAATTTTCCAAAAAGGTGCCATATCTTTTATGAAGCGTTAAGCACAGGATCATCAAACTCAAGGGAGGGGGGCTGAAGAAACAGATCACAAAAACCAATGTTAGAGACTCCTGGACATAGAAAGGTCATTCAAAGGGTATAAAATAATCATGAATATCTTAACACATTTAAAGACATTCCAAGTACAATACGAACAGGAAGACTCCTCTATGTTTGAGAAAGATACAGATTTCAAAATGGAAAAATCCATAATTTGTTACCAACTCATTTCACAGATTTTGCAGCTGCTCACAGTGCACACTCTGATAGAGGCCTTAAGAAAATCTTCAAGCCGGCAGTGGTGGCGCACGCCTTTAATCCCAGCACTCGGGAGGCAGAGCCAGGTGGATCTCTGTGAGTTCATGGCCAGCCTGGTCTACAGAGCAAGATCCAGGACAAGCACCAAAACTACACAGAGAAACCATGTCTTAAAAAAAACAGAAAAAAAAAGAAAGAAAAGAAAAGAAAAAAGAAAGAAAATCTTTAGTGTACAATATATGTAGAGAGAGAATAAGGGAAAATATGAGAAATAAAAAAAACAGGAAAATAGGACAGGGATGAAGAAAAGTATCTTACCAGATATTTCAAGGAGGAATTTTAAAAGTATTAATTACTGAGGTTTTCCAATATGTTGAAAAATGGGGAATCTTTATAAGATTCAGAGAGGAAGAAGGGCACTTTCCTCTAAGGCAGAACCAGGAAACATTCAAATGTCATCCTGTAGCCTGAAAGGAAGTGAGTAACAACTTGGATTCCAATGCCTTAGACATGTCCTCTCAAGAGCGAGAGCAAAGCAAAGGTGGTTTTAGACAAAACTGAGAATGCCTTTCAAAAGCTACGTTCACTTAACACATTTCTGAAGGACGTAACTCACCCACAGGTAAGTGACACTTGGAGTTTGAGGTTCATGTGGGAAGGAATAAGGAGCAAACACGAGTGGACCCAGATTGAATGACACACTAAGAACTGAACAAAAACATCATGAATTCAGACATGATAATGTGAGATGTAAGATTCCAAGACATTTTGAGTGTATTTCCTAAGAAGAATGTAAAGTCAGATCACAATGTACATGATAACCACAATGAGTATATGAGAAAAGGATGATTTATTTGCAAAACTAAATAGAGAGACCTAAATGCTATGAGGGACAAAATGAAAAAGAAAACACTTTGGTTTAAAAAAAAAAAAAAGAAAAGAGGGAGAAAGAAACATAAAGGCTGAGGTAGTTTGATTCATCTAACTCAATTATATAAACACAAACAGACAAAATGACTGCATGAGAACACAGGTCTAACATAACACTGTCCTTAATAGTCATCTACAAAAATAAGCCGGGCGGTGGTGGCGCACGCCTTTAATCCCAGCACTCGGGAGGCAGAGCCAGGCGGATCTCTGTGAGTTCGAGGCCAGCCTGGGCTACCAAGTGAGTTCCAGGAGAGGCGCAAAGCTACACAGAGAAACCCTGTCTCGAAAAACCAAAAAAAAAAAAAAAAATAGAACACATAAATGTTCGTAGTTGGCTGTAGTAAAATTTTACAAATCCAAAGAAGCCTATCATAGCAATAATCATAAAAACAAACAAACAAAAAGACCTTAAGGTAGAAAGTAACATTAGTAGACACAAACTGAGCAAAACTTTAGGTGATTAATTTCACTGAAAAGATGGAAGATTTTAAAATGCATGTGTTCTTAATCAATAGGTACAATGTTATTATTTTATTAATGAAATATTTCTGGAATCTAAGAGAAATAATAATCTATAATTGGGCTGGCAAGATGAGTCAGCAGATGAAGTTATGTGCTTCAATCCGGAAGATTTCAATTTAATCCTTGGGTCCCACATGATGGAAGGAAAGAACCAAGTCCTAGCTGTTGTCCTCTACCTCTACAATTGCTCTATAGCATACACACACACACACACACAGAGAGAGAGAGAGAGAGAGAGAGAGAGAGAGAGAGAGAGAGAGAGAGAGATACACATATACAAATGACTAAATAAATAAATGTAAACAAACATTTTAATATCTACAATTGTAGCAATGGATTTTTGTTACTGCGAAAAAAAATTAAGAATGACTATAACTTAGTAAAGTAGTTGCAAAAATATTACAGAAAAACTCGTTTTGACATTGCTGAAGTAGAATTCACAAGGAAACTCTTAGTACAAATCTATGTGTTACTAGGCAGAGATTTCTCAACTATCTGCTGCAGAACATTCTTTGGGGATCTTCTGAAAATATTTGTGTTAGTATAACCTGGATTCCGTACATGACCTGAAAGAAATGAATCCTTGCTTCATCCAACACCTTAACGACCTAATCTAAATGTAAGTAAACATGAATTTAACTGATTGTGGAAATAATCCCCAATAATGTTAATAAAAGTTTTTAAATCACAAAAGTATAGATAAAACTGATAAAATGAACAATGTGAAAAGTAAGAACATCTAATCTTCAGAAGAAACTGCAAAAGAATAAAAGTTAAGCTATGTACTGCAAGAAAAATCTCATTAACATCAACACCCTCTGTATCAATAATATATAAATCACACAGACTTTCTGGGTGAATTTCTGTTCCAAGATGAGACTATGCATGAAGAATGTCAACATGCTGATGAGTACTCTATACAGGAGGAAATCTATGTCTTCATTAACTGATAGTGATAAAAATGCCATTCTAACTCTATATAGCTCCCCTAAAAGGCAAACAGGACATAAGAAAGTCAGACTAGGAACACAAAGTTTTGCTGAAACCTTGAGGCAACATGACTCCTACCTGATGATGCTAGAAATCAATAACATCCTATTTAGGGGGAAGATGGGCATCAGCTTTGGGGATGGGTAGGAACTGGGAGTCCAAAGCCCTTTACAAACCTAAGAAGCAGTGGCTAGAAGAACAGATTGGAAAAAATCTTACTGGACAGATGTTTTATATCATGGAAGGATCTCTGTTCATGATCCCTTGGTTGACTTAGGAGAAAGGAAGTTTTGAATGTACTTGAACATCTTACTAAGGAAACATAAGGAAAAGTGCTAAGATTGCCTGGTGATCTCTTTCAGACACTTATGAGAAGCCACAGGGAGAAATAAACCACAGAAGAATTTTTAGTCACTACTGGAAAAACTTCCCCAAATCAGGACTCATGGGAAAGAGAACTAGTTTGTGGTTTCGCTCAGACAGGCTTGAAGGAGTTCAAGGGCACCATCACAGCACTTCCTGGAGAATGCCTAATGAAGCAAACTGTGATGTAATCCAGTCAAGTCACAAAGATCTGAGGACTCTTGTGCTACCTTTAATGCCAAGAGCCAGACATTCAAATGATGAAGATGTAGATTTGTTCTTACATCAAAATCCAGAAATCACATTTTACACTAAATTTATGTAACTGAAAATTTCCAATTAGAAAGCGCCTATGAAATCATAGGCGAGGTCTTTTGATATAATTAATTTCTTAATTTCTATTTACTTTACATATACAGACAACAAGACAAGGATAAGTGGTCTTTACTTATGTCTTAAGAAAAACAGTAGCAAATGCATGAAGATAAGCACCTTTCTAAAGTTTTAACTTACTCCAAAGCAATCCATATTAGAACAATTAAATGAGGAGATTCACATGTTAGAAATGTCTTAGACATGCAGGCCAGTTCTCTTCTTTGATACCTTGACTAGGCCAGAAGGGCACCTGATGTTTACTCAAGCATTAGTCTATGACTCCATCAGGAGGTACAGACTGTATTGTTGTAGGATGATTCTTTGTGTACACTCTGAAGATATGTCTCTGTCAAGACACCTTCTGATTGGTTTAATAAACAGTTGAATGGCCAATAGTTAGGCAAGAGAGGATAGGCAGGACTTCAGGGAAGAGATAGGAACTCTCAGAAGAGAGGAGGGATCTCCCAACCATACATGGAGGAAGTGGAACACATGGTATTGAACAGAGGTAATGAGTCATGTGGCAGAATGTAGATTTATGTAAATGGA
The DNA here is from genome assembly GCF_007827085.1 of Peromyscus californicus insignis. Classification (NCBI taxonomy): domain Eukaryota; kingdom Metazoa; phylum Chordata; class Mammalia; order Rodentia; family Cricetidae; genus Peromyscus; species Peromyscus californicus. Next base: position 74,777,271 of record NW_026294469.1, on the reverse strand, counting down.
TTAATTTAAGTTTTAAGAGCTAGTATGGTCCAAGCCTAAACTAAGGCCAAGCTTTCATAACTAATAAGAAGTCTTAGTATCATTATTTAGGAACTGGTGGTTCAATGAAAGTCTGGCTACACTACAAGAGGCAAACATTTCAATAGATAGACTGAGAACAGATGATTATGCTCATCAACATGGGTGAACCTCAGTCAATCAGTGGAAGATCCAAATGGAACAACTAACTAAGAAGGAGTTCCCTCTGTCCTGATGCGTGGGCATGAACAGCAGTCCTCAGTATTTGGACTCAAGTCTTCAAAGTAATGCTGTTTGAACTAAAATAGACTACTGACACTTGACTACCCCCAGCTTGATGGCTCCAGATCTTGAAATGGCTCAGCTCCTGTAACGAGATGTTATTGTGGGAACCAATTCTGAGAAATCTCCTTATAGATGGACATATAGTCTCCCATTCAAAACACTGAGAAACGTAAATGGCAAAACAGCCTTTGTGATCTGCCCTGCTGTCTCTTTGCACATCTGTTGCCTGGGAGACAGCTTGAGGTTTCAGAGCTTTGAGTGGTTTTCTCTAGAAGATACTTTGTGTCTTATTCTTCCCTGAGCCCCCTGCCCTGTGTCTCCTGGGACTGAGTCACGGATGTATCCTTTTTCTTATATAAATAGATGGACTGGGGGAAGTCTCCACAAAAGTATCAAACTGTATCATTAAACCCTTACTATTGCCTGGAAAGACTACAACTTTAACAGGTTATTTCATTAATCCCTGAAATGATACTGATTACTTCAACCACTCAGTTTTAAAGTTGAAAAAAGGGAGACTTTGAATGACTGAGAAAATTGGTAGAGGTTGCAGAATAGGAATTGGCAAAAGGTTGTTGTATTCTTGAGCCTAAACTCTTAAATGGCTGTGTTGTTAAAAGGTCTTTGGGGGCCGGGCGGTGGTGGCGGCGGCGCACACCTTTAATCCCAGGACTCGGGAGGCAAAGGCAGGCAGATTTCTGTGAGTTCGAGGCCAGCCTGGCCTACCGAGTGAGTTCCAGGATAGGTTCCAAAACTACACAGAGAAACTCTGTCTTTGGAAAAAAAAAACAACTCTTTGGGGAAAATTAGTATAATGGAAATATAACAAAGATACAGTCCTAGGGCACGATGCTCATAGATAACCGAGGTGCCATGCCGATCTTCCTTCTTGTCAATTGGCAAAATGTTCCCATGAAAGTAGCAGTGTGGGTACTGCAGAATGTAGTTGCTGACGTTTGTCTTTCCTAAAGAGTATGATGATGAAGGAATATTCTGAGAATTCCTTTGGTGCCACACTTTTCCAGGACTAGCACAAATTAGAAGTGGTTGTGAGAAGAGAAAAGCAAACAGTTTAGTACCCATACCTGCCTTTTCTTCAAACTAAAGGGATATTTAAGTCTGATCCAAAGTAGTACAGATGGAGGGTGCCTGGGGCTCCAGGAGGCTCTTGTCTCAGAGGCTGCGTGGGGAGGAGAAGAAGGCGGCATCAGGAAGTGGGCAGCATCAGGAAGTAGGCAGCAAATGAATGGGCCGGTGGGTAGGGCTAGGAAGCCAAGCTGCCATGAGTTCACCAAGGCAGATGCTGCAAAATGTGTAATGTTTCTGGTCGGGCTGGAGGGACAGTACAGACAGGAATGCTGTTGCCCCAGACCCCTCACAGGACATCAAGGGGTGGGGCAGGGAACAGGACTGTTATGATAGGAGACTCCAAAACGTTGAGTTAATTGGATCTAAAACCTGACGTTTACAGAAATTTCTAAATAAAAATCTCAGTAGATTAGATTACATTTCTAATGATGAGAAATATCGTGAGCTCAGAGCTAAGAAAATTGTCTTAGTTATAAAAGAGTGACATTTTTCTACCCCCAAGCTTTGTCAATCTTGTACCTCTAAAACATCTAATAATTGTGCTACTTTTACTGAAATGTGGACTATCTCAGATAAATAAAGATGAAGATTTATCTGTTTGCAATGACTGTTCTGTAAGCTTACTTATAAATTATTAAATTTGCACACACACACACACACACGCACACACACTCACATAATCACTTTCCTCTGAAATCAAGAACACAAGCCGCAATAGTAAAAATGTGTTATCTAACCCCCCAAAAGATAAAAGATAACAAAAGGTGGAGAGCTCTTGTTATGCTGTCTGTTCATGTGTATTCTTCTGTACTGAACACACAGAACAGTGTGAGAATTTACTAAGTAAACTGTTCACAGTGTTGCAAAGATGTAAGAATAAAAGGAGTATGGAGAATTTTAATTTTTCACACATTTCTGTACTTTTGGGCATGTTCAACATTACATAACTTTGACAATAGAAAATAGATATGTACCCATCAAAACCTTTCTATTCACCTCACCACATAGTTGGACATAGTACTGTCATTGTTCATGTCCTCACGGTCACCTTTTTACTAACATTTTATGGAACACATACTTCCTGAGCACTTTATACATTGTAGGTGTTGACCAAACAGTATTTTTATAAAAGATTTTCAAACTCCCTAACTTTAAAATTCTGGTTAAAAAAAAAGTATACAAAATAATCTCCCAGTAAAGAGCAGTGGCTAATATTTGGGAAATTAAATAGGATTAGGGAGAGAAAGTTGCAGAGTAGCTCGTTACATAGTAGACAGGGGGCAAGGCAGAGAGAACTGCAATATGTCTGATAAAGTGACATTTCTAGAGGCAGGAGAGACAGACAGACATACTGAGTACAATAGGCGGAGGAGCACCAGACAGAGATGAGGCTATGTGGAAACCACTATACTAGATTGATAAGGGGCATCAGTGAGGCCAAAGTGGCCTGGTCAGTGTCAGGGACTTTAGTTCAGAGAGGAGTATGTGTCAGTGGCGATGAAGAGGGCAAAGGGGGATGTACTCAGTCTGCCACTTGGTTCTGTGCAAATCAGAAGCCAAAAAAAGTGCTTTGTGATCTTATACAGATTTGACAAGGGTCAATAAGACACCCTTTGGTGACATGAAGAAGGTATGAAATCGGTGGCACACGCCTTTAATCCCAGCACTCGGGAGGCAGAGCCAGGCGGATCTCTGTGAGTTCGAGGCCAGCCTGGGCTACCAAGTGAGTTCCAGGAGAGGCGCAAAGCTACACAGAGAAACCCTGTCTCGAAAAACCAAAAAAAAAAAAAAAAAGAAAAAAAAGAAAAAAAAGAAGGTATGAAATTCAATTTTGGGTCCCTCAGTACATTTTGGTAGAGAACATCTGTACCCACACATTTCTGCTTTCCTGCCACAATGTTTCATGTGATACCAGATAGATACCACAGTGCTGATGTTATCCTGAGAACAAAATGTTCAGCACCTGGCCTTTTATACTAGAGAAATTGGGTGATGTCTAACATAGCTTCATAAGCAATGGGTAGATTTTCTACAAACACAGGGTGTGTTAGAAGAGAACAGACTTGAGCCTAGCTTTTATTTTCAAACCATCATGCTGCCTGATACGTGAAAAGGAAATGTCCTACTGGGATACAGGTATGACTTTATTGTGTGATTTTATGCATGTATCCTAGTACTTTGGTCTTACATAATAACGTTTATTACGTATCTAAACCTCTGAATAGATGAGCTGTGCAAGTTTAGAACAAATATATTTGTTTGTTTTAATATCTAAGAATAAAGCTCTCAAAGTTCCTCACATTTAGTGAGTTCTCATTAAAATGTTGTTATCAGTGAACACACTACAATCATTGGCCGGAACATGGCTGCTGGCAAATTCATTTCTAATTATCTTCCAAAAGTTTTCAATTATTAATATGCTTCTTTTCTTGTATAATTTTTGCAAGCCCCAAACTCAGAATTACAACCTCAAATTGAATTTATAATTTTCTGGCTCTGTGTACTTGGTACACATGACTTAGTCCTGTCTGAACAATAAAAAATGTGTTCTTGGGTATGAACTACTGGGAGTATTATCACACAAGAACAGCTCATGAACAGCCATTTCATTTCTGAATACTAGAAAAATAGCTAAATTGCCATAAAGGAAATCTGGTATTAAGCAGAAACTTTCCTCTGAGTGTTAGAAAAGTATAATTGAGTTGTCAACTAGGTTTTAGAAGTCCTAAATAATCAATATAGACAAGAGAATTTATCCTAGATGAGTGGAAATAAAACAAAGTTATCACAAATTAAGATATGAGGTTACATTTGTACCAGCCAGACCCACTCCTGAGAAAGTTCAGGAAGCATCTCCAGGTGGAAAGGTCAGAGGGACCCACACCTGGGCAGACTCTCAGAACCACATCTGAAGAGTTCCTCTTATTTCCAAGTGCTTTTGATTCTTATTTGCCTCAAATAATAAGCTTTTCAGGGTATCCATCCTCCTGGAGTGATTTAAGCAGAGTGGTATTTATTTTATTTATTTATTTACTTTGAAACTCAAGGACAATTTTTTATCAGGGTTTAAGAAACTATAAAGAGATGAAATCAGGATTCCCACCACCATTAAAATATAACTTAAAATTTATAATATTTAGTCTCTGATATCTAAAACTTTTTCAGAGCTCACAAGAAACAAGTCAGTGATCTAGAAAGCACATTATCCTTCACACAAGAAACAAATCAAAGAACATACATCCCTAGGCACAAGGCAATGAAATTGATAAATGCAGAAAATGAAGATTAAAAATCTTGAAGTAACAAAAATAAGGACCATGCCAGTGAAAGGAAATGGCAGAATGAATTCAGACATTGCCATAGCACAAACAGAATCCAGCATCAACTGGTACCTGCCAATGCTGTGGGGGGTGGGGGTCTATCAACCTAGAACTGTCAATCAATGAAACGAGCTTTCAAGGATGAAGGCGAGATGACATTCAGAGATAAACATCAAGAGGAGATATCTCCAAGAGACACGATCTGAAAAAAATTAAAGTATGTAGTGCAAGAGGAAAAACAAAGGTGTGGAATAGTAGCAAATGCGGGAAACAAACATGGGGAAGTGAATGGAAACTCTGTCTAGTCTCTGATCATAACACGTACATTGTAATTTAGTAACAAACATAAATTTCATTTCACTTAGAAACTGAGAAGCACAATCACCATAAAACCAGAGTGAATCTATCTAACAATTCTAATGACTTTAAACGTATGCTTTAGTAGCGGACTCTTCTTTTGGTGTTGACTTTGTTCTATTTTTATCCTATTTTTCAGTTCTATCTATCTAAATTATTTAGCTTATTGACGGAAGGTCTCCTGACATATGTTAGAATAAAGATAGAGTAGGAACTCTGGGCGAGCAGACAAGGTTTGGAAGGCAGCCTTCTAACTCAGGGTGAAACAGACATTTCTGGTGGAGAGAACTGGGAAGCACCCCATCAGCACTCTAACAGCTGCACATACATAGAAGATTAGGAACACTGTCCTATTCTAGTGAAATTTGAATCTGTTTTACCCTAGGGTTGACTCGGGTGCTTTGAAATGCTTCCAAGTACATTTGCAGTGTATCCAGGGGAGTAAAATAATGAAATTCAGTATTTCATTATTTTGTGCAAATAAAGGTTCAAGAGATGATGGCTTGGGGAAGATCACTATGTGTGTTTTAGCTCAATTTCCAAGACTACACACATGGTTGGTTGTTATTTATTTGTTTATTTTTTTATTGCAAATGCCTAAGAGCCCTGGCTTTACCACCACATAGTGTTGTGAGCATCCACAGTGCTGGTGAAGCAGAAGCATGGTGAGGAGGCCTTCTTCATTCACATCAGTTGCGTAGCATAGCAATACATCTCTGAAGTTTGGAAAGAGGAATTTCAGTACTGCTGCAGGATGGAGCAAAAATGGTGGTGCCTTTGTGGTTCATCACATTGGACAGAGTCCCACTCCAGAAGCTCCCTAGCCTGGATGAGCACATACTACCGCTGGAGTTTTTAGAACATAATTGTAGGATCATCTTTGTTGGTCACTCAGAAGAATGGGTGATTCTAATTTAGAAACCCAATAAAAAGGAAACATTGGCATAAACATATATCATAAGGATTTCTCTATAGTAATAGAAGACGCCAAAGTCTTCTAGAAGCAGCTTCTGGTTTGAAGGAAGATGAGGGTGACATGGGTACTGCCAGAAGAGGTGTCAGGTTGGTCCTCTTAAATTTTATTTTTTATTCTCTCTCTCTCTCTCTCTCTCTCTCTCTCTCTCTCTCTCTCTCTCTCTCTCTCTCTCTCTCTCTCCCTCCCTCCCTCCCTCCCTCCCTCCCTCCCTCCCTCCCTCTCTCTCTCTCTCTCTCTCTCTCTCTCTCTCTCTCTCTCTCTCTCTGTATTTGTGTTTGTTGATGGCTGCATGCCACAGAACATATGTGGAGGTCAGAGGACTTACTTTTGGAGTCAGTCATCTCCTTCTACCCTTAAATAGTCTCTAAGGATGGAACTCTCAGGTCACCAGATTTAGCAGCAAGAGCCTTTGCTCTCTGAGCCATCTTGCTGGTCCCTTTTCATTGATTCTTAGTAGTGGAGTCACCCACAAAGAGCAGTAGAAGATGAGCTTAAAAAATCCTTTTAACTCTACACTGAACTCCACATCGTGATCCTTGCATCACAAGGATTCTTTCACAAACAAGGATCTTCTAAGCGATTCTATACTTAGAGACTCGGCCTAGTTTTTTATACACTAGTGTTTTCTCCCCAGTCTGAGGTTCTACGTTTCTCATGGCAGGAAAGTTTTATTTGCTAAGGTTCTCAGTTCACCCTTGTAGTTGCAAAACCTGATAGATAGCGGACTTCCACATTGCACGCCTCATGCTAATTTGACTGACGTTCGTTTCTTCCCACTGAAACACTTCAATCTCACTTCAGGCTGTTGACCACCCATGCCATGGTTTATTTTTGGCTCCTGGAACAGCAGCCTGTCTCTTTCCTTGCCAGCAAACCTACACAAATGTCCCGTCTTTTTCTTTCTTGATATTTCCTTGCCGAGGAATGACATCCACAACCATGGTTTCTACTACCACCTCCGTGCCAGTAACTAACACTTTGACTCCACAAATCACAACTCTCTATGATTTAAAGTTCTCAAGATGTAGAGCTCCCACGATGAATTAAGATGATCTGTTTCTTCACAAAAATGCACTGGTCTGCTAGATAACAAAGGGTTATAATACCTCTAAATTTCAAAGGTACCTGAAAGCAAAGATGTAACAGTGCAAATTATCATGTCTCCTCCTAACAGGTAACAAGACTGAATGTGCTGTAAATTTGAACCTCTGCAGAAGTACTTAGGCTGGAACTCCCCGATTGTATCTAGTGTAGCTATTAATATTTGTGCTAATTTACTGGAATGCCTTTTTCTGTTTCCCATCTCATCAAAAATTCTACCTTGTCTCAGTTTTAATTTCCATATAGGAATCAAATAGCTTTTCTAAGTCTACAGTACAGTCATTTTCATATGTAAAATACTTTTCTGGCTGCTACTATTTGAAGGCTATAGTCAGTAATATGGCACCTGAAACACACTAACACCCACTGTGGATATCACTACCAAACATGTTATTCACTGTGTGTACATGTTAGTTTTATTTTAATACTTATTTTTTTTGAGATAGTATAAGTACATCATTTCTCCCTTTGATTTTTATCTTTCCAAAGCCTCACATATACCCCTTTTTGTTCTCTTTTCAATTCATATTCTCTTTTTTAATTAATTGATGTCACATGTATATACATATGTATATACAAATATAATCCTAAATACAATTTACTATGTCTGTACAATGTTACTTGTAATTGTTTTCAGGGCTGACCATTTAGTGTATTGGATAATCAATTGGTGTGCTTTTCCCTGAGGAAGACTATTTCTTATAATCTCAGCATTCCTTAGTTGCCTGTAGTTTTATGTAGAGTTTGGACCCCTTGGGCTTTTCCCCTGTCCACTGTAGCATGCCCATTGGTGTCTTTGTTAAGCTCATGTTTGGGCACTCGTGTTGGTGAGACTTTATGGGTGTAGCTTCTGACATGGCTAGGAGACACAATCTCACAGAAAATTCCCTGATCCTCTGGCTCTTATAATCTTTCCACACACCCTGTAATGTTCCCTGAGACTTAAATGTGGGAGTTATTTTGTAGGTGAATCTATCAGGATTGTGCTCATAACTCTGCACTTTGATTGGCTATGGTTTTAAGACCTGCTTAACAAGATAGAAATCGTTCGTGGTACTGGAAACTTAGCCAGGTTAGTGAAGTCATGGAAAAGAACCCAAAACTACAACTTTATTAAACTAGTATAATCCCTCAGTGCATTCTAAATATTTATCCTTACACCTGCAGATCAGCGAAACCCTCACCCCTCCTAAAGGAAACTTGTATTTGCCACAGCTGGAGATCACTACAGAAAACAACAAATAATCAAACTAGAAGTTAATATTTAATTGTCAACTTGCCACAACCTAGACTCACTGGGGGAGAACTTCTCAATGAGCTTTTATCTAGGTTATGTTGACCTAAGGACACATCTGTGGAGAATTGCCTTGGTTGTCGATTGGTGTATGAAGATCCAGCCCATTGTGAGTAGCATAATTTCCTAGGCAGATGGATCTGGGGCAGTAGAGAAGAGAAAGCTAGATACAAACAAGCAAGGAAGGAGTCCTGCGATTATTCTTGCTCTGTTCTTGATTGTGTATGTGAAACCTTATGTTCCTGCCTTGACTCTACCTCAATAATGGACCGTAGCCTGGAATCATAACGTGAAATAAAACTTTCTTTGCTTTTTTTTTGTCCCAGTATTTTATCACAGCAACATTAAAAAAAGTATAAAATGAATAAAAATAAAGCTAGAACACTGTGTTTCCATGTACAGCATTTATTTCAATTGAACAAAATCACTTGCTGTTCATTTGGTGGAAAACCACAAGAGCAGCATTCCAGCCTTTGACCATTGCAGGTCCAAAGCCTAGAAGGCCGGTTCTGGCCTATCTTCCAGGAAATTTTCAAAGTACTTAAGATCAGAACTCCTGAAAACACCTGTCAATCACATAACATAGCTCAAACAAAAGTTCCCTAACTTCCTCAAAGCAATACATACCTTTGTTAGATAACCATTATACTCCCTGAACCCCAGGTATGATTGGGGTGTGTTTGAGATTCATCCATTTGTTGCCTCTAATATCTAGCTAGCACAGGGGTAAACAAATATGCCACAGATGAACTAGAGTTATTTTTAAAATTCCTGCTTGATCTTCATTTTCCTGTTTCTTAAATGTTAATGTAATATAAAACGCTATGATTCTTAAAAGGTAATATAGCAATTGTCTCTGTAATTTATAGAAAACTCTTTCACGGTATTCTATAAATTTAAGTATGATTCATTTATATATATATATATATATACATGAATACATATGTATATATATGTGTATATATGTATATATAGAGAAATCCTGTTTGTTTTTATGTGTATATACATGATAACATACATGTGGATGCAAATGAATATGTGTATGTGCACATGTGTGTGTCTGAGGTTGACATCTGACATCTTCATAATCACTTCCAGGCTTACTTTTTGAGGCAAGATCTTTGGCTGAATCTGGTGCTACTGTTTCATCTATCATGGCTACCTTGCTGGCTTCAAAAGTCCCCAACAACTGCATTTTACAATCTGGGGTTGCAGAAGGGCTACCCCCAACCCAGAGTTTTACGTAGGTATTGGAGATCCCATCTCTGATAATCACTATTATGTAGGAATTCTTTACCCACTTAGCAATCTAACCAGCCAATTTGAGTCAAAATATATCTGAGAAAAAATATTACTTGAAAAAGTTAAGTCTCAGCCGGGCAGTGGTGGTGCACGCCTTTGATCCCAGCACTCAGGAAGCAGAGGCAGTCAGATCTCTGTGAGTTCGAGGCCAGCCTGGTCTACAAAGTAAGTTCCAGGAAAGGAGCAAAGGTACACAGAGAAACCCTGTCTCGAAAAAAACCAAAAAAAAAAAAAAGTCACTTGTTTCACACTCACAAGAAAGAAATCTTTGAAGGAAATGCAAACATTTGAAATTTTATCTAGTTATATTTATATTCAGGAAGAGCTGAGCCACTTCTACATTACACAGCAAAAAAATTAAAAATAGCCTTGGAGGGCTGATTCAAACTCCATTAATCTGTACCCTGCTGTTACCAGATCTCACATCTCAGTCTCCTGAGCTCCTGTGACACCTGGCATCAGTGTTTCTAATTTACATTATGTACTATTCTCTAGATTCTTTTTACTGCCTAAGGAATTAGTATATGACTGAATTATACTCTGCTTGTTCCCTTGTTTATAAGCTTTGTAAAGGATGGACAGAAGTGTACCTTATTATAATTCAGTTTTTAACATAAAACTTTATAGTGTATATAATAATGCACACTGTAGGGCAATAAAAACCATTCTTAATACTAACATACTTTCACTAGCAAGGGATGCTAGTTTGTATTTTTATGTACAGCTTGTAAATTCTTTCTCTTTGCGAGGATAAGAGGAGCAAGGATTAGAAATGCTCTTAAATGAGACTTTGTGACAGTAACAGAAAACATATCCTGAGAAGTACACCATGGGAAGTTTTGTCTCCGTGCCTCAGACTGTATGCAACAGATAACTTTGAAATACCTAATTATTATCGTGTTACAAGATCACCATCATGCATGTGTTCTATTACTGACGGAGGTGTCCTTCATCTGTGAATGACAGAAGTTGAACACTGTTTAATAGAAATGACAGCAATTAATTAAGTATTTGAAATTGTTTACTTATTCTATGTTACCTTCCCTAGTGAACAACCTGAAAGATGACAAGTCTATGTTGATTCCAGATGACGACTGGAAGATGCTGAATAAACCATTGTAGATCAGTACAAGGAAGCCCTACCCAGGGCTATTCACCACACCAACACAAAACTGTAAATAATAATACAATATATAGCATCCTAAATATGGATTCTCATCTGTAGATAATACAACTGCTGCCGTCTAGGATAGAATGATGGGCAGGAGAGTATAAAGCAGAAAGAGGAAGGTGAGGGTTGAAGAAGAAATATCTTTACAGAAAAGTAGGCTATTTTCTCCTAACACAATGGAGCTGCATTTTTTTTAATGTTTGGGTATTTTGTGTTCATTTTTTAAATTATTAATTTTATTTTTTGAGATTATAATCTAATCATTACTCCTTCCTGTTCCTTCTTTCATACCTTCCCATATCCATATATACCTCCTTGTTCTTTTTTAAATTCATAACCTCTTTGTTTCAGTACTCGTGTGTGTGTGTGTGTGTGTGTGTGTGTGTGTGGTGTGTATGTGCATGCATGTGTGCATGTATTTCTAAATGCATAAGAAACCGTGCTTATTCCATATAATGTTACTCATATATACTTTCAACTCGAAAAGCATACATACAAGTCGCTGAAGTTTTGACAATGGTAAAGGATTTGAACAGAAGTCTGCCTGCATGTGAAGAAGAGACTTCCATAAGAAATAAAAGGCTACTGTTTTTCCACATGCTTCAGCCTTCTTTGTGTCCCTAAAAATTACTGAGTAACTTTTGATAAATATGTTCAAAAGATGGAACATCAGACAAATCAAGCATGTCTTTGAATAATTAATCAAAACAGAGAATAGATGAGTTTGTGAATAAATGTAACACGGGCCTGTTTTATCCTGCCCTGCAAACACAGCTTCCTGAGACTTGAGTGCTTACTTGAATCCATAGCTGGGTCTTCATGACAACAGAAGCTTGCTAAGTAATATGTGTGGGATGATATTTTCCAAACTTTTCCCTGTCAAACAGCTCAGTGAGTTTGATGATGTTGTTTCCATACCATGTATGGGTGATCTGATAGGCTCTGAGTGCCAGACTCATCCCATCCCTCTTTGACATCCCTGACCCAAGTGATGCAATAGATCACTGGTCAACTTCCTTGAAATGAGGCACTTTACCATGAACCAATGTAATATTTTGTCATAGTGAACTCATTAGAACAAGTTACAGGGGTTGAAGCTTGAGCTATTTTTCCTATCTGTCTATACAGTATTCAACTCTAACCAGCTTTCATGAAATACATGAAGATGGACAAAAGTAGCTCTATATACACATCAATTAGACTTAATCATGTTTCCAAAACAATTATAAAAATCTTACAGATTTTCTACTCATCATTCATATGGTGGGGGATTAAGTTTTTTAGATGACATTTTTAGTATGCTATTAAAATACCTTTTTAAAATCTTTATCACTTATTTGATGCTTACTGAAAAACAGGCACATAAATTAATTGAACTTGAAACTTCCAAGAAGCTCTTCTAATTTATTATTTTTGTGAAACACACACACACACACACACACACACACACACACACACTCAATATATGTGAAATTCCAAACCAACATTGAGAAGTTTGAAAAGATATGTATCAAAACAGCTTCACAAAATTGTGAATCTGCTGCGTTCCATTGCCTCACTTCATGCACCATAGATATTCCCGGCACTTGAATCTTACTCCATCAGGTCTGTACTAGAATTCTTGTTTTTCAAGGAGGCTTCCTCTGATTTCTAGATTATTTGTGGTTTGTGTTGCTGTGTGTCACAGCGTCAGGATGCAGAAACGCTATTTTAATCTCTTGTTTTTACCTCTAAACTTTGTACTCCATCTTCTTCATCCCAGTTACCTCTGCTTAAGATCAAAGGAGACCTGTTTAATGAATGAGCGCCTCCCACCACTATCAGTCACTGATACCTTTCTGATATATGACGTGTTTCTTACTTTCAGGACGTGCCTGACCTAGCCTAGACATAGCCCATTGCTCATTGTCTGACTCTGTCTCTTCAGGTCCTCAGCACTGGAATGGCGGACGAGAAGATGACATACAATACATGCCATGCACATATTCTCTGAGTTTTGAAAACTGAAAGATGAATGATTTGTTTGGGTGCCTCTGAAAATGGTCTTCACTTCAAAATAACTGCAAAATTAAGGATGCAAAATGTCTCTGCACTAAAATAACCACTTCAGCTTCCTCATACAAAACAGTATTGCATCCCTCATCAACCAGCTCAATCACATCCCATGCTAAAAATATTTGAACAAAGATAGCTTCTTCCTCCACAGCATTGTTCTGCTAAAATTACCAGGAACATGGTGACTATAACATTATAATACTCAAATTTTCAAAAGACATGGAACTTAACTTGCATATTTATTATTTAAGGAAAAATATGTTTTGTTACATGTATTATTGACTTAGCAGACTGTTTAATACCAGTAATGAAGTTTGCAGAACTTCAAACTATATGGAATATTTTAAAGCTGTAGTGCAATATGTGTATTCTTATTATATTGTTAAATGTTTTACTGTTACCACAATGAAATAAGATTTATCATTCTTACAGTTATAGAAATATTCACAGAAACAAAAAATAAGGTTGTAATATAACATTGTACAATCTTTCAGAGAAAGCAACATTAACTATGAAGTGGCTATGAATCCAGATGACATGGATTTATAAAGAAATAAAAAATGTTTAAAATGTGTGTGTGTGTGTGTGTGTGTGTGTGTGTGTGTGTGTGTGTGTGTGTGCGCGTATGGAAGTCATATGTCCTATGTGGACCCCAAATTCTATTTCCACTTTAAAATTCCATGATATTGCTAAAAGTTAATCAAATATTCTGAGTATTGATCATTATACAATATATACAAGCATAATGAATATAATGTCTCTAATTTAATAAAATTGTTATTGCTCAGATGATGATATTAGCGTAAAGGGAAATCTGTGGGTTTTTTTTTTTTAATGTATTAATTTTTGGTCCTCCAACAACTTCCAGCTTTGTCACTGAGTGTAGGGTTAGTATTATTTTCTACATTTACCTCTGAGTAAAATTTGGGGCTGGGGTGTTCTAGCAGAAAATTTCTTGCTGTGCAATATCAGGACCTGAGTTGGGATGCCCAGCATGCACATACAAAATTGAATGCAGCCATGGATGTCTGTAACGCCATCACAGGGAGAGTAGAAGATAAACACATCTTCGGGCCAGTCAGTCTAGCCCAACTGATGAGCCCTCAATTCAATAAAAGGTCCTGTGTCAAATGCATGTGCTCATTCTCATACACAAACATACTCACATGCGTGCACATATAAACACACTAGATAAACTATACTAAAATATGTTGAATATATATTTATTCCCACTCAATAGCAACAAGAAAATATAGTACAGTTTCTAGGCTGATGAGCTCATAATATTTGGAGAGCAGTTACCAGTAACATAATACTAATCACTAATGAATAGGTCATGGCATGAGAAAGGAATAGAAAATAAATATTTTTTGAGGATGGTGGTAAAGCAGGGGTCCTGGAAGAGGTGAGTCTTAATATTATTTTTAAGGAAGTAGCTGGCATTTTCTAGGTGGAAGATATGAAAACTTTCTAGATACAGCAAATCATATGCCTGGGGGTTAAATCACTGTGCTTTATGCACTCTGGGTTAGCAAAGCCTGCACTACATCAAAATTGTAGGCACTATATCATCCAAGGGGGAGACTATGGAGAAAGAAGGTGGTCATGAAACATCTCTCATATCCCCATAAGGAACTGGTTTGTGCTGGAGGCAGAGAAAGCAATGAAGGAATTTAGACTCTGGCATACATTTTCTCCCACCTAGAAACACATATGAACACCCATCTCTCTCAGGACCCTTCCTAGCATCTTCTTCATGAAGTATATATTTACTTCTCATGACTCATGCATGCTATGATTTGTCCATTAGTCACTGTTATTACATTACAGGTAAGTGCTTTCCAAATTTTATGAACTCATTAGCTAATTAGAGGAGCTGCTCTCAGGTAAGAAGAAAAGTTAAAAACCCAGGTAAGAAATCAAATGGATCCTAACTTAATGCTGAAGTAGAAAGCTTGGCACAGACTGAAGAATGTCCAGAAGCTATTTCTGAAGGCTTTGAAGTTTAGCAGGGAAAATGGACAGCTCAGAGTTGTTTGCTTGAAGTCTAGACATTGGCAATGACAATGGCAATATCATTATCTCCAATTAAAAGAAAAAGAAAGAAAATGTAATTTTCTAGCAAGAAAATGCTGATAATCTTAATTTTTAGGAGCAAATGAATCAGAAAAGCAAAAATAACAGTGGTTTGAAAAAATGGTGCAAAGAAGGTAATACTTGAAGTACATTCTTCCATATGTTGACACTATGGCTAATGTTTGGAACTCAAATATGACTCATAGTTACTTCCTTAGAAATCTCACAGTTCAGCAGGAGAAAAAGACATAAACAGATAATTACAGTGCAATGTGAGAGAGCAACAAGAGAGGGTGTGTCACAGAGAGAGCTCAGAGAAGAGAGAGTGAAGAACGTCCAACAAGAGGGGTGTGTCACAGAGAGAGCACAGAGAAGAGAGAGTGAAGGACGTCCAACAAGGGAGGGTGTGTTACAGAGAGAGCTCAGAGAAGAGAGAGTGAAGGCCATCCAACAAGGGAGGGTGTGTTACAGAGAGAGCTCAGAGAAGAGAGAGTGAAGGATGTCCAACAAGGGAGGGTGTGTTACAGAGAGAGCTCAGAGAAGAGAGTGAAGGACTTCCAACAAGAGGGGTGTGTCACAGAGAGAGCTCAGAGAAGAGAGAGTGAAGGATTTCCAAGGAAGTAATGACTGCGGGAGTGGCAGATAGGAATAATTCATCAAAACTGAACAAGAATTTCTTAAGTGTTTGAATACCTTTCATGGTGTCCATGTCTGTCTCCCACAGTTTCTCATGAACCACATCCTTTGGACTTTAAAATTTTACACAGTCCCTCTCTTAAATCCAGGACAACTCCCCATATCTCTCAGTGTATGGTTCTCTTTTATTTTTCTACATGATTCACTCCCATCAACCTACCAAATTTAGCTCAAAGTCTCCATTTCAGAGTTACAAATTAATTTCATAAACTAAGTTCAATTCATATTTTCTGTGTATTTGGTATCTATTCTTTTTATCACATTTATATATGACTTTCATTTCACGTAACTCTCATCTTTCTTATTTAAATAATTGAGGAAATGGATTATAGCAGCAGATAGGCTAACATGCTGGAGTAGGTGAAATTCCCTAAGGCAAAAATGAAGTTCATGTCAGCAGGAATGGATAAAAGAGGACACAAGAAGATTTAGCACTTATCTGCCAGCACTTAGTGGCTAATGGTGGAGAGCAGGAAAAATGAAAGTAAAACATTTAATCTGAGCCTGAATGACTGCCATGGTGATTTTGATCAAGTATGAACAAATCATGGGAAAAGATTTTGGCTTCTGTATTTTTCAGTGTGCAATATTCACTTGGGATATGGAGTTCAAGTTTCACCAACACAAACATAATCTAGAGTCCATAAAATGAATTCCTAGTAGATCTCTTAATGGAGAACCAAATTTCCATGTAAAGTTCAGGAAAGAAAAAAGATTCAAAATAGTCTAGTTCAAGAACAAACAGTCATAGTATTAGCCAGGAAAGTAGAAATTGATTCAAATTTGTTTCTTCATCTTGTGAAGATACTAATAAAGTATTATCCAGCAGTAAACAACAGAGAGTTTGTGTTAAACTGTATTTAAATTTTTTCTCCCATAATTTTCAAACTGGCTAAATTTGTATCTTCAAAGTTTCTCAAGCTTTTTTAGGAATCTTATTTCATAATTCTAGTTCAGTTTAATATTTCTAATATAATCATATATGTCTCTAATTTAGTGGACCTATATCTATGGGGTTAAAAGAGGAATAATCTTACTTCATTGTCAGCTACATCCTTCACTGGTATAGTAATCCCTTGCCCTATCTTTGAATAAAACTTTGTGGAGATCCCACAGCTGTTCAGTTAGAGAAATTGCTCGTTATTACCTTTATGAATCACTTTCAGATATTTTAACTTTTTAAAATATATTAGATGAATATCTAACTTCCCTTATATTAGGTACTGCTATGAGGGACCTTTAGAATAAAAAGGAACAGAAGTCTACCCTTCTTCTCCCCGCTTCCCTTTCCCCCTTACCATCAGGAGCTACCTAGGTGGACGGGAGGTAGAAACACAAGTTAGGAAAACCAGGAAAAGCTAACATCTTTAAAGGGTGATCCTAGAAGTTTCCTTTGAATTATGATGGACACAGTGTAGTCCATAGATATCTACAATGAGTCTCACAACATAGAGATGGTTAGTAGTACTTTATTGACTGACTCTTTGGAACCCCATGTAATTTTGTCTTCCCGAGAGTCCATCAAAAGACATATTTTATTCAGGTGATTTCTGAAGTGACCTCTTTCCCCAAGGAACTTAAACATCCTCACTGCATGTTCAACACGGGAGAATAGGGTAATCTATGGCAACTTTCAGATTTCTATCGAAACCCTAGGCTTCTGTCTGTATACTCCAGACAGACAATCGCATTCTCCCAGTGAGCCACAGGTACCAAAATAGCTCTCGAACTACAAGTTTCCAGAACACCTTGTCCAGAATTTCTATAGAAAACCTTGTAAGAGCCTACAGTCTCTAGACTGTCTCCTGAAGAGAACCCAGCCAGCACGTGTTGTTGAATGTTTGTACACTGTGTGAAGATTGTTGTGATTGGTTTAACAAAAAGCTGAGTGGTCAATAGCTAGGCAGGAGCGGATAGGAGGAATTTCCAGGGAGAAAGAAGGAGAGGAGGAATGTAGGCATGTGCAATTTGCCAGTAAGACACAGGGAGAACAGGATATATAATACAGATATGAGGCAATACTGGCAGAATGTATATTTTAAAATATGGGTTAATTAAGTTATAAGAGCTAGCTGAAAACAAGCCTAAGCTAATCCCAAGTTTTCATAATTAATAACTAGTCTCCATGTCATTATTTGTGGGCTGGTAGTCCAAGAAATTCTGACAAGAAAGCTGCTTACGTTTGGCGCCCAATGTGGGGCACTAGATGCAATGATTACCTAAATTATTCTATTGTTAACAAAATCTTGGGAGTCTATTTAGGTTAAAACCTGTTTGATCAAAGGATCAGTAGAGAAGTAACCAGTGATCTTTTCTCTCTCTCCTTCTTCAATCCAAACCACCTGAGAATCTTTCTAACCCCTTCCTATGACTTCCTCTGTCTCTCTGCATATCTTCAGCCCCACAAAACCTCTATGGTCAATTCTATCCCACAACAAACATTAAAATTCTCCCACTCAATAATAATGTGAATGTATCATATGTACCAATGAAGCTTGTTGGGAGATCTGAAATAAAATGAGATGTGCAAACTTGACTATTTGAATTCCATATCAATACATTCAATGTCATCTTTAGAAGTTTGGATTTATTTGATCAATCATTTTTTTCTTAATTGAAAATCAGTTTTGTTGAAGTTTTTGAAGCAACAGTAAAAGTAGCACCCTGTAATGTTTATAATAATGCTTAAACTTCATAATTTGGTTGACTTACTTTTAGATTAAAGGGAATAAAAAGAATATGAGTACTGTGGACCTATTGTTACTGTAACTAAAGATTTAGAGCCTACTGACCTTTGAAAAAGAAACTTGTATTTGTGTAGAAGGACAGTAAACAGGTTACAGAATGAGTATATTCTTACTTTAGAGCAGCTGTTAAGAACCCATTTTATCAAGAATATCTGAATGTGTGAATGGAGCTTGAATGTCTTGTCTCCCAATTTGAGTAAAAAGAAACAGATTGAAATGTGGATTTTAGAGTCAGCAAGAGCAGGCTTGAATATTGGGTTCTTGAGTGTGCACAAGCCATTCACCACTCCAAATTTCAAGTGACTCATGTATAAAACCAGGACACAGCAAAAACAACGTAATTTGGTTTTGGAAAAAAGAAAGTGATCTCTGTTTCTAAAATCAGTTTTAATGGAATAGGAAATGATTCTGTAATTTTGGAACAGCAGTGCTCCAATAGTCTTAGATAACATCTAAGATAAGATCCTTCAACACACAGGTGCCTCAGCTGTGGAGGTCTATCTGTGGTCACATGGCTGAATTGTTAATTCAGTCTTATGTACATGTCTCAAATGTGAGAAAGCTTTCTCTTATTTAATTAGAACTCTTCAAAGTCCTTTAAACTGATAAATTATTCACGTTCTTGTCACAAGAAAGGTATAAATTATCTTTAGAATACAGAGTATAAACAGAATGATGTTATCCAAATAAAACTATTTTAAAAGGGACAGAGGCTGGGTTTTCTATTGATTCAAATGTTCAAGCATATTTAATAAGTATATTATAAGTGTATAATTTTGTTTTGTGTGATATGTTTTGTTTTGTTTGTTTTATTTGTTTTTTTGTTCGTTTGTTTTTTAAATCAGCCAAAGTCTCTTGTGTCATTTTGACTTCTGGATAAGAATTTTTCTGGAACTTTGTAACTATTGTTTTGACCTTGACATACAACCAGTCCTCAATGTGCATTCCATTTATGAATGTGCACATAGTGAGTTAAAAATTTCTGCAACTGGCTTACATGCTCAAAAGGTGTTTCTGTTTCTATGTCACTTGTCCCATTGCTTAGATGTATAGTCTCCACAATTTATTACTTTGAAACTAGTATGGGTTTCAGTTCTTCTGAGTTTCATCACTGAAAACTCAAATGACATTGACTGGTTTGAACAATATTCCTTGTGAGATGAAACATGTCATCAGAAATTACAGGCCTATAGATCCATTTCCAGTGAGGGAGCTAGCTCAGAATGAATTTCTAAAGACTGTGACATGAGATAAGATACTGAGCTGAATGCTGAGGAGTGTGGAAGAACAGTATGATGAGTAGAATTGAAGAGTAGCTGGGTTAGTTAGTCACACTTCCCTTCCACTTCTGCCTAGGGCTAATGTGCCTTCCAATTCACAAGAAGACAGACTTGTTCAGAAGATGCATTGCTGATCTAGCAATTTTCAAATGGTATCTATGGGCACCCATTTGACCAAGCTCTAGAAGCCATCCTACATATCTGAATGCTAACAAAAGAAAACACAGAACCTAAGAACACATCATTGAATGTCAACCAAGAAATATTGCAAGGATTATTCTTTAACATAGGCAAAGGGATATCAAGGATGCAACGTTATTTATAAAGATCTTGAAAAGTCTTTTGGTAGCCCTGGAAAATTTCCTACAAATAGAATTATATAGCCCAATAGAAAATGGCCAATGACTTATTCTGAGTGTAAGAAAAATATTTAAAAAGAAGAAATAGCATCTTAGAAATTGTGGTCTTAGATTAAATAACTAGTAAAGATAAAAGATTGTGACAAATTTAAGTGTATCAGATGCATCTCCTGGTGATTTAAGGAGAATGATTGACAATATATCTGACAATAATGGTAAATGGACTCTTAGGAGACACAAAGGAGAGGAAATGAATGCTGCTTGCTCAATGGTTAGCACTGTTATCTTTTCTTAGTAGAGTGGTCCCCACCTGCTTCAGTTGCAGACCTCACATCAAGTCATTCGAAAATGTCGTAGTCCTGTCCTCATCCTCATCAGCTGATAAGAATGAAACAGGCTGCACTTGTTGACTCTAGGACACAACATCTAATTCATGTTTTCAAATCTCATCTATTTTAGAAATGTGAACTTTTGTAATATGAATCATTTAAGCATTTAAGTTTTTAATTTTTGAAATTCAAAACTTGGATGAAAATAATGTAATACAGCATAGGTGTGCTACAACAATGCTGTGAGATAACACACTAAAAATATGTATTATAACATCTGGAATACAATGAGTTCAATAATTCATTATTTTTTCAAGATGAATTTCTTTTAGAAAGCAGGAATCACTACTTAAATTTGCCATATTTCACTTGAATTAATTTTGAATGACTACATTTATCTCACTATTCTGCAGGACAATTTTATTGAAAAACTTGAGAAAGGTGTATCCTCTAGTGAATAAAATCTAATATTCTGACACAGAGAAGCTATTTTTATAACTATGTATGATACATGTATCAGTATAATTCCTAAAATATATATCCACTTACTATCTTGACATTTAGATTATAATGCATCAAGTGCCCTTATTTTGCACTGTCATAGCTCACAAATGCAATTAGTTCAAGTCCTAACAGAGTCAGCAAACTGGTAAAGTAAGTATTGCAAAATAACAATTAAATAAGTCAATAGATAAAACAATAGCTCATTCAACCCTTACGTTCAAAGCAAGAATAACTAATTCTTTAGATATTGCAAGATGATTGTGTGAATGGTTCAAAAGCTAAAGAGTTTTTACTGCTGCTTCAGAGATATGAAATTTAGTTACCAGAACCCAGGTCAGGCATTTCACAGATGCCTCTAACTCCACCTACAAAGCAACCCCTACCCCATCACCACCCACACTATATATGAAAGTAAGAGTAAATAAGTAATGCAAAACACCTAGCATCCTTTACACATCAGAAATGCTGGGACATATTCCTAGTTAGATAGGAATAAATGGGGACATTTCTGAAAGGAAAATTTACAAAGCTATACAGAAAGAAAAATTAAAAAACTAAACAATAGATTTCTCAACATCCTTGTCATTTTTACACATTTTAGTTTGTATCTATCTCATGCCTTTCAGAAATATTCCAAGGAAGGAAGCTCCTTTGTCTATAACCAGTCTTGAGATGGCAATCCCTTTCATAAATCAAAATAAATCTCCCTTTAATTTAAAAATTGAAGTGCACTGTACAACTCTGCTTACCCACAAAGAAAAACTGATGTCAGTCGGTAAATTAGATCTATAAGGGGAGAAGCCAAGACTGAATTAATGTAAAATTTCCAAATACACAATTCTGTCTTTTGGTTTGCTGACACAAGGCCATTGGCTCACATTCAAGTCATGTTCTGTTTCAATGTGTATAAGTACCGTGATTAATTGGACTTTTCTCCTTAGTTCTTCCCCTAAACTGTGTTTTACCTTCCTTGGCCACAATTTTCATTAAGTTCTAAATTCCTCATGTGCTCACAAAGATATTTACTTGATTAATTGGTCACAACACATTTTAAAATGAGCATAACACTTTCTAAGATTTGGTTATCCAAGGTAAATTTTGACACAGCTTAATCAATAAAACATCCCCTTCCACTTCACTCTTTCAACACTAGTACTGGATTTCTTACATAATTTTTCTGATTCCAGATTTCCTTTTCAATTCATCAACACAGAAGCTAGGCTGATATTATTGTCTACATTTTCTTACCTGTACTATTTTCATTATGCTTGGATTAAGTATGTTTTATTTCTGTGCCTTTGTGTTCTGTCTAGTCAGTCTATCCCTCACATCCAGATAAATCACACTCCTATAATAAAACACAGTCTCAAATGTCACTATTCAATTAGCACATCATTGTGCTTCCCACTTCTAAAGTTACATGTGTGAATCTTTGGCCCATCTCCCAGAGACCTTCATCATATGAATCAAATTATTAACTTCTTAGTCAGTCTTAACTTCTCCTCTTTCAAAGTCACACTCCACAAATGGTTTTGACTATTAAATAGATACCAGTACGTTGGCAGTTCTTCTCAGTCATGGAGTCTCACACATTCTACCTTCTTTGATTATTGATTGCTGCCCATTCATTTACAAACTCCACGAGGAATGCACACAAACTTCATCAAGTGTCAGCTGTTGCTGATCACTGATGAGCCTACATTCTAAAGAGATACTGTAAATCTCTTTTTCCTCAAAGCATGGGGTCAGTCAAAGGAGGAAATATTTTGTTGTAATTCTAGTTAGAGAAGCATGACTGGTAATGGCTGAGTGAGCACATAAATACTCCCTGTTTGTCTCAATGAGGTGAGGGAGGGCTATGAAGAAAGAGCAGTGCTGATCCACAGGGCCCATGCCATATCTAGTTGATGCCCTCTGCTTCCTAAAGTACACGTGACAGTGTGTCCATGCCAAAGCACTCACTGAGTTGGGGATAAACATTTATTTCTTAAAAAATACTATTAAGCTCAAGATAAAATTCTATGTTTCCGCTGATTACCTGTCTCAGCATATAGCAAAGAATATAAGGCAATTATGTGTCAGTTGCCACCTGTCGCTGCTGAAAGGGTCTATGAAATAATTAATTGAAGGTTTACATATGCTCTCACATGAACTTATATGAAGCAATGTCAGTAATCTGCTATATAGTTGGTAGCAACATCCACAGTTATCCTTGTCAGGTGATGAGATCCAGAAATATGAAGCTACAGACCAGGAAGGTGACTAAGCCTGAATCTGTTTCACAGAAGATGGTATGGTGGAACATGTTTGTGTTGCATGAAATATGACACAGCAAATGATATGAAAAAGCACATATACTGTGTGAATATATACAGTATAATCAATAAATTAACTGCAGAGATAAAAATATGAAGACTTATACAGAGTCCAGAAACACTCCATCATGTTGTTCCCATGCTCAGAAAGGGACTGATCATTATGCAGTATTTTTTTAAGGAAAAACTAAATCTAACCATGTGTGATTAATCATGACCACCAGCAATGAATAGATTTTCATGTGGGAAAGGAACTAGAAACCGCTAAATGTGTTATCTCTTGGGGATGAGAAATTTCAATCATAGGTAATGAGAGCATATACCTTAAGAAAAAAATGGACTTCATAAATGGTAATCTCAAACAACACACATAAGTTGTTGTGAGGAAAAATAAAACTATTTCCTATCTGATCTGGATGGTGAAAAGTGTAGTGCGGTGAGCAGAAATGCCAACGCCAGTGCTTTGCGCAGGAAACTAACAGTCTATTTATGGAATTCCTACACTTCTCTTGTATTGAAGGATTGTTAACAGTTCAGATTCAAATGGACATTTTTTTTTCTAGAAATGTGGGAGCAGGCCAGAAGCATAAAACAGGGGCTGGCAGAATCAGGAAATGTGATGTCCATTCAGAGCTTAAGGAAGGAGCTGGTGGAGGGCCGTGAGAGGAAAACACGAGGCTTGGATTTGTCAAGGAGCAAAGTGTGCAGGCCTGGAGAGATTCCCGAAAGCAGCGTCAGAACCCAGAGAGACAGGCACCGTATGGAAATTATACTGAGGGGGATAAAACTGCTGTTAACAGCAAATAATCATGATCATTGTTTTTTAAGTGATCTTACTATTTTGTTTTAGAACGAGAGGCAAATATTACTAGGAAATAGTTATGAAGACAAAGCATGTGTTCCCATGCAAATAAATCTGGCTATAATTTCCCCAGGAGTCATCCAGTTATTTACAGCAGATCTCCACAAAGCCAATGCATTTTTCTGCTACCAGAACTCTGCTGTTGATGGCACTTGCCATTGTCATGACAACTGTCACTGTCGTTTCATACTCTATCCATCCTGCCAGTGGCCATTCTGCTAGTTCTACTCTGCTCGCCATATCTGCCAGAGGAAAAGCACATTGCTTTCAGACGAAAGTGCTGCTGATTTCTTTACTTTCCCTGCTGTATGAGTTCCCTCTATATCACCTAGTGGAGCTCCTGGGGGTTTTGAAGTGCAGTTTCCTGAAGAAATGTTTCCAGGGAAGAGAACAACCATCTGATTTGGATTATGATCTACTCAGAGTAAAAGTGACATATTTATGACTAATATGTCCTCCTATCTAAAACAGTTAACTATAACTCTTCTGTGGGCATATGTACTGCTAGTTGTGAACTGTCATGCCATATTATAATCCCTCTGTTGCTCCTAGGCTAGGCTGGTTGAAATGAGTTGTCTGAAAGTGGCTGGGAAGAGAAAAATGCCATAAGGACAAACTGAAGCAGAATTTCAGGCAAGTCAGCAGTTGTGGAGTGGTGGGAAACTAGCCAACTGAGCAGGCAGGAACAGACAGCACGGGCTGCTGAAGCAAATTCATCAGGCAGATATGCCATGAAGAGGCAGAGGCTTGAAGGTGCCAGTTCCCACAAGTAGCTATTATTTGCCACAAGCAAAAATACGGCCATCCCATGCACATCTCTGGAAAGGATGGCAAGTTTTTGGTTTTTTTGTTTTGTTTTGTTTTTGTGAGAGTTTCAGTCATATTTGTGCATAAAGATGGAGTACACATAAAATCAAATGACATAAAGACACAAACATACATATATCCACCTAGACACATACAATTAATTATATGTAGGAAAATCCAGATACAAAGGACATTAATACAAGGGCAATTCTAACATTTGAACTGCAGGTAAACATCTCCTGTTCTCCATTTTCATAGGCAAAGTATCACATTAGTTTACCTTCTATTCATCTGCCACATTCAACACATACATTCAATGTTTAGTTGTATGCTCTGTGAGTGTTCTGACACTCCAGCAACAATTTACCCCAATATGAGTGGCTTTGGACACATTGAAAATATGACATCAGTGAGTCAGGAGATCTGTATCCTTTCTTCTGGAGATTTGAGGGGGGATTGCTATGCACCTTCCAGCTTCTGGAGGCTGCTTCCATTCCTTAGTGCATGGCTTTCCATCTTCAAAGGCCACAATAACCATTTCCTATTTCTTAGGCTGTCATCTGACAGGGACATATTTGCCTCCCTTTTTTACACTGAAGGACTTTGTTAATTCTCTGTGATTTTGCATGAAACTCAGAAAACCCTCCCCATCTTCAAGTCCGATTGTTAGCAACATTCAGCTCATTGAGATCAGCTTTATTTTTGATGTTACCTAACACAATACTTTCAGAGGTTCCAGAATTGAAGACATAGACATCTTTGTATATCAGTGTTCTCTTTTACACTGTCAGACTCTGTCCTATCAAGACAGATCTCCATGGCAAAAGCAGATGTGTTCCATCCTCTGAGGTGCTCAAAAGTGCTCAACCCATGAGAGAATTGACTCAAACCCAGAGCTGCTTTCAGGTCTCAGTGTCGGCATCATCTAAATCAGGTGTATCGTGGTTCTGAATAGGATATACTCTGAGGCATGGTTTTTCTCCATCTCTGAACATACACTATTCAATCGGCATTTTATTTGTCCCAACAGCACAACAATGATGTGGCAGGTATAGCTTAATATTCCTTCCCAACAAAAATAAAAATGGGGAGGCAGAAAGAAAGTCACCAGTCTGAAGACATTTTGAAACCCAGCTGAAGTGTTCTGTTTGGTTTTAATGCCTGAGAATTACCTACAGTGACACTGACTCTGTCTTTGAACTGAAAGTCCTATTGTACCCATGGAATCTGCATTTTCAGTCCATTGCACCAAGCACATTTGAGTTGAGTGGTTACAGAAGCATAGTTCTTGTTTGGAAACACTGGGCGGGGCATCTTCTTTCATTTTGTTCTCCTTCTATCTCCTGTAGTTCAGGAAGGCAATGTTTCTGCTGGTATACATTCTCAGCAACCGTGTCTCCTGTGTATGTCACAGGCTTCATCCAACTCCTCTCCAAAGGTCCTCTACAGATCTTTCCTAGATTATGAGCCTCAATTTTGGCTTCGGCCACAATGACTGAAGCGATTTATGAATTGTATCCCTAAATCTCTCTAAAGAATTATTTGTGGTCCTTAATACTTAATAATTTGTAATGAGATCAGAAAAAAAATTCCAGCAAGTTTTGCTGTTGTTTGAAACAAGTTTGCATGTGCATGCATGTGTTCGTGTGTGTGTGGGGGGGGAGGGGTATGGTGAATGTAATAGGGCATGTAGAAGTAGCAGTAGTGTGTGTGTCTGTGTTGCATGTGTGTGTGTGTGTGTGTGTATGTGTGTGTGTGTGTATAAAGGCACAAGTGCCTGTAGCTGTATATCCCTGAACTGGCAGATGTATACATATGTGTGTATACAGGATACAATGTGGTGTTGTTTGTAAGGAGCTGCTCATCTTGTTTTTGGAGACATGCTTTCTCACCTCCTGGAGCTCACCAAGCCTAAGTTGGCAGGCCCAGAGGTTCCTCCTGTTTCCGTCACTGAAGCAGTAGAATTGCACAAACATTCCACGTGCCTAACTTTTTTTTTTTTAATGTGAGTTCTGGTGATCAAATCTAGGCCCTTATGCACACATGGTAGGCACTTACTGATTGGGTCATGTCCCCAACCCATCGGTTAGTTCTTACTTCCTGTTTCCTTAAGGCAAGCTTTTCTAATTGCATTCAAAGAACCTGTAAATTTTAGTTGACAGTGAATTTCTTAAAACTGTAAGTAACATTAAAAGTTCTACCTTACACCTAAGTCCGGAAAATAACTGCATTAAGTTTCCGATTAAGTAAAGCAGAGACTCTTTACCTCTCAACTTCCATATTCATGCTCCTTATTTCCTGTGAGTCCTAGTTATCATATTCCATCAGTAATTTGCTCATTATGTTGTATATGTTCTATAAGGCATGAATCTTTTCTCTCCTATGAGCCTTACTTACTTACCTCTGAAGTTCCTACAGTCAATGACACCATGTGTCTTCTAATAGTTCACAAGTAAAATAAACTTTTTCTCTAATGTATTTCTCAAAATTCTTCTAGATTTTAACCACTGATGATTCCAACACCATTTTCAAAATACTTTTTATTGTAATACTTCACTTCCAAGTACTAAAATCACTATTTTTCTCACACTACTGTTAGAATAAATTATCACAGATGTAGTGGCTTTAAGCAAATCAAATGTATTTTTTTCCATTTTTGGATATCAGAAGTCTGAAATGAGTTGTCTGTGATCCTTTTGAGGGATCTAGGAGATATTCCATTTCATGTCATTTTCTATCTCTAGAAATTTCCCAACACATCACCTTGCTACTCTTCCATCTTCCTTTAAAGGGAGCTGGAGTCTTCCTTACATCACCTCACATGACACACAATCTTCTCCACCTTTACTCCATAGGAAAGAAACTTGAGCTTTGGTGTGCCCACCCACATGATCTAGGATCATTCTTAAATATTAAGTTTGACTGATGCATGTCTTTAATGTTGAATATTGCATGTGATTCTAGCTCCCCTTGGACATGTAACAGCACACTCATGGATTCCAGGGATTTCTGCAAATACATATTGAGGGTAGAGCATATGATCTGATTATTAGTCTACTACAGAGATTGGTCTGATCAATGAATTAATTGCATGGTTGCTAGAGTTACAACATACTGTATTTATACTCTTATGATCAAGAAAATGGACCAGAAATATTCAGTGAATAAATAAGTGGCAAAAAGTGGGATGGAAATCAAGTTAATATGTAGATTCTCTAAGTACAAAAATACAAGTTTGACTTTCATAGTTATAATGACATCAAACATTAAAACAGAAACTCACTCTTAGTTATTACAATATTAAACTGTTTCCTTATAATTCCTTAACTGATTTCATATACAGCTAAATTAAAAATAAGTTTCAATCTGTTTGTGAAATGCTGTGAAAGACAATATTTTAAATATGAAGATTTAAAAATACTTCCTTAGGCAAATGTACATGAAATTCATAAATTGAAATGTATGTTCCTTAAATATGCAATGGCAAATTAAATGTTAAACAGAGGATTCTGGGAAAGATTATACTAATAACTCTTGTAACTAAACAAATCCCTGGACACGGGGAGTGCCAAAATGGAGAATGAAAGCCTGTGTTCTCCAATTAACTTTGGTCAAATTTCTTTAGTATTCTTTTTTAAATGGTGCTACTGATCTTAACAATTAAAATGGAGGCTAGATATTAGTTATGTGATGATAGGTTTGGATGCAGAGGTGATCTCATAGTTAGGGGAGGTGTGGCTTCCACTAAGCCTATCAGACCTCTTTTCAATAACTCAATAAGCGTTCCCACTCCTTCTTCTAAGCCTCCTCCAGGAGATTTGACGATACGGCCCTCTCTCAGCTGAGCTGCTTACAGTAGCCCTAGGAAAAGGTGTGCTGTACGGTAACTAAGAGCCGCTAGCAGCTAGCATCACAAGTAAAACTCAGAGAGACATGTTGGATGAAGGGCAAAAAATTGAGTTACACCTGAATGAAGAAACTTCAACTTTCCTCATAAGAATTAATGTGCGAGGCACAAGTTTTAACAGAGGGCTATGTACACAAAGAATCATGTCAGCACTAACAAATACTAGAGATGAACAAGAAAGCAGCTACCTACTTCATGATGAGTTGGGTAGAGAAGGCATAAAGTTTAAGAGATGAAGAGGGGAGGCAAGAAAACATTGTTAGTTGAAAAATATTTCTGACAAAATCAAAAAAAGTAAATTCTTCAAGTGATAGCAGGGAATTATGAGATGGTACTGTAGTTTTCTATAATTAAATGTCTTAATATAGCTGCACTAAAAGTAATCTCAATATGTGATAACATTAGAGTCATCATCTCTACCCTTTTGCAGAAGGCATGTCAGCACAGAGTTACATAAACTGATAAGCAAGGGAGAGCTCTATGTCTAGGCAGAGTTCATGGATCAGGCAGCATGTTCTCTCAAGTCCTCTGGCTTCTACTTTTCTTTAATTTTTTCCAGCACAATATTTTTATTCATTATTTAGAAATTTCATATCATACACCCAGATCCCACTCACTTCCCATTCCTCTCAGGTCTGCCTGCTACCCTTGTGACCTCCCCATTGCAAAAAGAAGGAGAAGGAGAGGGAGAGGGAGAGGGAGAGGGAGAAAGAGAAGGAGAAAAAGGGGAAGAGGAAGAAAAGAAAGAAAGAAAGAAAGAAAGAAAGAAAGAAAGAAAGAAAGAAAGAAAGAAAGAAAGAAAGAAAGAGAGAGAGAAAGAGAGAGACAGAAAGAAAGAACGAACACAAGTCCAATTTGTGTTGCACACATATGCACTGGAGCATGATCAGACTCCCAGTAGCCAGGCCCTTAAAAAAATAAAAAGCTGAAGCCTTCTCCATCAGCACCCTGACAGAAGCCCTCAGCTGTGCAGTTCAGCATCCTTATTACAATTTTAAGAGTTCTCTTCAATGGTTTCCTGTCTAGGCTGATGCTTTTTATTGGCAGGGGGGTTGTCACAGGAGCCTTCTATGTCCCTCTTTCTCGGCTTGCATCTGCAGTCATCAACACCACTGCAAAAGTAGCTTCTGTTCTTTACAGCAAGCAGCAGCACAGATCATGGACTTCCACATGGTTTCTGCTGACAGTTTCTCCTTTCTTTTCTTTCTTTCTTTCTTTCTTTCTTTCTTTCTTTCTTTCTTTCTTTCTTTCTTTCTTTCTTTCTTTCTTCTTCTTCCTTCCTTCCTTCCTTCCTTCCTTCCTTCCTTTCTTTCTTTCTTTCTTTCTTCCTTCCTTCCTTCCTTTCTTCCTTCCTTCCTTCCTTCCTTCCTTCCTTCCTTCCTTCCTTTCTTTCTTTCTTTCTTTCTTCCTTCCTTCCTTCCTTCTTTCCTCTCTCTTTCTCTCTCTGCTTCCTTCCTTTCTTTATTCCTAACTTCTTTCTTTCCTTATTTACTTATGAAGGAACTAGTGAAAGCAACCCTAAAGTGTTTTTCTAATCCAAAGAATATACACAACCATGTTGGGACCTCTGTGGTTCCATGCAGGATGTACCATGTTTCAAGCTTTCACTCCAGTCTTAAACCACCAAATAACTGCAAACAACGGGCTTGCACCTGGACACTGTCTGTCCTGGAGACAAACTAACAACATCTTTATTGTACAGGAAACTGCTCAGCAATCTTCTCTTTCCTTTTATATTGCTTTTGGTGTTCTCTGCACAGATGGGAGCTAATCCTGGAAAGTCTCTCTCCCACTCTCAAGTTCTCTCCTGTACACCCACCTAGACCAAGCCGCAGTTTCTTTCCTCTGACATTCCCCCATCTCTCAGGCTGAGTCCTCCACAAGCTATTGATGAGCTGAACCAGTCAATGGCCTGGATGAGTGAGAAGCAGGAATTGAAGAGAGGAGTCTCACATGAACATCAATGCAACCTGCTCCACATTTAAAATTTTGTTATTGTGCTTTAAGTTTTGTCTTTTGCTTCTTCAAAAAAAATATGCCTTGAAAGGAAGTGTGATGCTACTCCTTAAAGTTTGCATTCCACAGCCACTCTTTAAGGTGAAATGAGACTAATTTGGGGCA
The DNA here is from genome assembly GCF_007827085.1 of Peromyscus californicus insignis. Classification (NCBI taxonomy): domain Eukaryota; kingdom Metazoa; phylum Chordata; class Mammalia; order Rodentia; family Cricetidae; genus Peromyscus; species Peromyscus californicus. Next base: position 74,746,300 of record NW_026294469.1, on the reverse strand, counting down.
ACATTGTAAACACAATAGTTTGAAAGATAACACTAACTAATCTGAAGTTATGTTATCTTCAGTTTCTATGTTAAAAAGAATTTTATACTATAAATCTTAGACACGCAAAGTTTCTTTCTTTTAGGTAAAATTCAAACTGACCATTAGAGAAAATTATTTTTCCATCATGTCAGAATAGATATCAGAACTGTAATTATCCATTCCTAAACGATGACCTCTGTCAGCTGAGAAAAGAGTCAGTCTTCCACAAGCAATCTACATAAGAGCAACAAAGTATACTCAGCAGGTTGTATGCGTATCTACATACATGTGTGGATATATGTCTATGTGCATGCACATGTATGTAAAAATAATTAAAGAAGATGTTATAAATTTGAAAGATAGTGGGGGGCAGGAATACTAGAGGAGTTGGGAGGTATGAAGTTGATATAAATACTGTACTCATTTATAAAATTCTCAAATATTAATAAATCTAAATTGTTAAAGAAAGTTAGAAACTTTCAAAGTAGTTAAGTGAATATTCATTCATTCTTCAGGAGAATAAAGTTGTACCAAATAATTAAGACAACATTAAATACAAGGCTATTTCGACTTAATAGTACATTTCATCTACTGTGCATAGGGATATTTTTGAAATGCTTGGTTTAAAACTCTCCACCACAGTGTACTCTTTGCAATGCCTTTGAAGTCAATCAGCATGCAATTTGAGGGAGGATAGGAATCAGTCAACTGTCCCTAAGACTTTGAGCTCTTCAGATGAAAGGTGCTATTTAAGTACAAAGTATAATAATCGTCCCAAAGTATTTAAAACTCTACTCACTTCAATGGGAATGACTAACTCAACCTCACCTCTGTGGCAGTACTCCTTTAGCTAAGCTTCTTTAGTAGGATGTGTGTAACTTCTCTTGAGAATAGTATAGGAAAAAAATCATCAAAAGTGCAAGATTCTGTATGTTTACCCTTCTTGTTCTGAAAATAGCAGAAAACAAAAACTTTCTTCATTAGAAAGCAAAGTAAAAGATTAGCAAAACATACATGTAACTGAGGGGAGGAAAGATTGCCTTCCATAGACGTCTAACCTCCGGGATGTTTTCCTGCACTCTGATGGATTAAAGAGTCCCTGGGTGATGCCACTGGTCTTAGAGGTTCAACGGGATTGTTACGGCTTCACTGTTGAAGTTAGATTTTCTAGTGGCAAAGGAAACCATGCCAAGAAGGCATCTGGCTGTGAGGAAGCGTTATTCCCAGCTCCAAAGGCTGTCTCAGGTTGAATTTACAAAATGTAGAATAGAGAAACAACATTCTTCACTTAAAGCAATTTAACTGCCGTGGTTTCTCTTTGTATTTTTATTTTAAATGGTTTGCTTATGCAAAAATACCAAAAATATAAAATCTTTTTTAGAAGGATCTTTAAGTGTACTTACTGATAAACCTAAGTCAATTTTTAGTCTGGTTCTATCTGGCTCTAAGACCATTCTTTCTCCTGCCATTTCATGCCTGGGGTATCCATTCTTATGAATTTGATGTATATTGCTACAGTTTTAGTCCAGGCTTTATAAGTATTACTAGTTGTTTGACTTTATTCACTGCTTTGTTTAAGTAGTTTTAACGACACAACTTGTTAAATGAGAACATAGTATAGTTCTCTAACAGTGCACATGTTTATATGTTTAATATGGTTTCTTGTTGAATTGGCTCTATCTTATCATATCTTACAACATGTAGTTATTAATGTTTTTCATGTCTAAGTACTTACCTCTGGTGTTTAATTTTTTTTTTTATTGAGACAAAGTTTCTCTCTGTAGCCTTGACTGGCATGGAGTTTGCTATGTAGACCAGGCTGTCCTTGAACTCACAGATATCTATTTTCTTGCTTCTGCCTCCTTAGTGCTGGGATTAAATGTATGTGCCACCACACCCAGCCACAGCCACTTAGCTCTGTTCATGGAAGCCAGAAACTCTATGTCTGATGTACACTCACCACTCAGGATGCAGAGGAAATTTCCCTGTGTTAATCCTCTCTGAATCCACTGGCCCTTCTTTAAGCTGCATGCTGTTTTTTGCAGACCCTAGAATTTGAACTAGTTGATTACGTCCTCATCCTGAAAGTAATTCTTATGCATGCTAGACTACCGTCCCAGGTGATTCATCCATGTTCTCAAGGCCTGAGTGACTGAATGACGACACAGGCACCCAAAATAACCATCAGAGAACTAAAAAGTAAAGAACCATTAAAATGGGTAGGAAAAACAGAACACCTTCCTCAAAATGATTTCCCTGGTATTTTTGTTGGCTGACTTCCTATCCTCCCTGTCCATGCACGAGTTCTGGTTAACTGATTTTCAGACATCACTGTGAATTCTAAAGCCTAGACGCTAGGGCCAGCAGGAGCTACAGATGAAAGGGCTATTTATTTTATTTTTGAAATGATAAGAAAAGAAAGTCAGACACTCAGATCTTAGGAAACAGAAACAATTTTGGAGCTGAGTGAAGACACAAAGTAGCAAAGTAGCAAGGAAAACATGGAAGCAGGAAGCCAGAAGAAGGGAGAGGATAGGGGAAGAAACCAATGGGAGTTAGAGTTCTGAAGCAGCCACGGAGAACTTCATCCACATTTTAGTGATGAAACACCAAGTACCCTTGCTCAGTGTTGTTAAATGTATCAATTACGCAACTCAGCTTCAAAACAGACTGCTCAAAGATTTCCCATGCATGTAATCCCCTGACAGTAATCTGAATACACAGGTATGGCTGCACCTAGGAAACATTGCACTCTGTGATCCTAAAAGCTGAACTGAAAATGTACCCATTTGTATACATATTGATATGCTGTCTAGGTATATTCACATATGACTTATTGTATAACAGACATAAATGTACGTACACACACACACACACACACACACACACACACACACACACACCACACACGCATACAAATCTTGTTAGCTTGGCAAATGTGATTCACTCCTAATAAATAAATATGAACTCCGTTCAGTGTGTGGAAACCAAGTTTTTCAGACTTCAATACTAAAATTCAGATTTTAGATTGTAGTGCATAAGTCACCTGACCTTGTGGTTATGTCTTCCTGGATATATTTTGTCACCATCATCATAAATAACTACAACTTCTATAGTGGCTTGGGCCCAAGTAAGTAATCTAAAAAAAAGTGATATAACAAAAGGACTAATTTTTCATATTTTGGTGCATACATAAAGACCACGAAGAGCAGAGATGGAGTGTGTACTTTGAAATTGTCTAGGACATTTGTTTTCCCAATAACATCAAAATATCCTTATTTTAGAGAACACTTGATCTGATTCATTTTTAATGATTTATTCATTTTCATTTCATGTACAATGACGTTTTGCCTGCATGTATGTCTGGATAAGGGTGTCAGATACCCTGAAACTGGAGCTACAGTTGTGAGATGCCATGTGGGTGCTGGGAATTGAACCTGGGACCTCTGAAAAGCAGCCAGTGCTCTTAACTGGTGCACTGAGCCATCTCCCCAGCCCTGAGCTGATCCACTTGTAAAACAAATCTGGCTATGGGACAATTGAGATCTTTCAAACAACATTCAAAAATCTCAAATTCATAACTATATGTTGGTTAACGTATATTCAAACAATTCTGAACAATACTATCTTTATTTTTATAAAATAATGTAGTAAAAGATAAAATATTGTAGATTATGTCTAAGGTAAATGGCATGAAAAATAAAAAATAAAACTCTACCTTGCTTGGTCCTAAAGTTGGTGTTCCCCCCAACCCCCAACTGACCAAGATTCCAGTCCTAGAGCTGGTGAGTTGGTCCTGATGCTTCACTTTGGTTCTACTTTGGTGGCAAGATGCCTTATACAGTACTTTATACCTAAAATCATGAAATCAACCTGAGGAACTCTTCCTTCCTCAGTTTCCCCAGCTCACCATGTAAGTCAAGCTACCAAATAAAATTTAAAGCTAACTGACAGCTAAGGCAGATGGGCTCAGGACTGAAACGCTGTCTGAGCATTCACAAAGCCCTGCCCTCCACCGATTCCCACACTGGCTCTCTTTCCTCAGCCACACCCTTTTATGGAAAGAGCTGCAGATTGCTTTGCCACAGTGGCAAGGGCTTTGGTGATATGTTTTCTGATATCATAAAAACATTGCAGGTTCTCTTCTTATGGTTCTACTGTCTCTCCTATGCCAACAGCAGATTCTCTTTTGCATTTACCCTCATTTATCCAGTAAAGACAGAAACCTAAGTCCATTGTTAACTCAGTCTAGTTTTCTGAGATTTTTTTTTTCCTGAGATCCCTTCTGACCGAGTTCCCCTGATGATAAAATATTGCATCAGACAGAAAGGATGTAGCTCCAACTGACACTTAGGTCCCACTATGACTTCTAAAACCCTGGGATAACAGAGAGGTGACACCACTTATGTTATGCCACAAGAAGCTAGCAGTGTGAGGGACATTGCTATGTTGGTAAAAAGTTCTGACTGATGTCACAATCTTTAGGAGAGGATACTTTGAAACCCTAGACATGATGCTCACAATCAACAAACTAATAATACAAATACACTTATAAAACCCTTCCTCATATAAACATTTTTAGTTATAGGTTATATTCAAAATTGTCAGTTACCCCCCCCAAAACAAACACATTTAAAAATACAGCACAAATAATATGCTAGAGAAAATAGTATACATGTTCATATCTTTTTTAAACATGCCAAATTAGTTTCATTAGGCTCATAAAACATCCATGGTTTCTATGTGCAGTCTAAAGTTAATAAAAAGTATTCAAGAACCACAATCACACAGTGTTGTCATGAACTATTATAATATTTAAGGTTAATCCATATGACATATTTAATATCTGAATTATTTAACCAACACTATATGACATAATGTAAACAATCCTAAATTATATGTCAATTATCTTCAGAGTTATGAATGTTTTGTTCAACAAAGCCCTATTTATATTCAGTTTCTATGTATGTAATTATTTTCTTTTGGGGTACTAGGGATTAAGGCCAGAGCCTCTCTTAAGCTAGGCAAACACACTCTACCACTTAGTTATCCTTCAGCACTCTACTTCTACAACATGAAATCATAGCTTCCAAGATTTTCCTTGCATTCCATGATATCATAGCTTCAAAGATTTTCCCTACATTCCATGATATCATAGCTTCAAAGGTTTTCCCTACATTCCATGTTTCTTGTTGCCTATTATAACTGGAGCAAAACAACACATACAAAGTGAGAAGCCTATCACCACATGTAAGTTACATGTTGTGTGTAATTTGAATGATTTTCATCAACTAGAAAAAAATGGCTTCAGTTCATTAAATATCCATCAATGTGTATAGAATGATTTGTGGGTTTAAGAATATGATAATATATATTTGTAGTAATGAGGTTTACTTTTCATAAAATGAGCCAGTCAACATCACAGAATCCTTTAAATATTTAGTGAAACTTGACATAAGATGAATAATTTTATGATTACTAACACCCAGGCCTCAGTTTTCTTTTCCTCAAACCTCTGAAAGATTTCCATGTTTTTTAAAAAAATTAGGCTATTGTATAGAAGGATGCATTTCTCTTAAAAATAATAATTTTTGAAACAAATATATTTTCATTTTCAAGTTCTTAAAAATCATTTTGATGGATATATTTTATTGTATTACAATTGTCTTTTCAAGTTTAGTGAGATCCTACCTATAATTGATCTCCATATTATAGATTGTGTCTCAAATTACACATTTCAATACAATGGAAGTCAATTCAGTTGTGTTTCTGATGACCACATAGAGTTCTGATTCATTTCTTGCCTACTTAATGGTAGCTAAGATTCAAGATTTTTTCCAGAATTTGTGAAGCACAAAGAAAGGGGGTTATAGATTGAATTTTTAAGCATAACTTGAAATTTCACTGAAAAATTTTAACATCTTAAGAAAAAATTATACTATGAAAATAGAGAAGTAAAAGGAGGGGGTAAGAAAAAAAAATTGAAAACAAGCTTCTACTTACCAGGTGTGAAATTATATCGTGCTGAAAATCCCATAGACTCCAGCTCGCCATCAGCAAAAAATTTAATCCACAGAAATCTTCCACTAGATTTTATTACAGGTGGATTCTGTTGTCCACAAAACCTTCCGATTATTGGAGAAAAGCCAAAAGGTCCATCTCGAACTTCAATATGATCAAATTTGCACTCCCAAGATGGTTCAATTGAGTATTTTTCATCAAAGTAGAGTTCAATGCACTGCCTTGGGGCAGCTGTAGAAAACAAAGACAGATTATATGTAGAAAGCAGTTTCTTAAATCTTGAGGCTGATTAACTGATTCTATGTCAGGTTCTATTTGTATACTGTTCAATAGAAGTCTGTAGAAGAGTCACATGGAAATACAAAGAAAGGAGATGCTTAGCAGTCTAGAGATATTTTCATTAAAGAACACCTAAAAGTTGGCCTTTAAAACTGATGACTTTGCACAAAATGCTATTGTAACATGAAATGACTAACATGGAGCCAACACCAGCTTAGCAATGCTGTTTGTTAACTCATGTTAGAAGGTGGAGGGTGGGTGGAGGGTATAGTTCTCTCTTTTCTTATAAACTCCAGTGTTCAGTTTTAATGCCAGAAAGCACTCAGAAATTATCCTCCAGGCAGTTACGCAACCACTCAAGTAGTTACAACCAGGTGTCTTGATGAGATCCAAGTGCATATACAAGGTAATCATTGCAGGAATCCAATGTGATTTCATCATTCTCAACTTGAACTCCAGTAGTAGTCTCCCCAGCTGAATGACAGAACAACGCACTTGACAGATAAAGGCCTTGAGGAAGTTCTACTTCCATGATCTCATCACCTCAGAGCCCCCAAACTCAAGGCACTTGGCACATGTCTTGTTTCCTAACACATCACGCCCTCTGCAGCTGGAGTACACTTGTTTTGCTCACTCTCTCCCCGTCTAGACAACTACAGTTTAACCCTCTTTATTGAGGGAGGGTTTCATTTGCCTATTTCCTACCATTTGCTTTTGTTTCGCTTTTTCTGTGCAGGTGATTGACATCAGGGACTGACACATGATAAGGGAATGCTCCACAACTAAACCACATCTCCAGCTCTCCTAGACAATCTTGTTTAGAGGAAATCTTCTCTCAGTCTGTTCATTAAAGACAAGAACCTTATTTACCTTCTTTTCCTGGTACTTAAGCACAATATACGCCATTGTATATATTTTTCAATATTATTTTGAGTAAATTAAAAATTAGTTTGCCTTCATCAATGTTTCTATAGCTCTCTGAAAAACAGGAGAGTCTGATAAGCCTAGCAACCATGGAAGTCACCATACTAGTACATATTTTAATATTCCTTCACTCTGTTCCCTTTCATGGCCAAAACAGTAGTAATGGCAATTCCTGTTATACTCAGCCAGGATATCCATAACAGACATAACACTGTCTGAAATACCAGTACACAGGCCAGGAACCACTGCTTCCTTGAAGCCTCTGAGAAGAGCTTCCTTGCTACCTGACCTTCTGCATGGACTAACTCTTCCAAAAATTTTGGTACAGTAAAACTTGCTGCCTATGTGATCAGAAACCATTCTGAATATCTGCTATCCTGCTCCACTGTTTCTTAAATGTATATTGATCATCACCATTGATCACCTAAAAATTAAACTTGTACAGACATGGATGCCAATGATTTATATAAAATGGAGATATGTGATAACTTAGAAATGGAGATTTTTTTAATAAAATATAAATTTACTGCTATCCAAGTCTAAAATTAAAAATCAATAGCAACGAGGTCAGCTTATGTTTAAAGATTTTTCTCCAAAATAGTTTTAATCCTTATAAACATTCCCAACTCTTTGCCTACTGAAAAGAGAAATTTACAACTCAGGCCACATTTTCATCTGACATTTGTATATATTACAAAGGTTAACAGACAGAGGAAGTATGACAGAGTTGAGAGAATTTCCATTCAATGCTTAAAACTTTCGAATTGAAAAATATCTTTTAAAACTATCTGAGAAATCCTGTTTCCTACCCAGCTTATTACTCTACAAATATAAAGATAAGTGTTTAAGAATGAGGATCTGTTTACAAACATAGTTTTAAATGTATTACTTGAGTTCCTTACTACTCTACACTGTAAACTTGCTTGTACATCTGCTCTTTAATAAGTTAGAGGGAGATTTATGGGAACATAAAGTACTTCAGCGATTCAGGCATTTCTTCCTTCCTTCCTTCCTTCCTTCCTTCCTTCCTTCCTTCCTTCCTTCCTTTCTTTCTTTCATTCTTTCTTTTTTTTTGAGACAGGGTTTCTCTGTGTTTCTCTGGTTTGTCCTGGAACTCACTCACTTTGCCAACCAGGCTGGCCTTGAACTCACTGCCTCTGCCTCTGACAGAGTGCTGTGATTAAAGGCACGTGCCAACATCTCCTGGCATTGGGCATTTTTTTAAGCTACAAATATTATATGGCTAAGGAGAGAAAAAAGTCAAAAGTACTGTCTTGTGCTATTTTACTTAGCATTCAGTATGTCATCTATCAACATATGTCCACCTGTATCCTCTACCAGGAAATAAAGAGCCATTGTGTGTAAAGAATATACTTATTCTTATCTTCATTTTTCTTGTGGCTTGTACTCTACCCAACATGGACAAATACAGCACTCTTTTCCAGCAGCATGCCCTTATGCAGCTCCTGTAGAACATGTTACACATGCACAGTTGATTTTCATTTCACCTAGCAAGCTGAAATTAACTACCCATCAGCCCATGTAAGAAAGTTTCATGAGTTGAATTTTAGAAAATACCAAATAACTTGTTAAAAAGTGAACACTCTACCCAGAGTTGTTATCATAGATGCACAAATGGATGGTTGCAGTGTAGGTTAACTGAAGCTGTCAGGGTCCAGCTTCATAAACTCACTTTTTCTTCATCTTCAACTTGTTATGTTCACAGACTCTTTCATTCTCCTTCCTCTAGCTGATGTTCAGCTGACACTCAAGTTTCTTCAGATTTCCATCGCTCTCAGCCTCTTGGGATATGGTACCCATGCAAACTCACTTGATATACATGCCATGTACCTCCCTAAACAGAAGGAGTGCTGATACCATCTGAAATCCACGAAAGGATATTGCTTTCCATGACTGTGAGCTTGCCTGATATTTTTTTAACCATATCTTGTCTTATCTTAAGCAACGAGGCCTTTGATCTATCTCTCTTAGCTTTGTTTCTTGTTGCTATTATACAATAGTCTGGCAGAAGCAACAAGAATGAGAAAATGTTTAACTCAGAATTCCAAGTTAAATCCCTCATCGTGGGAGAACATCAAGGCAGCAGGAACCTGAAGCAACGAGTGACGTTATATCCACAGGAGCAGAGAGCATAAACTAATAGCTCTTTCCTTTTGCAGTTGAGAGTCACGCAAAGAAAACAATGCCCTGTAAACAGTTCAAGCTAAACAACTATCTCACTTATCCAGAGGGCCTAGTCCAGTACCATCGGGGTTCCTTAGCTATTGGTCCACAGTTCATGTGTTTCCACTAGTTTGGCTAGTTGTCTCTGTACTGCTTTCAATCATGGTCTTGATGTCTCTTGCTCTCTCTCATCGTTTGGACTCTTGGAGCTCCGTCTGGGACTCGGCCGTGGATCTCTGCATCTGCCTCCATCAGTCACTGGATGAGGGTTCCATCATGGTGCATGAACCGGCTTTTTGGAACCTAGTGCCTATGGTGAGACACTTTGCAGCCTTGGTGCAGGGAGGAGGAGCCTGGACCTGCCTCAACTGAATGTACCAGGCTCTGCTGACTCCCCATGGGAGGTGACCTTGCCTTGGAGGAGGTGGGAATGGGGGGTGGGTTGGGTGGGAAGGCTTGGGGGTGGGAGGAGGGAGGACAGAGGAATCTGTGGTTGACATGTAAAATGAATAGAAAATCTCTTAAAAAGGAAGAAAGAAAGAAAGAAAGAAAGAAAGAAAGAAAGAAAGAAAGAAAGAAAAAGCCCTCCACTTTCAGGATGGTCTTCTCACCTCAGTTTACCCAGTTGTGAAAATCCCTCACAGATATATCCACAAACTAACCTCACCTAGACAATCCTTCATTGAGACTGTCTTCCAGGAATTCTACATTGCATCAACAATTTAAAAAATGCTTTTTTCTCTACTTTAAATTTATCTATTTTCTACTGATCAAGTGATTTTTTTCTAGAGATAAATACGTATAATTTTCCTCATTAAAAAAAAAAGAAACTGCCAGTTTATTGCACCTTCCCACGCCCTGCCCTACAAGTACTGTCTTCCCTCAATCTTCTACTGACTGGGAGGTGGTTCTCTCCATCACTGTGTTAATCACTGTGCTCATCCTAAAGTCACAAGCAGACTCTTGATTGCTTCATACAATAAACACATATGTGTGTTTGCCTCATTTTTATTGTAACAACTGTCACTTGGAAAACCACTGATTCTTGAGTCTCATCATCTACACCAGCTCCATAACATCCCTCCTGATTCCTTGATCATCTGAAACTCCTTCTGAGAGCCTTCCAGGTCTCCCTGTTTGGTTCATTCCCAGCATGTTATGCCCCGGAAACATCCCCAGCCTCTCTTTATTCATGTTACTCCAGTGCACTGGGTGTTGCTGAAACATAGTGGAATGATTTCAAAATCAGATGGTGCCTGAACCTCTACTTCCAAAGAAATTGGCATTCTAGGGAAAGCCCAAGACATTTTTAATAAGTTGAAATATTAGTGTTCTAAATGCCTCCTTCTGATATTTTTATTCATATGGAATCCTCACTAACAATTTCTGTATTTATATCCTGTAAATACGAAGAATCAGCATAGATCTCTCCATCAAACTAAAATTCCACACATTTATTCTCTCCAGGAGCTACCCATAAAAGTGTCAACATTGACCACATCAACGTTTTATAAATCCTGTTTTACCGTTTCCCACCCAATCATTTGAATCTCAGTTTCTTGAAGACATTTTGTTCCCTCTGTCATTTGCTCTGTCACCCCTGCCGATATCGTTCCTTTAGGTTTTCTCTGTTTTATTTGGCTGTCTTCAGTAGTTCTTTGGTTGGCATTCTTTTCCTTCAGTTACTTTCCTACTAAAGTCTCACCTCATTAGTTGTCTGAATTCCTTCAGTGCTATTCCACTGCCTACAATTAACTTGTGAATGTCTATAGGTTTGGCTCCTAGACTACAGATCTCCTTTTTAGGATCATCTCCCTCCTACCCACTCCTCTCTTCACCTGTGTAGAAGGCCAGGTATCGCCAGCTTACCACTTCTCTGCACTTCAGTACAAGGTGTTCTATAAAAAAGAGGACTACCACCTGGATACACATAAACAATGAAGGATAACATCATAGCTCTCTCTTCTTTTTCCTGCTCCAGTAATCCTAGGTAAACCTCGAAGCCCCTGATTGGCTCAAACTCCCCCAGCCACATTGACAGCACCATAAGCCTAGTATCTGGCAATTTTTGTGCAATGCTTGATAGCAAATTCATAAAAATGTCACTATAACATCATTTTAATGTATGATTAAATCATACATTATCATTTTATTTTGTCCTTGATATAAATACAACTATATGAAAACTATCACATTCAAGGCTAGCGGTACTTGTAAAGGTACCAAAGAAATACACAAGAAAGCATAACTCACAGGAAACATGTCCTGTTTTGCTCTTTCAAATGTGATTATTTTTAGTTTCAGCAAGATGTTTAATTTCTATATGCCTCCGTTACCTAATTACCAAAACGAAGACACCTTCCTATGAGTAAATATTTTTGGTAAATAGTAAGTTCTTCAAAAGTAGCCAGGAGGTAATGGGGCATGCCTTTAGTCCCAGCACTCGGGAGGCAGAGACAGGCGGATCTCTGTGAGTTCGAGGCCAGCCTGGTCTACAGAGCAAGTCCCAGGACAGGCTGCAAAGCTACACAGAGAAACCCTGTCTCAAAAAGAAAAAAATCTTCCAAAGTTTATAATATATTATTTTAACACATATAGTTAATATCTAATACAAACTTGTTTAAAAAATAATAGCTGACTTCAGAAAAGCAACTCAATATTTTCATCTTCTAGAGATCCAAACTACCTGATGTCTGTTTGAGTTGCTTTGTTTTATCCTTTAAACATCAAACTTTATGTAGTTTTAGGTTATTTTTGATAAAAGTTCCTACATTATGCAATGCAAGAGGAAGAGGAAGATTCCTAACTTATGGATGAAAATAAAAATAAAAAATCATTTCTAAACAGGATCTCTCAAAATCAGAGAAACAGAACCCAGAGGGTGTTGTTGTTGTTTTGCTTTGTTTTATTTTATTTATGTTTTTAAAAGATCTACCCTGTGGTCACAACCCTGGTTTACGGGGAGACATTATGCAGTCACAATTTTCTGTTACCATAACTTAGTCTGTAGGTGTACATGGCGTGGAGGGTACCAAGTTCTGGGTTATTTGAAACTAACACTTAAAATGCAGCCTTCCTTCATCATTGGAAGACATGTTGACATATTTGAAAGCTTTCTCTATATTTAACAGAGAGGTGGCTCAAGGTTAAAAGAAATGGAAACTATTCAGAAGGGTGAATCTTTTTAAAAGTACTTTTTGTCCTTCAGGTTGGAAAAATGGATGAGAGCTCCATAAGTTAGAACCTTGGCTGACCTGAAAATATGATCATCTCACTTGCAAATACCCAAAAAGATTTTAAATGCCATTCAAGTTAATGTTTAGAAAACACGATTGCAGATACAACTTTGCCATTCACATGGTTCTCTGTTGCTTGATAGTATTGAAGAAAACACTAACAAGCATATCAACTATTATAATAATAAACCAGTAAAATATTAGTTTTCAGAATGTCACAAATTGACATAGCACATCAACTGCAAATAATTCTGTTATTTTAGATTGCTGAAAAGGAAGCTTTTAGGTTGTGTGGTTGTTTCATTACCAGATATTTGTGTGTTCATAACCCATTTCTAATAATCTCAGAAATCAGTCTGATTCTGGATTCACAGTTATTTTGTAATGTCTGTTCATATCACACGTGCAGGGCCTGAGAAGGCCAGGCTTTGGCTTGCCTCCCTGGCCTGGTATCTCTCCTCTCTTACCTTCTATGATGTAGACACACTCTCGGTCAGGGGGGGTACTTGCTGGGGTAATTGGGAGAGGTAAAGACACCCCCCTCTGCATGCTTTGTCCAAGTTCCACACTGCACTGACTTCTGTGTTTCCGAGGTGATTTGTTTTTCTATAAAATAAAACACATTTTTAAAAAGAACCATCATCCAATATTTTATAACACCAAAAATAGAGAGGATATTCTCATAATATCCATTAGTAAATTAATTTCAAGATAGTCTTTTAGTCAAGGCCAGTCTATTATACACTCTATGAGATGTCCAGCTATTCTGGAATGGGTATGGTAAAATAGGAAAATGCAAAATAATTAGACATCTCCATTAGCTTTTTTTTTTAATCAACAAAAAATGAAAAACAAAACACACCTGTTCCTTTCTTGGTAGCTCCAGAGGAATGGAGGATGATTAAACTTGCTATAACTGAAACAGAAAAAGAACAATTATAAATTTAAAATTCACAACCAAAATGACCAAACCTTGTACAACCATAAGACAAGTTACAGGTAAGATGATACCAAAATAGAATAATTTAATCATTGTTAATCCTTACAAAGTTGTCTCAGAACTTTGGAAATCTAATTCAAAATGTTCTAAGTAAAATGTGGGACTCTCATAAGGAAGTACTTCCTATTCAAAGCAAATGAGACCCAAACTCTTCAAAGCTATAAACAGTGTTACACTCTGCAAATGTCACACAGACTGCCAGGAGGTCTCCAGGTCTCTCTGCAGTAAAGGACCCCTTGCTAAGACCTCTGTCAGCTTCTGTAGAGGGAAAGGAGGACCATGAGTAGACGGAGGAAGGGAGATGGGAAAAACCAAATCTCCATGGTCCACCCTAACATATTGCCAATAAGCTTGGAGTGTAGAATGTAAACGATTCTGTAAAACCTATGGGGGGGGGGAGGATGAGTGCAAGAGAAAACCGATCAAAGTGGATTGGTCGGCGTTGAAACAGAACTCCAGGAAGGTTTTGTTCGTTTGTTTGATTGTTTGTGCTAGTTTAGTTTTTGCTTGTTTGTTTAAAAAAAAAAAAAAAAAAAAAAACTAACCCAATTACCAACTAGCCCTGTGTGTGACATTCTCCTGCTGCGAAATTCATCATTTCTAACCCGAACTGTGATTCTAAACTGGCTATCATCCAGTAGTAGACAACATTTTTGAAAAAGGGGATTTCTAGAAGCATCCATGGAGTCAGTTCAGGGTCAGAGACTCTGGTCTGCCACTGAACAGTAAGTCTGCAATGCTGTGAGGATCTAAACTTCTCTTTACTTCTTCCTTCACTCAGAAACGTCAAGAGAAACCCAAAACTAGAAAAGTGTTAAAAATGCATCTGGTCTTGGTAATAACTGACATTTCTTTAAATGAAACCATTTTGATTATTTATTTTGACCAATTACATAAAAGCTCTTCCTTTGCACATTTCCACCTGAAACTAATTTAGGGCGAGGAAGTGGGGGCATCAACCAACCATCTTACCTAAGGCACACCATTATTCTCAGAAAAATTATCTGAGTCCTGACATTAAGTTTCCAGTAATTATCAACTGCACTACTTTATACTTTGGCCAGGTCGTCCATCTACTCCTAAGATTCAAAGACTGGTTGTCTGTGTGTGTGTGTGTGTGTGTGTGTGTGTGTGTGTGTGTGTGTGTGTGTGTAGATCTTTCCTAACTTGCTGTAATTCTGTAACTCCCTCCCCCACCACAGGCACAAAGATGCTCCAGGCATATCAGTGTGTACATTTGGCCTTTTTACTCTGCTTTTCCTATTTTGATGGAATCACACAGAGGACCTGTATGATGCTGAACTCGTGAATTAAGATCTCTTAGTAGAGTGGCACACATTTAGCCCGTCAGTCCTTGCTTCATAATATGACATTCCCACCACACATTTTCTGACATTGCCTTTAATGACTGACTTCTGAACCTGTTTGCCTCCACTCCTCTCCATCTCACCCCCACCCCTTACCACACTCTGAAGCAGAATTAGAGCTTTAGGGGCAGAGGCTGGGATGTACTCTACCCCAAATCCCTGGGTTCAGGTGTGCACCAGCTTACCTGAGGAATAGAAGGTGGGCCCGTGAACCGCTGAGCCCCACAAAGGAGAATTATTCCTTCTTACCCAGCAAAGATCAATCCTGCTACCTCCCTGTGTCGACCTGCATCCTCTCGGGGGCCCATCATCTCCTGCACGTGTCTACTTTTTAACTACATGCTCCTCTGGACCACCCAGAGATCCTGCCTACAGAGAAACGGCTTTCCCTGACCAACTCTGAGGTCCAGCGCCACTCTGTGCGCCGCCCCCGCCAGGCTGTATGATGCTGCAGTACTGAAAGTTTACATCTGCCCCAGACTCCAAGGGACTGCGGGGTCTGGTTGGAGTGGTTGGCAGGGCTTTTCCCAGCGCATGGGGCCAAGAGGCGAGGTGGCAGCACCCCGGGAACGGACTGGCACTGCTGGAGAGGTACTCACTGTGAAACAAACTGCGTCCATAGATCATGTCTGTGCGTTACACCAGAGGCTCCGATCTCCACTAATTCCATTTAGAAACGGGGAGACTTCGTGGGTAGGGAGAGGATGGAGTCCAGAGATTTTAAATATGCAAACCACGGGCAAAATACAGTGGGGGGAAAGCGAGAGAGGAAAGAAAGCGATCGCGATCGGAACTGTTCTGTCTTCCGCCCTTGGCTGGCTCTCGCCCTCCTTTGCTCTCTCACCGCCTCGAAGCCAGCGTCTCCACCATGACGCTCTCATCACACCCGGGCGCCGACCGCCACCATCAGCACCGCCGCCGGCAGCACCCTCCTCCTCTGCATCATCGCCGCCGCCGCAGCTGTCAGGAGGACGCGGCGGGCAGTCGGCGCGCGGGCGGCGGCAGGCGCGGGGCGAGCCCCGGGGCGCCCAAAGCCGGGACCCGATCTGGACCCGGCGGCAGAAGGCGCAAGGCGGGGACTGGTCCGGACCGACGGCAACAACTGGGAGGGCGACAGCGAAGGCGGCGGCAGGGGCTTGCTCAGTCGCCGGTCTCATCCACCAGGAGCACCAGGTCCGAGCAGCGTCGCCGGGAGGATGTCCAGCCGCAGCCCTCCTCTCTCCAGCCTTTGGGGGTCTTCTGCTGAGGCATTGAAGGCAGGAGGCAGGGGTCCGTCATGGGCTCGGCAGGCTGCGCGCCACCTCTGCGATCTTGCAGGGAAAGGAACCTAAGGGTGGGCGTCTGGGGGCGGGGGAGGGCTCAAGGGTGGTGGAGGGGAACACGGGGGCGGTTAAAGGGGGAGGGGAAGGGAGGGAGAGGAAGATCAAGAATATGGCAGAGTTACCAAGTGAGCGCCTTAGTCATAGCTCCGGGTTGCATGACCCTCCAGGAAGCCCAAAGCCTGGGTGAGACTGGGCAGCTGAGCACCGCTGGTGCCCCCAGGGCTGGTGCGAGGCGCAATGGGGCGGCGGCGACAGCAAGGACATCACAGCGGCTTGGTTCGTGGGGGAGGGGGAGGGGGTGAGGACCAGGCTGGGCTCCTTCCCTCAGCCAGCTCTGGCAGAAGGGTCCAGAGCAGCTTCGCAAATTCCCCACTGCATCTCAGTGGAGGGCGAAAGGCGTGGAAGGGGGAGGGGCCATCATGCGAAAATTCCCCTTCGAGTTTGGTTTATCACTTTTTAAAGATTTGAAACGACTGTCTCCCGTCCCTCCAATTGGAGCTTTCTAGTCCCCTCTTCTAGAGGGTGAAGACTTCACCTTTTAGCCGCTGGGCTAAGATCGGAAGCCCCGCGCTGGAAGAGAAAGGAAAGCGGTAAAAGTTTCACGATTAATCACCGGAGGAGATCCTCACGAGAATCCTACCAAACTGCTCCTGCAAAGACGCGGCCCCTTGAAATGTATCTTTCTCGGAAAAATACTCAAAACCGTCCAAAAGCAAACACGGATCACCCCACCCCAATACACACAAACGCGCGCGCACGCTGCTCGTCAAACTCCGAGGAGAGAGGAGTTGGTGGAAAAACAGCAGGAAGAACCCTAATATGTAAAAATGCGAATAGATGAATGTGAAATCACAGTAAAAACGAGGCAGCGCCATGAGGTGGGGTGGGGTGGGGTGGCGGGGGCTGAAGCTGACAGCACTGGGCAGTCCCTCCTCCCCTGACAGTACAGCACCTCCTTCCACCTCTGCCCAGAAGCTCCGGGATCACACACTGACTCCCAGGCCTCTGCTGACCCCGCCTGTGCTGACCACAGCGGGGCGAGCTGGACCTCCGCGGTGCAGCCCCAGGGGGTGAGAGACCCTCTGGCGCCTGCAGCACTACCTGGCAGACTGCGCCCCAGCTGGGGATCACAGTAGTAAGGAAAGGGAGGGTGGAAAGAGTCAGCGTGGCAGACAGCAAATGTATACGTGAGGCTGCAAAGACAGGGTCTCTTCAGAGAAGGCCAAGAAAGGCCTTGGAAAGAGACAGATGAGCGCTCCAGAACCAGAGCTACAGCCATGCACCTGCTGCTGAGGCTGGAGCTGCCCATGTGGTTGTGTGGGTGTCTGCCCAGTGGGCGTGTATGCAGTGATCCTGTCCACAGGTTCTCATAGTGGAGCTGGAGAAGGTGAAGTGAGGCTCGCGCGGTGAGGACCAATGAGTGACTCTAGTCTAGTGGGAATCGGCACTCAAATGCAAGCCTCTGGTTCCTGGATATTCAGGACTGCAAGTCTTGAATGGTAAAGAGAGTAAACAGAGCCCATTTAGACTAGATGACCAGATGTAGCCAAGGAGGCAAGAGAATTAGAGCAAACAGGCAAGAAGAGAGAGAAAAAAGAGAAGGAAGACGGTAGGAGGGAGAGGAGGGAGACAGAGAAGGGAGGGGAGTAGACAGTAGACAGGGAAGAGGGGAGGGGAGGAGAGGAAAGAAAAGAAGGGAAGGAGGGAGGGAGAGAGGGAGGGAGGGAGAGAGGGAGAGAGAGAGAGAGAGAGAGAGAGAGAGAGAGAGAGAGAGAGAGAGAGAGAGAGAGAGAGAGAGAGAGAGAGAGAGAGAATCTGAATTGGAGGAGAGAACACGGTGCCTCCTAAAGGAAACCAATTTCTCTTGAAGTCAGGCAGACCTGTGAGAGGAGCTATGAGCTTGGAAAAAGGGAAAGCTGTGCTCATGGATGCTGCTGAGCCGGTGAGTCTCACACTTAGTTGCAGGTGGACTATGGGAATGTCCTATGGGAAGTTCTGTGACCCTCACGTGATTCTTGTGCCAATAGGGGGGTGAGGTGGGAATGGGGGTGGGGAAAACAGATTAGAGGCGGTGGAAGCCAGGAAGTCCCCCAACTGTGAAGAAGGAAAAGAGATGCTCAAGCAGTGATGAGCATGACAAAGAGTGACAGTGAAATCAGCTTACTGGGAAAAGAGTCACCTTTAAGCAGAGGGTGGGCTTCTTGGCAAATGGCTGGTTGCTTGAGATGAAAGTTGGGAATGGGAATTCTGAAAAGGAGATGGCTGTCTTTAGACAGATCCACAATGTGCCGTGTTTATAAAATGACAAAATTCTTCAAAGAAACTGTGGCAAACATTTGGAGTAGTTTTACAGAAGATTTTACTGCATTTTCAACTGCTGATTGAATACAGGAAAAAAGTTCTGTTTGCATACTAAACTCCCACTCCAAGTACCCTCCTCTTTCCTTTTAGTCCAGTTTGTTTGCCTAGTCAGATGGTCCTTGTATCAGAAAGTAGGGTGCACTACATGACTACACATCTAAAGGCCCATCACAGTAAATGCAGAGAGGAAATCTCAGGAAAGGGAGGGGCAGAAGAAGAGAGGGCCAGGATACCTAAGAGTTACCCAAGCCTCTGCTGTAAATCAAGTTCTCATAGTAGCCTGCCTAGTGTTCAGTATCCAGGGTACTTGTGGGCAGTGCCTAAGGCTAATAGTCCTTGCATCAGCTCCACCCTAGGTGCAGAAGGAAAGAGGACATACTTCTGACCCCTCCACCACCAGGTCCCTCCACTGGGACTGCAGATGTCCAAGTAATGGCTCTGCTCTCCTGAGCCTCCCAGGCTGCAGGGGCTTCTCTTTCTTTGATCCCATTCTATTTCCTTCTGCCCTCATACAGGCATGCTCTCACAACCCTCTTGCTTCACAAGCTGGCTTCTCATTCTTAAGAATCCTTGAAGGACCACTTGCTGAGCAATGCTACCTCCCTAATAGGAGCCCAGGAGCTCTTTCTTTTTAAAAAGCTATGGGGAAAAGTTCAGTTTCCCTAAGAGAAACCTATGAATACCTAGGGTCAACTTACATGGTGTGGTTGTTTTGAAAGGAGCGCCTAATAAACTAGTATATTTTTGAGTTCTGTATACCACCCTGCCATGATTCTAAAGGACTAGAATTAAAATAGTGACTACTACAGGAAACAGCGAAAAAATTAAATCTTTATGGACCCAGTAAGTGTCCTTGGTTACCTCCCAGCTTGCACCAGCGTAACAATAAAGGGGTAAGGAAGAGTCCCAAATCCTAACTGAAGAGGTGTGTATCTTCACACTGAAATGCAAACATTTGTCTGCACGAATGTAATTCTTTATAGAGAACACTACCCTCTCCACACACACATATGAACTTGACCACTATGGATCCCTTGTTAATCTCCTCTACTTTACTGGAACAACCTGTGTGTTGCCTTTCTCCTGTTAAAAGGGGTGATGCTACAAGAACTAGAATATTGTTTATTTTTACTCATTAACCTCTCAGTATTCAAACAATATAGTTATATTTGTTCCTTTACCCATTACTATGATAAAACATCTGACAAACTAATATAAGGAAATGTGTATTTGGTCATACAGAGCAAGACTAAAGTCCACCACAGCAGGGACAGCACGGTGGTTTGAGGCAGATGGCCACATTGCACCTGTAATCAGGGAGCAGAGAGATGACTGCTGGAGCTCAGCTTGCTGGCTCCTTTCCCCCTTCACTCAGTTCACAAGCCAGCACTCAGAGTGGTGCCCCTCCCATTCAGGGTGAGTCTCTTCTAGAAGGGATTCATTTTGGTCTACTGTATAAAAGGAAGCAGACCATCTTGGTGGGGAAGTCGTAGCGGCAGGAGTATGAGGTGGCTAGTCACTTTAGAAGCACAGGAAACAGACCAGGATGAAGGTTGATTCCCAGATCATCCCACTCCCTTTTACTCAGCCCAAAAACCATCCAATGGCATGTTACCACTCATATTTATAGGGCAGCTTCTCAGTGAAATCTCTTTGGAAACTCTGGAAGAGACATATGCAAAAGTAAAATATCCACTTAAGGTTCTAAGAACATGGTTAGGTCAGTAACATACTTGATGTACAAGTATGAGAATCTGAGTGTGGATCCCTAACACCCATCAACAAAGGCAGATTTAGTAACCTTGTGGCTTCCTCAGCACTGGGGTTTGAACAGGGGCCTGTTGAACCCCAAGTCTAGTCAGTCAGTGAGCTCCATACTCAGCGAATCCCTCCATGGCCTCAGCATCACATCTGCCTCCAGGTTCCTGCCCTGTTTGAGTCCCTGTCCTGACTCCCTTCAGTGACAAACAATGATGTGGAATCATAAACCAAATGAAGGCTCTCCTCCCCAAGTTGCTTGGGTCATGATGCTTCATCACAGCGATAGTAACCCTAAGTAAGACAAATTGCTTATTAAAAAAAATAAGATTGGGGTTTGGCAAGGTGGTTCTTCCGGTAATGATGCTTGCTCCATAAGCCTAGACACCTGAGTCCAGTCCCAGAAACCTGCATAAAGGTAGAAGTAGAGAATTGGCTTCACAAAATTGTCCTCCTCAGCCTCCACATTTGTGCAATGGCATGAATTATGGAACACACACACACACAATAAACTGAGTATGTAAGTAACATCATTTCAGCATGTGGTACTAGACTGTAATCCCAGTTACTTGAGGCCTGTCTAGACTACACACTTAGTTCAAGATTATCCTGAGCAACTTAGTGAGATGCTATAATAAGAATTGTGCATGCAGTTCAGTGATAGAGCAATTACCTTGTATACGTGGGTCTCGGATATCACTCTAAAGTGTTAGAAAACAATCAAATAAAAACACAAATTTTAAAAAAAATGTAATCACGGCTGGGGCAGGGGCATGAGAAAAAGGGGAAGTGGGAGTAGGTTAACCAAAATTAAGGATGTATGAAAGCTAACTAGTTTGTAAGCAAATATATATATATATTTGTTGCTCCTGGGAGTTGTGAGTTATTAAATGGAGATCTCAGCTCCAGTCATGGGTTATTAGACTATGAGTTATTGATGAGAAAGCCCCAAGAAATACCCAAAATTATATAGGTTATTGCCATTGCTCTTTGTTATCTATCACAAGTAGTTGTAAAGATTCAATTGTGAAGATACCACTCACTTTGATTGCAGGACACAGAGAAATAAGGCTTGAAATGACTGGGAAACTCTACCTGCTGGTTAGTTTCCCAGAGCTGGAAGGTGCTGTGAGGCTAGTGAGGAGAAAAGACATCACTAGTCTCATTAAGCACTAAATCCTTCTTGTTATAACACTGACTTGACAGGCAAGACGAGGCCACTGGTGCAGCAGGGGTAAGACTGTACATGGAGTTAACCAGCTGCTGTGAGAATGTGTGGAACCTCGTTTAGGGGCTTTCTCTGTAGCATCACATCACAGGCTTTCTCCACTGCTGCTTCGGGAAGAAAACACACATTTCCAACAGTTATTTTAAAATAGATTTGAAAAATATTTGGAAACAATAGATATTTTGGAAGTATGGTTTTTTGTTTTGTTTTTGTTTTTGAGACAGGGTTTCTCTGTGTAGTTTTGGTATCTGTCCTGGATCTCACTCTGTAGACCAGGCTGGCCTTGAAACACAGAGATCCTCCTGGCTCTGCCTCCGGAGTGCTGGGATTAAAGGCGTGTGCCACCATCACCTGGATGTTTAGGAAGTATGTTAAGCTGAAGATAAGTCTACATATTTTGTCAAAGTATAATTAATGACTCGAAACATTACTTAAAACTGATAAATCAGATATATGAATATTACTTCAAGGATAGATATATATTTTATTAATAATTGAAAGAAATACATTAATGATATCACAAATTTATTGACCATGGCCCCATAGAACACATTGTTTGTTATGTGACTAAGGAAAATACTAAAAGTTCAGAATTATTTGTATAAAATAACCTTGTATTATAAAATGGAATGGGCCTCACATACTCAAGAAATATATTTTGATTGGGAGAAATGAAATAAATGATGAATGAATCATTGATTTTTCTTAAATAATAAAATAATTCACCCATTTTAGTGATTCTTTGTCTTAATTAGGGTTTCTATTACTGCGATATAACACTATAAACCAAAAGCAAGCTGGGGAAGAAAGGGTTTACCTGGCTTACACTTCAGCATTGCTATTCATCACTGAAGGAAGTCAGGACAGGAATTCAAACAGGGCAGGATCCTGGAGGCAGGAGCTGATGCAGAGGCCATGGAGGGGTGATGCTTACTGGTTTGCTTTACATGGCTTGTTCAGCCCACCTTCTTAATACCGAACCCAGGACCAGCAGCCCAGGGATGGCACCACCCACCAAGGGCTGAGCTTTCCCCCATTAATCACTAATGATTAATTAAATAATTAATCATTAAATAATTTCATTGAGACAATGCCTTACAGATGGATATCATGGAGGCATTTCCTCAGCTGAAGCTCCTTCCTCTCTGATAATTCTAGCTTGTGTCAAGGTGATACACAAAACCAGCCAGTCCACTAGGTTATACAGTAGTTTCATCTTTTGAGAAATCGCCACACTGATGTTTAAGAATAAGTGTCCCAAGATATATTCATTAACATTTTCAATATGAAAAGAAGAGAGAGAAAACTTTCTATCCCTAGTTTTAAAATAAGCAAATTACAAAATGATGCAATTGCTTATAGTAGCAGATCCATGGAACATTAATACCTACTACTTATAGTTATTATAATCTTCAAAAACCACGAACACTATGATGGTGTTTCAACTATATTTTAATTTAAAACATAAACATTTAAACTAGTTTTCTAATTGGTTTATACAGTTATTTTATCGATTTATTTCTCTGGAACATAAAAGGTGATTTGTATTTATCATCATGGTACCTAGAATCCTGAATCCTGTTAAAATAGTAAAGTGATGCCTCTCTAACGGAATGAGAAGAAAGAGCAGGCGGTGACAGGAACTGGCAGCAGTCACATTACAAGGAGGATACTGAAAGTCACTTTTACAAAGCCCTGGGAGGGAGTGTGGCTTTGTCAGATGGGGAGAGGTAAGAGAACACAAATTTTATATATGCATATCATACAGATTTGAATATTTTCCTCTGTAAAGATATTTTATATTTTGTGTTTTTGGAGTACATAGGGTAGGTTATGTGATTTTTTTTGTGTGTGTGACAGGAATTGATTATTCACATCTAATTGTCATAAATGAGCTTAAGTCTGAAGTAAAACCTGAGAGAACTAAGTTAAGTAATGTTAATTTTTAACTGGAAAGCATAGCAACCTTCTGATCCAAAGGTTACATAAGCTTCTGCTTTTGAGTCATGCCTTTTATTAGTCTAATTCTGGATAAGTTCTGCTTCCTTCCTAAGTCCTCCTGTAGGGGATGGAGGGAGGAGAGGTAACCACTGATGTAAGAACACTGAATGTACAAGCATGCGGCTTTGAGTTCAGAATCCATGCAAAAAGCCAAGTGTGACCCCATGTCCTTGTAAACCCAAGACTGTGGGGGGCAGGGACATGTCTGTTGATCTCTAGGTTTGGGTGGCTACCAACCTAGTTCCATGCATTGTGAGAGACCATATCTCAAAGAATAAGGCAGTGAATGATAGATCAAGAAACCTCATTTCCTTGTACACATGTACACTCACCATACACACACACACACAGAAAACTCCGTTGGACTCTCTCCTAAGTGCCAACAACTTACTTAATTTGAAGGAATGTTTGACAAGGGATCCTCAGTACATTCAGCCATATAGGAAATGTCTGCACTATTTACCACTTCATTTGTACAAACAGCTTTATGTACCTAATGACCATTTTATTTTATTTTATTTTTTAATTTAATTTGTGGTGCTGGAATTCCAAGCCAAGGTATCATGCATACTAGGAAAGTAACTGAATCTATAGACCTGAAACTTTATCAACACTTTTTTTTTTTCAAACAGGGTCTGTTATGTAGTTCAAGATGTCTTTGAACTCATAATCCTCCTGCTTCAACTTCTGGAGGATTGAAATCATAATACTGCACTGTACAGTCAACCTCTATCAATGCTTTCGTGACACACATTTTTGTCATTTAGGACACTGGATACAGCTACAGGTATTAGAGTGTATTCACCTGGATTCTGCATGCATTTCAATTACAAGCCTGATCTGTCCCATCTGAATTGTTTTTTTTTTTTTTTTTTTTTTTTTCAGATGGGGAAAATGAAGTAAGAACAAGTGCAACGATTTCTATGTCCCTTTATTTTATCTTAACTGATGTAATCCCAGATCTTCCAACTGGCTGATGACAGAATTCAGGTTTTAGATACTCTCTCTTGATTCCAGAGAAAGGCAAACATGTTCTGTACTTTTTCACTTGCTTCCTACTTGCTGGAGTGTCACCTCAGACATGCTGGATTAATCAGTATCAACGAGGGTTAATAGCAAAGCAGTGGGAGTCACTGCAGAGAGCAGTACATGGAGCAGGTATTTCTTGCTAAAATGGTAATCTTGTGTTATTGCACATTCTTACTGGAAACACACCATAAAGATGCATCATATAGAGGGAGAAGGTAGCATGTATTTATGAACTATAGACTCACCACTCACATCATAGCAACTTGAACCATTGGAAATATCAACCCTTTAATATGAGTTTTACATTGTTGAAATGTGAAGTAGGAAATTATGAAGAATGGAATCAATAATATTTTTTCTTAAATTTCAGGTTTGCTGAAATTTAATCATTAATAGTAATTATTGAGGTTTTCTTAGCCTATGTGATCTCATCTGTAACTCATCAACAATGAAGCACAGAACTGTATGATTACACAGTAAGTACTAAATATAGTGACTAACCTATATAAATAAATATTGCTATTTTCATTGACACAATGATCAGTTTTTCTATACTTGGCATATGAAAGCAAATGCAAGTAGACCTAGGTAGTTGGAAGATTTCTATACCTGTAGCTGCATACCTGAATTTATTATTTTATCACTGTCCATATCAGTACTTACATTTATCTATGTATCTGTATTATCTATATCATCCAGCCGTGGTCATTATGTCCAATATTTAGTAAGAGAGAACCTCAACTAAGAAAATTGTTTCTATGAGGTTGTCCTGTAGGCAAGCTTGTGGGGGCATTTTCTTGATTAATGATGGGAGAGGGCCCAGCATTCTGTGGGTGATGTCACTCCTGGGCTGGTGGTCCTGAGTTATATAAGGAAAAAAGCCAACAAGCAATGGGAACAAGCCAATGAGTAGCATCCCTCCATGGTCTCTGATTCAGTTCCTGCCTCCAGATTCCTGTCTTTTAAGTTCCTGCTCTGACTTCTCTGGATGATATAATGGACTGTGACAAGAAATTTAAGCCTTTCTCTTCCTCCCTCTCTCCTTCCCTCCTTTTTCTTCCTTCCTTCCTCCTCCTTCCTCTTCTGCCCTTGCCCCTCTTCTTCTCCCTCCTCCCCTCCTCCCCTTCTCCCTCCCTCCCTCCCTCCCTCCCTCCCTCTCTCTCTCTCTCTCTCTCTCTCTCTCTCTCTCTCGTTCTTTCCTTCCTATATTTGCATTGTTCTAGTTTTGTAAACACTCACCTTTCCTTTTCATATAACTTGTCTCTGTCTGTCAAGGTACTTCATATCATATTTAAGAATATTTTATTAGAGTTATGTGGGTGTGTATGTTCACCAACCACGTGTAGGTTCATAAGTTTGTGAGCTCTGTGAATCTAGAGGCAAACCTTGGTTGTCATTTCTAAGATGCTGTCCATTTTCCTGGATTCAGGATCTTTCATTGCCTGATACATGCCAAGTAGGCAGGATGGCTGGCCAGTAAGGTCCATGGATATTCTTGTCTCCATTTTCCCAGCACGGCATCATAAGCATCTATCACTGTTCCTGGTGCACTCTGTCTCTCTCTGTTTCTTTGTTTCTGTCTTGTCTGTCTATCTGTCTGTCTGTCTCTCTTGTGTGTGTGTGTGAGGGGGGAATGTGTGTGTGTATGTGTATGTGTGTATGTGTGTGTGTAGATGTAACCAACCATCTTATTAAATAAGAAACACAGAGCCAATACAGAGATGAAAGCCAAGAAGTCAGAGCAATACCTAAGAGCTAAAAACCTTACCCTTCACTTTCGCTGTTGTCCTACCTCTCTGAAGAAGAGACCCACTTCTTGTGTGTCTGTCTTTTTATAGAGTTTCTGTTCTGTCTTCTCATTGGTTGTAAACCCAGCCACATGACCTTCTAGTCACTGCCTGACTACAGACCTCCAGGTCTTCTATGGTTGGTATTGAGATTAAAGGCGTGTGTCTCCATGCTGGCTGTATCCTTGAACACACAGAGATCTGCTTAGCTCTGCCTCCCAAGAGCTGGGATTAAAGGCGTGCACCACCACCACCCAGCTTCTGCTAAAGCTTGCTATTAGCTCTGACCGCCAGGCAACTCTATTTATTAACATACAAATCACATTTTAGTACAAATAAAATATCACCGTGTGTGTGTGTGTGTGTGTGTGTGTGTGTGTGTGTGTGTGTGTGTCCAAAGTTGATGCCGGGCATCTCTTCCCTCTTTTTTATCCTTATTTATTTTGTTACTTTTCAGGTTTTTAAAACTTATTTTTTGCTGGTCGGTGGTGACACACGCCTTTAATCCCAGCACTCGGGAGGCAGAGGCAGGCAGATCTCTGTGAGTTTGAGGCCAGCCTGGTCTACAAAGTGAGTTCCAGGAAAGGCAAAAAGCTACACAGAGAAACCCTGTCTTGAAAAACCAAAAAAAAAAAAAAAAAAAAAAAAAAAAAAAAAAAAAAAAAAAACAAAACAAAACTTATTTTTTAATTAAAATATAATTACTCCATGTCCCCTCTTCCCTTTTCTCCTACCAACTCCTTCCATGTAACTCCTCCCTTGCTTTCTTTAAAATTTATAGTCTATTTTTCTTTTATTTTTTTTTTATATATATATACACAGGCACACACACAGAGGCACACACAGACAATACTAAGTAAATAAATATAACTTGCTCAGGTTCCATGTAATTTAGAGCTAGTCCTCAGGGAGCTAGCTTCCATGTTGGATACAGCTCAGACCACACAGGACCTGTGTCCAAAGTAGATGATGTCTACAGATAAAGAGACTTCCCTTAAACCTCTGGGAAGCAACCAAAGGCAACAGCAATAGCCTTGAGGAGTCTTTTGACCAACAAATAAAAGCAGAGATTCTCATGGATAGTGTTGGAGTTTCTGTCAGATAGTCTCTAGGCCTTGCCAATCTGGATGAGAAAATTTTGTTTAGACTCTATATGTATACTTGGACTTACATTATTATATTAGTTTTATGTAGAGAGATAATAATATGATTCCTCTTGATGTTTTCAGATATGCTCACTGTTTATTTTACCCTCTTCCCTATTTTTCTTTAATTATTATTTCCCTTCCACTACCTGATTAACTCTCCATTTTCCCATTCAAATGACATGTATCTATCTCCCTCTCTCCTGCCTGCCCCTTTGGTAAAATTTACATATCACCAGGAGTAGTAAAATTTCCTCTGCCAATGATATTAGTTCAGAACTCTTCAATTTAGCCCCTGACAGACTTTTTGGACAAGAACAAGATAGCAGCCACATTCTTTGACAAAATAACACAAGAATGATCTCTAGACCACTTAGTAATATTCTTTCCTCTGAAACTTCTTGAGCTGAGCTTCCATAGACCACATTGTTCTCAGCACTACTAATTTCCACACTCCTACTAGCATGTCTCATTGACATTGCTTAAAGGATTCGACTGCTTTTCTAGTCCAAAGTACTAAGTCTTTCATATTCCTTCAAACATCATTATGGTCACGCTTGCAATACTCCACTCCTAGTATCAACATCTGTCTCAGTTAGGGTTACAGCCGCTCCGACCCAAGTAAAAACACAGAGATTATATTACTTATAGACTGTATGGCCATGGCAGGCTTCTTGCTATCTAGTTCTTATATCTTAAATTAACCCATTTCTGTTAATCTACAAGTTACCATGTGGCTTGTGACTTACTGGTAATTTACATCTTATTTCTCATGGCAGTGGTGGCTGGCAGCATCTCCTGACTCAGCCTTCCACTTGCCAGAATTCTCCTCTCTGCTTATCCTGCCTATACTATATTTCCTGCCTGGCTACTGGCCAATCAGTTTTTATTTGTCAATCAATCAGAGGAACACATTCACAGCATACAGAAAAACATCCCTAGCATTACACAATGACTGAAGCAATTGTAAAAGAAAGCATTTAACTGGGGACTTGCTTGCAGTTTCAGAGGGTGAGTCCATGACGGTCATTGTAGGGGTTTTTGGTGGTAAGAGGGCAGGCAAGGCACTGAAACAGTAGCTGAGAGATAACATGATCCACGAGTTTCAGGAGAGACAGAGAGAAAGACAGGGCATACTGAGTCTGGTATAGGCTTTTGGAACCCCAAAGCCCACCCTCAGTGACATACCTCCTTCAACAACAAGTCCACACTTCCTCCAGCTAGGCCACAATTCCTAATACTTCTCAAACAGGTATGATTGCTAGGGGCCAAGCATTCAAACATAAAAGCCTATGTTTTTTTTTGGGGGGGGGGGGCATTCCAATTCAAACCACCACAGGAAGATAAGTTGGCCTCACCTGGCAGAGAGTTTGGATGTAACGCATCAGGAGACTGAAGATTGATGATAGATGGGGCAGGTCCTAGTCAAAGCCTGGTCAGAGTTGTGGTTGGCACAAGCTCAGATGGTTATACCATGCCAAAGCACTGAATACTGGACTTATGGTAGGTCTGAGGGACTGGGAAGGTATATGGAGCGGAACATCAGGAAGGACCCTTTCAGTCCTCCCCTCAATCCTGGCGGAGTTTCTTACTGAGTCTGTAGATTATTGCTTAGCCTAGACAGGCTGGCAATGAGCTTCGGGAATCTATCTGTCTCCACTTCCTTACTCTCCACATGTATTAAGGCTAAAGTTACACACCTAAGTCACCATACTTGGGTTTTTAAGTGGGTTCTGGGGATCCAGCTGGGACAGAAGTACTTCCCAGGATAGCACTTTACCCACTAAGGCATCTGTACAGACTTACTTCATTAGTGTTTAAAATTAGCATACAAAGCAATCATAGCATTTTCACATAAATTCTTCTTCTTGATCCTCTGTATCCCCCAGACCCTCCGATCTCTTCGTCTGATCCTGGGGGTCTCTTTCTTCCACTTTTATAGTTTCTCCCCTTCATGCTACCATATTCTGTTAACTCTTTTAATACCAGTAGGTGATGGCAGGAAGCAGAAAGGTATATAAAGCGTGAGGACCAGGAACTAGAGCCTAGTTAAGCTTTTGGATTTTGAGCAGCAGTTCAGCTGAGACTCATTCAGATGAGGACACAGAGGCTTCCAGTTTGAGGAAACAGAATCAGCTGAGGAATTGGTGAGGCGAGTTTAACTGTGGCTGATTCTATTTCTCGGATCTTCCAGCATTCACCCCAATACCTGGCTCCAGGTTTGTTTTTATTAATAAAACCTTCTAAGATTCCTGCTACAGATCTGTCTCCTCTTCTCTTCTCTTCTCTTCTCTTCTCTTCTCTTCTCTTCTCTTCTCTTCTCCTCTCCTCTCCTCTCCTCTCCTCTCTCTCTCTCTCTCTCTCTCTCTCTCTCTCTCTCTCTCTCTTTCTCTTTCTCTCTCTCTCCCTCTCAATCAAGGTCCAAGGTCTCCTTTCTAATTTCAAGACCTATACTGGGATTGAAATTTAAGATCTCCTTTTTAGAGTAAATGTGGTATTTGTCTTCCTCAATATGGCTTATTTGAGTTAACATAATCATTTCCACTTTTATCCATTTCTCTTTAATATATATAGGTCTTGGCAGGAATTTTCTGGAAAGAATTGTACTAGCATAAGGAATAACTCCAATAATTAGTAAATGGAAAAGTATGAAAAACCTTTTGTGTGGCAGAAGAAACAATCACCAGGGTGACAAGACAGATTCCAGAACGGGAAAACATTCTTGGTAACTATATATTAAGGATTTTATACCTAGAATATATAAAGAATTGAAACAATTAAATACTCTCATTCCCCGCCCCTCCCACAAACAACCTCCTAATGTGTAAATGAACTGATCGACTGAATAAGCAGTTCTCAAATGAAAAGACACAAATGCCAAAAAATATTGGAAAAATTTTCCACAGTCTTAGCTGTCAGGGAAATGGTTTCATTTTAAGGTTTAACTTTAAGGTTCCATCTCACTCCAGTAAGAATAGTTTTTATCCAAAACACAATTAACAAATGTTGGTGAGGATATGGGAAAAGGATAACATCACGCACTGCTTTACAGAGTGTAACCTGGTGTAGCTACTACAGAAGTCATTGGAAGTTGGCCCAGAAAACTAAAAAGGAGGCAATTTTGGCATTGCCTTTTCAGGCCCCAAAGTGTCACCTCAGGGTCCCTGGGGCCTCCAGTTCTAGCTCAGTCCCCAGACCAATGCCTCCTGCTCTGCAAAGCTGTTTCCTATAGTGGTGTTCTACTGTGCAGCCTGTGCCATCAGCTGCGGAAAATTCTTGGTATGCCCGTGTGCCTAACGTCTTGGATCTCTGTGTTCTCTGTCCTCTATATCCTCTAACACTCCCCTACAGTGATTCTCACCCTTCAATTTGCTACAGATGGCATGGCTTCTCCACACACAATAGTTTAAGATTCTTTACAGATTTTGTAATTGTTTCTGATGCAGAAGTAACAGGAAATAGAAGCTCTGAGGCCAGAGGAAACATACACTGAGAGTAGGGTTAGCCTCAGTTACATTATATTCGACTGATAACATGGTGCACAGACTCACTTGGTTTCAAGAGGATAAAAAAGAAAATACTCTACCTGCACATGGTCACATCATACAGCAGTAATTAGGATTTGTGACATTATGGTGGCCTTATAATGGAATCCACTACCACTGACTCGCTGGCACCCTGGACTAGAAGCATGAGGTGAGTGGGATGCTAAATGTTATGTGACAGAATAGCAGGATGCTGTGACATTGTAAAACCATAGAGATAGTCTGTGACTATTAAGTCAAGGGACAGCAGAGTAGGGCTATAGATCTACAGGCACAGTACACAGAATTCAATCAGGGGACAGCTGAGTGTACAGAGCTCAATGCATAATCCACAAGAATCCATTACCCTCTGGTGCACTATGTACAGTCCCTTGAGTAAGGGACGTTTACAAAGGAGGAAAGAAGCCCTTCAGCAGAACAGTAATTTGGACAGGGATACAACACCCAAAGTATAGGGAATGACTAAATGAAGAAAACAGTGTGTCTCTTCCAAGGCACATTCCAAACCACCATCAACTCAAGTGCAAAAGATGCTTATACTTAGAATTAAAGATTCTGGAATTTATTTTCCTACCAAATTAAATTTGAGCTTAGTCATGTGATGTACTTTGACCAATGAGACTTTGGCAAGAGTGATATAGAGAGAAACTCGGCAAGCACTTGCAAATTTGGGCTTTATTTCTACTGGTGAGAAGTTTTCCATTGCTAGTGGAGAAATCTATTGTAGCTTATTAAATGTGATAACTACAAGGGACAGAGAAAGGCCATGCCAGCAGAAAACTCCCTAGACAGAGTAGTAAGCCTCCTAGCCAACTGCTGTCAGTGTTTTCAATGAGATAATCTTAGACATCTAGAGATAGATGAGCTACTGAAAGAACTCCTTCAGGTACAGCTGGCTAAAGAATTATCCAGATGAGACCAGTTCAATTGCTTGCTTACATAATCAAGAAAATTGGCTATTACAGTAAGACATTAATTTTTAGAATTTTTATTTTTATTTTACAGCAAGAGTTTAATTATACAAGTGGAAAAAACGTATAAACAGCAAGTGTAATAATGATGGCTATTGAAATGAATGTTTAAAAACATTAATAGGTAGATTGGAATGAGGGAATCTGAACTATTTTTCTGTAATATCATCAGGGAAAAGCACATTGATAGGTACAGAGGTAAATACTAAAGGTTGTGCATGAGTCTCAGAATGAAAGATGGGTAAAATAATAACAAACAGGAAAGTTATATTTTAAGTAAGTGATATTATTTAAAAAGACATAAGAATGGAAACTAAAAGACATACAGAGGATAAATATTGTAGGATAAAATACATATCAGAAACTATAATAATAACATTAAGTAAAAGAAGGAAACAAAGAATTTTTGAAAACTATGCCCAAAAAAAAAAAGGAAATAAATTACAATTTCAGAAAGGGTAGTGGTCATATTTTGGATCTGCTTTTGACAAGTAATACTAGGTACAAAGAATCTGTAGAGATAAGACATTAGAAATCTAAATAAATCTCAGGAACCAAAACTGTGTGTGTGTGTGTGTGTGTGTGTGTGTGTGTGTATATATATATATATATATATATATATATAGCACAAATATATATATATATATATATATAAGCTTTCACTTAAAATTAAAAAAGGAAAGCATCTTTGTAGATATAACGATCTTATTAAATAAGAAACACAGAGCCAAATGCAGAGTTAAAAGCCCAAGAGGTCAGAGCAGTAGCTAAGAACTGAGACTAAAACCACCTTCTTATCCCTGGCTGCCACTGCCGTCCTTCCCCTGAGAAAGAGGCCTACTTCCTGTGTATCTGTCTTTTTATTGACTTTCTGTTCTGCCTTCTCATTGGTTGTAAACCCAACCACATGACCTCCTAGTTACTGCCTGTCTATACAGCCCTCAAAGTCTTCTATGGTTGGTATTGAGATTAAAGGCATGTGTCTCCATGCTGGCTGTATCCTTGAACACACAGAGATCTGCCTGTCATGTGATGGGGATTAAGAGCACGTGCTACCACAGCCTGGCTTGTGCTATGGCTTGCTATTAGCTCTGACCCCCAGGTAACTTTAATTATTAACATACAAATAAAATCACATTTCAGCACAAATAAAATATAACCATATTTCCCCCTTTCTATTTTAATAAAAGGAAAGGAAGAAGGTAATAACTAATATAAGAAAAACTATATACAAAAAGTACAATAACTATATACAATATATACAAGCAATAAATACCCAAACAATGTCTAGTCCATTTGCATTTGACAAATTCAGAGAAAATAATTCCATTATCTATCCTATTTTGGTAAGTCCAAAATGTACCTGATTCACTTTCTATCCTAACTTATATTACTAAAAATCAAATTTCAGCACAAATAAAATATCACCATACATCTTAGTTAGGATTTCTATATCTGTGATAAAATAGAACCTTAAGCAACTTGAGGAAGAAAGGGTTTCTTTCACCTTACAGCTCTCAGGTCACAATCCTCCACCAAGGGAAGTCAGGGCAGGAATCTGGAGGCAGGATCTGAAGGAGAGCCCATGGGGAATTGCTGCCTACTAGCTCGTTCTCCATGGCATGCTCAGTTGGCTTTCATACACACCACCTGCCCAGAGGCGGGCACCATTCACAATTGGCTAGACTATCTCATACTGGTCTCGAAAAAACAAAAGAACAACAACAACAAAAAATAAATAAATAAATAAATAAATAAATAAATAAATAAATAAATAAATAAATAAATAAATAAATAAAATAAAGTAAAATAAAATGTACTGTAGACTTACTTGTCTACAGGCCAATCTGGTGGGGGAATTTTCTTAGTTGAGATTCCTCTTCCCAGATGACTTCAGGTTGTGTCAAGTTGACATAAAACTAGCCAACCATAACAGAAAAGAAGTTACTCTACTCTTCTTTTAGTATACCCAATCAAGAAAATGCTCACATGATGCATTGCAGCAAGACAAATGACTTCTGGATGGTTTTCTAACACATAACCAAAGGATAATAAAAGTCCAAAGAGAATGCATATTTCCATGGTTACACAAACATATCATATATATATATATATATATATATATATATATATATATATATATATATGTATACATTTGTTTATGTATATAAAGATATATATGACAGATACATTAAAACTTATATATGTGCATTGTATAGGTTAAGATTGAAAGAATAGAGAATCACCCAAAGTTCTTTGGTAATGTTGGGGCATATATCTTTAGCCTATAAGTCTAGAGTCTCTGGCACACTTTTCAGTGAAACAGGAAATTTGGACTGTTCTGCTTAGTAGCAAAGCTCATCAGTCACTTTCTTCTGTGTCCTGCAGAATGTCTGACAGTTCCTTCTGCAAAGCAGGAACCTGAAGGACCGACCATCCTGCCTTGTTTTGTCAAAGTTCAGTGGTCACTTTCGTATGAGTCCTGCATGTCCAGTTTATACACCACACTGTCAAGCAGTCAAGGCAAGAGTAGTTTCTTGCCTAAATGACTAACTTTTGCCACAAAGAAAGCAAACTCCATATGGAGTTTCTTTAGTGCCCCTCATCTTTTCTGAAGTAGAGTGGTGCTGCCAGGAGCAAACATGTCTCAATGTCCAGGAAAATCTAAGTTCTTAAAACTTTAAATGCCATGTTCTGTAGGTCTTTGAATTGAAATTTATCTTTGCATACCAAAAACTTAACTAACATGACTATAATTTTGATTATCATAGATGACTATTAATCTGTATTTCTTAATGATGTATTTCAATTTTAAATGAGTTGTATAAACATAATACCTTAAACAAGAGTAGAAATATACATCATTATAAAAAAATTAACCTTAAATTTGTATTAATAAACCAAAATCCATACCAATGTAAAGTATTTTGAGATTAATGGTCTTTTTGGATTAAAGTAGATTTAATAATCTCCTTTTCTTCAATCATTTCTATATTACATAGTTTAGCATTACAATGTGTGTTCCCATAACCAGTGTAGGCCAGAACTACCTGTCCATCTTTCTATCAGCTTGGGAACATATGATGCCCTCCCACAAGAGAAGACATCTATCCCACTGTTTGGAGAAGAGTGGACATTGTAGCCCAATGTTGGTGAGGAGCTAAGGCTGCAGGTGCTTTGCTCAGAGTGGTATGTGTACACTGAATATATCTATAAGTACAAAGAAGTGGAAATGAGGCTCTTGCTCACACCACATCTTACCAACACAAATGAATGGATGATTAAATGATGAGCAAATGAAATAGAGGGAAAATTAAGGAAATTAAGGATTTTAAAGTTATTATTATTATTAGTTATTTACTTAGTGTATGTGTAATATCTCACTCCACAGCATGTGTGTGAAATGAGAAAACTTCCAAGAGTCAGTCCTCTCCTTCCATCATCTGAAGCAATCTCATGTCATTTCTGCTGTTCTGAGTGCTCCAACTGGGCTGGCCCACCAGTGTCCAGGTGACTCTCCTGTCCATGTTTCTTGTCTCACCACAGGAGTGAGTGCATCTCACCACAGATGCACATGACAGTATCAGCTTTTTCACATGTGTTCCTTGGGTCAAACTCAGATCATCAGCCTTGCATAGAAGGTGCATTTACCCATACAATCATCTCACATGCCCACTGAGGATTATTTTATGGAAAGTTTTATCATTAGTCAAATGACATTTTAGTTTTCTTAAGCAAAGTAATATAAATAAAATTTATTTATTAAAGAAGAAAAGTTATAAAAGTAATTTCATTGAAGACAGTAGAACCTTAGCATGAAAATCAGATGTCCTGAATTCAAGTATCAAATTTTGCCACATTTTCCTCTTGGGCCTCACTATCCCAGTGTGAAGTGGTGTTATCAACTACCAGTAACTATAAACCTTTCTTCAGAGAATTGTCTCAAGCTGCTGGGCCCTTTTAAACTAGGCTCACCACAGGGAGGGATGCAAGCAGCTTCTCTCAGTGACTGCAGAGAGCTGGCCTCCCTTAGCATTCATGCAATGCAATTAGGCCATACATGCTGTAGCCTGGCCTGCAGGCTTCTCAGCAGGCCTTATTTCACACAGCAATGACTTGCTTAGTAAAACTTACATGACTATCTTTCTCTCCTGGAGTCAGTGTCTAATATACTACCAATATCTTCAGGGAGAACACCCCAAGGACTTAGATTATTGGCAGTGATGTTATACTCTTAGGTTTCTGTTTTTCTGAAGAAAGGTAAACAAAATATTCTATACCTATAGTGTCCCTGGGCAGCTGACCACAGAGACCAAATCCTGGACACTGATTGCTCACTGCCTGTAGGTTACAAACCTGCTCTCTGTGGGGATTCTCGGACCATAGAAGACTCAAACTGGCTATAACTTCACAAATGCTAAGAATGTTGCCAGCAGAACATTTAGATAGAAAATAGAATTAAATGTCCTAGTTTGAGCCATATCTCATATTTCTGTATCAAAGTCAGACTCTGAAGCGGAAAAAGTCAGACATTGAAACCTATGATAAGTCTCCATGGTGAATGTTGAACTGAGTTTCCTCAAAGCCTCAAAAGTGTCTGTCGTGGTCTCAGAACTATATGATTCATTGTCTGAAGGCAAGGGCCATCGAGGGTGAAGTGACTTGGCCTTCTGTGGTATTTGACCCTACTTCCCTTAACTGCTTCTAAATGAAAGTCCAGGTTACAATCAGATATGACTGTGATGGAGTAAGTCTTGTCTCTGTCTCAGATAAACACATTATTACTAGAGCCTGCAAGTGGTACTTGAGTGTGCAATGTACCCTCAATACTAGGGTCTTGTAGGCTATTTTCTTCAAGCTGCAAGAAGGTATTACAGTAGATTGTCAGCAGTTTGTCTGCAGCAATGACTTGGGGGGTCCTTGTCAAATCATTCAATTCTGAGTCACAGGAATGTCCCTGATATTCACTTCTGGATGTTTCTACTCATCCCCACAGTCCTGCCATAGCAGTTTAGGAGTGGGAGACTGCTTTCCTGATTCTGCTAATGTGTCTATGAGTCTCTAGACCTTATCAGGACTTATGCAGTTAAGATATACTGGGATTAGACCATTAAGCCATTAATCTAGAATCAGTAAAGGGAGGTAAGGAATACATTTTAAATTACAAACTATCCCCTTTATTTCATAAATACACTCCCCATCATTTGAGTAAATAATATCATGTACTATGATTCGATGACACACTACTTTAGCAATATATTTCCAGCCACAACTCCACTGTTTCATAAAACAGTTTTATTTCTAAAACTGAATGAGGCATTTCTAGTGAAATTTATATACCTACCAGCAAGACTTTTCACATACCTCAGATGAAATCTGAAAATTTGTCTGACTTATTATTAAAATTAAAGGTGCTGAACATAAAGCTGGCTCCTAAGAATTTAGGAAAAGAGTCCATACCAAGGACATTGCTTGAACAAATCTGTGGTCAAGGCAGTTGCTTTACTGAGTATACATCTATTTTTCATTTGAATTGTTTTTAGTATATCTCTAATTATTTTTGTCCATCAAAAAGCAATGTCTTTTTTTTTCAAGACAAGGTTTCTCTGTGTAGCCTTGACTGTCCTGGAACTTGCTCTGTAGACCAGGCTGGCCTCAAACTCGGAGATCCACCTGCCTCTCCTGTGATTAAAGGCATGCACCACCCTTTTTTTGTTGGTTTGTTTTTGGTTTTGGTTTTTCAAGACAGGGTTTCTCTGTGTAGTTTTGGTGCCTGGTCTGGATCTCGCTCTGTAGACCAGGCTGGCCTCAAACTTACAGAGATCCACCTGGCTCTGCCTCCCGAGTGCTGGGATTAAAGGCGTGCGCCACCACCGCCTGGCTGCACCACCCTCTTTCTGTATCTATTTTCAGAAGTTTTTTGGGGGGAGGGGAATTTTATATGTGTTATTCAGACTCATGTCCTCTCTTACCGTCTCCTAGGTCTCCTTCCCTTTTCTCTGCTGTTAACTTGTGTCTTTTCTTTTTAAATCTATCAAGTAAAGTGTGTGTTGCCTGTATATTTTTTAATATGTGGCCTTTCACTAGAGTGTGGTCCATTTACCAGAAGTTACACGCTTAGAGAAAACAGACTCTCCCTATAATAGCAGCTAGCAATCGCCAACAGATTTGGCTACTGGTCCAGCTTCTCTCTCCATCCTGCAACACGGTCCATCTCGGGCTTGCACTCACCCTGTGTATGGTGCCACAACTGCTGTGAATTCAGCTGCCATGCTGTATCAAAAGACACAGTTTCCGTATACTTTTTCACACCTTTTCTGTTCCTTCTGCAACAATCTCTGACCTATGGGAAGAGTACATTATATATGTTACTCAGATAGTCTGCAATGTCTTATTCCCTGCACCTTATTCTCTGATACCAAGATACTTTGGGTATCTGTGTTGATGTTCATTTACTACAAACAAGCTTTTCTGATGTGAGTTGAAAGATGAATTAATCAATGCCTATAGTGATAAATATTATGAATTAGTTTAATACTATGTAGCAGAATCATAGGAGTAGATTCTCCCCAAGGGTCTATGACATATAGTCACAGGTTCTTAGCCTGATAATGGTGCTAGGTATAGGTTTCATCTTGTGGAGCAAGACAGAAATATAATTAGAAAGTGGTTGGTTATCACCATGATGTCCATGCCACCATCACATTGGTGGGACAGATCTGGCCAGGCCAGTTACTATTTTAGCTCACAAGGGATGACACCTGGGTAAGAGACTGATAATTTTTTTTTCTCCTCTGCTACCCTGGATAATGCTTTGCAGCTTTATGAAAGCTAGCTAGTAAGGATGAAGTTTCCAAATTTGTACCAATTTGATTTCTCCATATTCTGTGACACAAGTTTATGGTGTGTTCATCAATAGAGTCTTACTGCCAAGTTCTGAAGGATAGTCAATCCATTGGAAATTGTCTTTCATGTTTGGGGTTCTAAGGAAACTCACATGGCAACAACTCTAAAAGAATTAACCCATTTCTGGCAAGGGGTGCTTATTTGTTATCCTATGGTACAGGCATTGTTTACCCATTATAGTATAACCCTGATTTAACTTTTTTATCTGTGTGTGTATGGATATATGTACATACATGTGGATATATGTGCATACACAGGTATGCGTGCTTGTGTGTGTATTTGTTTTAGGAAGCTTCTAGTAGGATAGTCTCGTTTACATTTTTCTTTATAAATTTGAGTTTTTTATTTTCTTCAAGATTCCTTATTGAATAAACAGAGGATAGATTTCCAAGAGAGTGAGGGAAGGTCAGGCCAATTCATAAAGGGCCAGTATTCTGTACTAAAAGAGCACTATACACAGCCAATGTGTTTTAACAAGGCCAACTTAACTTGAAATTTTTATCAGAGTGAAGATTGCTTTGGAAAAGAACTAATGCAATACTGCCTGAAATTTTGATCCATTAAAAAGAGGAAAAAGTGGGTGGTGAGGTGATGTCTGACTTTTAAGAGTACTTGCTGCTCTTGTGGAAAACCTGAATTTGGTTCTGAGCATCTACACACTGGCTTACAATCATCAGTAAGTCCAGTTTCAGGGGATTTCATACCATGTTCTTATGGTTTCTGTGGGCACTGGGTACATATGCAGTGCTTATATATACATATAGGCAAAACACTCATACACATAGAATGAAATAAATGTCTTAAAATTGGATAAAAGTTTCAACAAAGGAAAAGGGGAAAGGGAGATGATGGTGAAGGAGAAGATAGAGAAATGACAGATAAATGAAATACAGATGATTGATGACAGAAAGACAGACAGACAGATAGATAAAAGCACTGCTAATGATCACAGGCTGAAATGCAATACTTATTTTTTTTGTCTAGAATTCACATTTAAGTATGTGCCTATCTAACTTGTTGAAGAATTTTTCTTTATAAGAAAACATACACTTGCTTGGTTAGTGTTACCCCAAGGTATTTTATGTCATTTGTGGCTATTGTAAAGGGTGATGTATCTCTGATTTCTTTCTCAGCCTCTTTGTCAATTGTATACAGGAGGGCTCCTGACTTTTTGAGTTGATCTTGTACCCTGCTATGTGGCTGAAAGTGTTTATAAGCTGTATCAGTTCCTTGGTGGAATCTTTGGGGTCACTCAAGTATACTATCATGTCATCTGCAAATAGGGAAAGCTTGACTTCTTCCTTTCCAATTTGTATCCCCTTAATCTCCTTATGTTGTCTTATTGCTCTGGCTAGAACTTCAAGTACTATATTGAATAAGTATGGGGAGAGCAGACAGTCTTGCCTCATTCCTGATTTTAGTGGAATTGCTTTGAGTTTCTCTCCATTTAATTTGATATTGGCTGTTGGCTTGCTGTAAATTGCCTTTATTATGTTTAGGTATGTTACCTGTATTCCTGATCGCTCCAAGACCTTTATCATGAAGGGGTGTTGGATTTTGTCAGATGCCTTTTCTGCATCATGTGGTTTTTTTCTTTGAATTTGTTTATATGGTGTATTACATTGACGGACTTTCGTATGTTGAACCACCCTTGCATCCCTGGAATGAAACCTACTTGATCATGGTGGATAATTGTTTTGATGTGTTCTTGGAATCTGTTTGCCAGTATTTTATTGAATATTTTTGCATCAATGTTCATGAGGGAGATCAATCTGCAGTTCTCTTTCTTTGTTGTATCCTTGTTTGGTTTAGGAATCAAGGTAATTGTAGCCTCATAGAAGGAGTTTGGTAATGTTCCTTCTGTTTCTATTGTGTGATGGTCGAGAGACAGCCCGAACTGACCTACTGTGGTGATGGGATCGCCAAACACCCTAATTGTCGTGATAGAAACCCCATCCAGTGACTGAGGGAACCGGATGTAGAGATCCACAGCTAGGCCCTGGGTGGAGCTCCGGGAGTCCAATTAGCGAGAAAGAGGAGGGTTTATATGAGCAAGAATTGTTGAGATCAAGGTTGGATAAAGCACAGGGACAAATAGCCAAACGAATGGAAACACATGAACTATGGACCAATGTCTGAGGGGCCCCCAACTGGATCAGGCCCTCTGAATGGGTAAGACAGTTGATTGGCTTGATCTGTTTGGGAGGCATCCAGGCAGTGGGACCGGGTCCTGCGCTCAGTGCATAAGTTGGCTGATTGAAACCTGGGGCTTATGCAGCTTGGCTCGGCCTGGGAGAAGGGGTCTGGACCTGCCTGGACTGAGTCTACCAGGTTGATCTCAGTCCTGGGGAGGCTTTGCCTTGGAGGAGGTGGGAATGAGGGGTGGGCTGGGGGAAAGGTGAGGGGGGCGGGAGAGGGGAGAACAAGGGAATCCGTGGCTGAAATGTAGAACTGAATTGTATTGTAAAATAAAAGAAAGAAAGAAAAGAAAAGAAAAATGTAAATACTTTACATTGGATTGGATTGTTTTATATTGTATACAAATTATATATATATTGAAATTGAAAAAAAAAGAAAACATACAATATTGTAAAGATGGAATACATTGTTCTTGTTACCCTTAGAAATAAGTTTTTTTCTAATATATTCTTAGTATATATCTTTGAGTCATATTCTTTCATTTTAGGCACATGGCTTGGAATTCATAACTATACACATATGGATCAGAGTGCTTAGAAGGAAATTCTACTCTTCTGGAATACTAAATGCAAAATTAAAGTCTGCCACCGCAAGCAGAACTGAAAGAAATGAAATGGAATATGAAGCATGGCCTTTTAAAGCATTATTAACAGCTAATGTGTGCATTTTGCCTGAAGAATAAAATAATGTCATTGATGTAACTTGAATTCTGATTTATTTTGGTAAGTTACTTTGAAATATATAGGAAAGAGACATTAATAAAGGTACTCAATTCTGTCACCTCTTACCTTTCATTTAATAATAATTTATTCCAAGACCACTATTGTAAGACTACCTAAAATCATAAATTTACCAGTTTCTCTTCAAATTAAGATGTTTAGTATCATTGAGATTAATTTCACTATTTATCACTGTCAGCTAATTTACATGCTGGCATATATATTCTAAGACAGAATTTCTATTTGCTTGATTACTCTCTGGGATATGAATTTATTGGAAAGTTTCTCTGATAATCTCTTTCAAGGAGATTTAAGAGTGTACCAGAGAACGCTAGCATGAAATCTGGGTTGGATGTTCATTTTGTCGGAAGCTTTATATGATAACAAAGCAAGTATCCACACACACACACACACACACACACACACACACACACACACACACACACAGAGAGAGAGAGAGAGAGAGAGAGAGAGAGAGAGAGAGAGAGAGAGAGAGAGAGATCTTGCAACTATCAACAGAACAAACGCAAATTTTTTGAAGTCAAACAAAGATCAATGTGCATTTTCTAACTTGAATCATGTTGAAATAAAACAAATGGAATGTGACGTATGCTCCACAGAGAGCTGGAGAAACAGCTCAGGGTAAGGCTTGCTTTTAGAA
Source organism: Peromyscus californicus insignis (assembly GCF_007827085.1). Taxonomy (NCBI): domain Eukaryota; kingdom Metazoa; phylum Chordata; class Mammalia; order Rodentia; family Cricetidae; genus Peromyscus; species Peromyscus californicus. Next base: position 74,703,636 of record NW_026294469.1, on the reverse strand, counting down.
GGGTTCATGCAAGTGTCACTTTTGAAGATGATGATACCTTACTTTATTATAAGTTTCTGTGAATTTTAAAGCTATATAAAACCCACAAGTGATGGCTGCTGACAACACCACTCCTTTTTGGAGACATGACTGGGTGTATAGTATGAGCTGGCCTTAACCATACCAGTCTAATGCCTTAGCATCCTGGGTGCTAGGATGACCAGCACCTACCTGCTGTGGATATTACACTGTATAAATAAAATGCTGATTGACCAGTAGCCAGGCAGGAAGGATAGGCGGGACAAGCAGAGAAGAGAATTCTGGGAACAGGAATTCTGAGTAAGGAGATGCTGCCAGCCGCCGCCATGAGTACCAACATGTAAGATACTGGTAAGCCACGAGCCATGTGGCAAGGTATAGATTTATAGAAATGGGTTAATTTAAGATGTAAGAACTAGATAGCTAGAAGCCTGAGCCATTAGGCCAAATAGTTTGTAAGCAATATAAGTCTCTTGCAAACATTGTAAGCAATGTTTACTCGGTTGGGTTTGAGCGGCTGTGGGACTGGTGGGTAAGAGAGATTTGTCCTGACCATGGACCAAGCAGGACTGGAGAAAACTTCAGCTAAACCTACCACCAAGAACTACATTATGTTCTCATCCCCTATCCCCTAACCTTCATTGCCGACCCCTCACCCCCAGTTCACTCATGGAGATCTCATCTATTTTCCCATCCCAGGGCAATTCATGGGTCCCTTTTTTGAGTCTTCCTTGTTTGCTAGCTTCTCTAGAGTTGTGGGTTGTTGTCCCGGTTATCCTTTGCTTTATTTCTAGTATCCACTTATAGGAAATGGGATGGTCAAGCTGGAACAGGGATGGAGTGGGAAAGCAATGAGAGAGATACCATGATGGAGGGAGATATCATGGAGATAGAGAGAAACCTGTTGCTAGGGAAGTTGCCAGGAATCCCCAAGGATGACCTCAGCGTGAACTGCTAGAAATAGTGGAGAGGGTGTCTGAACTGAACCAGCTTGCCCCAGTGATCAGATCAGTGAATACTGCTGTGGATATCATTCCGTATAAATAAAACACTGATTGGCCAGTGACTAGGCAGGAAGTATAGGTGAGACAAGGAGAGAGGAGAATTCTGGGAAGTAGAAGGCTGAGTCAGAGACACTGCCAGCCACCGCCATGACTAGCAGCATGTGAAGATGCCGGTAAGCCACAAGCCACGTGGCAAGGTATAGATTTATAGAAATGGATTAATTTAAGATACAAGAACAGTTAGCAAGAAGCCTGGTACAGCCATACAGTTTGTAAGCAATATAAGTCTCTGTGTTTACTTGGTCGGGTCTGAGCGACTGTGGGACTGGCAGGTGTCAGAGATTTGTCCTGACTGTGGGCCAGGCAGGAAAACTCTAGCTACAGAATACCCTATCATCACAGAGCTTTTCTCCAATGACTGATGGAGGCAGATGCAGAGATCCACAGCCAAACACCAGGCAAAGCTCCAGGACTCCAGTCAGAGATAGAGAGATAGATAGATAGATAGAGCGAGAGCGAGAGCAAGAGAGAGAGAGAGAGAGAGAGAGAGAGAGAGAGAGAGAGAGAGAGAGAGAGGGAGGAGGGATTCTATGAGCAAGTGCTTCAGGATCATGATGAAGAAACCTGTAGAGATGACCAGACCAAACTAGTGGGAACTCAGGAAAGTTGGATCAGTGGTTGTGGAGCCTGCATGGAACTGGACGAGGCCCTCTGCATGGGGAGACAATTGTGTAGCTTGATTTGCTTGGGGGGTCCCATGGCAGTAGAATCAGAATCTATCCCTGGTGCATGAGGGGGCGTTTTGGAGCCCACTGCCTCTGATGGGACACCTTGTGCAGCCTTGAGGCAGGGGGAAGGGCTTGGACTTGCCTCTACTGGATGGGCCTCACCATGGGAGGTCTTGCCTTCTTGTGGGGGGGAATGGGGGGTAAGTTGGGGGTGAAGGCTAGAGGGGTGGGAGGAGGGAAGAGGGAGATCTTTGATTGGTGTGTAAAATGAATGAAAAAAGTTTCTTAATTAAAAAAGAACTATATTATTTCTTTAAAAAAATGCATATGAGAAAATATTCCTTGCTATAGGAATGCAGTTCCTGACAAAATATTTAGCATAATGAATGCTAATGACTTCTTAATGCTATAGAAAACTTTGTTTTCAAAAATTATATATGTGTGTGTGTGTATCAACAATTCAAAACTAGAGTTCATGAATTTGAGAGAGAGGAAGAAGGATTGTGGGAAGAGTTAACAGAAGGAAAGAAGGAAAATGATGTAATTATATTTTAATTAGAAATTGCTTAAAAAATTTAAAAATGAATTACTATATTGATTTTATTCTAACTTGTAGTAATGTCTGAATGCACAGCTTTTTAATAAAATGTGCAAGACAGAAAATTTTGATAGCTTTTATTTCTGCAAGCTATGTCATCTACTATTAACCTCTACTTCTAACTGACTGAAATACTGCTAAGCATGCCATTCTACTTTAGTAGCTGTAGCCCATCATGAAAGAATTGTATCCATAGTAGTTCTGGAATCACCTGCTGCTGATAGTTCCAAGCTGACTCTTAGCACTCTGTGCATTGTTCCTCGGAAGAAGGCTGGTTTTGGGGACTTTATCAGTTTCATTTGCAATGCATGTGTCTATGCCATATACTCTTCATTCTGAGAAATCTTGACTTTCTGTTCTAGAGATAGAATAACAGAAAACAAAGGAAATTCAGTGGAAAATTGGTTCATATGTGCATTGTTTTTTGCTACCTGGTATTTATAATTAGCATGTTCTTTACAAAACATGGTATCTAGGAAAAGAAAGTGTGTCTGCGGCAGTCCCAGGCATTGCTGCAACCTTTCATAGGTTCCCGTTCTTCCCAGAGCTCTTTTCCTTGATGGGAACAGGTGTTGCCCCGAGCTCCTCGGCATAGAGATGTGCTCGCCTTTTCTCCTTAACAATGATTGAAACACATGGTCCTGTTTAAATCAGTTTTGGGTAGTGAAAGAGGACACGGTGTTTATGTAAAGAAACAGGCCTTCTCTCTCAAGGGCAGGCCTCTCCTACTCTTCCTTTATGATTTGAACTGAAGCATATGAAGAATGACTCCACACCTTGTGATGCTTCCAATTCTCAGTTTGATGGGTGGCAATTTCTATTTAGTTTTCCTACCCCCTCTCCATATTTACATCCTGGAGATAACAGAATAGAGATGTTTTTTTAAAACACCCTAGAAAGATAATTTTGGACTTGGAATAAATTATACATGGCTATGGAGCTCAACCTGACATGTATATTTTAAAGGATAGGAATGAAGGTTGTGTATGTAAGGAAAGAACTGTATAGTCATTGATAGCTTTGTCATTGATTTCTAGTCAGTCATTACTGCTCTATCCTTAATCATTCTTTTTGTACTGAATCAGCTGATTCTATGTAGAATTAATTTCCTTGTCTTGATTTCAGTTTATCAAGTATTTATATTGCAGATGCCAGTGGTTAAACCACTGGCAATGAGTTTGTGATTAGATTAAATCTCAAGAGTTTTCTAGAAACAGTCTACATTGTCTTTGAAATGAGAAATGCGAAGGAAGTTTACTTTCTATTCTGATGTCTGTTTTCTTGATGCAAACTTACTGTTAGCTCTGCATTTCAACAGCAAGTGTTCTTGGAACCCTGAGTCTGAAGCAGATACTACATATTGAGGTAGAAATAAGAAGCCAGGAGACTAGTAAACACATGGACTTGCAGCTCAGAAATTGTGTACCCAAAGCCAGCCTCACCCCTGAGTTTCACATTAAAATGTTCATTGTCCTGAGAGTTGGATCATGCTGTCTTTTATTTCAAAATACTGTGTTCAAAATGATCAGCTAATGAATGGGTGTTGCTAGAGTTTTCCTGCCTGGCCCACAGTCAGGACAAATCTCTCTCATCCGCCAGTCCCAGAGCCGCTCAAACCCGATCAAGTAAACACAGAGACTTATATTGGTTTCAAACTGTATGGCCATGGCAGGCTTCTTGCTAACTGTTCTTACAGCTTAAATTAATCCATTTCTATTAATCTATACTTTGCCACGTGGCTTGTGGCTTACCGGTACTTTACATCTTCCTTGTCCTGATGGCGGCTGGCAGTGTCTCCCCCACCCAGCTTCTTGTTCTCTCAATTCTCCTCTCTTAGTCCCGCCTATACTTCCTGCCTAGCCACTGCCAATCAGTGATTTATTCATTGACCAATCAGCAACACATTTGACATATAGACCATCCCACATCAAATGGGTTAAAAAAATGGGTACATACAGAAAATGAAATACTGTTATGGGAAAATGGCTCCTTGGTTAAAGCACTTGCTATCAAGCATGAGGACTGGAGCTCAAGTCTCCAGAATCCATATGAAGCTAAATGCAACAGAGCTCCTAAGGATGAGAGAGAGGCAGAGGAAACATAATCCCTTAAAACTTGCAGAACAGAAAGCAGAAATGCACTGTGCCTAACTACAAGAGATGATGCCTTGAAAATGTGGAAGTTGAGGACCAATACAGAAGCCTGTTCTGTGTTCGCCACCCATATCGTGTGGCATGTGTGTACTCACACTAACATCCATCATGAACATGTATACACACACATTTAAAAAATGGGATATTCTTCTGCTGTAGTGGGGATATCATCTAAATACTTATCCTTATATCTTGAGGTAAGTAAATATCTCATCCTTCATCAAGGAAGCTTCATTTTGCTACAGGTAGATATCATGACAGAAATCTACAACCAATCATAATACAGAGAACAACAACAGAACCCCGACACCCAAAGCTTAAGAGCACAACAGAAGTGGTAAAAAGATTGTAAGAGCCAGTGGACCATCATATCTGCTACAGCCTGGTGTCTTCTATATACGGCAGGGAATTTACACCAACTCAATCTTAACAATATGGTCATCTAAACATGACAGGCACAATGACAACACCAGTTGACACCCTGAAATAGATGGAGGAATCTTACGAGTTCCAAAACCTAGATGAAGACTGTGGAGATGGCTCATCCGTTAAAGTGATTGCTGTACTTGCATTAATCTCTGGAATTTATGTTAGAAAATACATCTGGGCATGGTGGAACTTGCTTGTAACTTCAGTGCTCAGGTGGTAGAGGCAGGCAGATCCCTGGCCTCCTGGACATCCAGCCTTCCTTAATTGGTGAGCTCCAATATAACTGAGAAACAGTCTTATAGAACAAACAAACAAAAGAAAGTCCAAGATAGTTGAGGAAGACACTCAAGGCTGATCCCTGGCATCCACATGCATGCATAGACATATGCTCATTTATGTGTAGGAACACACATGGACATGTAAACATGCATACCCACAAAATAAGCAAATTATGCATGCTCTGATAAACCTATGTTAAAACATGTCTTGATCAGGTGCCAAGCCTCCTTCACAGCAATTGTCATGTGTTAACAAAGGAACTTGATATTCACCCTGGATACATACATTTGTACACTTGTTTCCCAGATGGGTACAGTCCATTAAGTGAATCACTAAGTAAATTACTCCAGCCTCTACTGCTTGCTCCACAACCCATGTTTAAACATTAGATGATAACGCTGACCTTCAGTGTTTTCATTTGTTTAATTGAAGGAGCAAGTGGCTGTATTAATTTATGCACGAGCTAATCATTGAATAAATCAACAGTTTACAGATAAGATAATAAAATAAAAAGTGGACATGATACATATTTCTAAAATAGTTATTTTGGGAATATTTGAAAAATATTTTGGGAATAATAAATAACTGAGGGGGCGGTGGCATATGGATCCAAGGATGAAGGCTCTTGTTATCCATACTGAGATCTGAGTCTGATTCCGAGAACCCACAAGGTAGGAGATCACTGACTCTCTCAATTTGCCCCCTGACCTCCACATGAACACTGTGGCATGTGCCAACATGCTTAAAGTGCAGAAACATAAAAAAGATGTTCCCCATTTTTAAATCACAGTATCAGCCAATAGGCAACTCCACGGCAACTGTGACATTTTCATATTTGTCTTTATAGAGTTGTATTTCCTGAACAGAACAAGATGGTTTTGAGGTCATTTTGAACATAAATGAGCAAGATAATAGTTAAATCTGACATTCTTAGATGGCAGTAGGGCTGGGTGGGCTATTGATTAAATCATTGTGCTGCTAAAATCAATCTTCAAAGTTTCTGTAAGGGAATAGATTGTGCCTCTGTAGTTCAAGTCTAGCTTTATTATCCAACATAGCATATGATAATTTCACAATTCTTAAAGACATCTCCAGACTTATATGAAAAAGGTGTGTTGTGTGTGTGTGTGTGTGTGTGTGTGTGTGTGTGTGTGTGTGTGTGTGTATGTGTGTGTACGGGTATGTGAATGAAAACTTCTTAAATAAACTGTGTCTGAAGAGAGTGAATAACTAATTACAATTTTAGTACTGTGGAGAAATTACAATGTGGTAGTTTCAAAGATTAGTTACCTTATCTTGGACTAGTACTAGCCCATACCCCCACACCCCCAAACAGCCATTGCTTGCCTATTTCTGAGTAAGAATTAACATCCTGTAACCAATAAATAAAAGTCTTTTGGAATCTATTAACTTAGCAGACCACTAGCATCCACCAACCCAAAAACTCAGATAGCATCTTGGGCCTATAGTAAAGTTTCCTCCATCTCACCATACCTGTCTCTCTAATGGATGCACCAATGTTAAAGTTGCCTTGATTTATGACTTTCTTTGTTCTGTACAACTAAAAAAATTCATGAAATTGCTTCCATAGTGGAGCATGGGAATTGGGATCACCTAAATCTATATTACCCACCCAGTATGATCATTCAAAATGTCTCCAGAATAAGCTGTCTCTTATTCCCTCTTAGATGAAAGCTGTGGGTTTTGTATCAGCAGATGCATGTACATGTGTGGGCCACAGGTTCATTTCATGTGTTTTCTTTATCAGCCTCCAACCTCTGCTGTATTTTTTGGTACATGTGTCTTTAATCCTGGAGCTAAGCTTGCTAGCCAGCAAGCTTCAGAGTTCCTGGTATTTCTGCCTGCCCCTAAGCTTGGGGGGTTATAAATACACACTGCCCTACCCGGTTTGACATTCTTTGAGGGGATCAGAATTCTGATTCTGGGCCATCTCCTTAGCTCCAAATTAAAGAACATTTTAAATATATTGATACCTTAAAGAAATAACCATGACAACCAAACGAAAATGGATAATGGATTAGGAAGTGGGATGATCAAATGAAAGACCTTCAGCAGACCACACCGCCAGAGTTACAGCATCTTTCACTTCTTCTTTCTTTAAAAGATCTTTCTCAAGAATTACCAAATAGCAAAAATACTGTTATGAATAGACTCATGCTGAAGGTGGTATACAGCAGAGACTTGCTGTGAAGGGACCAGGTGTGGGGGAAGCAGAACAGGTGGAGGAGAATGAAACAAAACTCACCAATCATGACGTAAACAGGCCCAAGGTCTCCACACACACATGCTCATAAGAAGCAGGTTGAGTGTTGGAAGCAAGCTCTATGCATGCCTGCCCACCTGACTTGTAAATTCACTCTCACACTGTACGCTCACTTTTGTTACGTAACACCCTCCTATTTTTGCATTCAAAGTTGTTTTTTTTTTCATTTAGGACATATTAAACTAAAAAGAAGGAAGAGAAACAGATTAATTTTTATCTGCTATAGGTTTTTCCCTGTCACTGGTGCCTAAGGGCAGTTTCTAATATCTGTTGGGAAGATGAGTGACAGGCCTTGGTATTTGTTTCATTTTGTAGGCTGCAGAAGTCACGTCTGGACTGCATAAATGAGGAAGCTCACAATCCCATTTGCCTACTCCAATTTCTATGCTTGACTGTCGATCCAGGGTATTCAGTCTCCATCTGCACCAAGTTTGGACCCATACTGAGATGAAACCATCTAGGAGGAGAATGCAAGGAGGAAAATTGAAGCTTTGTTTCTTCCAATTATTTCTTCCTCTCTTTCACTTATACAGCAAAGTGAAAGAAATGATTCAATTCCAGTTACAAATACCTTCATATTATTAGATAGAGAAATACTGTACTACTAGGGATGATTAATGAATGCAGAGGGCCTTCAATTTATCTTAAATACATATAATTTACTTACAAAATCCATTATTGGGAATAAAATAAAATATTCCTGAAAGCATTGTAGTGAAAATAATTACCATCTTCTCTTCTCCTTTATCTTTTTGACTTTGAGTCAAAATCTTTATATGTATCTACATATATATGTATATGTATATCTATCTACACACACACACACACACACACATTACCTTTTGTTGGCAGCCATACCAGTGTATTTAAAGTTACACAGACAAAGGATGCTGAGTTCCTGAGGCTGCTGCTTGTTTACTCCCTGTGAGGAGAAAGAAGCTGCTACCAGTGTTTCACCACACACTCCCAATTCTGCATAACACCTTGCTAATATACAGATGTATGTTCTATAATATGTATAGTCTATTTAATTAATTAAACAACCAGTAGTATTTACAATGATATGGTGATATACACCATGATCACTGGGAAATCAGGTGACATCAAGTGTGTATTCCTTTACCAAATAAGGAAATTTAAGTTTTCAAGATTTTTACTGGAGTTTCTGCATTTTTGCTTATTTCAAAGTACTATTACAAAACCATTGATTTTTTTAAAGGCCTGAAGAAGAGGTATCCTAAAAGACAGATTACTTTCTAATTGTCTCTTCAGTGCCTGATTTTCAAGTTTTGCTAGGATTTCCACCCACCCATCCTCTGTCTCCAGATGACCTTCCCCTCCCTATTTCTTTCATGCAGTGGGCACTTGACCTTTGTTGTTATTTGGAATGGATTCTCCCATTTGCACCCATACATCTGTAAATTGTGATAACCTATTCCCAGTCTATAAGGCTCTCGTGGAGTTGGCACCAGCTTTATACAAACAACTAGATTTGCTAGAGTTTATTCAGTTTAGTTTAGCCAATTCTTCCCACTCCAGGCTTGCCTAAATGACCAGTTATGTCCAGGAAAAGCAAGAACTGGTAGTAGATAAGCTACTATCACTAGACCAGCAAACCTGGAGTAACAGCAGCTACCGACAAAATAAAAATTTACCATCTGTGAGCAGGGTGGGGAGAATTAAAGAAAGGGAAATAGAAATCAAGTGATCTGAAGGGGAAATGAGGAACAATGTGGGACTTTAACTATAGACAGAGGGGAAAGACAAACACAGAGGATGTAGGCAGAAGACTAACATAAGAGGAAGGATGTATGCAAGTGTCATTATGTGTCGTACTATTAACTATATACCTAAAAATCCCCACAGTACATGTAAGTCTTAGTATGCATATTCATATACAATTTGAATAAATTTCCCCATCTGGGCTGACCCTGCTTCCTCCAAGAATCACAGAATATCTAACACAAACTCCAACAGAAGCACAAGAACCCCTCTTTTGAGTTGTTGGTCACATTTGTCCCAGGGACTCCCAAGCAGTATAGGGTAGTGCTCTTGACTTTGGTTGCCTCTAAGAGGTAGAAGATAATTACTCACTGCTGATGATATCACAATTCAATCTCAGCACACAGAGGATCAATGACGGATCTGTTCTGAAAACTTATTCTCTCAGGACTAATTTTCATGGCACCAGAGATGCCGTGCAAGCTTCCCGTGGAGGGAAACCACTGGTGGTCCTCCCCAGCTATCATGCCTATGAACAGCAACAAGGCACAGCAGCACGCAACAGCTTACATAAGAGTGCAACAGTATCACACATATTTTATTAATTATTATTAATATTAATTATTAATTAATTAACCAACAGCTCTCTAATCGGACATAAAACCTACTCAGGAAGAGAAAAATCATGCCTAGTTACTGTAAACCTAGCCAACTACCCAGGTCTAGTGAGTCCATGGATCTTCTAGGAGAATCTACAACCATCACTTTACTAAACTAACATAATCCCTAACTTATGCTTCTACCCACAGATAAGGATAGTTCTCACTCCTTATCAAAGAAACTTTTCTTGGCAACAGATAGAGATCATTATAGAAAAGTACAATGGATCAAGATGCAGAGGTATGAACTCAGGCTCAACTCAAACACCTACAACACCACGTATGCACTGAAGCTCAGCAATCATTTCAGAAGAGGGAGCAGAAAGGTTGTAAGAGGCAGAGGAACAAGAAGTTGGCTGTAATATTGTTTGTCCTAGAAATGTAAGAAGCTAAACTCATGAAGTCTCAACAACAGGCTGCCTAAACCTGAAATGAACAGGAATGACAATAACAGATGTGCTAACACGCTGGGGGAAAGCTCAAGAAGCCTCAGCTCTAGTCAAAAATAGTACAGGCAACTACAGAACGAGAGTGAGAGAAATGGTCTTCCACGGGAAGTAACATACCAATTTGTTATCCAATACCAAGGGGTTAGCTCTGAAAACATATACTTATGAATAACATATGGATTGAGTAGGTATTTACTTATTAAAGAATATATATTACTTATTAATTAATATACATTATTGTATTATATGTAATCATATAATATATATTATTAAGGGATATATGTGTATGTATATGTGCGTGCATGTGTTTAATAATTATGGGATATAGGTGTATGTATATTTGTGCATGCATGTATGTGAGTGTGTTTAAGAATAATTAAAGAGGCCATGAATTTGAGAGAGGGAGCAGAGGAGGGAATGTGGGAAGGGAATGGAGAGAAGAAAGGGAATGGGGAAAATTATATAATTTCATTATAATCTCCAAAAAATAGAAAGCACGACCTTAAGCTATTGGTTGTTGTTGTATATCACAGGGAAAGACTTGTCTCCAATGAAGAGGAGGCTACGATGCATCGTATCAGTGTTACCATATGTAGTAATAAAACAAATGCCTGAGAGGTAAATTGCCATAAGATGGGAGAAGACAGAGCAAAAAGAAAAATTTAATTAGGGGTGTAACTGTTTTTGAAGAACTTAGATCTGATCCTAAATTTTCATATTACAAGTGGGCAAGGAACGTCTGTCCTGCTTGGTTATGTGGTAATGATGGTTATGAGAGTTAGGATGAGACAGAGATATGGGAGGACAGGGTGAATCAGTGTCTCCTCCTCATGACAGCTCCACTCTTCACATGAACTCAGAGCAGCTGTGATTTTCTGCACAAGATCGAGCCCATTGACCTTTCAGCATGAAGTGGGGAGGGGTTCATGCACCCCCAACCCCAGCTGAGGAGCTGGCTGCTGGAGGAAGGAGAGTCAGTTTTCTTTAAGTGTTGACCACTGGTAGGTGGATCATGCTCCTGTAGATGCCTCCGTTTATGTGAGTATGTGGACAGCAAAAATTGGACCTAGCTGATTATAAAAATATTGTAAAAGAGGACAGGAAGTAGGTGAGGTGGTAGGTGGGGATAGATTTGGGAGGAATTGAGAAGAAGTAGGGTTTGAATATGATCAAATATTTTCATGCATATATGCAACTCTCAGAGAATAAAAACATATTTTTAAAAGAAAATATTTGGGGATCATTTTAAGTCTGTCAGTGACAATATGACATAAAATAAATTATGACATTCAGATATTTTAATATCATTTTATTTCTGAAAATTTTAAACATTTATTTTTATCTGTCTGGAGTTTGAGAAAATGAATGTCAGTAGTTTTTGGCTTTTACTCACCTCAGCATGTGCTTTTGAAGCAAGAATTTGTCAATGGTTCTTAAAAATATTTTTTTTATTAATAGAGTGAATAAAAGATAGTGGGAAACCTGGATATGTTTATATGTTATGTTTTAGTCAGCTTTGCTTAGCATGATTGAAAATAATCTAATTATAAATTCCTTGAATAAGAATAAACATCCACACTATAGTACAATTTTTCTAGGGATGAAACCCTAAATTGTATGGGGGAATGGAAATGTGGATTTCAGGCATGTAACATATGAAAATGGGAGCACAGCATCTCATATCTGTATACATAGGATTTGGGGATTTTCACAACCCTGATGATGCCTGCTCTTCCTGTGCGCTTCCAAACTGTGGCACAAAGCTAAGCTGAAAGCCAGGCTTTCCCAGCAGGCATTTGAAGAAGGGATGCAAAGGCTCCTGGTATGAGGTTGATGTACTGGGTGGCAAGAAAGTATCACATGTAGTTGCTGATGATGGGTGAAGCACAGAGAGACAGAATGATCATCATTCGAGGAGCGAACTGGTTGTAGGGATACCAACAACCAAGAGCATTAAATTATGGCTCCATTTTTTGAATTTTGTTTTTGAGATTACAATGTATTTACATCATTTTCTCCCCTTCCTTTCTCTCCCTCCAAATGTTTCTATTTGTCATGACAAGGCTGATGACAAAAGAAGTAATTACAAAATTAGACAAGCTGGCACCACAGGACCACGGAGCTCTAACAATAGAAAATACAGAACAGGAATGTCACAAACATAGGTTGGAATAGCATCCTCATAGAAAGTTTGTCTACTCTATGTTACAGAAATAACAAGAGATAGGTACCCACGGACAGCACAATGGGAGCTCATTAGGGCACTAATGAACATGGGTTATCAGAAGAAATCAGAATGAGCACAGTTAGGATGCAAGAAGTCAGGAGAAAGAAGATGATGTCAAAGGCAGAGAGAGATAAATACATCAAAAACCCTTAATGTATCTGCCTGAGCTTCCCTTCTCAACTGGACTCCATGAACTTCAGAGGATGCTGTGTCCCCACGAGGGACTCCCCAACAATTCCTCAGGTAGAGCACTTGGTAACACTTCCTCAGACCCTTCCTTGGAGCTCTGCAGATATTCAGTGCAAACTGGATTTCTGGGGCTGCTGGGAAATAAAATCAGATGATTTAGAAGAAAAATCAGGAAGAAATGTGTCACCTGGCAGTTCTGGAGATGGCACCCTGAAAACAGCTTGTTGTTAGAACTGGTTTCTTCCAAGTGTCTCTGAGGGAGAGTTTGCTCCATGCCTATCCCTTAGCCTCTGTAAGTGCTAATATTCCAGCTACCCATTGCTTCCAAAAGCCTCTTGCCAGAGAGCCTTCTCCACATGGTTTTCTATTGTGTGTCTGGGTCCAAATATCTGCTTTTATAAGGCCACAGTCACAATGAGTTACAGCCCAGCCTGCTTCAGTACCAACCCCATTTAAACACAGGCATCGGATACAAAAACGTGAATCTCTGCCAAAGGCTAAAATTGCTGATATTGATGTTAAGGTTCCAACATATAGATTCTGTGCCACTCTGTCCCAACCCACAGCAATGGTAAAAGCATGAAGGCATTTTGAGGACTGTTGAATTCAGGGTGGTCTGACATTAGGATCTGAAGATCCCGGAAGAAGTAGAATGGACTTCTACTGTGGGCCAGAAACTCTAAACCATTCACACATTCAAAAGTCAAGTAGCAGGGTAGAATGATAGCTTGGTACACACAGTGCTTGCCTTTCAAGGATGAGGACCTGAGTGTGGTCCCCGAAGTTCATTTTAAAAGGGCTGTGTGATAGTGCACATCCTTGTAGTGCCAGTACAGCTCTGTAAAATAGACAGTTGAATCCCTGGGGATCACTGGCCAGCTGGCCTAGCCTAGGTGATGAGGTCCAGGTCACTAAGATCCACCATCTCAAAAATGAGAGAGAGAGAGAGAGAGAGAGAGAGAGAGAGAGAGAGAGAGAGAGAGAGAGAGAGAATGATAGAATATGAGCAATACCAGAGGTTGTCTTGTAGCCTCCACATAGACCTGGACCTGGACACACATGTATATCTGCACACACCCTAGCAGAGGTCTGACATCTGTGAAAACACACAGCTACATAGGGTAGCTCTTAGCCACGACTGTCTATAGGCATTCAGGTGTAGCAGATGGGAGTCTGGGAAGGTAATCACAAGAAACAGACTAAGTACAGCTTTTCCCTTCCTTGTATCAGATAAACACAGGCTTAATTTGGAAAGTGGAATACTTGATTTCCTTGGTATCCATTACTTTTTCTAATGTTCTGTTTATTTTGACCAAACCACACTCCCTTTGATTAAGATAAGCTGCAAACAGATCCTTTCCATATTATATAATTCTAATTAAATGAAGTTAATTGAGAAACTGAAGGAAGTTTTTATTTGGCAGGTTTTATGACTAGAGCATTTTAATTAAGTAGAATTTCCAAGGGATATTGATAATAGTGTTTGGTTTTAAATTGAGAATGTAATCTCTTCACCCCAGGAGAATGAAGACATACAGAGACTATATTTCTTTTCCATTAAAGAACAGCCGTGTTGAATCTGTTTATAAGACATTTCCATGCAACAAATGACAGCTGTGTTTAAGTCACTAGCCTCTGCAGTCAGGGAATGATTTCTGGCAGAAATAGGTAGAAGATGCTTGTGAGGAGTTGGCAGGTTCTAACATTTAACAAGATCTTTCTCGCTACAAAAGCTTCTGTCAGATTCTGAATCTGTACCTGCCTGATGGGAAGCACAAAGTGCACCATAAAAACCCTCAACTACTGGCTGTGGATGAAGATCTTTTTGTGGTTTTTGTTTGCTATTTATTTATATGCTTGTCTCTAATTGAAGAGTTAATTGAAACTGATATTCTGCAATCAGCTGGTTATTTTTCCACAAAGTAAACAATACTCAGTAGGTGCAATTCAAAATGCATCTTCGTAACATACTGTCTTTATTTCCAAAACAGGGTTTGATTGAGGCCAAGCACATTCTCCTGCCATCATTGTGAGCACGTCTTAGTTTCTTATTTCCATTTCTGAGACATAAATCTAATAAAAGCACCTTTGGCTCACAGGTCAAAGATACAGTACATCACTGAAGGAAAGCCAAGACAATTGTGAACCAGCTGCTCTTAGCCACAATCAAGAAACAGAGAACTATGGATGCATGCTGCTGTTCAGTACCCTTTCCCCCTCCACACAGAACAGTATTCCAGTCCCACTTCAGTTAAAGCAATTAAGGGAATCCTCCATATCCAAGAGATAAGTCTCTCAGGTTGTTTTAGACAGTCACATTGAAAATAAATACTAGTCATTGCCGTGTGGTGAGTAGATGCATTCTGGAAGTGAGGATAGTAATATACAGATAAAATGAAAGATAAAGTAAAATGAGAGGTAGAATACTGTGGAAGAAATCTGAAATCACAGAGGGGAATGGGAGATGAAAAGTGAAGTACTGG
The DNA here is from genome assembly GCF_007827085.1 of Peromyscus californicus insignis. Taxonomy (NCBI): domain Eukaryota; kingdom Metazoa; phylum Chordata; class Mammalia; order Rodentia; family Cricetidae; genus Peromyscus; species Peromyscus californicus. The sequence goes on along the minus strand of NW_026294469.1, from coordinate 74,688,414 downwards.
CAGGTAGGCGAATTTCTAAAGGTCTTATTAAATAAAAAACACAGAGCCAGAAATTTAGGTTAAAGCCTTAGAGAGCAGGGAAATACAAAAAGCCAGGAGCTAACTTCACCTCACCAACTCCACAGCTTTCAAAGAGAGCGACTTCCTGTCTACTCAGGCTTAGATGCCTTGCTTTTCTGCCCTCTCATTGGCTCTTAGCCCAACTAAGTCACTTCCTTTTACTACACAGCTCTGTCACTGTCTGTCTGTCTGTACAGACCTTCAGGTCTCTATGATTGGTACTGAGATTAAAGGCGTGTGTCACCACACTTGGATCTGTTCCCTAGTGTGGCCTTGAACACACAGAGACCCTGCCTGCTAAGGGATTAAGGGCCTGTGCTGCCTGACTTCTTGTTTACTTTAAAATGGCTGGCCTTTTCCCTCTGATCTCCAGGCAAGCTTTATTTATTAACGCACAAATAAAATATCACCACATTTCAGCACAAATAAAATATCACCACACTGGCAGAAGGCTTAACCCAAATGAAGGGTGCATGAAAAAGCAATGTGGAAATGTAAGATCTTCCAACCCACAAAACAAATCACTTAGAGGGGATAGAAACATATTGGTGACATGAAGGAAGAAAAGATAAATACTCACAGTTAAAGGTTTCAGTGGAAATAAGGGATTAGGGATTAGAGAAGATGGGGTATGTTAGCCAAAACTAACAATACATAAAGAAATCTATGGAAATCCACTATTTTGTAAGTTAATTTTAAAATTACATGCATGAAATTTTATACAAAATATATCTTTATGTAAATACATGTGAGAGATTGAAAAGAAGTACATAAGTGTTAACAATATCACTTCTAGAAGACATAGGTTACTAAAATAAAATCTCAGTGCCTGGCCCTGAATATAACCCTACAAATTATTAGGAAGACTATATAAGTAACCCAAACAACATAGGCTATTGCTATTACTCTGGGTTCCCATCATAACCACATGGAAAGGTGCTACTGTCATTCACTTTGGGTGCAGGACATAGAGAAACCATCCTCGAACTGACCAGGAAACTTTCCCTGCTGGCTTGCTTTCATAGTGCCAGAAGGCTGGTGGAAGAGGTAAATATCAACGGTCTTACTCAGTTCTGCATCCTGCACACAATAGCACTGCCCAGACAGACAAAAACCAATGTCGGAGCTGATGCAATAGTGGCAGGATGGCTAGGTAGACAAGCAGTTGTTTTCCATTTGGGTAGGAAGCTGGCTCTTCAGGAGGATTTCATGCCTGGTATGGTATATGGTAAACCTGGGCATATCCTATCCTAGGGAGATTTATAAGGGAAAAATGGTCACGCTGTCAAACTGCACTCTAAACTTCTACATGTATGCCATAAATGTGTGCTGCTCTGTACTTTGGTTAGAGAAACTTAATTTTACAGTGGGTAAGGTTTTATTCAGAGAAGTAATTTACTGAAGCGCAAAAGTATAAATTAACACTGAGTACTCAGTTGTGAATGGGTCATCTATATCAACCTTCCACCATCCAAGACTTGAAGAACTTTCCTGAAATGGGCACAGAAGATGTAGGAGCCAGCCAGTGGAGAGAAAAGCTTCAAATACAGGGTTTTGGACATGACATGAGTGTTGCACCCACTGACTTACAACCACTGTGTTTGCTTACATATGACCTGAACAAAAAGAAGCTATTAACCATTCTAGCGTGGCTGGGATTCCTGAGGTGTAGGCCCGATCAGATGAAGTATTGGCAGTCGATGACTGTTGAGGAATGTCGACACTGGTAGGTTGTTCACGCAGCAGTGGTTGGAGATACGCCCATATGGGAAGCACTAACTAGAAGTCAAGAGTCAGCAACAACAGCAACAACTGCAAACAACATAAATAGGACATGAAGTAATGAGAAATAAGGGGGGGCAGACACTAAAGGAAGTTGGGGTGAGGATGTGATGGATGGGTGTGATCAATATACATTGTGTCAATGTATGAAACCTTCAAAACAAAATATTGACTAAGAAGGCTAGAAAAGATAAGGGCCTTCGCAATGATAGGTATGTTGAGGATGAAGTTGTAACAGAGGACATATACTCAGAATTTTGAGGTATGGAAAAAGAGGAAAACTCATCTTAGAGATATTGTTACTTAAAGATCACATCAAGAGTCAAAATAGGTGACTGATTCCTGCATCAACAATGTATAACTTAATTTTCAAATATTGGTTGACATAAAATCTCACTGACTCATGGTAACATAAATAAATGTAAAATAATGTAATTTCAGAGAGACCAATTCTACTAAGCCAAGAATTGCTTTTCCCCCTCTCCTTTCAGTTGCTTAGAGAGGAATACTTAGGAGGTAAGGCATTAGCAATCATTTTCAATGTGAGAAAATTCCTTCCCATGAATTCTGTTTCATATAGTTTGACAGTGAAGTCAAAATCATGTTTATATGAGTATATATTCAGTGAAAATTATTCTCTGTAATGTTATCCTTTAGTGTATTACAAGCAAAGAGGCTAGGGCAAGTTCCATGCTGTAGCTATGGATACAGTAGAGTTTCAAACACAGCAGCAAATGTTTGAATATGAAGCAAATTTATCTTCAAAGGATATAGCAACTTCACAATTCCCTGAGCTTCTGACAAAAATGCTACTATGTAAATATTGATAATTAAATTCAATACAATCCTTAGGCTTTTTACCAGTGTTCCAAAAGGCTCATGGGACAAGGGTATGTAGTTGTGAAGATTATAACACAAATTTTGACTGAAACTAGAATGATTGAAATTTATGTAGTCTGTGTGAATATTCAAAATGTATTAATTGAATTTTATATTTTTCTTGTGAAGTGGTTCAGTTATAAGTATTTTTATTCATCCATTCATAAGACTTACAGCCATGCGGTGATAGCACACACCTTTAATCCCAGCACTTGGGAGGCAGAGGCAGGTGAATCTCTGTGAGTTCGAGGCTAGCCTGGGCTACAGAGTGAGTTCCAGGAAAGGTGCAAAGCTACACAGAGAAACCCTGTCTTGAAAAACTAGAGAGAGAGAGAGAGAGAGAGAGAGAGAGAGAGAGAGAGAGAGAGAGAGAGAGAGAGAGAGACTTACAGTATTCCACAAGTTTGGCTCATAATTAAATTTCTTATATCTACATTGCTATAAATAGATTACACTTTAAAATATAGGCTATTGAAGAATAATTACAACTGTTGACATATCACTTAATAAAATATTGTGAAACAGTAATTATTTATGTAGTTTTCATGACACTGATCTGCAAAGGATGAATTGACATTGTTTTCTTCAGAAAGAATGGAAAGTTGCAGGGTATATACCCAAAGGAACCTAATTCAAGCTTCCACAGAGGTACCTAGACATACATGTTTACTGATGCACTATTAGAAATAGCTAAGATATAGAATCAGCAGAGGGGTCCATCATTGAGAGAAGTGATAAGTTAATGTGGTTTATATACACAATGGAGTGTGTATATTCAACTATAAAGAAGAATCTTGTTGGGATTTTTGGTGGTTTGAATGTTTTCCATAGAGTCATATATTTGAATGCTTGGTACTTAGTGGACCTGTTTTGGAAAAATTAGGATATGTGGCCTTGTTGGAGTAGGTCTGACCTTGTTGGAGGAGATGTGACACTGGGGGTGAGCTTTGGGTTTTTAAAAGTCCATGCCAGGTGCCCCCCTCTCTCTCTTCGCCTGCAACTTGTGAATCAGAAGTAAGCTCTCAGCTAATGCTCCACCACCATGTCTAACTGACAGCCTCCATGCTTTTCTGCCATGATGATCATGAGCTAACCCTCTGATACCGAATGCCACCCCCCAACTACTTTCTAAGTTGTTTTGGTCATGGTGTTTCATCATAGCAATACAATAGTAACTAGAACAGGGCTAGAGACATGCAACAGCGCTGAAGAGTTCTTGCTACTCTTTCTGAGGACCTGGCTTTTATTTCTAGAACCTATAAAGTGACTCACAGCTGTCTGTACTTTCAGGTCCAGGGGATCCAACACTTCCTTCCTTAATTCATTTGTTTGTGTAGTCCTCAGTCTCACGTGGGCCCTTTGTCTTTCTAATTCCTGTCCAGTCTATCTATATTCTTCCCCAAGAATTCAAGTGTCTTTCTCTTTGGCTACCTTAATTTTTATTTCAAATTTTATTTTATCACCAAACTTTGTCTCACAGTCTGAAACATCCAAGCAGTGAGCAGTTCCCACATCTAGACTCTTCTCTGTTTTTCAAATTGGTCAATTTCACTGTTTGTCATGCTGTATATTTACTTGTTCATTTCTTGCTCCCCATGCCCCACCCACATACACACACTGAAAAATAAGTTCCACAAAAGCAAGCAATGTGATGATTAATGATGTCCATCCTCTACTGAGGATGTGTTGCATGTAACAGCCACTCAATTGATATACATTGAATAAACAAAACACTGTTCAACACAAAGTACTTCACAAAGGACTGACCATTTTCTGGACACTAGATACATTGTGGAAAATAACACTAAAAAGGGTAAAAAACCAGACATCTTGCTTTCTCTGCAGTTCAGTCTCTGCCCTGAGAATGTATAGCACCCGCAGGATGACTTTCCATGTCTCCTGCCTGCCTTCACTGGGTGGGATGACTCCCACTGTCCATGTGTGCATCTTCCTTCTCCTCCTATGGATACTGTACTATAAAAATTTTGTTTTATATCTGTGTCCAGTAGACAGCAGGGTGTGTGTAGGGGATACCGTGCTTTGAAGCTGTACTACTGTGAGCTGGGCTTGAGAAATCTCAGTTGGAATTGAACTCCATCTTCTTCCCTTATCCCAAAGCTTGCTCTCCTTTACTTATGCTGTTATTTTTTGGTTCATGGTAGCTTAAATATTCCTAATAATTAAGTTTATCAAGCTTTCAAGTCATATTTGATTTCTCTCTGGGTTTGATCTTAATTATCTGATAGTTATCTGCTAACGCAGAGATAGAGTGCATACAGTCTGAGGTGTCCCTTAAGTTCTTGGTACAGATTTATTGATCATTTCAACTTTCCCCTTTCCTGACAGATAATGCGTTTAATCCACATAGACTACAATGAATCCAGAGTCCACATAGAGAATGAATTTCTATAGCATATATAGTATTTGTCTGTGACAAATATCAATGTCTTAACTGTGACAAATATGTATAGGTTTTATTTGATTATTGGCAAATGGAACATGCACATCACTTTGTGGTAATCATATTTGACCTAAGAAGATGAAGTACCATCATCATCATTAATAGGCATTATTAGCTTCATCATCTCCTTGATTTGATGTACAATAGCATTTCAGTTAGTATTTTTCCTTCTATACAGATATAGATATAAAATATTATACACAAAATATGAAAAATCTATGAAAATACTCCAGCAACGGTATTTTAAAAACCAGATAATTTTTTGCTATTTAGCACTTCCCTTTGGAGAAAAATAATAGACATGTCTAGAATTAAAATATAACAGCAGTCAATTAAATCCCTAGATGTTTGTGTTATGTATTCCCCAAGTTTTGTGCATTTGATGCAATTTATTTTTTTAAACTTTTGAGTCTCTACTAGGGTTCCCATGCTCAGTGATGGTCCTGCACCTATGGACTCATATGCAGCAGAAATTGGATCAATGGATTAATAAGAAATAGAAAAGAAAATAATGAGAATTTAGGAGGGTAAATTAGTGGTGGTGGGGTCGAGGGAAAGGAGAAGGAAGGGAGTTAAGGAGAGTATGATCAAAATATCTCGTATACATGAGTGAAATTCTGAAAAAAAAAGTAAAATAATTATATTAAAAATTCTTATAGTATTAATATTTTACATTATAAGATATAGATGTGCTGTCATATACAAATTTACACAGGCTACACTTTTCATTAAAGTATTGATAGAAGTTGTAAGGAATTATAACCACAATTCACTCACTTCACAGGTAATTGTGTAATGATTGCATTTGAATGGGCAGGACATTAGTTACTATGCAGAAGACAATCTGTTCTTGCACCATTATCCTTTGCTCAGGCTGCAGAATCACAACCCGGTTTACAATGGAGAGGCTGCTTCTCTGTTATCCAAAGAGTGTCAGATACTCATCAAAATGTCAGTGTAACATTTATTAACTTTATGAGATGAAAGGGTAAATTTTAGAGTGCAGAGAGAAACAACACATGCTCACTAGCACAAAGGAGTTCCAAGCTGTCTCAGTCTCTGTGATCACGCTCAGACATTTTCAGTTACAAATTTATCTGCCATGACTCAAAATACTTAAAAGCAAATTTTTAAAAATAGAATGAATAGTATTTCCAAGTACAATAAACAGGAAGGTCAGTGTATAAATAGATACTTTTAAGAGTCATATTTAGTTACTTTACTCTGCAAATAGCAACATATTAAAGAGCAAGTATATGTTCATCTCCACCTTAAAGGTCTTGGACACATTCTCCTCAAACAATGCACATTTCACACCATTCAAACAATTGCTTCTACTCCTCTGTTCACTTAAAATACAGAAAAACAGAGTCATCGTATTTCTATTGCTCTGCTCTCCCTCTTTTTGTGTCTGACCATTAAAAATTTGTCCAAATGGGAACTATTTGTAAAGAAGGCTTACCGACAGTATCTCCTGTACTACAAAACATGCTCCAGAACAAGGAGTTGAGGATACTTCCTCTTCGTTGTCCCCTAATGCTAGAGGATTCCATAATTTCTTCTGTGTGCCTGTCTTTCTTTCTTTCTTTCTTTCTTTCCTTCTTTCTTTTTTTTTTTTGTTTTTTGTTTTTTTTGAGACAGTGTAGTTTTGGTGCCTGTCCTGGATCTTGCTCTCTCTACCAGGCTGGCCTTGAACTCACAGAGATCCTCCTGGCTCTGCCTCCCAAGTGCTGGGATTAAAGGGGTGTGCCACCAGCACCCAGCTTCTATTTCTTTTAGGTAAGTATGTGCAGTCTGCTGTGAATGTCCCTCCATTACTCTCATATCTAAGGGACTCTTGTGGCTCTGACACACTTGAAGTTTTTATTAATGTCATCACACAGTCCTAAGGTATGTGTCTAATAAGCCCAGCTCATGGCAAAACTCTTGTATCACTCTCTTCCCGTTCTGTCATAAGCCATTCTTTGAGATGGTATAATTTCAGACTTCAAACCACTAAAGAAAGATGAAGCAAACTGGAATAATTTGCTTGATTTCAGAATAATGATGTATGAATGCCAAGAAAAGAATATGACTCACAGGACATACAAAACAAACCAGCAAAACAGAAAATAACACTAATGTGTTTGGTTCTTAGACCACATCTCAGTTGTATAGTTCTATTTTCTCTAATGTCAGATTTTTTTTACATCCCCTGAAATTTACAGAATAGCAAAAAAGAGAGTTAAAATTCCTAAAATTTCTTTGCAATGTATTGTTGACCTACCGCCTTAATGACAGTAGCTACAGTGTAGACTGTAGGTGATGTTGCATAGAGTTGGACCATATTGCTAGAGTTGGCTTCCACTGAATGATTAACATTGGGACTTTGAGAATTATCTAGAATTATTTTCTTACATAATTCCAACAGCGCTACTCAATCTGACAGCTGATTTAAAATTTAAATTTGTAAATAATTGATCTAATTTTTTCCTAATGTATCATCACTGTGCAATGCCTACACATTTCAATTTTTTCCAATACATTCCCCTGCAGCATATTTCCCATGGCTTTATTTTATTCGGTTTTCAGGAAGGGAGAATGTGGATTGTGGGTAAATACTCTGGCTATTCCCTGCTACCTGGATCTGAGTAAGATTGGCAGCATGGAAAGGTTTTTTTTTTTTTTTTTTTTTAAGAACATACTTCATTGCTGTTATAGCTTTTTACCACATCACATAATGATACGAAGGTAGAATATTTTCTTGTAATATAAAAGATACAGTGATATCTTCATTTTTTTCCCCTGAAGTCAGTACACGCATTCTCTATGAAGCAGCAGCTTGCAAAGAGATGTGCTGTTTCGAGTGCTGCTTATAATCTACTTAATAGTGACTCTGGCAGGGAAACAGGAACCAATGGAAAATGGGGCAACGACAGAATAAGCCAACTATCTTGAAGTTAGTTTTGTTTCTCAATGCAATAATTTTAAGGAATTACAGGTTGTCAGATTTTTATTTATTTGTGAAATCCCCAGGAACAGTTGCATAGCTTGTAAATCTGCATTCAATAATATGGAGAAATCATCTAAATTACAAATGCAATTTAAGAAGTAAATATTGAATATATGATTCTGAACAATAAATGGAATAAGGCAGAGAATTTGGTTGTGTATCTGCTTCTTGGATGTTATGGATGCTTTTACAATTTACTTTGTTTATAAAAGTTTATTTCACATTTTTGTGCTCTTTGAATATTCAATTTATTTATTGCTGCTCTTCAAATTGGGTTATATTTGCTGATGCTTTATTTCTTATATGAAGAGATGCTTAAATATCTGTCTAGCTTTCTTCTGTGCTTTTAGATGATTACTCAATTACTATATAATTTTCAGGCTTAAGCACAATGATCTATGCATAGAAAATTATTTGATGAATATTTTGAAATTAATCTTAGATACTAGACAAGAAGGCATTATGAATGAATAAATATGCTTTGACACAATTGTTCTTTATGTCTGCTCAGTATCCCCAATTAGTATCTTTATATATCTACAAGTTTCAAAATCTTCAGAAATGTGAGAAAGAGGTGAAATTACTACACTTCAGTAAACAATCACAAAACAATAATTTTTTATAATTATTTTTATATATAGCTAAGTTAATGTCTATGCTCATATATTCTGATTCTTCCATTTTTCTTCTTGCTTTTTAAAAATTTTTTGGTATCTTTCAATATAATAATGTCTAATTTCTCAGTATTCCTCTAACCTGGTGTCTAACAAGAAACAAATACTCCAGATGTGCTTGAAACAACTATCTATCTGCAAGTTAACAATATAAGTGGCCTGGGCATGTGTAGAAATAGCCTTCTTTACCTGGCCGTCAGGATCACCTGACTTATAAAGAGTCCTATGTGATTATTGGGCACACTCAACAGTGGCATGGTAGGTATGCTCACTCCTTGGAAGAAAATATATAATGTAGTGCACAATTACCTTGCCTGTCTTAGCTTCTGTAATAAATTACAACTCACATTATACTTATTATGCTTCTTAATAACTATTCCTTTCAAGTTTTTCAACAAACTGTGTTTAACTTAGTTTCTCACCTACATTGATGTTGCTGCTTATGATGGTAACCAAACTTTATTCTGTGTTTGCCTAGTACTTTGTAGTTGCAAAGCCCTGTGTAGATGTTGCCTAATTCAATCCTTTAATATTTTTGTTTATGAAATAGGAATCCATACATTATTTTAATAGTCCATTCTAACCTAGAATTGTCATAATTAGAAATACAAATGATAATAACTGCTGGTATGAATGTAGGGAAAGGGGAGTCATATATACTAATGATTGGAATGTAAACACAGTAGCCACTCAGAAATAAGTATGGAGATTTTTAGAAAATAGAACTGGATCTATAATACGTCTCAAACTTGACACAAGTTGTTCAAACAACTTGACATAAACCAGAGTTACCTGGGAAGAGGGAATCTTAAATGAGAAATTTTCTCCAACAAATTAACTCATAGATGTGTCTGTGAGTCATTTTCCTGATTACTGATTGATGTGGTATGGCCCAGCTCACTGTTGGCATTGCTATTCCTAGGCAGATGGCCCTGGGTTGTTTAAGAAAGCAAGCTAACATTATACAGAATGAGCAGAATATATTTAGGAATATATATGCATATCAATATATGCATGTGTCTTAGTTATGATTTTTATTGCTGTGAAGAGACACCATGACCATGATTACTCTTATAAAGGAAAAACATATAATTAGAGGCTTACAATTTAGAGATTCAGTCAATTATCACCATGGTGGAACATGGCAACATTCAGGCACATGTGGTGTTAGAGAGGTAGCTGAGAGTTCGACATCTTGTGTAGGCAAGATCAAGGCATCAGGAAGTGAACTGTCTCACTGGATGTGGCTTGAGAAAATATAAGACCTAAAAGCCTGCCTCAAAAGTGACACACTTTCTCCAGCAAGACCACAACAACTCCACCAAAGTCATACCTCCTAATAGTGCCATTTCTTTTAGGGGACATTTTCTTTATAACCTCCACAGCATGTGATAACAATTAATGAAAAAAAGAAGCTATGGATTTGAAATAGAGTAAGGAGGGGTATATGGGCATGAGAGGGTTTGGAGTTAGAAAAAGGAAGGGAGGAATGTAATTATATTATAACCAGAAAAAAAAAAAATGCAAGCTAAGCAAGCTATGGAGAGCAAATCAGTAAACAACATTACTTCTTGGTCTCAGTTTCAATTCTTGCCTACAGATTCCTTGGCTCCATGGTTCCATTCCTACAAATTCTATGATGGACCATAAAACGTAAGATGAAATAAACCTGTTCCTTCTTTATTGCTTTTGGCCATGGTATTTACCATAGAAGCACAAAGCAAATAGAACATTTAGCTATATCACTCCAGGGTATGAATGCAAAGGACTTTATATTTCACTAGAGAGTATTTGCACATCTGTGTTCACTGATGCTCTGTTCACAGTTGGAAAAATATGGTATACATACACAATGGAATATGATATGCAAAGAAAAATGGCATCATAAAATTTTAAGGTAAATAGATTGGAAACTTATATTGAGTGATGTCATCTAGCTTGAATATTCTCTCTTACCTGTAGATCCTAGCTTCAAATATTGTTTTGTGTAATTACCATGGGGAATACATGGGATCTAGGAAATGAGCCATTACTGGGGGCTGCATTGAAGCACAGATCCCTTGAATAAAGGTGAAGTGAAAGTAGAGAGGAAGAATATGGTGAGCAGAAATGTTCAAGCACATGGTGGGGCTATAAGAATCGGACAGTGACAATGGAAAAAAGAAAGCATCTTCAACAAATGGTGCTGGCATAACTGGATGTCAATATGCAGAAGATTGCATATCTGTCACCTTGCACAAAACTCAAGTTCAAGTGGATCAAAGACCTCAATAGAAAACCAGTTGCACTGAACCTGAAAGAAGAAAAAGTAGAAAATAGTCTTGAACACATTGGCACTGGAGATCACTTCATAAATATAACACCAGTAGCACAGACACTGAAAGCAACAATTAATAAATAGGACCTCCTGAAACTGAGAAGTTTTGTAGGGCAAAGGACACAGTCAATAAGACAAAACAACAGACTACAGAATGGGAAAAGATCTTCACCAGTCCTACATCTGTCAGAGGACTGATCTCCAAAATATATAAACGACTCAAGAAACTAGACATCAAAATAATGAACAATCTAATTAAAAATGGGCTATAGAGCTAAACAGAGAATTCTTAATAGAAGAATCTCAGATGGCCGAAAGACATTTAAGAATGACTTAGCATCCTTAGTTATCAGTGAGATGCAAACCAAAATGAATCTGAGATACCATCTTACACCTGTCAGAAGGGCTATGATCAAAAACACTAAAGACAGCTTATGTTGGAGAGGATATGGAGCAAGGGGAATACTCCTCCACTGTTGGTGGGAATGCAAACTTGTACAGCCACTTTGGAAATCAGTATGGTAGTTTCTTAGAAAATTGGGAATCAATCTATCTTGAGACCCAGCTATATCACTCTTGGGCATATACTCAAGGAATGCTCAATCATACCATAAGGACATATATTCAACTATGTTCATAGAAGCATTACTTGTAACAAGAACCTGGAAACAATCTAGATGCCCCTCAACTGAAAAATTGATAAAGAAAATGTGGTACATATACACAATGGAGTACTACTCAGCAGTAAAAAACAAAGACATCATGAAATTTTCAAGCAAATGGATAGAATTAGAAAATATCATCCTGAGTGAGATAACCTAGACTCAGAAGGACAAACATGGTATGTACCACTCATAAGTGGATACTAGATGTAAAGCAAAAGATAACCAGACTACAACCCACAGCCCCAGAGAAGCTAGCTAATAAGGAAGACCCTAAGAGGGACACATAGATCAATCACCCAGCAAGGAGAAATAGATGAGATCTACATGAGCAAACTGGGAGTGAGTTGGGGCAATGGAGGGCAAGGGATGGAACGTGAGAATATAAGGGAATGGGAGGTTCGAGCTGGAACAGGGACAGAAAGGGAGAGCAAGGAAAGAGATACCATCTTAAATAAAGACATCATGGGAATAGGGAGAAACAGGGTGCTAGGGAAGTTTCCAGGAATTCACAAGGATGGCCCCTCCTTAGACTATTAGCAACAGTCCAGAGAGTACCTGAACTGGCCTACACTGGTAATCAGATTAGTGAATACCCTACTGTCATCGTAGAGCCTTCATCCAGTAACTGGTGGAAGCAGGTGCAGAGATCCATGGCTGGGTGCCAGGCTGAGCTCCAGGAGTCCAGTCGATGAGAGAGAGGAGGGATTCTATGAATGAGGGACATCGAGATCATGATGGGAAAACATACAGAGATGGCCAATCAAATAAGTGGAAACGCATGTACTGTGGACCAATAGCTGTGGAGCCCCCATGGGACTGGATTAGGCCCTCTGGATAGGCTAGACAGTTGTTTAGCTTGAACTGTCTAGAGGGCCCCAGGCAGTGGGATCCCTGGTGCATGAGTGGGGTTTTTGGAGCCCAGTGCCTATGGTGGGACTCCTTGGGCAGCCTTGGAGCAGGGAGAGGGACTTGGAACTACCTCAACTAAATGTGCCAGGCTCTGCTGACTCCCCATGGGAGACCTTGTCTTGGAGGAGGTGGGAAGGGGGATGAGTTGGGAGGGAAGGCTGGGGTGGGGCGGGAGAAAGGAGGAGAGGGGGATTTGTGGCTGGCATGTAAAATGAACAGAAAATTTATTAATTATAAAATTTTTAAAAAAAGAATTGGACAGTGACAGGTCAGAGGAAATCTTAACCAAAATAAAGTATACATTAATAATTCACTTGGGAACTGTCAATCTTATAATCCAAGAAAAAAAAAAGAGGGACTCGTAGCACATACATGATATGAGAGAACCAAGGTGGATCACCGAGAGCTAATAATTCAAGTAGGAATGGTGATCAGGGAACAGAGGGGTGTGGTAAGCCAACCAAAACAAAGGCTGTCTGAGGAAGTCTTGTAAAACCCCAGTAAGATAATTAAAAAATATTTTTTGAAAACATGGCTAGAGAAGTCATAAGTCTCAGAGAGAAATGATTGATGTTGTTCATCTGCATGGCCATGTTGTCAAGTTGCCTTCTAAGTATTTGTGTTAAGATTCATAGATTTGTGCTGCTTTCAACCTTGTTCAGAGAAGCTTCATATTACAGCGGGCAGTAGTTGATGCCGAGGAGTACTACTGTCAAAAGTTCTGTGAATAAGGGACTATGAATACTCAGCCATGGAAGGAGCAACAATATTGGTTCACCAGTCCTCAAGAAACATCAACCCAGAGGGAGTGGGGGGAAATGTAAGAGTCTGGAAAGAGCCCTGAGCAATGCTGTTCTCTAGGCACGAGATGATCATTACACAGATGACTACACAGCAGCGCTGGCTACATATCCAAGACCTCCATCCAATCAAGCCAGTTAAAAACTCCAGCATGGAGTGGGGGAGAGGATCCAAAGACCCCACACCAAACTGAGGAGCTATTGACAGTTGCTTCCAAATGGAGGAGGGTGAACAACTTTTCTTTAGGAGTGTGACCAACAGTAGGTTCCCATATCCCAGTGATTTCTCTAGGCCCATGCTCAAATGGACAGGACTGGTTGGACTTAGTGGTTTAAAAATAAGTAAGCATAGAGAAGATTACTTTGGAGGTAGATGTGATGGAGGGTCCTACATGGAACTGGAGAGGGACATGAAGTATGGATATGATTCAGATATAGTTTATGTATGTGTGAAATTTAAAAAGAGTAAAAGTCAATAAGATAGTATCACAATGCGTGGTCCAATGGTTCCTCTCCAGTTGTGTCTAATTTTAGTCTGTTTCCTGGAATTCTGACCTTCAATCTTCCTTACTCACCACCCCCACATGCTCTGAACACAAGACAGAATTTTAAAACTACTACATTTTAAAATTTATTTATTGTAGTGTGTGTGTGTGTGTGTGTGTGTGTGTGTGTGTGTGTATGTGTGTGTGTGTGTGTGTGTGTGTGTGTGTGTGTGTGTACATGTATGTGTGTATAGGTGTGTGGGCATATGCATGTCATGGCACAGATGTAGAGACAGATGACATCATACAGCAGTCAGTTCTCCCTTGCTAACATGTGGCTCCTGGGTATTTAACTCAGTCAATTCTGTCATCAGACTTGGTGGCAAGTGTCTTTGCTTGCTGAGCCATTTTGTAGGACACATGGAGTTGTTTTTAACTGTTACATTGCCTGTGTGTTCCACTAGTCTTTTGTTATATCTTCTTAAACAAAGAAACACACATATACGCATACACAAAACATTTTGAACACCACTGGTGCTATTCTAGGCAGCAGAGTCCTTGACCTGTGCCATTGCTATATATAACTGGCATTTTATATTTGATCCAGTAAATGATAAAATATGAAAACAAGTGGTTGAGAACTGAGTGTATATATCACATGGCACAGCCATGCATGGAAAGCCATGATGTCACATGAGTTTTATTCTTCTAATGGCATCTGGGGTCTCCTCTCCTTGAGCCTATGGCTTAATATTCAAATATAAGGAACAGAGATCCTGAAGGTTGAAGAGTCCTTAACAAGGGAGGCGTGGAATTAGGAATTATCAGGTGGCTGCAGAGGAACTGGGAAAAGGACAGAAGTGAGATTTGTGATGATTGAAGACACTCTGAGATATCAATGAAAACATTCAGTACACGAGGAAAAAAATGTTTAAAGGTCATAGTTATGCACAAATAGAATGGACTCAGATTTGATGACAACAATATCTTCCTGGATAAGCAGAATAGATAGGTGTATATTGTATAGCAGTCTAGCCTAAAACCAGAGGTTTAGTTAGTCTGAACAAGGCATGTATCTGCTTTTGAGAAAAACTTCAGTAAAAGAAGTAAGGATTGTAATGGTTATGGGAGCAAGAGGACTGAGCCAGCTCTTGACTTTGAGAAGACCTTAGCTGGCAGAGAGGAAGTATACTGCTATCTACAGACACTGATTGATCCAAGAAAAATGAAATACAGATCTCTGGCACAAAGTGGTGCAAATTCCCAAGTAACAAAGCTGGCATTACAAAGAGGAGAGACAAAAGTGTATCAACTCTACCATCCTGTGAGGTAGTGAAGGACAATCTTACACTGCTGAATGATCCTGGTGGGGTACCGCCTGTGAAGAATAGCAAAAATGTTGGATGAAAAACAACTGTGGGCTAGGATTTTCTCCTCTTCCACCCAAGCATTTGGTTAAAGACTTTCTGTGTTGTGTACTTTGATAAGAACAGTCATATGCCTCTGAATTTTGTATACCCAGTGAATGTGAAACTACAAGAAATTTTAAGTAATTTTATAGGCAATATAAATACATTCCTTTAAGTATAATATATTTTCTCTTCATTATTCATGGCTTTACTGAAAGTTGAGGCAAGGATGAACTATACTTAAATATCAGTGTTACTATTTTTCTCATGAGTTCTTCTGCTTTCCTGTTCTATGGATGACTGACTTGTTACATTTTAACTGGAGGTAGATAATAATCTGGTACTTTGTAACTGCTTCGTGTGATTTAGAGTACTTTACATCTTAATTTTGTTTCCAGTTAGCTTGGCCGTAACTTATCCACTTTGAATACTTTCCTCTAAGAAGACGGAAATGAAACGGCATTTTAGTCACTTGCTTCCTACCATCACAGCTGGTACCTGCTGTTGCATTAAAGCACATTGCAGTCGCTTTTTAAGGGGACTTGAAATCTCAGCACTTAGAACTTTGAGGTTTTATTATTTAACACGTGTCCAGAACCACTGACACTCAGGGAGTGGAGTTGTAGCCTTTCTAAAGCACTCATCCAGCTTTCTGTGCTGATGGAATCACTGCCATCCTATATAGCTGGTCTGCAGTCAGCACACAGGGAAAGGGATAGAAGGGAACTGCTTGGAAAATATTTATGAACAGTCCTAGGTACCCATAAATCATCCAGAAGCAAAGGGAGTTAGGAAATATAGTTCTTAGATGGAAACGTCCCCAGCAAACACTCCTGGAAGGCTCAATAAATAATGAGGGACAGCAAACATTTCTGTCATATCCCACATCCCGATCCTCTGTTTCTTCACACAGAAAACAACACAATGAAAACTCCCCTCTAATTCTGTTTCTACTCATAAATTCATGGATTACACAATGATGCATGATTCTTCATCCATACAGATATTCCTAACTTATTTTCTACAAACTACATACACAGACACACACACACACACACACACACACACACACACACACACACACACACATGCACACCTCAGACCCTGTATATGGGGAGATATCCACATTGTACACTTCACATGGTAAGGGTGGAGAACCTGTCATTATCTTTTTCCTAATTAGAATCTTACCTCACAGACTGGTGCACGGTTGACTTAAACTAGTATAGACATACCTCACTGAAATTCAAACACTCCCACCTAATCACACTGTCGTCTTCACAGCAATGTTAGCATTTTTGGCCACCAGTGGGGAAAAAAAAAAACAGTCATAGAAATATCGAAGAGTCATCAAAAATAATAGTTCCCCTAATTTATCAGATGTTCATTTTACTTTTATAATATTTTCTATGTTGTAGGGAAAAAATACCTAAGTATAAAAACAAATTTCATGCATTTTTTTTTTTTTGTATTATAAGCTGAGGGAAAAAAAATCTTTACAGTTGTAGAATACAGCCATGTCCTAATTTGCTCGTTGTGTTGATATGAAAACATTATGACCAAAAGCAATTTAGTGAGGAATGGGTTTATTTCATCTTACAGGTTACAGTACATCATCAACGGAAGCCAAGAAAGGAACTCAAGGCAGATGATTGAAGCAGAAACCATGGAGGGAGCTGCTCAGGGATGTGCTTGTCGTTCAGCTCTGTCCCACCAGACTATGAAGGAACTTGATGCATTAGGCTTTGCCCTCCTGCTTCAACGAGCAATCAAGAAAGAAAAAAAAAAACCTTCATACATATCACTGGTCAATCTGACAGAGGCATTTCTTCATTGGGGGCTCGCTCTTCTCAGTTGATTCTAGGTTTGAGTCAAGTTGACAGCTGAAGTTAATTATGACAGCTGGCAACTTTTCAGTGAAATTCAAGAATTCATAACAATAAAAGGAAAATCAAATAAGTGGATTTGAGTTAAATAAGTAAATAGTCATCAAAAGACTCCGGTAAAAATTATGCCAGCCGACAACTGAGTGTGGTGAAAGCTGGGCAGCATCGAAAGAGAACTGTTTTTTTTAACATGGGAGCATCCAACTCTGTGTAGACACCTCAGAACTCTCCCAGTCAACACTGAGATATTGCATGGGAGTGCAACTGGATGCTCCAAGAGGCAGTTGACTTGCTCAAGTGCAGTAGAAGGCAGAAGGCAAGTGCAGTCAGTGGGGAAAGGCCCAGTCTCTCTGCTGTTCCATGATATGATTCTGAGACACAATATCGAGGTTACTTATCTCAGAGGACCCTGCAAATCTGAGCACCCCTGTGAGAATAGTCATGTCTTAATTGAAAGGGAGAAGAAAAGGGTTTTTCTTCTTTATTTTTTTCTTTTGGCATTAAAATTAGATTACCAGGGCTGGAAAAAAAAATGAGTCAGAGGTTAGGTACACTTGATGTTATTGCAAAGGACTGGAGTTTGGTTTCTAGAACGCAGGTCAGGCAGCCCACAATTGTCTGTAAATCCAGCTCCAAGGGAGCTGGTGTCCTCTTTTGCTCTCTGCTGATACCCTTAATTACAAGCATATACCTCCACACAGATACACTCACATACACAGAATTAAAACAACTAAGTCTTAAAAATAAATCTACCATGAAAAGTAAGGACAGACAAGATCTCATTATAATCTAGTAATATTTATGAAAATAATTTGTGCTGAAATGGCTTGGTATTTAATGAAACCATTCCTTACATTTCTTAAACCAATATTCAGAAATAAAGAGGCCAAAATGACATTTTTGCTAATAATCAAGTTTAATGTTGTTGAATGAAGTTATGAGAATATTTAAAATAATTTCCCTACAAAACTGTGTCCAAATGAATCAGAACGCAAAAGAACGTACTCTGTGGTCATTATATCTTGCACAATTAATTTTATCAAGAGTTGTATAACACGAAATCTAATTTGGTCCCTTAATAAAAAAAAACCCAGGGCCAGATATTGGGGTGAAAGCTGAAAGATCAAAGAAGCAGAGCCAGCCACAGCCACCACCTCTGACCTCACCAACTGCCCAGACTGAAAGAGTGCCAGCCGAAAGGGCTTCTCGTTAAAGGGGCACTTCTGCCAAAAAGGCCTCTAGTTCCTGTCTCCTTACACCTTATATACCTTTCTCCACCCAGCCATCACTTCCTGGGATTAAAGGCATATGACTCCTAAATACTGGAATTAAAGGTGTGTGCCACCACTGTCTGGCTCTGTTTCTCTTCTAGAGACTGAATCAATCTCATATAGTCCAGGGTGGCTTTGAACTCACAGAGATCCAGATGGATCTCTGCCTCCCTAGTGCTAGGATTAAAGGTGTGTGCCACCACTGTCTGGCCTCTGTGTTTAATCTAGTGGCTTGTTCTGTCCTCTGATCTTCAGGCAAAGTTTATTAGGGTACACAATATATCACTACAGAGTTGCACAGGAAAATGCATTATCTTTCATTTGTCTTTAAGTCCCCTTTGTCATGATCCATTATCACTGTGTTGACAAGGTACAAGAATACAAGTTAATAAAAAATAGTCACTATTATGTAAAACATAGTTTTCAATGCTAGCTTTGTCTTCTGAAGGGCCCTAAGTAAATGGTGTTGATTTTACTTGAATATCTTTTCAATTATGACTTTTTTTTTTTACTATAAGTCAGCACATGGACTGCGGTTGGTTTTCATCACAACTCTCTCCAGATGTGTTCTTCTTTTATACTCTCCACCAAATAAAGACTTTGACGGATTGTCCCAAAACAACATTCTTGCTCTGTTGATGTCTTGAGTTAAAAGCCAGAGGGGATTGGGACCAGAAAAGAGAAAATGGTATACCATTCTTTCCCTCTCTCTCTTCAGATAGTGTCTTGAGTTGACTTACTGACACAAATTATCATGAGCACCTTCATATACAGGAACTTCTGTTTCATTCTGTGATTACTATCTGTGTTGCCATTGACTTAGCTGTGGTAGTAGTTGCAGATTCTACTTGTGAGCTCTGGGGTTTTTCAACATACCTTGCTGGTTTACTCTGGCTGTGCACAGTGCTGTAGATATTTATTTAATTCTCATTCACTCTTTTAAAGTGTCATATATTTATTTCTAGAATCCTAATTGTTACACTAACTTGTTATTACTATACAAAAATTAAGAACGAAACATCAGAAGTACAGATTTATGGGGAAATTAGAAGACTGGATGTTTCAGAAAAGTGTATTCTTGGCCATTTTCTTTCTTAGAGGCTAAGAAACCCAGGTCATCTAATTATACTGATAATACATTAGAATCATATGAGGAAGAATCTACCATCATAGCCAATTAATTACGTTTTAAAAGACAGATATCAAAAACATAGGTTTCAGATATTAATTCTCAACTACAAAACCTTCATTATCATGGAGATGCTAGAGATGTAAAATTTATAACAGATATGAAGACAGCAGCAATAAAAAGCTAGCTTCTCATTGTTGGAGGACATCAGCACCATCATTTTTGATGTTACAGATAAGTTGAAAGCATGCTTAATCTTTCCCAGTCTCGGTGAAATGCCTTAAAATGAGCAATTTGAATGAATAACTGCAATTGTTCAGTTGGCTTTTAAAATTTAATACATTTTATATCATTTTGAATTACTTGTATATTTATTGCATTGGCATATTAAAATTAACTGCAATATTATAAGACATTTTGAACTATTGAGAACAGTGTTTCTTTGAAGTTCTTATTTCCAGCACAACTTATTAAAACGCAGGGCTTCCCACAAGAACACAAAACTGGAAGCCATAGTATATACACAAATAACTTGTCAGGTAAAAAATAAATTAAAAAACAAATAGAAACCCAGGGCTTCCTGCATACTAGGCAACCATGATACAACCAAGCTGCACCCCCACACTGCAGTGCAGAGTCCTCCTTCACTGCCTTGCTGATGCTGATCACAGTGAAACACTCAGGTCATAGTTAGGTCTGGCTGCTGTACTATCCTTTTGAAGGTTCAGTATTTCCATATATGAGTTGAGTTTAGATTCGTAGGGAGCCTTCCTACTGAAAGCTTTGAAACAAGTGATAGATGGATACTTATTTATTAGCTCTTTTATTATTGGGTATGAAATAAGATTAAATTGTCTTGTTTTGTATTCAACAAGACACAGTTTAAAAAAAAAAGCGGTATCACAGTAACTCAGAATTCATTGTTTATCATCCAATTACCCTCTAAATGGGAAATTATAATTGAAAATAAAATAAAATAAAAAGCCTGATGGCTGAATCCCCTTTACACATCCTAAGTTTTTCATCTTTGTTCCTTAGATTTGCCAATAAGCTCAGATTTTGATTATTCATAAGAGTCTTTTAGGATACTATTTTACTTAATATGCAAGTCTTTGAATGTAAGACAATGAAAATAAAAGAAACAAAAATGGATAAGCAAATTTCTATAATACTCTTGGTTTTAAAGTTGGAGATTTTTATTAATTTAACAAACTGTCCAAAATGAAATGTTTTGCACATGAAAAGTGTGAATGTGGGAAAAAGCATGTCAAAGCTCTCCCATGAAATGGTACAAGTGTGGTGGATAGATTGCACCCAAATATCCTGATCCACAACACCAAAGGAATCTTAACTTCATCACATCAATAGTTTGAAGGTCAAATATATTTCTAAAATTGCCAAAGGAAAATGTATATGTATTGCTATAATTGAAGAGGCAATTTCATGTAGTTTATCTGGTAATTAAAAGAAGTTTATTTCAGGGGTAACTTACAACCAATAAGGAGTCAAATACAGGATCCGGGAGAGATGAGGTAGAGTCCAGCATAGATCTCTGGGGAACTCTGACTTGGTCTGCAAATCCAGCCTCCAGGACCATGAAAAGCTAAGAGAGCAAACACCATACACATCTTGGGTCTTAAGGGGTCCCTCTTGGCCACACCTCAGGGGCAGGTCATAGGTAAGTGTGGCAGTTACTTGCTGCCACACTAGGGGCAGTGTTTCCAGGTCAAAGCTGGAACAGCTATCCACTACATATAAGCATTTAGTTATATAATTTAAATGTTTCTAAAAATCAAGGGGATGTGTGTGCCTATGAGGTGGTAGAGAAGTAATCTTTGTTCTGCAGGAGGAGCACAGAGTGTGATGAGCTTATAAACTGTGCTCCCTGCCCTCTTTGCAGACAGTCTGTCCAGTGGTGTGTGTGCTGAACCACTGAGCCTATCTTCAGGAGATAGTGTAGAGGGAACTGAGCTCTCCGCTGAGCAGTTGTGAAATGTATTTATGCCCTTCCCTTCTGTCTTCCTGTCTGGCTTGTGTTAGTTCTGTTACTGCGATAGAATATCAACATCAATAGCCACTTAAAGGATAAAAGAGTTTAGTAGAGTTTATAGTTCATTGATGGAGTTCATCATGGCAGGGAAGATGTAAACAGCCAGGGAAGGAGTAACAGCAAGAGCCTGAGGCATTCCTGCCATTAAGTAGCATTTATTTCACCTACATAGGGAAGGGGGTGTAGAGTGGAGTGGGCTATGAAGCTTCACAGCCTGTTCCCTGTAGCATACTTTCTTCAGCAAACCAAACCTACACCTCCCAAAGGCTCCATAAGCTTCCCATCAGTGCCACCAAATGAGGACCAAGGGTTCAAATGCATGAGCCTCAGGAGGAGGAGGAGGGGTGCCTCATTCAGACCACCATATAATTCAAATGCTCAGTGATTAGCAGGTTACAACCTTCCCTGTGTGGGTATGTAGATGAGGATGGCTTGGTGTGTAGAAATCTAGCCAAGTTCTTCTTTAGGAACTTTGATGTTGTATTGTTGCTATACTTAGTTTAAATTATTTATCACTGAATGTAATATCACATGAAAAAATAGAATCAAACTCCTGTTTTGTTAAAGCTATCATTTTTCACTTTTACTGCCGGAATTCAAATGCTATGAAAATCATGGTCAGAATATACTTCAATATGTTACATACTTGCTGTGTTTGCATATCCATGGGAGTCAGCTATGTTCCTGTGAAAACCACAGGTTACAATATTGATCTAATTTGGATACAGACGACTTACTAAAGAAGTTTCAGAGTATGAAGCTTTTCTATAATGGCCTTTTTTTTTACAATAGAAAATAAATATATTTTGTGTAACTAAATACATATATGTGTGTGCGTGTGTGTGTGTGTGTGTGTGTGTGTGTGTGTGCACACGCATGTGCGCGCACAAGATCCATACCACAGCTACGTAAATAGATACCTCTCATGAAATTCTATGTGATTCTTTGATAAAGTTATATATACTTCTATATGTAAATACACTGTGGGTTTATGTTTCTTGGCAACCAAGCCAAACAAAGATACTTTATGATTCAGTTATGGAAAAGAGAATTGCAATGAGCAATTTAACATGAAATTGTTTTATCCTAACTTTCACTCTGAAGTGGAGGGATCAGATGGTGCTGTATTTCAGTCAGGTTGTGATCAGCTATGAGATGAGAGAAATTCTACACACATAACCGTAGGGAAGGGGACGCATTACCTTCCATGCATTGGCTACTTATGACAGCATCAGTAAAAGTCAATGAGGCTGCTTTAATATCCTAAACCTTCACTGGTCTTTAATGGAACAATTTAACTGTGTTGAAATTTGCCATTTAACAATGTGGTGTCATTTAAGAAACTATTAGTATCAGAAGCCATTACTTCCATCACAGATCAAATAATTAAGGCTAAAATAGAATGTGGGCTCTCATCACTTTCTGATGACACCTTGGATTCAGAAACGTAGAAAGTCAAATTCAATTCAAGTAATACAATAATAAAAATTTAAGAAGAAAAAAAAATAAAGAGAAAGAAAGCCAGACATTTATTTTGGTACAAATACAATATAGATAGAGAAACACTCATACACATAAAATAATTTTAAAAAGTCCTGCTGATATAACTGTGGAATTAGAAGGGGGGATATTAGTATATCTATTCTAAAATTGCATGCTGTGGGATGGTCTGTATGTCGAGTGTGTTGCTGATTGGTCAATAAATAAATCACCAATTGGCCAGTGGCCAGGCAGGAAGTATAGGTGGGACAAGGAGGAGAATAAAGCTGGGAAGTGGAAGGCTGAGAGAGAGACACTGACAGCCGCCACGATGACAAGCAGCATGTGAAGATGCCGGTAAGCCACGAGCCACGTGGCAAGGTATAGATTTATAGAAATGGATTAATTTAAGATATAAGAACAGTTAGCAAGAAGCCTGGTACGGCCATACACTTTGTAACCAATATAAGTCTCTGTGTTTATTTGGTTGGGTCTGAGCGGCTGTGGGACTGGTGGGTGACAGAGATTTGTCCTGACTGTGGGCCACGCAGGAAAACTCTAGCTACAATTACATATGTTCAATACTGAGAATTTAGTGGAAAGTTTATTATTAATATGAAAATCTGGGAAGGTACTAAACACCTGCCGACGCACATCATGTACAAAGTCAACAACCTGAATTAAGACTGACTGTCAAACGCAGACATGACTGTGCTGCTGGGCTCACGGACACCAGCCTATTGTCTTCTACACTGCTTGATTTCTCTGGGATCCATTCAGTCATAGGGTCAAAATTCCTTTGATCTAGAAAAACTATATCTAAACCATCATGCTTTTGATGAGGGGTTTATGTGCGTGGAAATATCATATTCCTTTATTTGTTTTATGCTGTATTAATGAATGGTCCATCAACCCAGGATGAGGTCATAACATGGACAAGCTAATCAGATGGAAATTAGCATTCCCTATGCACCCTATTAGTGGTAACTAGTAACAGATGAACTGACTTAGGGGTAGACATGTAAAACCTATGTGGTACACTGTCACCTGTGCAGCAGTCTAGTCAATAATCCTATGCCTGTGATCTAACCCTGAGCAAAGGCAAAGGTAGAAAATCCAGTCCCTTAGAGTCTCTGCAGATCAACCAATTAGTAAGGGACAGGAAGTACAGGATGTTTCTAGATTTCTTTAAAATCAAGAGACATGAAAATCAGATGTCCTATGTTAACCATAGGGAAACCATTTTTGCAGGTATTTTTGAGACCATGAGGATATCGGAATCCTTTGCTCAAGAATGGGATGTAAACATTGGTTCTGCATTTCATTCTTCTGTTGTCAACAGAAGCACCCAGGCAAAAGTAAGAAACAAACAACAACAGAACAAAAGAAGGCATGATCACCTCATTGACAACACATTAATAGATTCTGCTCACAGATTTTTATATCATGAAAACTGTAAACTTTAAATGGGATACACCTTGGTTTTCTAGGGTTATCTACAGTAAATAAGCCTGCGTTTTAATGGTGGGTAAGGTATGACTCTTTAAAAATATTACATTAGCCCACAGCAGTTTCTGAATATAAAGAAACATATAAATAACATTATGAGGATTTAACAGATTACATTTAGTAACATATATGAATACACAAATACATATATGAATGTAATAACAATTGATGAAAAATAGAGGCCATGGATTTTAAGGAGATCAGGGGTGGATTTTGGGAGGGTTTGGAGTGAGAAAGGGGAAGGGAGAAATGTTGTAATTAAGCTACAAATTCAAAACATAACAACAAAAAATGGTACTGCGTAACTGTCCCATGAAAGCACTGTGAGCTGCAGCACATGACAGGGATGAAATGTTCATCCAAACACCACGTGTGCCGAGACAGATGTGAAAAAGGGAAGCTGCAGCTCCCAGATCTCTCCACCCTTGGCTTCTGATCCATGGCTTCTTCTGTCTTTATAACCATTAAGAGTGATACATCGTATACTATTGGTTTCCTGTGAATCTGATTTATTGTTCTAACTCTTTGTGTTACTTCAGTAACATACTTGCTTATTGCATTGAGTCACTATTATATGTGGTAGTGATAAAAAAATTTTATATGATGTACCTTATTGGCATTTAATATTTTCTATAACTATGACTAATTGTTCAGAATTGCAATCATGCTTTTCTCTTTTCTTGATTCTTAATTTCACTAAAGGTTTTAAAACTAATTTTAATAAAAAGAGAGAAATACCTTTTGCATTTATCTTATTTTAAAAATGCAACATGAGTACTTGTTCTTTATATAATAAATATGGCAGATCATCTGCACATATGGCTGTTTTATTCTGAATGTGTGATAATGGCTGCTCCCCCTTTGCCTTTCCCATTTTCTACTTGGCTTTGATTTAAGACATTATATTGTTTCCTGGATGATTTGTCATTTCCATTGCTGTTCTTTTTACAAAATATTTGCATGCAATGACAATTAGTGAAAAATAAGAGGCCATGAATCTGAAAGAGAACAGATAGGGATATATGGGAGAGTTTGGAGGGAGGAAAAGGTAGGGAGAAGTGTTGTAATTATGTTATAATCTCAAAAATGAAAATTATTTTCATTGAAATATAATTACATCACCTTCTTTCTTCCCTTTTCTCACTCTAGCTCTTCATAAGTACACTTCCTCCAACACCTTGCATGCCCTCTCAAATTGACAGATTATTATTTCAACATATTCGTGTATAATATATATGCATATACAAGTAGGCAAATATACCAGGAGGCTGTCTGTGAATCAGTTGGCTTCTTCCGACGCTGTCCTCTGGGATTGACCAAGAAACGGGTTTCTTCTGGTTTACAACAGTCAAGTTATCTGGGGCCATTTTAAATTCATTTTTAGTTTCATTGAATCATAACTTTAAAAATCTCTACTTTTGAAACTTAAGCTATCTGTAGTTTATTGTGTAAACGCATACACACATAAATTCATATGTACTATAGTACGTAGTCACCAGTGCATTAAAAACTTATTTCATTTAGCAAATAGTCACTTCCAGGATCTTTTCCGTAGAGCCCATACTCAAGTCTCCATACACTCTGATGTTCTGCTTGTCCCTTTGTGCCAATGTCTGTGTCCCCTGTCTACGGACTGTGTCTGTGTCCCCTGTCTATGGACTGTGTCTGTGTCACCTGACTACAGACGACATCTGTGTCCCCTGCTTACGGACTGTGTCTGTGTCCCGTCTATGGACTGTGTCTGTGTCCCCTGCCTACGGACTGTGTCTGTGTCCCCTGTCTATGGACTGTGTCTGTGTCCCCTGTCTATGGACTGTGTCTGTGTCCCCTGTCTATGGACTGTGTCTGTGTGCCCTGTCTATGGACTGTGTCTGTGTCCCCTGTCTATGGACTGTGTCTGTGTCCCCTGTCTATGGACTGTGTCTGTGTCCCCTGTCTATGGACTGTGTCTGTGTCCCCTGACTACAGACGACATCTGTGTCCCCTGTCTACGGACTGTGTGTGTGTCCCCTTGCCTATGGACTGTGTCTGTGTCCCCTGTCTACAGACTGTGTCTGTGTCCCCTGTCTATGGACTGTGTCTGTGTCCCTTGCCTATGGACTGTGTCCGTGTGGTCTTTCACAAGATTTCTGACCTTTGGTGTTTTTACTTTTCTTTGCTCTTCGAAAATTGTAGTCAGTGTTTGTCCCCAAGAACAGGTGGGCAGGACCCTGTGGGTTGCTATCCAGCACCAGGTGCAGATTTGTGTTCTCAGGCTTAGGCTAACCCAGCCACAGGAGGAGAGAAGTCTCATCAGGTACTCCTGTCTCAGGCCTGTCTATAGTCTTTCCTGACTTTCTAATTCATGTTTACTCACTCACACAGCCTACTGGGGAAATCGTAAGCAGGGACTTAAAAGGAGTTCTTAACCTTGGGACTTGCCTTTTTTCCTCCATTCTAGGAGAAAATGGATATACAATGAGGCCTGATGCTCCCCTGGAAAGAAAAGCATCTCTCCTGAGAGTAAGAAAGCAGTTAAGTAGATTAAGTCTGCACCCCGAAAGACCTGGTGGAAATTAGCTGTTCCACTCCCTGTGGTGTGTCAACTTTGAAATGATGAAGAAATAAACGTTTCCTTTACATATCAATGTGTTTTGTGGTCTTGTTAAGGATATGCGTGTGTGTGGTGTGTGTATGTGTGTGTACACTATATCTCTTAGTAACAATGCATGTGACAATGCCCCTTTCTTTACTTTGCCAACAGTTAAACAGGTGGATCTTTGTCAATGGCACCTGACTGGCGTTTTCATTTTCCTTACAATATGAATAACCACTGTAAGTTGATTAACATCATTTCCATTTACAGAGAACTCTAAAATTCCTTTATTCCTTTTCTCCTTTTCCCGCTGGTTTCTCATTGCACACACACACACACACACACACACACACACACACACACATACACACGGCACACAACTCTCCACTGGGTCATTTATTTTTCCTAGTTGTCACTACCGAGTTTGAAGAAAAGTAAAAACTTATAAAATTACACATGTCACAGTGAACTCCTTCATTCAATTCTCTAAGATTTTATGGCTGTGTTAACTTTTCATTATTTACATAATTGTGATATTTTAGGTAATGAAATATTTAAAATGCTTTTAAGGTGGTTGTTGGTTTGTTTCATGATTAAAGAACTCTTTATGTTTCAACCTTTTCACGCCATAGATTCCCTCCCAGTGTCTGATGATTCAGCTTGGCTTCTTCGACTCAGTGACTCTTTTGGAATTTAAATTCCTAAAGGCTGCAAACCTGTTAAATATCATTACTTTCACTAAATGGTTGATTATCTCAATATTTTTGCACAATCTAGCTTTTCTCCATAGATTTAAACAGCCATTTCCATTATTAACAACAAAACTTAATACTCAAATAAAGGCAACCCTGTAAAATCAACACCAGGATGCAATAATTTGTACTAATAATACAGAACTCAGGTTAGATCTTATGTCTCCATGTAATAGACTTCATTATGAGATGAAATTTCAGAGAGCATGGATTTTAGAATAGTGTTAAGAGAGATCAATAAAGAACTACCAAAGTTCACATTAAACATTCAACTCTCATAAGCGTAATTATAAAGCATTTATTTCCTCTCTTACCTTCTGACTCTGGGAAAAGTACAAATTACCTGCAAGATTTCTTTTTGTAATTTTCCCTTTACTAACAATGATCTAAATTATTATTTCTTAAATATTATTCCACAGTGGGATTACTGACTATCTACCTGTATGAAATAATATAGCATGAATTTTGATTTGCAATGGCTTGATATTGAAATTAAAATGAAGGAAACTGAAAGAGAATTAAACTCTGATTGGCAGATGTTTCTCTGTTGATTTGTTTTGAATTGTTTCTCAGATGAGAAGCTCTTCTCTGAGGATACATCTGCAAGACTCTAACAAGTTTGGACTCATGGGAGATTTTTTAGTTCATTCAGCATATCAATGGGGTGTGATTGCCTAGGCTGAAAGGATGCAAAACTACATTCAAGTTATTCTACTTCATACAACTGAGGAGTTTCCAGACAGATGAAACAGAGAATAAATATTGTTAATCAAGCTTTGTGCACCTGCCAATTAGAAGCAGTGTTCTGATTTTAATTGAAGACTCAGCCAGAGAGAAGAATGCAAAAGTTTCTACAAGGAAATACATTTCATGAATGAAGTATGCACAGTGTGGTAGTGAACTCTGGCTTCTGGACATCTGTGGTTACACTGTGGAAGCCAGCTGATTCTTTTAGCTTATCTCAAGCCAATCCACAAACCAGATCTAAGAGTTTCTCCAACCAAAATGCTATGTAAAGGCTCCCTAATAAAAACTTTAGTCAGTAATACTGAGTATGATACATCCATTGCCTTGCCCATTGAATGGATATCTTTGAGAACACAGAGGAATACTCCAGTTCAAGAACCCCATGCCCTTCCTAATCATGCTAGCTTTTCTTCTCTATCAAATTTTACTATAGAGTCTTTGGTGGAGCATAATTTGAACTGGTGAACCAAAACTCCAAAAGGCATCTCTCTTCATCTACCTCCACCTTAATTCTTTTGTGGAAAAGATACCAACAATGTCTTAAAAGAAAGCCAAACAAAACAAGAATGCCAGGGAGAAGCTCTATACCCTGAGCAGCCTGTGTAAAGAGGAAACAAAGGTTAATCTTCTGTTTCTGTGTTGGCATAAACTTGAGATAATGATTGTATTTTCTTCCTGAAAATACAGTTTTTATTTTGCTTATCCTGAATATACATGGAAATTTAGTCTGCGTTTTTGATTTCTATGACTGTGAAAAGCTTTGATAGCTTTTCCAGGACATCCTGTGTACCTTGCTCGTGATGATCCACGGCATATATGGCTACCATGACTCTGCAGGGCAGGCTATCCTTTCCACACTGAGCATTCCTGAGTATTTGACTATTAGACTGGCTCACTGACCATTCTACTTTTCAGTTCTTGCTTTTGCATAACCTTGCTAACAAAGAGGTCAAAAAAGTAAATGCAGCTCTCATCCCCTCTCCATGGTTTCTCCTGCAATGTTCTTTTGACTGGTCTTTGCCTACTTTCCTGTTTATTGTCTCAAATTGAGATTTACCCCAGGAAATCAAACAATTGCTTTTCCCTGGATTTCATGTGGCTTTCTATGCTTTTATCTTCTCCTTTATAATTCTGAGCATTAAATAAAAGGAAGTCATAGAAACAGAAGGGTATGACTTCATTGCAGGGTTGCAGCCCTTTGAATGAGAAGGGAAATGAATGACTGTGTTAAGTTCTAATGAGAAGGCATTCTTAGTCTATCATGGAGGAATAATTAAGTTTAGATTTATTGTTACTCAAAACAAATAACTTAAGCTACTTAAATGAAAAATTATATTTAAAATATATATTGATGATCAATAACAAATCATTATAAAAGTTGTAGCAGATTAAATCATGCATATGTTCAATCACATTATTGGGTAAATACTATATTCAGGTAGTATGACCAGCACTAAGAGATAGCCATGAACAAACACACAAACACTTCACCTTGCTAAGGATAGACATCTAGAAATCTAGCTACAAAGTTCAGAGTTCAACAGTGATAAATGCTAGAGTGAAGAAGGAAGAAGGAAAGATAGAAATACAGGTAAACTATCATTAGCTGGAATGAGGAGGGAAATACACCTGATGCATTCCCCTGCTTAGGTATAGGGATAATAGAGAGGGGGCTTACTCCTGAAAAGAAAATATCCCCGCCCCAGAAATAATCTCTGAAAACTGCTGTCTGCTCTGATAATCGACTATAGTTTCCATTCAAATAACAAGCATTGCAGATTGTTTCTAGGCTTCCTTACTGGCTTACTGGCTTTTAAATAGTAACTAATTTAACTGAATTAGTGCTCTTTGCAGTGATCATGTAAATATTAAATACAATGCCCTAAACATCTACCTATAAACATTCTATAAGTTAAATTTGTAATGCCCTTATTCTCCTGCATTGTGACCCACTCATCAGGAGTATATGGGACAACATTTTGATATTTGGAGAAAGAATTTCAGAGAATTTGAAATTATATTGTCTGTGAGGAGACAGTCCTGTTCAGGAAGTCCCTCCCAGGAAAAGGTAAACACATAACACAAAATTCTAGTTTTGATGGTATCTTAGTTAGGGTATTATTGCTGTGAAGAGACACCATGACCATGGCAACTCTTACAGAGGAATACATTTAATTGGGGCTGACTTTCAGTTCAGAGGTTTAGTGCATTATTGCTATGCAAGAAGTATGGCAGCATGAAGGCAGACATGGTGCTGGAAAGAAGCTGAAAGTGCTATATCTCGATCCACAGGCAAGAGAGAGAGAGAGAGAGAGAGAGAGAGAGAGAGAGAGAGAGAGAGAGAGAGAGAAGAGAGACACTGAGCCTAGCTTGAGTATCTGAAAACTCAAAGCCCTCCCCCAGTGACATACTTCCTCCAACAGGGCCATAGGTCCCAATAGTGTCATCTCCTATGGGCCTATGGGGGCCATTTTCATGCAAACCACCACAGACAGACGGAAAGAGGTTAAGAATGTCAGTCTTACCCTCCAAGGATGTGACACTCAGGTCTTTGCTCCTGGAGTCCCAGCAAATGGCCTTCCAATGATTTCCAAGAAATGCATGTGACAGGCTGGGAAACCTCTCTGCAGTCAGTTTTAAGAACTGTCACTCCTTTAGAATGGACAGTGTGCTGGTTAGTTTTGTGTCAACTTGACACAAGCAAGAGCCATCTGAGAAGAGTGACCGCAAATTGAGAAAAGGCCTCCATGAGGTCAGCTCGTGGGCAAGTCTCAGAGGTTTTGTTTTTTGTTTTTTATTTTCCCGTTAATGACTGATTGACATTGGAAGTCTAGCCTCCTGTGGGGGCAGTGGTTCTTGGTGGTACAAGAAAGCAAGCTCAGTAAGCAACCAAGAAATAAACTAACAAGCATCACTCCCCTGTGGTTTCTGCTTCTGTTCCTGTCTCCAATTTTCTGCCCTGAACCTTCATTCTGGCTTCCTTTAATGGTATGCAGTGATGTGGCGGTTTAAGCCAAATAATCCATTTCTTGCTTAAAGTTTTATTGGTCATGACCTATATCATAGAAATAGATATCAAACTAGGTTAGTAAGAATGAGAATGGTGGAACTCTGTGAAAAACCTCCTGGCTTAGTCCTCCTTAGATCACGTACAGCCTCTTGTCAGAATGTCGAAAGTGTGGCAGTTCCATTTTCAATCTACCACCCAGTTTGGGTGACCTAGAAACAATTTGTGCATTCAGAGAACTGTGTAAGCCTTTGTCTCCATTATCCAGGTGAAAAAAACTAAATCACAAGTAGACAGGTAGATAAGCAGGCTCCATCCTCAAAGCAAGATCAGAACTGCATGAAATCCTGGCTGTGCTGACACCAGTGTGCAGGTGTGTGCTTCTGGACAGTTATGTCCCTCCTCCTGCTAGACACTCACTATCCCTTAAGAGACGTGATAAATGCACAGGATGCTAGGCACAGGAGATATTCTGACTCAGTAGTTTTGAGCTTGGGCCCAATAATCTACCTTGAATCCCATTTTTTTTTTTTTTTTTTTTGGTATTGGTCTAGCAGTCTTACTTTGAGAGCATCCATGTATTAGCTGGTTGCTTTCAGGGATCATATTCACATGCTTGGGGATTTTGCTGTGAGGCAGGGTTGAATGTACGAACTATCCCAGACTAAGCTTTTCAATGCTAGCAATCAGGTCACTCCTTTTGTAATTACAATATCCAAGGAATTAAATAGTTCTGCCACTATGAACACTGGAGGTAAAAGAGAATATGGAATGCACTCAGTACTAGTGATCTGGAAAGTGCATAAGACCAACAGCATCTGGCCTTTCATGGGTTACTCTTTCTGTATAGCTGTTTTAGAGCTGTGAACTTGGAATTCTGCTCTGGCAACTTGCCATGCCACAGACATCATAAAGCTCTTAACGATCTTGGAAGATATGCTGCCAGATACTTTTTTTTTTTTTTGAGACAGGGTTTCTCTGTGTAGCTTTGCGCCTTTCCTGGTACTTACTCTGTAGCCCAGGCTGGCCTCGAACTCACAGAAACCTGCCTGCCTCTTCCTCTTGAGTGCTGAGATTAAAAGCGTGTGCCACCCACCCCCAGCACCAGATACTTTTTATAAGTGACTTACCACTGTTGAAGTTAAGTGAAAATGGGAAGGAGAACAAGTCTCTTGGGTCTTTTTCCTAGAACATCATCTGCTGACATGTTCCATCTGTGGACATGCCTTATTCCTGGGATAATCAAAGGTCTCAAGACACATCCCCTGGAGATGAAGAAGGCCAACTCTTTATAATAAACACTTTGTGATATAAAATTTTCAAAACGACCACTGTGAGTTAATGCCTTGAATCATACAACCCAACACTTAAGTAGTAACAGGTGAGCAAGCAATCTATACTCAGGCCCGTTTGAGGGTTACTTGTGACCTTTTATTGTACAACACAAATCTGAGGTTATCTTATTTTTCTCTGTGTGATGTGAAGGAGGCAGAAGAGCAATCATATGAGTGTAGATGGAAAGCCCACCTTTGTGAGGTAAGACATAGGATATGGAAGATTCCTAAGGGATGGGGAAACTCCTCTATCCCCTGTCTTCCAGAACTATAGAATTTAATTATGCTGATGTCTTTTAAAGTTCCTGTGTTTCCTATTATATATAAACTGGGGTCTTGGGTTTTACAAAATATTGACAATGTGAATTGCAATTACTTCACTTCACACATAGGATATGAATTATAAATGTCAGTGTCATTCCATACCCATCATAGTAATTCTGGACTATGGCGGAGGGAAGTCTCTTCTGCTCTCAGTAATTTCACATTCATTTTCCAATCTGAACTTATAATTTCATT
Organism: Peromyscus californicus insignis; assembly: GCF_007827085.1. NCBI lineage: Eukaryota > Metazoa > Chordata > Mammalia > Rodentia > Cricetidae > Peromyscus > Peromyscus californicus. Next base: position 74,654,723 of record NW_026294469.1, on the reverse strand, counting down.
TCTCTATAGTATTCCTTCTATCTGCAATATGCTGTTAGTTTTTAACATGTTTTACTGACCATAGTACTTCTCTTAAAATATACATAAGAAATAGGAAGTGTTCTTGTGGCTCTTAAATTGTTAAGTTTTTTTTTTTCTTCCCAATTGGTATGATCATCCTTGGTAATAACTAATGTGAGCTATGTAAATTTAGGTATGTTAATTACCAACCCTGTTTCAGCATCTTTATATACAAACAGAACTAGTGACAATAACTGTGCCATGAACTTTTATGACATATTAACATAGAGTTAATATGACATACACTTAGACATTAGCAGGAATATAAGTATGAAATAAATTTGAGCTGCTGCTACAATTAATGCTGTCATGAACTATTTGCCCCAACCTCACTGCTCATCCAACATTTATCTCTTTCACTTGGCTCACTTTTATTTTTCCAAATAGTCTTAGTTTTTCTTTGGAAAGCATTCAGTAAGTTATATTCTTTGAGACCAGTGGTCTTTGCAATACAGGCATCAGTGTGTAACAGAATGACTGAAACATTCCTTCACAAGAGCTGAGTCTTAACAATGCATTTTCTCTACCTAAAGGAAAATGGTCTCTTCAATATAGGTCACTGTAAATGATGTGTAATTCTTCAGAGAGCACTTGATCATGAGTTTGTCTGGTTTCCTCTTGGCATTTTCTCCTACAGGTCCATAACTCTGCATGTATTTTATGACCTTCCTAGGAAGTATGGTGGACCCAACATCTTTGAATATAAAGCATTCTTTCTGTAAGATGGTGTGTTTCCTTTTCAGTTCCTTCAGACCTAATCTCCTTTCTCTGTAAAACCTAGTTTCACTTTGAGTTTTATTTTCTACTTTATGGCTAAAGGTAGAAGAGGCCATGGAAAAGAGTCGAGTGACAGATGATCTGGGCTGCCACAGAACATACACATTCCAACTGAATCAGACATGAAAAATATCAGGACTTTTCCAATGTCAACCATCATCCCATAGCAATGTCACCGTCAGCAAAGATTCCAGAAGATTCCCACTAATTCAGTCCATGGAATGATGGAAGGTCTTATCCAAAGTTCAGTTCCTCATTAGCATTCCAAAGCAGTCACATGGGAACCTACCATTCATCTGCAAAGAAGAAATTAAGACCTTTGTGGGAAAATGGATGGAACTAGAGTTAATAACGTTACTGAAAACAGTCAGGCTCAGAAAGATCAGTATTTATTGCACCTTCGTTTTCATAAGTAGATTCCAGATTTCAATTTATGTAGATGTACGTGTGCTCTGTGTGTGTGTGTGTGTGTGTGTGTGTGTGTGTGTGTAAGATCTAGAAGTAGAAAGAGAACTATGAGAGGTGAAAAAGAGGTCACATGGAGAAGGGCAAGAGTAGAACGGGAGATTCTTAAATAGAAGTAGAAGAGGGGGTGATTTGGGAGAAAGGAATGAGCAAGATGACGGAAGAAATTATAGAGGTAAAAAAGAACATATAATGCTGTACATACATATGAAAATGCCACAAAGAATCCCACTACTTGTATGCCAACTAAAGGAATTAATAATAAAAAAATAACAGAGCACAACACCTACCTTAATCAGATAACTTATCTACCTCTTTTCCACCATGTTAAACTAGAGCCACTTTTTATTATTAGTATGTTAACATTATTATTAGGTCCAAAATGTACTTCATCTTTGGTGACAACAAGAAGTAGCTTATTCCCACTCTTTGACAATCATTTCAGGGAAGGACTGGAGAGATGGCTGGGGTTAAGAAGGCTTACTGCTCTCCCAGAAAACTGGTGTTCATCCGACCATCCCATCAGACAGCTCACAAGCATCTAGATCCAGCTCTAGGGGATTCAAGACCCACTTGTCACTCCAGGTGCATCCATACACATGTGGCATTCGAAGTGCATGTGCGCGCGCGCACACACACACACACACACACACACACACACTTAAGATAAAAAAGAATTTCAAGAGCATGATTTAAAGATATTTAAATACTACATTCATTGGACAAAAAGATTATTCACTCAAAATTTCAAATTTATGGCATTGTAACTAATCAAAAGGGGTTTTTGATATTATTGTAAGCATTTCCATACTACTTCAAGTAAGGATTAAAATACTTTTTAGCTTCTCAAAAGCAAACTACTGTGGCTAATTTCCTATTATAATTGAACATAAATCATCTTGAATTGTAGACCTGTACATGAATATATAGTTAGTATTAAAATTTAATAGAGTTTAATATTCGCAGTGTGTCTAAAATTAATTTCAACCTAAGTAAGTCCACCACAAAGTGTGTGAAATAAATGTACAACTAACTCTACAAATCACTCGAATGATATTTCTAGAAACTAATGATCATCACATGAATAATATCTGATTGTGCTAGCATAGAAATTTAGTGTAGCATTCTTCTCAAGAGCATTGAAAAAACACATTTATGTCTAATGGATAGTATAAATTGTTGATATAATGGAATATTTCTCATTAATTTTATGAATAAAGAAAAAATTCTCCAATTTTAAAATAGTTTGCTTGTGGTCTGAGTTCTCAAACCACATGAACAACCCATGCAAAAGTGTGAGAAGTTATAAATCAATGGTACCTCATCACAAATAAGTTTAGTATATGCAAATAACATATCTTTTATTTTCTTTGTAGGCAACAAAATATTCTGTAAAATACTTGAAATACATAATAGAGGAAGAAGCAGTATATATATATATAGTGTCTTAGTTAGGGTTTCTATTGCTGTGATGAAACACAATGTCCAAAAACCAATTTGGTTTATACTGATCATCACTGAGGGAAGTCACAACAGGAACTCAAACAGGTCAAGAACCTGGAGGCAGGAATTGAAGCAGAGGCCATGGAGGGGTGCTGCTTGCTGGCTTGGTCTCCATGGCTTGCTCAGCTTGCTTTTGTATAGAATACAGGACCACCAGCCCAGGGGTGGCACCACCCACAAAGGGCCCAGCCCTCTCCCATCAATCACTCATAAAGAAAATGCCTTACAGATTTGCTTACAGTATGAACCTACAGAGGCATTTTTTTTTTCAATTCAAGGTCCCTCCTCTCTGATGACTCCAGCTTGTGATAAGTTGAAATAAAACTAGCCAGTACAGTTAGTAAGATCTGTGAAATTACACAACATATGTTACTCGATTAGTTACTTTTCTAATCTTTGTCACAAAATACCTAGCAGAAGCAGTGGAATCAGCTTAAGCCACATTTTTATGACTCATGGTTTCAGAGGGATTTTATCTCATCACAGCAGACAGGGAAGGGCTGCATGAATAGCACTGTCTGAAGCTGCAGGAGTCTCTGTTGGACTTACATGGTATGGACCAGAAGTTGATGACAGCAGGTCAAACTCTGAAGTGGGTGTAACCCCCAGTGGGCTGTTTCTCCCAGATAGAATTCATGGAGCAGAGATTCCACCACCAACTGAGGGACAGGTATTGAAGCACATGAGCCTGTGAGAGACATTTCACATTAAAACCTAAGTTACCATCTATTATTTGAATATTTATAATATCAAAATAGAAACAATCAATGAAGTTAAACATCTGCTGTTTGGGGGGCATTGCAGGATTCCTTTACTCTGAAAGGTTATAAAAGATCTACTGACTGTTATCAAGACCAGTCTATGGAAAACAACCATCATTGACTGGGCAACTCACCAGCAAGATCAATTTTTCTCTCATGGTTACTGCTCTTAGTGCCAACTAAAATGCTAATGATCTGTCACTAGACAAAGAACGTTTTATTCATATTTTGAGAAGACATGAATAACAGAAAATGAAGTACTACAGCCGTAAACAGGAGCTCACTAACATCTGTTAAAACGGGCTTGTCAGCACAGTGCTCTGGGTATGAGACATCTCACTATGTGCCAGCACGACCAGCATTTTAATAGTGATTTTCTGCAGTCCTTGTTCCTCATTACGACTGGTAGATAGAACATTTAAAAGTCTATAACAAAACTGCAAGCATTTAAACACTGTTGTACATATGTGCTAAATAAGCTGCAGACCCAGGCAGGCAGAGTCAGCAGCAGGAGGGTAGGGACAGACAATCGGGGCAAGTCACACAGAGGTGGGCAGAAGAGCGTTAAGGGGTGAGGAAGGGCAAGAGAAAGAAGAGTATTGGAAGGAAATATAAGCTAGCCATAACATGCATTAACTTCATAACCTGCTGGTAGAAATTGGAGACTCACATATGCTATTTTGATGAAATTGGTGGACATATTAAACTCACTAAGTACTTTTCTTTCAAGTCCTTCAACACTTCTTACTATTAAAATTGTAAAAAAAATAATATAGATACAAATACTTTAAATTTGCTTAAGACATCTTTAATACTAGCTATTTTAAAAATTGGAAAAATAGCAACAGACCCCCCCCCCCCACATCCCATACAAAAGGGTTAATTCCATTGACATAAAAGTCACATGTGAGTTTCTATATGGACTACACAATATAAAATGGAGGAAAAAGGATGCTTCCTCTGTTAGTTAGATTTTGTCAACTTGACACAATCTAGAGTCACATGGGAAGAGGTAGCTTCTATTGAGAACTTGTCTCCATCAGATTGGTCTGTGGTCATGTCTGAGGGGCAAAGTCTTGATTGCTAGTTGTGGGAGTGCCTAGCCCACTGTGGGTAAAGCCAATCTTGGGCAGGTTGTCCTGAGTTGTGTCAAATCAAGAAAAGCAAGCCATAGAGAACAAACAAGCATGCATCACTTCCTCCCTGGTCTCTGTTTCAATTGTGGCTCCACTTTTTCTGCCTTGGCCTCTCTAATGAGGGAGTGCAGTGAATAAGGTAACATAAACCCTTTCCTCCCCAAACTGCTTCTGGTCATGGTATTTATCATAGCAGTATACAAAATATGGCACTTCCATTAATCACAAATTGTTTATTTAACTGACAGCATAGAATTGGAAAATTTCCCCTTTTCTTATAATAATAACAAAAAATTAGGTATATCTAAGATGCATTCCAGTGTAATAAGATTTCACATGAAGATTTAGTTACCAATTAAAAAAAAAAAAAAAAAACATTTCAGAAGCATTGCCAGAAGTGTAGGTTGCAGATGAACTATCTTGGGGATATATGTTCTAAGCCTCATGTCTCACACAGATTCAACCTCCTCTATATTTCCAGTTGACAAGTGGTTTCTCCTGAAGAGTCTGTATTTTTTCTTTGTTTACATGAACCTTCATGGCTATTTGTCTCATTTCATTCATTAATTTCTCTTGTATGACACAGTCGAGTTGTATTGAGGCATTCTTAAAAATTCATTTTTTATTTAGATGACAATAACGCTCTGCTGAAGTGATTACCAACTTAATTTTATTTTTATTGGCATCCTATGCTTGTGTTGGTTTTAGAGCATTTTGTGTATTAATCACATAATTAAAATCATCAAATCCGTGGAAGTAGTATTCCACTGTAGAGTTAAATTGAACCCCCCTTGACCTTTAGCACCCACTAAATTTATAATGCAAGATGCATCATGAGTCTGTGAATTTGGCACAAAGATTCATCTACTCACTATAAAAAAGAGAAATTGGATATCAGTAAGGCCATTATGCTATCAAGCCTGGGCCTGATGGTTGGCCAAAGAAGGAGAAACTGGAGCCCACACCTCTGTGAATTATTTACCTGGCTTTAATGTGTGAGTGGCATCTTACTTTCCTTTCTAGTTTCTGTGAGAAAATGTTCTGACAAAAGCAACTTAAGGAAGAAAGGGTTTGTTCCAACTCACTTTCCCAGATGACTGACCATTATTGTGGGGAATTCAGAACAGCAGGGACTTGGGGCAACTAGTCCCATTGCAACTGCAGCTGAGAAGTGGGAAGCTTCACGCTGTGAGACATTTTCTCACTAGTTTACATTTCTTAAGCCATTGTTTCCTTGCACCCCTCTTTAGCTGTTTTGCACATCATCTATTCATTGTGGGATCTTCTACAAATTTTAGGATAAACAAAAATATTATGAAAGACTTGGTAAACTTGCCCTTCACTTAAAAATTCTTTATGTACAGTGTGTCCTCAACATTTACTATGGCTTCTCTGTTGTGCTTTTTTCTCTCCCTTGTCCCTGTATCTGCTCATCATGCACACCCTGCTTGTGATGGTTAATTCCAACTGTATATTTTAGGATACCTGGAATGTGGGCCTCTGAGCATGGTGTTGTGGATTACCTTCATTAGGTTAATTGAGGTGAAAAGATCCAACTACTGGCTGGTACCATTTCTAAGTTGTAGTTCTGGACTAAATAAGGAGAAAGGACACTGAATAACTGTCCATAATCAAAGAGAAATAAACATAGGTATCTATGTTATCAAACATAGATATCAAATTATAGGGGAATTAAATTTGTGTTTTAAAATAGCCATTAGCAGAAAGCTGAAACCTAAGAAGGGATGTTCACCTACATTAGAAAATAAAAAATATTTCAGTTATTGAATAATTTACAATGAGAGCTTGAGACTATATTGTATCTTAGAAAATACTAAGTATAAAATTTATTGTATATTAACCAGCCATGGATATCAAGTTGCAGCAACACTAGGCACCTCCTCTACTATGAGGGCTGGATGAGGCAATCCAGCAGGAGGAAAAGGTCCCAAGAGAAGGCAATGGAGTCAGAGACAGCTCCTGTTCTCACTGTTAGGAGTCCCAAAAGATGACCAAGTTACACAGTTATAACATATATGCAGAGAATTTCCTTCTTTCCTTTCCTCCCTCCAGCCCTAGTTCCCAGGTATCCTCTCTTCAATTCCTCTAATGCTTCATCACTCTCTAATTGATGCATCTTTTTCTTTTATCATTATTATTACATTATTATTATATACATATGTATGTGTTTGCATTCACAAATGCAAATGCAACCTGCTGATTGGTCTAATTTTAATTTATATAAAACATCTGATATATGAATTTTAGAGGTCAGAATATTTATGAAAATAGCATGCTGGAGGCAAATAAAATCTTATTTATTTAAAAAATATTTTTTTGTTATAAGGTAGGAAAATGGTATAATTTAAAATCACATTTAAACTAAAGTGCTCTGTTTTCCAGAAAATAAAAAATGTGTGATGTTGAATTTATGATGACTGTCACATGATGAAGAAAGGCTTCAGAAAGAGTGACACAGAAAAGTAACCTGCCATCCATAGATTGTCAGGGCTACCTGTCTGAATACAGTCTCCTAAAAGCGGGAGTGGAAAAAAGACAGTTATTTGGGGAAATGTTAAGGTATAATCCATTATGTGGGTCAAAGGAAACTAATCTAGAGAAAAACTTCACAAAGATGCATATGGAATACAGATCAGAGGTTTCATCATTAGGAAGGAAAGGAAAAATCAATTTCCTTTCCTCCCTCACCAGTGCTGTGGCCCCAGGTGTTAAGGGAGGTTGGGCAGACACCCAGCATCACAGAGTTCTCCTGCCAGGAAGAGATGAGAGGCAGAAACAGGCCCTGGCGATTAGCTGCTGCACCTGCACTGTGTTTCCCTGGCATCTCTCGTTACTCATGCCTCGCTGGCCAGAGGAAGCAGTCTGTGGCCACCAGGCACAATGGTCTGCGAGGTCTCCAAGGCACTGGGTATCAGCTGGTCTGCGCTTCTGGATTCCACACACAACTCTGCTTTGATTTTCCAACCAGCTACTATTAATGGCCTAGGTATCAATTGCCCTTTGAATTCAAATGTAATTTTCTTTTTAACTTTGTATATTTTCAGGTTATTAGATGTATAAAATTTATACATTTTACTGATTCCTAACATTGATCTTTTCATTCAGTTAATGTTTTGCTTTTAATAATGGCTCGGGTCTTTACAAGTAGCAAGTAATTTTGGTATTGTTCCCAGCTCTCAGTGAGTTCATATATGTTATATGTTTTCAACATCAGACTATATTGGTTTATATTTAAGGGGGATATTTATTAGTTTTTAAATTAGCGTGTGGAGAAATGGAATCCCTAATGCCATTTTCATACTTTGTTTTGTTGGTGCTCTTTGCTTACCCCTCTCAGCCCCCATCTCCTCTAATGGGTCCCCTTCTGCCCTCCAGTAAACCCCATTAGTTCCGACTACATGTCCCTCACTCTCCTCTGTAGTCTCCCTTCCCTGTCCTCCCTCAGTATCCACTCTTTTCCTCATGGTCCCCTTTCCAGGTTCATGACCAATAGAGCTCCATACAGACACATACATGAAGATTAAAATCTTGGATCAACATAGGAGAGAAAAACACATGGTGGTTGTTGACCCTTTGAATGAGAGATGTTTTACTTAGCAAAACAGATTCCAGGTATATCTTCAGTCTTAGAAATGCCATGATTTCATCTTTTTGACAATGGAATGAATTCTCATTGTGTGCATGTCCCATATAACACATGCTTTCATGTGTTGGTGGATGCAAATCTGCTTCCATACTTACTTTAAAACCTAATCTGACAACTCAGAATTTTAATTAGAGAGTTTAGTGTCTTTATGTCCTTTTTTTTTAATTTGTAGTTTTTCTCTTATTTTTGAGATTATAATATAATTACATAATTTCTTTATTCCTTTTCCCCTCCTTTAAGCCCTCTTATATACATACACTTGTTCTTTTTTTCAAATTCATGGACTCTTCTTTTGTTAATCGATATAGTTGCACATATTTTCATGAATATAACCTGCTCAATCTGTGTAATGTTACTTGTACATATGTTCCCAGGGCTGACCATTTGATACCGGAGAACCACTTTCTGTCCGTCCTCTTCCTTGAGTGAGACTGTTTCTCTTGTTCTCAGCATCCCTGGGTTTCCTATAGTTCTTTGTGCACGGTTGAGGCCTCATGGGCTTTCACTGTTCATTTTGGCATGTCTGTTGTTGGTGTCCATGTTCAGTTCACATTCTCATGTTTAGACACTCCCATTAATGAGACGTGGATGTAGCTCCTGGAACTACTACAAGAAACAGTCTCATGGCAAACTCCCTGCTACTCTGACTCTTGCAATCTCTCTGCCTCTCTTCTGAAATGTTCCCTGAGCCCTGGGTGAGAGAAATTGCTTTGTAGATTTATCCACTGGAAATTAGTTGTACAACTTTGCATTTTGATGATTTTTTTTTCTGTAGTGTTCTTCATATGTTGCAAAGTACCTGTTTGTATAAGGACATATATTTAGAACATAGTTAGGATCATGCAGGTTTTTTAGGTTGAGATATGTCCCATGAATCCCTAGACTCTCTGAGAGTTTGAATATTCAATTTTGTCAAAAGCCTTTTATGTATCTAATGAGATGATCATGTGGTTTCTGTCTTTTAATCTATTGATGTGGTATATTATATTTAATGACTTACATATGTTGAGTTGAACCATCCCTGTGTTTCTGGTGTGGAGCTGATTTGGTGTGTGTGTGTGTGTGTGTGTGTGTGCTTGAACTTGGATTGTACTTATATTTGACTTAGACTTTTGCATCATGTTCCTATAATTTCCATTCTGTTGAGTCTTTTTTCTGATTTGAGTATCAGGGTAATAATGAATTGTAAAAAAAAAAAAAATTAGAAATATCCCTTTGTTTTTTATTTTATGAAATAATTTGAGAGTTTTCATATTAGCTCTTTACTGAAGGTCAGATATAATGCTACACTGAATAAATCTGGCCTTGGGATTTATTTAGTTAGAAATTTTTTACTTAACATATATATCATTGAATATCATGGGTCTATTTAAAATACTTATTTTACTTAGAATTAGCTTTGGTAGACCTTAGAGCTCTAAAAATTCTTCCATTTCTTTTAGATTTTACTCATTGATGAACTATACTTTTTCAAATAATAAAGAACATGTGACTAGAAAGGTCATAGGCCATATAGAAGACTACTAACACCATTCTCCTAAATGGGCATACTACTGAACCAACTTCTTTGACTTATCATTATACCCATAGACTAATGCATCTCTCAACCCTCATCAGAGAAGCTTCTATTTACAGTTGATGGTGATTAACACAGAGGTCAATAACTGGTCAAGGTCCAGAAAATAAGATATGTCAAACCCCTCATCCCAAGGTTAGGGGATCAGTGAAGAAAAGGGGCCAGAATGATTATAAGAGCCAGAGGTGGTCAATGAATACAACGAAATGGTATTTTCAGGATACGGCAGGGCAATTGCATATACATACTCACAATAGTCGTGATGCCATGTCACAGTTTCAAGCTACAAAAAATCCCAGCATGAAGTTGGGAGGTGGACATGAAGTCCTACCACTGGCTGAGGAGCTGTTAGCAATTGATAACTTGTAGTTGGAAGGTTTCTCCATCCTGCCAGGTCTCCAAAGTCCTGTGGCCCACTTATAAAAATAATCATTCAGAGGCTTAATATTAATTATAACTGCTTGGCCATTAGCTCAGACTTATTACTGACTAGCTCTCACACTTAAATTTACTCAAAATTCTTATCTATGTTTAGCCATGTGGCTTGGTACCTTTTCTCAGTTCTGCCTTGTCGTCTTGCTTCCTCTGTGTCTGGCAAACTACTCCTGACTCTGCCCTACCTCTTCCCAGAATTCTTTTCAACTGCTTACTCCACATATACTTCCTGTCTGGCTACTGGCCAATCAGCATTTTATTTATCAACCAATCAGAGCAACACATATTCACAGCATACAAAAGACATCCCACAGCAGTAACTCCTTTGAGTTGGGGAGTCAGGTTTTGCTTTTCTTGTTGTTTTAAGTATATGGCTTCTGGTAGGTTAAACAGGTGCCAGTGGTAAGGCGTGCATTCAAAGTGTATGGGCAGGGCAAATGGGACTCAATTGAGGATAAAATGAGGACAGAGGCCGGGCGGTGGTGGCGCACGCCTTTAATCCCAGCACTCGGGAGGCAGAGCCAGGTGGATCTCTGTGAGTTCGAGGCCAGCCTGGTCTCCAAAGCGAGTACCAGGAAAGGCGCAAAGCTACACAGAGAAACCCTGTCTCGAAAAACTAAAAAAAAAAAAAAAAAAAAAAAAAAAATGAGGACAGAAATTTTGGTGCGAATGGAAGAGAGATGTCAATCTGGGAGGAGTTGTGGGAAAGGAATGAAGATGATCAATATACATTGTAGAAAATTCTCAAAGAACAAATGTTTTTAAAAAAGAAGAAAATCTTGTCATTGAAAAAAATGTGGATAAAACTATAGGATATAACGCCAAGTGAAAGGAGCCAGACACAGGTAAACAAATACGATGTGAGTTGACTTATATGTCAGACTAAAAATGCCTAACACACGTAGAATCAGAAGGCAGAATGATGATGACCAGAGCAAGAGGGGGTTGGGGATTCTGGATAATGGATAACACGTGAAGGTGACACTGTAGAAATAAGTTCCAGTGATTTATTTTACAGCAAGGGCAGAATGGTTTCCAAGGTGAGCTTCCCCCATAGGCCTCCATTCCCTCTGAGACTGGCAACCTGTCTTAGTGGAAACAGTAACTGTGCTTCCTTAGTGTGTTACTTTCTTCACTTTTTAACACCCACCCATTGAAGGGAGTGGTGACCTCCCAAAGCCATAGAAAGTATCCATTTTACGAAGTTACCAAGTAGGGATCCTAATGCCTTTTTAATTCATTAAATGTGATTTACTTTTCCATCAGAATGCACAAACAAGTAGTAAAATGGGGAAAAAATAAGGCAGAATAAAATATATTAATTCTCTTTTTCTCAGACAAAATCCTACATACAGGGTATTAAACCCTGAGAAATTATGTTAGTACATTGTGAGTAGGATTTTGATCAATGTGCTAAGAGAAATTATCTTTCACTTACTAAGTACTGATTCATATAATAGGAATATTGGGAAGAGAAAACTTAATTATCATGTGTGGTGATATATTGTGTACCCTAATAAAATTTACCTGAAGATTAGAGAGACAAAGGAACAAGCCACTGCCATGTCTTACCTCTAGGACTCCTCAGCCTGAAAAAGCCTCTAGTTCCTGTCTCCTCATGCCTTATATACTTTTCTCTGCCTAGCCATTATTTCCTAGTGCTGGGATCAATGGCATGTACCTCCCAAGTATTATGATTAAAGGTGTGTGCCACCACTACCTGGCTCTGTTTCTCTTCTAGACTGAGTCAATCTCATTCCAGGGTGTCTTTGAACTCACAGAGATCCAGTCAGATCTCTGCCTCCTGAGAGCTAGGATTAAAGGTGTGTGCCACCACTGTCTGGCCTCTATGTTTAATCTAGTGGCTTGCTCTGTCCTCTGATCTTCAGGTAAATTTTATTAGGGTACACAATATATCACCCCAATCATGTCTAGGACAAGTAAAAAATCATATAATATATATTAATTAGACAACACTTTGCAGATCATTATGTGATGCAAAATAGCTAATATGTGATGAAATACGAGGAAATGAAAATAATGTTCTAGGAAACAAAACAGATGAGAGTGATTGTATGGTGATATTTTATTTGTATTAAAATATTATTTGTATGTTAATAAATAAAGTTGCCCGGGGGTCAGAGCTATTAGCAAGCCATAGGAAAGCAGGGCAGTGGTAGCGTACGCTTGTAATTCCAGCACTTGGTAGGCAGAGCTGGGTAAGTCTCTGTGTGTTCAGGGATACAGCCATTATTGGATACACATGCTTTTAATCTTAATACCAATCATGGAAAACCTGGAGGCCTATACAGACAGGCTGTGAGGAGGCGGTCATGTGGTTGGGTTTACAACCAATGAGAAGGCAGGACAGGAACTCTATATAAAGACTTTAACACAGGGGTAGCTCTGGTTCGGAGAGGTAGGACCACCGCAGGAGGAAGGGTAAGGTTTTAGCTCTTAGCTCTGACCTCTTGGCTTTCTTCTTTGCATTGGTTCTGTGTTTATTATTTAATAAGAAGGTTGGATACATCTACATGATTGTGTTCTCTATTACAGATGTGTAATATTCTAGGAAATGAAACAAATGAGAGTGATTGTGTTCTCTATTACAAATGTGCAGCCTCAACAGGGTAAGACTTTAAAATATGTGAATTCCTGAGAACATTCATTTGCATGATGGCTTTAATTTTAAATTATTTTCCTTACTAAAAAGGAAGATCTATTTTATTATTGTGCATACGTTTCCTGACATCTGTGAGCAAATGATTAAATGTTGCCAGTGATTTGTCCACATAAACATGAAGGAGAACAATCTTAAGTTGTTGGTCTTATAATGTCATGCAATAGGAAATTAAATATAATTTAATACAAGATGATAAACGTGAGGACACAAATTTGGGTGGTTGGGAAGTAGGGTGTTGATCTGGGAGGAGCTGCACAAAAGGAGGGAACAGGATCAAAATACATTATAGAAAGTTCTCACAGAGATAATATTTAAAAAAGAAGGAAATCCTGCCAATTAAAAAACAAACAAAAATGGATGAAAACATAGGATGTAATTCCAAGTGAAAGAACCCAGATGAAGACAAACAGTTATTGTGTGATATTTCTTATATGTCAGCCCTGAAAGTGCCTGACACATCGAACCAGAGGGTAGAGTGACAATTGCCAGAGATGGGCTAACACCACCAAGTGCACTTCCTCAGTCCTCACAACTTCCCCACACACATTACTCTCCCAGAATGATGGAATACTTTGCTATGATATCATGTGATCTTGCTCTCAAAATATATTTTTATACAACCTTTTACCTTATTTCCTGTGGCTGACCAACTCTGATATTCATTGGATTATGTGAAACAAAAGTTAACATTAAAATTCTCCTTTGAAATATTTTAAAGGATTTGTTTATTTTTATTTTATGTGTATGAAGGTTGCTGGCATATATGTAGGGATACCACCGGTATAAATGATTCTTATGGGTCATAAGAGAGCATTGGATCCTCTGGAACTCGAGTTACAGAGGGTTGTGAGCCTTTAGTTTGGTTCTGGGAACTGAACCTGGGTCTTCTGCATGAACAGCGAGTATTCTTAAGAGCTGAATCATATCTCTAGCCCAAGATACTGTGAAATACTTATTTAATATTATTTATTTATTTAATAGTAATAGAAAGACTTTCTGTTTAAAGAATTTGATAGTCAAAACACAAATAAATTGTTCATCATGTGGAGTCAGGAAAAATAATAAGTTATAAAACACATGATTTCTTGGTGGGGTTTGAAGAAATGGTATTAATCATTACTTGGTAACTCTCTTCTGAAAAATTGTTTATATGATTAAAATACATCCTACATTTTCATTAATTAATTTATAATATGATGTTTAGTTTCTTAGTCACACAGTGGTTAAAGTTCAAATTTGTCAAATGTATTTAAGCAACGCCTAAGATGATTCCCCAGCCTTTCAAATCAGAGTCACAGTTTCCTTCAGTTAGGGTCAAGTGTGGTGATGAACTTGAACATCAACACTCAGTGCGAGTCAAGAGATGGAATGCACAGAATAAAGGCTTTGGCATTACACATACCTTTAAGGATATTTTGGAAATGAGTTAGAAATTTGTCAATACACTTTTTATTTAAAATGCTTTGCAGTGGAGCAGCTGCTTCTAGAATGAAAAAAAAAGTAACAAATTGGTACAGGAAAGAACTTTTTCACATTTACTTTAATGACAGAATTCTAAGCTGGTCTCTATCATCAACACTTGTCAATTATCTTGTGTGCACCCTGATTCTGAAAACTGGCTTATCCCAAGTCTTGATGCAAGGGGAGGGGCTATGCCCTGCCTCAACTTGGTATGCCAGACTTTGTTGACTCCCATGGGAGGACTTACCCTCCTCTGAGGAATGGGATGGGGGGAGGTGGGGAGAAAGAAGGGAAGGGGAGGGAGGGGGAACTGGGGTTGGTATGTAAAATAAAAAGAAAAAAAATAAATTAAAAATAAAAACTGTATTAGGAGGCATGTGGTGGTGTGCTCCATTAGTCCCAGCACTGGGAGGCAACTGCAGATAGATCTCTGAGAGTTTAGTCAAGACAAGCATGGTCGATATAGTGAGTTCCAGAAAAGTTAAGGCTATGTAGAGAGACCCTGCCTCAAAACAAACAAATAAGTAAATGGAAAAGAAAAAAATGAAACTATATTATTTTATATAAGAGCAAATATATTTAGTGTTCATAGTCTTTCACCTCCTTACAGCTGACACTGTATATAAAAACCAGCATGGATACCCTACATCTGTAAGGTATACACAGACATAGGTATAATCTTAGCATTTTTTGTTTTAGTTAAAGTACAGTTTCAAAAATCAGTAATTGTAGAACTCTTCAGGTTTATTAGTGAGATTTTAAAAGCCCTTGTGCTGAGAGCTTCTCTAGGCCACCCCACCCTCACCTCTAACGCCTCCTTAGGAAGACAGAGTTCTCAGTCCTCCTTAGGAAGACTCAGAGTTCTCAGTCTGTAGGATTATGATTCATCACAGTGAAAGGACAGAAAGAAATGCAGTAAATGGCAAAGGCTTAAGGGCCAACTTGGGTGGAGATTAGGCACAAGTGTCCAAGGTTCTCCTCACAGTGTGGCTACAAGGGTTGCTCTTCATCACCCAGCACCATGTTGAGGACAAGACCCGTGAAAGGTCTACTTGAGAAATTCTTAGCAATACAACTCAGCTGGAGCTGATTGCCCAGGCATTCTCTGCTAGCACTCACTTCAATTTCAGACAGCAGCTTCCTGTCCGCACAACAGACTAGGCATGGTTGTCTGCTTTATGGAGGGACTCTCCTGACATGCAATGAATGTAGAAGTGACCAAGCAAGAAGACCACTCCAAAGACAGAAACGCTTCTAAGGCTTTCTTGCAGTTACTCAGAATTTGTTTCAGTACTTCATTTGTGATTTGGGGTTAGATTAAATGGGATACACAAGACTCAGCTACCACTGACACACTGAACAAGATACATTGGTCAGGACACAATAGTAATTTTCTCATATCATTTTGTAGAAACTATGTTAATACCCAAGGGAATAGTTTTTTTCTTTTAGGTAATTAGAAAAATATGTTATGAATGTTTTCTTTCACACATGAGTGATCACCGAACTCCCAAAAGTAAGACTTTTACTTGAAACTAAATCAGATGCATTGGTAACATTCTCTGGGTTGAAGAAATAGTTCATTCTCTGTACACACCACAGACACACACACAGACACACACACAGACACACACACACACACACACACACACACACATAAATCTAATTTAAAACTTTAATGTGATACCTGTACTCAAAAGCTTCTGTGAAAGCCAGTAGTGTCTTCTGGCTATTAAAATCAAAATATCTGAAAAACAAAAGTTCATCAACATATTTACCCTACCACAAGTGTTAATCTAGTTATGAAATAAAATGTAAACGTGTTGTTTGTTTTTCACTTTTTTAGGGGGTCCACCACCCAGCTCCCAAATAAATCACATTCAATGATAATAGCAGAGACTCTTTGTATTAAATAGGCTTATATATATTTGGAAGGTGAATTACACAAAATACTTCAAGAATATTAGGATATATAATGATACATGTGTGACTTAAGGTTAGAGTAATTAACATTGCAATTAACCTTTCCATCTAGATCTTTGACATCTCTGAAAATCTCCCTATGGATCTTGTATTTGTAAAGTTTCCATGGTATAATTCTACTTAAGTAAATATTTTATGTACATTTCCATCACTGGGACTGTATGAAGTTCTGCATCTATGATGGAAACACCAATAGTACTATGGGAATTTTGAAATGTGAATGAAAAGGTTACCATTATATAAATAAAATGTAGCAAGAATTTTATATCATTTTAGTGAGGTTTTGAGCTTTTGTATGGTAAATGTTGGCATCTAGAGAAGGAAATGTTTCATAATGGCTCCTGAAGTGATCTCATTTCTGTGATGACGGTGATTCTCAGAGTCACGCTTCTGAAAAGGACCTCTGAACATTGAAATCTGGAAAATGTAATCTCATTAACGCTGTCATTAAGTTGTTCCCTGTGCTAGTTAGCTTTTGTTTTCAACTTGATGAAATCTAGATTCAGGTGGGAAGAGAGAATCTAAGTTGAAAAATTGTCCCTATCAGATGGGACTGTGGGCATGTCTGTGGTGAATTTCCTTGGTTGATAATTGATGTGGTGGCACAGAGAACTGTAGACAGTACCATTCCTGGGCAGGTGGACTTGAGATGATTAAAAAAGCCAGTTGAGTAAACCATGGAAATCAAACTGACCAGCAACATTCCTCCGTGATTTTTGACTGAGTTTCTGCCATGACTTCTCTCAATGATGGACTGTGAGTAAGAAATATAAGAGGAAATAAACTCTTTCCTCCCCCAAGTTGCTTATGGTCATGATACTCATCACAGCAATAGAAACAAGGTAAGAAATACACCATCCTTTCATTCAAAACCCACTTTGCTTTGGCATGCTTTGCTATCCAATCACATTTTCTTTTCACTGACATGGAGAGTCCTTTGCTTGACCTCCTACGTTTCTATATAACTAAATTTTACTTAGTCATCAGTGTCCCCGCTTCAAAATCTGTCCTCGCAGCTTCTGCATTCTAATAATTTTAACTTTCTATTCTTCTGGTTCTTAAGTAGTTTCTTCCAGTGTGGTGATGCAGTTCCCCATGTGTCAGAACACAAAAGAATGATGCATGGTGAACAATGCCTTGGGGATCTGTGAGAGACCCTCCAGGAGAACAGGAAGAGGGCTTTTTTCCTCAAGTGCATCTTGTCCCTGGATTGTTATTGGACATGATTTTGTGCCTCTTGTGACATTTACATTCAATATATGAGACATATTCATTCTTGTTGGATGTCAGAACATAGCTCTAGAACCCAGTCTGGTCAGTGTACCTGGAACCTGGATACGGCCTTCAGCCTTGCTTTCATGTTTCCCAGATATAATCTATAGTACGTGCCAGTCAATTGTGTTTAAATAGGTCTGTCCTGAAAAAGTTCTGGGAAAGGGCTGCTCTGTTAATATTTAGTATGTGCTTACTGATATTTAGTTACATGTTTCTCTGATCATGTTTTCTTAAACTCAAACAACGTTCCTTGGATCATTGCTTTCTTCTTTTAATTTGTGTATAAAAGTACACCAGAACTGAAGTAAGGCTGTCTAAAGCATTAGAATCGTCTGCTGCAATTATTTCAGGTCCTCAGATCCCAGGTCAGCAGACAAGAACTGCACGGGTCACTAAACAGTCCATACCATGATTAACTTTCCTGTCTCTTCAAATCTCAAAAGCCAGCTGATGGTGATGTGTTTCTTATATTATTTCCATGGTATATTTCTGGCATGGTTTCAGTGTCCTTATTGAATCACACAGTCATCCTAGAGGGGTACCCAAGGTGTGCTATTGTGATGTTGTGTTATTGTAATTGTCAATAACAGAAGCTCTTTGACAAGAGCCTGAATAACAGGGAAAACTAGATGTGTTCTGAAGTCTCTCTTCCTTGTCGTGTGAAGCTAGGGAAATGGTCTACCTTCTTGTGGCCTTAACTCTCTTCACATGTAGCAAAGGCATTCAATGAATACCAGATTACTTGAGGGTATCTGCTTATGTATCACAGTGGGCACTAAAACTACCTGTGGAGAAGGAACACTTGGTTTCACACAACTTAGTTAGCTGGTGCCGGTTCAAACTTTTATAGTCTGACCCCAAAAGTTTTGCTTTTTATGTATTTAAACACAGTAAAAGTACAGAAAAAAATTTTTCTTCATGACAATTATCACAACAATGATTTAGGCATGGCTACATGGAAACACCTCTGCATAGTACATCTCTTTTGAAGGGCACCTATGACCTTTTCCAAAAGTAAGGTTTCTACTGTCTGAGAAACAGTGCTCAGGATAAGTCTAAGGAGAAAGCCTTGTAATAAGCACAATAGAAAACTCTTTCACAAAGTACATGGGACCTTTTTTATGAGAATGATTTATGTTGACTGAGAAACAGGGCACAGGATTCTGGAGGATTCAGATGAGGGCTGACTCCGTAGACCAGCAAAGGTCACCAATTATCAAACAACACCCACTCCAGGCTTCGGAGTAAACAGATGTCAATGTCTACCATTGAAGAAAAATCCCATGTGTTTAACAATTTCTTTTCTTTTTGTGCTTAGCTATGAACACATGGATCTGTGCCCTTCCTACAATTACTGAGAGTACAATGTGGATGAAAACTCCTAGCACACAATTCATGACAGGAGAAGCAGTCCACTGTCCAATTAGTCCATTCTGGAATTAGAAGTTGTGACCTCTTGTTATCTATACACTGTACTTTATTGTTTCAGTCAACAGTCAAGACAACTCTAGTCTAGTTAGGAGCAGAAATGTTTAAACTTGGATATCTTTCAACTTCTTTGTTGTGTAGCCCCCAGGAATGTTCCCTTATTCCATTGTTCTGTTACCATGGGTTCATTATTTTTCTGGGAGGGCAAGGTACTTGAGGGGTAGAACCATGTCCTTGTTGTGTTTGTCAGCTGCTAGTTAGACTTTATCTCATTGGTCAACACCAAACTTGAGGTAGCTGATCTCCATAACCTTTAAGTTTAAAACGGACACTACACTTTAATGAAGCAGTATGATTTAGGTGTGAAGCAATGGGGTATGGCCAATATGAGTAACTAGAATTACTCTAACTTTCCCTGGCCTCTCTGATGCCCACCTTTCTGCAGACTGGTTTGAATGCTCAGCTGATAAATCCATTAGGCCAAGGCTACACTGTCAACTTCCATGTGTGCTTGGGGGAATAAGAGTAAGCAGAAATCAAGTTGTGTTATATCTTCTTCATATTTTATTAATCTGTTGCAATATAGAAATTAATACTAACCTCTGGGAAAAAATAGAAATATAATTTTTGTTTGTCTAATTACTTCATTCATTTTTACAAATAAAATTTTCTATAGTGAATATATGGTTTATTTTAAAGAAGTGTTAGAGAAATCTGTAACAGAAGAAAAGAAGAGAATAAAAAAGATCAGAAGAAGGGAAGGAAAAATACAAGAATAAAAGAATAAAGGGAAAAGGGAAAGAGGTAGCAAGGGATGGATGGAGGGAGGGAGGGAGGGATGGAGGGAGGGAGGGAGGGAGGGAGTGGGGGAGGGAGGGAGGGATGGAAGGAGGGAGGGAGGGAGGGAGGGAGCGGGGGAGAAAGGGGAGGTTGGGTGAAATGGAGGAAAGAAGGCAAAATAAAGGGAGTAAGATAGTTACATATTTGTTGATGATGTCTCCAAGGCTTACCTTGTTTTCTTTGCTTGTTGAGAAGCTTCTGTAGGATAAACCAGAGCCTACATTTCCTGACATTAGTAGGCCTTCTATTATGGCTATTTTTGTTTGTTTATATTTTTTACTGTAAATACTGGAAAGTAATTCTGTTTTACTTTTCCATCAGAATATTTAAGCACTAGCCAACAATTGAGCAAAATCTGCACTCAATTGTAATCAACTAGTGAGATGTGCATCATATGATAAAGCAAATTCTTGTTGGTGTAGAGGGTGTATGGAGTGCCTACCATATGGACAAGGCCATGGATTCATTTCCTATTACCTCAAAACAATCAGAAAATGTAACACAAATTGCCAATCAGTCTTATGAATAGAAAACCCTAAGCCAGATATTGGGGTGAAAGCTGAAAGATCAGAGAAACAGAACAAATCACAGCCAACTTCACCTTACCAACTCCTAAGCCTCCAGAGGGAGACTTCCTGTTTACCCACGCCTTATATACCTTTCTGTGCCCTGTCATCTTCCTTCTTTCCTAGTGCTGGGATTAAAGGTGTGTGTGCTTCCCAAATACTTGCTAGCAAAGGCATGAGATCTCAAGTGCTGGGAGTAAAGGTGTGTGCCACCATGCCTGGCTGTTTCCATTGTGGCCTTGAAATCACAGAGATGCAGACAAATCTCTGCCTCTTGAGTGATAGGATTAAGTGTATGTGCCACCACTGTCTTGCCTCTATGTCTAGTCTAGTGACTGGCTCTGTCCTCTGATCCCCAGATAAGTTTATTAGGGTACACAGTACATTGGGGTACATAATATATCACTACATGAAAAAAAATGAATAATAAAAAAAGAAAGAACAAAATCTAAGCTGCTTCCTTGCTGGTCGCTATACTATTTTCATGTTTAGGTTTATTATTTTATTAGAGAAATTTAGGATTTAGAGAGAGGTTTCAAAAAGTACAAATGAGCCATGTGATTTTTTCCACATTTTCTGTCAAAAATGCTGCTAATGCTATTAACATTTTATATGATTAGGAATACACTCACAATAGTTAACAATCCAGGATCAATACATTACTGTCACATAGGGATTTCATTTACATTTCTGTGGTTTTCATGTGTTTCCCATGCAGAAGGTAACATAATATACAACCCTGTTCTCCAGGCTCCTCCAGACTGTGAGGCTCAGGATTTCCTTGACTTTGATGGTTGTGAGGATGTCTATGATTTCAACAAATTAATTTCATTTAAAGTTTTTCTAGTGGTTAAATAAGGTGTTGTGAGTTTCAGATCTGAATTACAGTAATAGAACTTGTCTCATCAAATCACATCATAGGTATGTGGTGTTAGCCCATCTTTTTGGTTGTTGATTATGACTTGATCTTCTGCCTGAAAGAGTGATAGATAAGTTTACCCACATCTAATTATACTTCCCCTTTATCACATTTTACATTCATGGAAACACATGGAAACAATGGACACATAAGTAACGTGTGCTGTCTCCAGGACAAGGTAGCTCCATAATTTTTTCAGGACTATCCTGCATGGATAATTTGTTTCATCTCTCCCATTTACTTACTTCAAATTTGTTTGTCAATATTGAATCACATATCTTACGTTTAGGACTGGTATCTGATAACACACCTTTGTTCTGTGCGTTATTCTAACTCTGCACCTGCCGTGCTACTTCAGCTGAGTCCTTCACTCCTTGATGTCTCCTCATCACTGCACTATGTGTGTGTTGGCATCTCACATTTCCTGTTACTGTTAGATACAAATCAGATTCAATCCTCACTACAACTTGCAAATCCCTAGATCCTAGAGTGAGTGATTTCTTCATGGATTTTGTGTGTGTGTGTGTGTGTGTGTGTGTGTGTGTGTGTGTGTGTGTGTGTGTGTGTGATGCAATGGTGTTGGAAGAAAAAGTCTTCACCCTAATTCTGCTCTTACTTTGAATTGGGCTCATTAGCTTTTCTGTGTGATGAGTGTGTGACACCCTAAAACCAGAGGCAAAGAATATGTAAAGATCTTTTTTTCCCTGGTCCCTTCCATCCATATGTTCAAGCTCTGTCCAACTGGTGTTTGCTCTATGTTTGATGGCAACTTAATTTCAGAAAGTCCCATGTTTGGCCTTCCTTTTATTTCCTCCCTTACAGAAATCGTGCCATGAACAGAGCTGCTAGGCAAGTTCATCACTGCATGTTCCAAGATTAGCTAGCCTAATTAACCATGGTAGAAAAGTGGCCGTTCTCACTATGTGACCTTCTGTGATAGAAACTTGGTTCTACCAAGCTGTGGAAGTAACCCCAGGGCACATCATTAACCACCATTGCTTTTCCTGAAGATTAGTATTCTTTTTCAAGCATTAAATTCTATGTCTATTGTTTGCTTTAAGCTAATTTACAGATCACCAAAATAGTTATTTTGCCCAAGTTTAGCTATTCTTCATCAGACTGATTGCAAATCTACTTACTTGCCATAGCTGAACATCTTGCTACTATCACATAATTTAGTCACAGATAATTGAAATATCCAACTTTGTGGATATCCTGACAAGGTACATATACACTAAAGACCAGAAAAGGAGCCCAATTGGTATTTATGCTTTACTTGAATATCACTTGACTGACATCTTAATCTTGAGACTGAATAGCTGTTCTGGCCAATCTTTAGTATCTAAGTAATGACTTAGATATTGCCACTTGTGGTTGGAGCTCAGATGTGAAGATTATTACTCTAATCCATGTTTGCCTGCCTGCTCTAGATGGAATATTTGTGTCCCCAAATTTGTGGCAAATCCTAATGTGATGATTTCACATGAGGCATGTGGAGGTAGTAAGAACTGAGTGCTCAGACACCATCTGTAGGATTTCTGGTCTTGTAGGAGATTCATGAAACTCCTTACTCCTTTTACTCTATATGAGGTCAGAGCACAAAAAAGTTACTGTCTTTGAGCAAAAATGCAAGCTCTTTCAACAAATAAAATATTCCAGGTTTTTGATTCAGTACGTGGATAAATAAATTTCTGCTATTTATACATCACTCATCCTATGCCACTTTGTGGTATCTCCCAAGATTGTAGTAGGACAGGCTCACAGGGTGGAGGAAATTGGCTCAAACCAGTTGCCAAAGCATGCACATAACATACTTCCTTATGAGTCAACCTGGAGTCTGCCAGAGGGCCTAGCAACAGGAGCTGTCAGAGCTCCTGCATGCCCAGACAATGAGGGATGACCACAAAATGTCACCAGATTGGGCCACAGCCTGGGTGCTGGGAGGATGATATATATAAAGCTTTCCTCGTTACTGAATAAAAGAATCTGCTATTTACCTTTCTCCTAACTCCCGGTGTCTGTGTTATTGATATCGAGCCCTCTCATTCCCTCTCCTGAGGGAGACATTAGGGCCAAGCAACACAGAATGACCTAAGACATTGCTACTCCTGTATTTGACTCGAAAGCTCCAGTGCTGCCCATAGTATTTTGTGGTAATGAGGATGTCACATAGTAACTCCAGAAAGTCCTATTTTCTAAGTAAAATTTCAGACCGCTCAGGTTCTGAGGTGAGTCTATCTCATCTACAGCACAGCACTACTTAGCATTCCCACACAACTCCTAGCACACTGTCCGTCCCTGAGGAAGACTAGGAGCTGAAACTCCTGCAACATAAGGAGCAAACCGTCCATGTAAGCAGAGGTGTTCATCATCATTGGATAGCTAGTGCTTATCCATCAGCATGACTTGAAGGGCTGGCAGATTCAGTAGTGATTCATTATTCAGGGGATGCCATAAATTTGAAATCAGGCTTGAGACGACCTAATGAGGAAGGAAAGTTGCACAAGGACATGGTAACCCCCAGGTTACTCTGCACCATCAGTGTTTATCATTCATGTTACACCTATGACCTTGAAGCTCTTTGCAACCACATTTCCTACCAAAGGCATTTGTCAAACATAGTTCATGGATACATTAGTTCAAGGGTCACCATGTTGCCTTTGGGGATACCTTGAAGGACAGTATGGGAATCCCCCCAGCAGGCGAAGCTATAAGCTGTATATATTGTCATCAACCCCTTATTTTCAAAAAACAGACTGAATGGGGTTTCCTTTTCTTCTTCTTCTTCTTCTTCTTCTTCTTCTTCTTCTTCTTCTTCTTCTTCTTCTTTTGAGACTCTAACACAGGAGTACTGAATTTAGATCATTTTGAACCCCCCAACACACATACAACTACTTCCATGTGCCTCTGCTACTCTCAAATTTCTGACCTCTTCTTTAATTGTTGTTGATATTCATATGTGCATGCATGTCTGTGTGTATTTGCTTAGTCAGTTTAGTGTTATTCATATATATGTGTATTTATGGCTGACCATTCAGGATTCAATAACCAATCAGGGGACTTGTCCCTGGAAAAGACTGATTTGCCTTTCTCAGCAGCCATTAATTGCCTATAGCCACTCATCTAGGGGTGGGGCCTTGTACAATTTCCCCAAATCATGTTGTCATGCCAAGTGGTATTATTGTGCAGATCTTGTTTAGGCAACCATATTGTTGAGATAGTACGGGTGCTGATTTCCTGTTGAACACAGAAATACTACCTCATAGTAGACATCGTGGTCCTGTGGGTCTCATGGTTTTTCTTCCACCACTTCCAGAATAAAACATTCGATTTTAAACAGTGAAGAAGAGTTGGATTGGGTCATGGGGAACCTGAAATCAGCAATATTGAAAGACTAAGGATATCCCAGTCTGACCTCAAATTCATGATTATCCTGTCTCCACTTCCTTCAGCAAATCCTGTAGGCATGCAACACCACAACTGGCAAATAACACAGACTATTGCCAAGGCTATTGGTTGCTCTCCACAAACTGAAGGTAAGGCTCTACTACTGAAGAAACCACCTATACAACTCATTAAACCTGGAGAAGCTAAGATGGTGTCTACCTAGAGCCTTCACCCCTAATGATTAGTGTTCATGGTACTGTAAGGTACTCTGCATGCTACCAAAGGAGAAAAGTAAACACCAAATCAGCTCTAAAACTTTTGATCTAAAAGGAGCCCTGCCTGGCGGACACACTGGTACAGCAGTAGCACAAACCTTGTGGGAGTAACCAAACAATACCTGATTCCATTTAAGGCCCACCCCAGGAGTTATAATCCATACACGACACTGCTCTAGTGTCCAGGGACCTGTGAGAAAATAAAATACTACTTTTCTGCTGAAGGAACACAGAAATAAGAGACTCCTAATGACATTCTGCTGTATTCATATGTCAGTGCGTTGCTTAGTCATCATCACAGAAGCCTCCTCCTGAAGCAGATGGGAACAAATACAGAGACCCCCAAACCAGAAAAATATGAAGAGAATAAGAGAACTTGCAACACTCAGGCCTAAATGGAATGTCTCTGTTAAAATATCTCCCCTCGGGGCTTTAGAGAACCCTGCATAAGGAGAATCAGAGCGGATGTAGACCACCTAGTAAACAAGGCTTTCTAAACACAGTAGGACCCACTCAAATATGAATTTGAAGAGACTGGAGCAGGATATACAGGACCTGTACAGGTCTGGAGCAGATGGGGACAAAAGCTCCCATTCCTGACTCAAAAACTATTTCTAATTGATAACCTCTAGCAAATGAAAAATTGTTTTTCTCCAACAGAACCTCACTGGGCAAACAAACCACTCTAAGTCCAGGTTCCATGCCAGAAGTAGGTGGCTAACATGAAATAAACTCTACTGCGTTTTTGGAGCTTCTTTGTTTCCGAATACTTTACCAATATTTTCTGTCTGTTTGTTGTTGTTTTCCTTATAAGTCTTTTGCTTATATATTATGATTTCCAGTTTTATGCTTTTATGAGGTTTCAGTGTGTGGGAACCAGTGTGTCTCTAAATAATGTCATGTTGACATTATCATGGTGCAGCTTTTAGGTCCAAACATTGCTATGTGTGTGCAGTTGCTGTAACCATGGCCAACAATGTAACAGACAGGTGTAGGTCTCCTGAAGTATTATACCATTGTTCAAGAAGTACAAATAGGCAGTGATGGTTGAGGATAAGGATCATGCCAAATGACTGGAGGAAGGATGAAATGCTAATAGTATGGAGTGGCCTTGGGAGTGACTGGGCAGACAAGAATATGAGATGATTCAGTTAACTCTCTCAAGATGCTTGATTCTCTTATGTCTGTCCCCACTCAGTTGCCAATGGAATCAATTTTACCTAAACTCATTGAGGTCTGAGTCAAGAGTTGGTCAGAAGCCTGTTTTTTGTGTCCTACTCAACCCTTCCACCATGTAGTGACTGTACTAATTTGCCATAAAGATATGGAATGAAGGTTGTCTGATTGCCTGATACTTATTTACAACATTACATTGGTTTAGGGAATATTTTGGATTTTATAGTTATATTAAATAAATTTTGAATGAGTCAAATCCTCCATGCTTTTGAGTTTTTGAGTGGGACTTTGTACTGTCTATGCATCTGTGTTACATGGTTCTCTTTAGAATGGGAGATTCTAGAGCCTCTACAGTCTAAAGCAAATTAATTTTAACATAAATCATCTTTAAATGAGCACTTGGCAAGTTATCTTCCATGATGAATTTTCTAAATTGAAATTTTTGGCTACTCCTGGCATGTGATTCACATTCTGTTTTGTAAGCCTGAATTTTTGTGCTGGCTCATATTAGAGTAAACTTTAGAAAATTGGATACCTTTTTTGTATCCATAAACCTCCATCAAACAACCAAACAGTATGTGTGTCATCCACAATGTGCTTGGTTCACAGTGCACACAGAGTATGTGCATGTTCCTGGAGAGAGAATGCTGACTAGCACTCATGTGGAAAGAGACACAGTGAGGTTTGAGTCCTACAAGGAGCACAACAATCGAGACATATCACACAGAGGGTTAGGATATGAGTAAGAAGTGCTCTGGGTGGAAGGAGGCTGGGGAGAATCCAGCCTTATAAACATGGGAAGAACCCTGAACGTGGGAAGAAAGGTGCAATGTATGACACATACCCAGCCACTCAGTTTTAATAATACAAGTTGCCTGTGTTCCTTGGGAAAAATGCTACTTGGATTAAGTAAACTTTCAGCCAGTTTAGTGCCCGTTTCAAGGATTCTATGAGCCTGGGTTTCTTCTAGAGCCTCTTAAAATATTTTGAACTAAGTTTGAAATGGGGAAAGTTGAGCCACATATTTGATTCTACTCTTGGCTTGAAATTTTAGTGATAGGGAATAACAACAAATGCTCAAATCAATGGTTGACTCTATATGCCTTATAGATAAATCAACAAATTTTAAGTAATTACTTTTATTATAAAATGTGGAATGGGTGTATATGCATGGCAGTTTTATAGTATAAGCATAGCATATTCACCCCAAACTTTCACATTCCACATGTAAAATATAATAATTAATAATCAGAATATTAGTAGAATTTGTGTAGATATTTTCTGAAAAATCGGTAGAATTAAAGTTAGGAGAGAAATCAACAAATTTAATGTACTTCATACATGAACTTATAGGATTTGACTTTTAAAACAAATTTAAATATGATTTTGTGGTATTCATTAAGACAATGTTTACTATAAAAATCATGTCTTCTTGGCTTAAATGTTTGTCTTGTTTTCATTTTCCATTGCTGTGATAGAATATCCTGCTAAAAGCAACTTCTGAGAGAAAAGGTTTATTTGGTTCACAGCTCCAGGTCACGGTTCATCACAGCCAGGAAGTCAGAGGCAGAAGCTTGAGGGCTCTGGTCACATCACATCCATAATCAGGAGCAGAGAGCAGTGAGGACCACATGATAATGCTGACTTACCTTTCTCCATTTTATGCAGCCCACAATACCTTGCCCAGGGAATGGTCCTACCCACATTCCAAATGGGTTTTCCCACATAAGTTTAATCCAAGAAAAACTGCTACAGATTTGCATAGAGGCTCCACTTCCAGTTGATTCTTGATTCTGTCAAGTTGACAATTAACTCCAACCATTAAAATGACCTCTAATATGCCATCTAAGTTATACTCCCTAATTATTTTTGATAAACAATATGCATAGGCCAACATGCCTTGTTTCTAAGAAATTACTCTGAAAATACTTTGATCATAAATATCACTTGTGAATTTCAAAATTTTAGTGCTAAAAGGAGTTCTTCAGTTCACCGTAACAAGTTCCATGATGACATATATCATTGATATATACATATACATACATATATACACACATCTGTAGCACATAAATATCTTTTCTGTATATTTAAAATAATTAGACAAATTTCAAGAACAGGTGGCCCAAACTTCTTCACTATCATCTATTTTCCCATGTCTCCTTAATCCAAATCTCTGACTGACTGGTCATCTTGTTGATCATTAACAAACCTGTGCCTGACTTCTACCTGTTTATTGAGCACATCCTTGCTCTATGTAAACATAGATATCTACAGCAGTTCATTTTGACTTGGAAGTAAGTGGGACAGAGTGTGAGTAAAATGGAGAATCTTCCTGGAGGGAAGAATGATGAATAGCACATTCGATTGCCCACTCCTCCTAGAATCTAATGGGGGCAGAAACAATGGTTTGTGCTAGTGTATAGGTTTCTCTGCATGACTTGACTCAATCCAGAACTGGGAAGAAAAAGGATTGGAAAGTAACCATAAAATCTGGGGGAGAAGTAGGTGGCTAGATCTTTCAGAGTGGGTACAAAATAGGAAGATGTAGACACCTGCCTATTTTGGAATAACCAATCAGAGGCTGGTTAATTACAAACTGGTCTATGGTTCAGGCTTCTTGCTAGTTAGCTATTACATCTTAAATTAATCAATTTCTATTCATCTGTGTATTGACTTGTGTCTCGTGGCTTTATCTGAGTTCCATTATATCTTGCTTCTCGGGCAGTGACTCACAGCATTTCCTCTGACCCTGACTTTATCTTTCCTGGATTTCCCTCCTGGCTGTCTTCTGTCTTGCCATAGGTCAAAGCAGCATCTTTATTAACCAATGGTAGCAACATATATTCACAGCATACAGAAAGACCATCCCACAGCAGGAGGATACTTGTGTTTTCTCTAAATTCTCAACAAAATTATGGGAGTAATGTTATAGATATATCCTAAAATACATAAGCATTAGGAAGGCAGAAATAAAACAAATTTGTCTCTTTAATGCACATGAAACAGCTTTGTTTCAAAGACTTTGCCCCCAGAATGTGCTATCTAAAAACAGAAAAAGCTTTTAAATACTGGAGCATTGGGTCTTCGGGGATTTGTTGTGAATAGCCATGGTGAAACCTTTCACTCTTTGTTTATAAGCTACCTCCTCTACCACATGCTCTCACCAGGATGTACTGTGTTTTACACTGCTAAGTGTAACAGGACCAACAGATTATGGGCTGAAATCTCTAGATCTGAGAGCCCAAGTGAAAGCTTTTTATATTTTAATTTCAAAAGTTTGCATTTTGTTACAGTAATGGCAAATAACTAACACACACAATTTCTGTGGTCAATCAGTCCCTCTCCCCTTGTAGCTCAGGTCTCATGCACTGGTCCCACAAACACAGCAGCCTTTGCCGCAGGAGGTTAATGTATTCATGCTCTTCCTATTGAGGTATACCTCCCTACTAATAAATGTCCTATTCACTGTGACCTGACAGCAATTTTGAGTCTTGAAGTCCTGATTGATATAAAACTGAGCATATCCTTCTGACATCTAACCACAGGATGATTACACTGGTCTCATTTGCTGTAGGGGAGGCAAATGTTTGCCTCCCTGGAGTTTCACATTTTCTCTATATGATTTCACCTGCCATGCCCATGCTGCTTCTGTTGGCATTATGACCTGAGAACTCACAGGGAGACAGATTCTCCACTCTTCCAGCCACCACATTCTCAGATCACAGAGTTCATTCTATAGCTAGAGAAATAATGGGAGACTGACTGCTTTCTGCCTCTAGGTGAAGACCAGAATGGTGTCAAGACAGAGACTATGACATCTATGGCATTTCTCATAGACTATGACAAATCTCTGACAAGCCACAGGAAAGACAAGGCAAGAAGGAAGCGAGGGGAATTGAAATGCAGAAATCAGACAACATGCAGGATTTAAATCATGTTAAGAAAAATCTATCTCATTGCATGGCTTTGTCTTGCTTAGGTCAATTCCACATTTTCTTCTGTGACCTCATCATTCCGTGAGATAAAACCTTCAAGTTATTTATTTGAAATCCGTGATAATGTCTGATCAGCCTCCACAGAGGTGTTATTCTAAGCAGTGATCAAATAATCCCACAGGAGTTGTTCTCCTGCTGTGTATTTATGCAGATACTCTGCCCTGGTGCTCCCTAAGGAAAACTAAACTTAACATAATGTTTACTAAGCTAACAGTAGGCTCAACAGAGAATTAGAAAGAAAACATTTGTTTCATCTCTAGACCGAAGCTCACAAATACAGGGGATATATAGATTCCTAGTGCTTCACATATTTTATAATACTTTTGAGACAATAAAACAGTTTATAAATTATTTAAAGAAATGTACCTACCTACATTACGCATGAAGACAGATTTCACAGCTCTATCTAATCGGTGATAGAATTTGCAGTAGACCTCAGTACATTCAAAAATAGCTACATTATAAACAATAAAGTGTAGACAAATTTCTAAACAGTCTTATTAAGTAAGAATACAGAGCCAAACACAGGGGTGAAAGCCGTAGAGATCAGAGAAATAGTGAGAGTCACCAACTAACCTTAGCTCACCACGCCGCCGTAGCTTCCCAAGAGAACCAGCTTCTTTCTATCTAACCTACGCCTTTATTGCTTTGCTGTTCTGCCTACTCATTGGCTCTTAGTCCAGCCACCTCACTTCCTCATCACTGCCTGTCTGTACAAACCTTCAGGTCTCTATGGTTGGTGCTGGAATTAAAGGCATGTGTCACCACTCTTGTCTGTGTCCTTCACCACACAGAAACTGCTTACCGTGTGATCGGATAAAGGGTGTGTGCTACCACTGCTTGACTTCTGTTTATAACTGCCTATGACCTCTGATTTCCAGGCAAACTTTATTTATTAATATACAAATAAAGTATCACCACAATAAAGGACACTCATCTATTTCAACCAGCAGTAGAAATTCCCATGTTGCTGTATTTGCAAGGTTTGCCAAATCCAATATCTTACTGACTGGTTTAACTAGAGTTAACTCCTCAAAGAAGACCAATAGAACCATAACTGTAATTGTTTTCCTCTTCTAGATTGGGAAACTCAAGTAAAGAAACACAAGCATCTGATCTAAGATTGCAGAAGGCATAAAGGAATGGAACAAAATGCTAATCTCAACAATTTGGCTTTAGCAACCTCAATATCTGAAGCTACAGTGAAGAAAATGCATGTATTCTATTTTTAAAAACATTGTTTTATTTCTATGAAAAATGGGACAGGTATATTGGTTAGGTTTGCATTGAGTCTGTAAATAGACTTTGGTAAAATGGTCTTTTTGAAACATTAATTCAACCAATCAAGAGGTATGGAGTGTGTTTCTGTTTTCTAGTATTTTTCTCTCTTCAGAGGTTTAAAGTTTTCATTGTAAATGACCTTCACCTCCTTGGTTAGGTTTATTCCTAGATATTTTATTTTTTCTGAGGTTATTGTGAATGGGAGTGTATCTACATTCTATGTCTCTGTATGTTGTTGGTGTATAGAAAAGCTATTGATTTGTGCAAGTCGATTCTAGATCCTGACTCATTGATCAATTTGCTTATCATTTCTAGTAGTTTTCTGGTAGAACCTTTGGGATCTCTAGAGAATAATATCATGTTTTCTGCAAACAGGAGTAGTTTTGTTTCTTATTTTTCTATTTCTCTTCCATTGAGTTCCTTCTCTTGCCTTATTGGTGAAGCTAGTTTCTCAAGCACAATCTTGAAAAGGGTTGGGGAAAGCAGATTGTTCTGTCTCATTCCTGGCTTCGGTTGGATTGCTTCAAGTTTTGTTCCATTTAGGATGACATTAGCTGTGAGTTTCTCACACACAGCTTTTGTTCTACTGATGCATGTGCCTTCTAGCACCACATTCTCTAGGTCTTTTATCATTAGGCCATTTGGGATTTTTGTCAAAGCCTTTTATTTTCTGTGTCTATGAAGATGATCAAGATTTTTTGCTGTTGTTTTTGAGCCCCACTATGTGGTTTATTACATTTATTGATTTGTATATATTGAAACAATCCTTTTATTTCAGGGACGAAGCACTTTGTTCATGGGGGAGAGAGTTTTTGATGTATATTTGTATTCTGCTGGCAAGTATTTAAATATATGGTCATCGGGGATATTCTGCAGTTTTCTTTTTTTGTGTGTCTCTCTGGTTTGATACTGTCTTCATAAAATAAGTTTGGGAAATGATTCCTCCGTTTCTTTGTTTTCCTTTTCCTTCCTAACCTTTCTTTTGAAAGGTTAAAGAAGTATTGGATATAAATCTTTCAACGTCTGGAACAATTTTTCTGCCAATCCATCTGGTACTGGATTTTTTTTCCATTGGACGATGTTTTCTTATTATTTCAGTTTCTTTATTTCTTATGGATGTATTTAGGTGGTTGATATCTTAATTTTGGTTGTTTCACTGAAGATAGAAAAATCATCCTTTTCTTTTGTTTTCCAATTTATTTGAGTAAAGGTTTTTAAAAATATTCCTCATCATACTTTTTCTTTGGCATATGTTATAACGTTTTTCTGTTCATTTCTGATTCTGTTAATTTGGATTCTCTCTTTCTTTCTTTTGGTTAGTTGTTCCTGGAATCTATCAATCTTGTTCATTTTCCTAAAGTACCAGATTTTAGATTCATTGGTTCTTTGTATTCTTTTCCTTATTTTAATTTCATTGAATTCTATTTAGATTTGCATTAATTTTTGCTTTGTCTGAGTTTGGATTTGGTTTGTTCTTGTTTTGCAAAATATTGAGTTGTTTCATTAAACCATTTGCTTGTGTTCTTTCTGATTTTTTTAAATGTAGACCCTTGAAGCTATAAACTTCTTTCTTAGGACTGCTTCCAATGTGTCCCAGAGGTTCTGTTTCCATTTTCGTTTAGTTCCAGTTTTTATTTTATTTCTTTCTTAATGTCTTCTTTAACCCACTCACCATTCAGTAATTAATTGTTAAATCTCAATTGCTGGGGACCAGCCTTAGCAGTTTCGGGGTCTGAAGGATGGGATACCTGGAAGGCGCAATAACGACTCAGAGACAATGTTCGTGCAAGCTGACAGGTCACTTCAGGCTTCTGCAGTTGTTAAGTTTCTTTTGCTTCCCTGGCTTCTAAGACATTTCCATTTAGAAGTTTGTCTTCTTGACACAAAATGGCCTACTGGGCAAAGAACTGCCCTTGCCTCAACGGCTGACAGTACGAATGCAATGCTGTCCTTTCTGGACAAGCGGGACACAAGGAAAGCGACCACTGTACTCTGCCAAGACAGGGTAAGATGGTCTTTCAGAATTCCTGCTTCTGAAAATGGTCTGTCAGATACTTTAGGCCTGTAGCCAATTTGAATGCACTAACAATGCTGAGAAACATTAGGTGACTGTCCAGGCTGCCAGCTGT
Organism: Peromyscus californicus insignis; assembly: GCF_007827085.1. NCBI lineage: Eukaryota > Metazoa > Chordata > Mammalia > Rodentia > Cricetidae > Peromyscus > Peromyscus californicus. Next base: position 74,620,945 of record NW_026294469.1, on the reverse strand, counting down.
CTCAGTCTACTCTCGCAAGATTCCCGAAAGTTGCTTGCATCCATCTACCATTTCTCAGGTACCATTATATTCCTTCTCAGGTCTTTGATGGGATTGAAGACTAGCAGTTACAGTTACAACTTAGTAGATAGAACATATTAAGTAGTAGATTCAGGTTCTTTAGGATAGGACACCTTTTGGAATGATCTTTGTAACATGCCATTTACCTATGCTCTATACTTCTCTGGATTTTAGTATGTGTTTCTTGCTTGATATTGTTTGCATTGGTTGTAGTTCCATCTTATCTAGGTCATTATCCCTCATTATTCCTTGACAATATTTGATAACAATTCCTTTGTATATAGTCTTGTATTAGGTTAGAACTTTCTTATTTAGACAAAAAGGGGGAGATGTAGTGGGTAGCCATTCCAGCTTTGATCTGGAAGTTCCAACCCCCATTGAGACTTCGGCAACTGTCACACCTACAAGGCGGGGCCAAGGGAGGCGCCTGGGGACCCGAGAGCTGGATCTGCGGGCGCTCGCTTCGTACCGGGACCCTGGATAGTGGAGGTGGGCCAAGCAGAGCTCCAGAGAACACTGCTGGACTGTGATACACCTTCCCCAGACCCCACGACCTACCTATCCCTTAATTTGTAAGTTACACCATTAAATAAATCTCCTTTTAACTACGTGGAGTGGCCTTAATAATTTCACCAATATCAGTCTTTTATTATCATAAGTAAAAAGGGAACAGAAAGAAAAGGGGAAATCACCCAATACAAAATGTTCTCATGATTCCAAAGGTTATTCTTAGAAAATCACCAATATATTCTTCATCATCTTTTACTAAACACAGGAACCATCCCAGACTGAACACCAAAGCAAGCATAATCTATTTTTATTATTAATGATTATACAATCTTTTGAGCACTTGACCCAAAGACTAGCAACATGCAATTTCGAAAAAAAAGGTAAAAATAAGAACAGTGGTCAATGTACCAGACAGTCATTTCCTTCTCACACAGCCTGCTCCAGCCTCAAGACCCCTGTAGCTGCCTAAGTTCCTCCTCAGCCCTCTACAAACACTAAGCCCCATGACTGGTGGGCTACAATGTCCTCAGAAAAGAAATCTATCCCTGCAAGTCAGCAACTTCTGTCCTTCTATATCCAACAATTCCAAGGAAGATCCAATCAAATTTTTAGAGCCTCTTTCTTGGCAGTTCTTTTCAATCTAGGAACCCAATAAAGCTTGTAGCAATCACTCCATCAATTGTCACATTATCTCCTTTTCTTGGTGGAGGCCACTATTTTCCTCCTATTCTAGGTTCCCACACTTTTAGTTTGTCATCCCATCTATATGTTACTCCATCCACGGTCTTCAGCCAATACCCCTTAGGGTCTCAAGTTTTACTCAATGTCCTTGGAATATCCTCAGAAATTGAATTATTCATCAAGACCAATTTAAGTCCAGTGTGTTCAGACACATCATACCATGTGCTATAGCTGACCACACACCACACATTCAGTACAGTTATCCAAGCCTAAAAAGCTTCTCCAGGCTGCAGGTTCTTTCCCATGAACTATATAACTGCTTTAACCCCAGCCTGAGTGATCAACTCTGTATAATTTCCTGTGAAACTTACTTCACTCCTTTCCTGCATCACAGAAATCACCATTGATCTAGGAACACAGAACATGAAGATCAGATAGAAGAAGAAGACTAATATTACAAGAAATATTTATATGGAGGAGGAAATGACATGAGCACACCATAAAGCATGACCTTGGAACACGTAGACATTTCTGCCTTGGCCCTCTAGAGGCATGCTAAGCAGAAGATCTGGAGGGGAACACACAGAGGGTTGATGGTCCACAGTCTCAGGTCCCCTTTTCTCCAATCTCTGCTGGCAGCACGTCAGCCATCGTATATGCTGTCCCCGACACTCAATGGATTTGTGTATTTCTAGGAATTTGTTTGCCATAGATTTTAAGTTTTGTTCCATTGTGGTCAGAGAGAATATGCAGAGTTGCTTCACCATTTTTGAAATTGTAAAGATTTGTTTTATGTCCCAAAATGTAGTCTGAATTAAAGAGATTTCCATGTCTTTTTTGAGTAGAATGTGTATTCTTCAGTGTTTGGAGATCTTGTAGACATCTGTTAGATCCATTTGACCTAGGATGCAATTTAATCAGGATGTTTAATATTTATGCTGGGCATGCTGTGAATGTGTTGCTCTGATTGATTGATAAATTAAACACTGTTTGGCCAGTAGCCAGGCAGGAAGTATAGTATAGGCAGGATAAACAGAGAAGAGAATTCTGGGAACAGGAAGGCTGAGTCAGGAGTCGCCAACCAGAGACAGAGGAAGCATGATGTGTAAGTACCAGTAAGTCACAAGCCATGTGGCAACTTATAGATTGATAGAAATGGGTTAATTTAAGATATAAGAACTGGATAGCAAGGAGCCTGCCACAGCCAAACAGTTTAAATAATATAAGCATCTATGTGTTTATTTGGATCCGAATGGCTGCGGGCCCAGGCGGGACTGGAGATAACTCCAACAACATATTTATTTTCTTTTCCAGATGACCTATCTATTAGAGAAGGGGTGGCATTGACATCACCTACTAATAATGGACTGGTGTTACTTTGTTTCTGAAAATCCTGTGTTTTTAATGTAATTGGGTATACCAGAGTTTGGTACATATATGTTTAGGATAGTAATTTCTTCTTGGTTGACTGTTACCTTGATTTAAATAAAGAGACCCCTTTTATCTCTGATTAGTTTTAGTTTGAACTCATTCTGTCCAATATTGGAATAATAGTGCCTGATTGCTTCCTGGACCCATTTGATTGGAATATATTTCTCCAACATTTTTCTTTACAGTCTTCCTACTTTGAAGCTATAGGGTGTTTCATGTAGACAACAGATAGACCAATTATGTTTCTTGATCACTTTAGCTAGCCTGTTTTTTTTGATTGTGGTATTGAGGCCACTAATATTTACAGCTATTATTAAAATGTGCATTAATTACAGTTGTGCTATTGAATTTTGGTGTTGTTTGTGTTCTCTGTCATATTTTGTGTTTTAGTAATTATAGATTTTACTTTCTTTCCATGGTCTCTCTGCTATACTTATCCCTCTTTTTAGCAGAAATACTTTTTTTCTGTGTTTTCCTTAGTTGTAGTTTCTTGTATATAACTTTTTAGGCTGATTATGTAGTAGAAAGTGTTTCTTTCTCTTTCAACTATGGCAGATAGATTTTATGGGTATATTAGTCTAGGTTGGCAGTCACAGACTTTGAGGATTTATCATGGATTGCTTCCAGCTCTTCTGGAAGTCAAACTTCCCATTGAGAGATTAGTAGTTATTCTGATGAGGTTTTCATTATGTGAGACTATGTGTTTTGTTCTTCTATACACAGATATGTGTAGATCTCATCATTCATAAAAGAAACTTGGTGAAGACAGAGAGTATCATATAAAGCCACAACCAATAAAGATGGAGCACTGGGGACTCCAGTCCCAAAGGGTAAATCTATAACATAACTCCTACACCAAATCTCAGGGATCATTGTAGGAGAGGAGACAGAAAGACTGTAAGAGTCAGGGTAACAGGAAATTTGCTGTGAGATTGTGTGTTCTAGGAATGTCAGAAGCTACACTATAAAAGTTCACCAACATGGCTGCCTACACATGATCTGAAAAAGACAACAATGGGCACACTAGCACTGATAGGTGAAAAGCCGGGAGATCTTAATCCTACTCAATGAACTACAGGCAACGAACAAATGCTGAGAGTGGGAGGAACAGTCCTTCTCAGGGATGAGCACATCAATTAGTTATCCAATACCAAATGTCAGCCCTGAAGACACACACACACACACACACACACACACACACACACACAATTGCATAGAATAAGTAGGTTGTATTTATGTATTTAGGAATATATATATATTATATATATATAAATATATAATTATGTGACAACAATTAATAAAAAAGATATAAATTTAAAAAAGGGTAGTAAAGGGTGTATGGGAGGATTTGAAGGGAGGAAACTAACTGGGAAAATGATGTAATTATATTTTAATCTCATAAAAATAAAAGATATAATTTTAAAAAATCCAGTATCCAGAACTGAAGTAATAAAGTGGGATCCATTGGTATGGTCTTGTAAATTTTAAAGGTTGACAGAGTAAATTTTTACAAATAGGTATTTAAAATATTTTCTTAAATTTATTTATTATACTTTTATATATTTTTACAATATATTCTAATTATTCTCTTCTTCTACCCCATTTTGTCTTGCTCTCATCTCTATTACCCACATCAGTCTCTTTCCAAGATTTATGACTTTTGACTTTGTTGTGATGTAATTTTATCATTTTCAAGTATAGCTTTGATGCTGCAAAACACAAGTAGTGACAGATGGTTTTAGAATTCGAATGCTTTGGTGATTTTATTGAAAACATAATTCAGACTGACAAAGATGTGAGAAGAAGCAGAGTGGAGCAAAAGTGGACAGAGAATAATAATAGAGAGACTTTATTCTATGTCCTGAAAAAAAAACAACAGAGATTTCTGATTTTCAGAAAAATGTTGCATCTCATTTCCCATAACAAACTTTTCTAAATGTTTTATTATTTTGATGGGGGTTAGTGTTTTTCTTATTTCTGTCACATTAATATTGAAATTTAGTTTGCAAAAGTGTAATAACACCCACACATTCCAGAAATACAAACTCAATCAATGCTATGGATATTAACCACTGATTCATCAGTTATAATAAATCTAATATTATGGCACATCCAGCTTCTCATTGGAAGATAAGTCAAATCTAGAGCTTCCTACAGTACAGAGACTGGACAAGTCTGGCTTAGTATAATAGGACCAGGACCTCGGTTTCATGCTTGCTCTCTCTTGCTTTCGTCAAGATCACATCTTTGGACTGTCCACACAAGGTTGCTGCAAAATTGCTGCTGGTGTTCACTGTAGCAAGACATTGCTTGTGTTCTCATAAACCCCTTTCAAAGGTTTTTCTTGTGGCTTCCTCAAATCATATGAGATTCTCCTTCATTCCATGGAAAGAATTGGTTCCAAAAAGCCTTTACAACACCAACATCTATGGTTTCTCCAGTTCCTTAGAAAATATACTGTGGCATTTTCATATAACTAATGAATAATCCCTTCATACTTTGATCTAGATGAACTAAAAAAAATAGAATTTCATTTCTTTATACATTTTCATGCTATACACTTTAGGGAAATTAAGCAAAAAATCTGTATGTGTTTAATACAGACCCAGTAATTTTAGAACATTATCAATAGATTTGTTTGAATCCAGGAAACAAATGTTAACTCAGAGAGCTGACTGTATTTGCTTTGGGAAATCTAATACAGTGATAGTTAGGGTACATTGTGGTGAGAAGTATTGAGAGTATTTAAGACACCTGGGAAGTCAACCTGTCAATGTCACAGTATCCTGAAAGATATGTTATATATAGGTAGATAAAATTCCATATAGATGCATTTCCTGTAAATTTACATGTAGACAAAGTTACTGAAAAACAGATACATAACTGATTACTGAACAAGGAGTCTTGGACCGAACCCTCCTCCACATACACACCATATGCCATTGATTGCTCTTTTGATGTTAGGAAAATCACCTATGTGCCCTTAAAATAAGTATGGTTGAGACCTCCTGGGTTTTTTCTCTGTTTACTTTAGCATCCAATTGTTTGCTGTCCTTGTTTAGCTCATGTTCAGGGAATCATGTTGTTGTGACTTTATAGGTGCAGCTTCTGAGAAAGATTAGGAGTAGTCTTTCCCAGGGAAGAGCACATGAATTGGTTATCCAATACCAAAATTTCAGCCCTGAAACAGATATATAAGTAGAATTATGCACATTGAGAATCTTTCTTTAGGAACAGTCTGTCTTTAGGGGTATAAAAATATGTGTGTGTGTGTGTTATAATAATTAATGAAAAAACAAGAGCTGTAAATTTCAGAAAGAGTAAGGAGAGTTTAATGGGAGGATTTGGAGGGAGGAAAGGGAAGAAGGAAATAATGTAATTATACAATAATCTCAAGAATAAAAGAAATAATAAAAATTATATGGATATATGTTTTACCTGCATTTATGTTTCTGCATAGTATGTATGCTTGGTGCCCACAGAGGCCAGAGAGTACCTGGTGCTTTTAACCTGAGAGTCATCTTTCCATCTCCCAGCGGAGTGCTCTTCACTTCAGTTTTCTTTCTTTCTTTCTTTCTTTTTTTTTTTCGAGACCGGGTTTCTCTGTGTAGCTTTGTGCCTTTCCTGGAACTCACTCTGTAGTCCAGGCTAGCCTTGAACTCACGAAGATCTGCCTGTCTCTGCCTCCTAAGTGCTGGGATTAAAGGCATGTGCCACCACCGCCTGGGCATTTCAGTTTTATTATTTACAGAAAAGAACTACTTGTCCATGTTAATTTCACCAGCTCCCTTTCAGGATAAAATATACTACAACACAAGTGATGCAGAGATGGTTCCGTGGTTAATAGTACTGGTTGCTCCTGTAGAGAAACCGGGTTCTGTTCCCAACACCACCACGGTGGCTCACAAATCTCTGTAATTTCAGTTCCAGTAAATCTGATCCATTCTTCTTGCCTCTGTGGGTACCAGTCACAGATATCATGCAGATATCCTTGAAGACAAAACACGTATGCATATAAAATAAGTAAATTATATGTTTAATATATATACTAAACAAAAAGTACTACAACTTATTCATTAAAAAATCTGCTGTTTTTAAGACAGATCAGTACTTACACTAAAGGCATTGGTAGCTAAGAATTTAACATAAAAAATATTTCTGAACACATAATTCTTAGAGCAGGGGTCCATCAAATCAGACTCATCATATGGCTAAAGTTTATTTGGAATAAACACATCATTTAAAATTCACACAATGATAATAGTCATACTGATACGTTTTTCTACACCTTAATGCATGCCAGGGCTGAAGAGATATCTTGGGAGTTATGAGTGGTTACTGATGTGAGTTTGGTTCCCAGTACCCACATCAGGTGGATTACAACTCACTGTCTATAGCACCACCTCCATCATGACTCTGGCATTTATGAGCACCGCACTCATGTGCATATAGCTGCATGCAGATCAGACACACACACACACACACACACACACACACTCCTCATGTAACGGTGAGTTAGTCTTATAATTCTTTGACCACTACTAGTCCCACAACTTATATCTATCCAAACCCTTTATAAAAATATTCATGAAAATGTAGTAAATCCTCATGTGGACATGTGTGTATGTTTATGACCTCATGCTGGGGAGGCAGAGACAGGAAGATTTCAGGGGAATCATTGACCAGCCAGTCTAGCCAACTCAGGAAATTTAAAGTCCAGTGAAAGTCCTTGTATTAAAAATCACATAGAGAACAATAGAGGGGAACACCAAGCATTGATCTCAGTGTTGGTCACACCTGCACACATATGAAGTATGCACACATGCACACACACACACACACACACACACACACACACAGGAATCACCAACTCTGCTCTTCAATATTCAGATGCCAGTTTAGATACCAGCTTTACTACTTGAGCTGCTAATCATTAAGGTTTCATTTAGAAAATCAGAATAGTCAAGGTATGTAACATTTACGTGGATAGGGCTTGTAAAGCTGCTACCTTATTGCTGACTGCCTATAAAGCCTACATGGAATGTGGCCATCATTATTATTAATCCTACTTAGTCTTTTCAATTAAGATGAGCATTAAAGAAGAAAATTGGTCTATTTCTTGTAAAAACATTTAGATTATAATGAAATACCTTCTGATAAAAAAAACCAAAAAAAAAAAAAACAACTCTAGAAAACATTGAAGACAAAATGGCATCATCATTTCTGATGCAATTTTGTGAAATTCCATTGAAGTCATTATAAATGCACAATTGGGTGCTAATATGCATAAAATCTCTCTTAAGTTTATTTCCAAATAAATTTTCAAGTGAAATTTTTATATGGTTCCTTAAAATATTCTTACTGAAATTATGCATGTCTCTCTTTGCTATTTTCCTATCTGTATTTTATTGGCATTGGGGGAAACAATTATTTCAAATATGATTACTCATTACAAGAGCCAAATAAAATTGCCTTCTACAGATACTTTCCTACATTGATGAAGGATAAGATAACCCAAGAGTCTCCTATTTCCCACTGGAGTTAATAGGAAAATCTTCACAGATTTTCAGTGGAAAATAATGAAATAATGTATCAAAGTAAATGCTTCCAGAACCAAACTGGTATATGTTACTATTATCCCTTTTTCTCTTTTATTCATTGTACTGTTAACACCAATCACAGCCCATAATGCCTCGTGATTGAAAGGCAGGAACCATGATTCTATTGTTTACAGAGTGCTTACTTGGAGACTGACTCAATACTACATATGTTGAATGCATGAGACATTTGATGATCTAAGTAGCTACATTCAGTTAGTCCCATGCCCATTTTTGGGTGAAGAACCTGAAAGGTAGAGTGTCAACTTGGGATTCCAATGTGAAGGTGCAGTGTCAAGTTTGGTCAGTGACCTTCTTTTCCCCTCTCTCCAGAAAGTCCAACTAGTTCTAATCTGACAACAGGCAGTCCATCACAAAGGGACACTACACAAGGCAAGGTTCGGCTATTCTCACCTGATCCTGGCGACTGAGTCTACAAAAAGTGCCTATTCCACTGAAAAGTGTGCAAAGGGAACAGCCCCCCTCTCTGTGTGTATGTACCAGGTCACAAAGTTGGAAATCTCTCTTCCACAGGCCACACCTACAAGCTCAATAGTAAAGAATAATTGGTACTATGCTGCAAAGGTCACTAGATGGTAAAATGTCCTCTTCTTTTTCCATTGAGGCTTTCAACTACTTAAAGGAGAACAACCATATCATGAAGGACACCTACTTTACTCAAATTTAATTGTCTCTAAAGCATCCTAGAGTAATTGTTTGTCCAAACAGCTAGGTGTCATTACTTGGCCACATAAGCACATGGCATTTACCATTACGATCCTTCAGTAACAGCCAGATTATAACAACCCTACTCAGTCACTACTTTCAGTTCAGTGATTGACTTTCAAATGACAGTATTGATTTTCCACAACTGAACACATTCAACCCATGTGCTTTGACCCAGCAGGGTCCAATTACCCTGCAAGCCTGCGTTATTGGTATTGCTTTCCTGTTAATCTTACTGTTCTTATGTAGTCTGTTCTCAATACTGTGGAGACACAAAGTCAAAGGTGAAATTTCTTTGTTCAAAAATCCTGTATCGATTTCCCATCTTACATGGTGAACACATTTCCTCATGCCATCCTTCTCAGTTCCCTTGCTCTATCCTGAGTCTGATGCTGCTCTGATCACTTATTTCAACTTCTGTTCATTGAAGTTCTAGCACATTGGTGCCTAGCTCTTCTCCACATGTCATGCTTTTTTCCTTAATGTCTTGTTGCTCACAACCCTCTCAGCCCAAGTGTCTCCCTGAGTGACTTCTTTACTATTGTAAATCTTCCTTCTAATTTCACGTTCCCCATGAACTTATCCTGAACCCATCTTTATAAACTTCAGCACTTACCCAGCCGCTTTTGCTTTCTACTAGTGTATAACAAATTACCACATTTAGGAGCAGAAAGCATCACCCATTTAATTTTCAGACAGTTTGGAAGTCAGATGTTCAAAGGGCTTGACAAACCTCGCAGCTTTGTTCCACAATATGTTCCCTTCTTTGAAACAGCTAATAGAGTTAACTCCTCCATAGCTTTTTCTGCAAATGGATGAATGGAATTGAAAGTGGAAAGAAATCAAGAGTCAAAGAGATTTTATTTTAACGATGTGAAGTTCTGTGCTATGTTCTTATAAATAATCCCAAAAAGCCTCAGAGGAGGAAGGAGCAGATCAAAAAGCACACTTCTGAGTCATCAGCTATTCATAGAAAAGAGTTTACAACAGAGGTGACTACAGGGGGGAGCAAGACTCTTGTCCTCTGCCACAACGGTGAGACACATGGAGTGACTGCACACTCGGTGTGAATGGAGGATGGCCGGTGAGGAGTGTGGAGCTTCCTTATAGATTCCTCTATTTCTGAAGTTGAGCAGGAGGAAGACTGGAACAGGGTTACTAGAAGCTGAAGAAAGAGGTCTTGACATAGGATCAGGCAGGCAGGAGAGGTAAGTATAGTACTGGAGGCATTGAGAAAGTGAGTAGCTCTCATCAAGACTGACTTCTGTGAAGGCTTTCAGCATCCTTGTCTTTCCCTATATGTGGCAATTGTCATGCAGACAAGGACAGTTATATTTAAAAGTACTTAAGAAAGTAAGAAAGGTAAGTTTATCACTAGATAATAGATGTGAAAAATCACTAGGAACCAGCATAAGAAAAATCAATCTTTCTGTCTCTTTCTGTATCTCTCTGCCTCTTACTCTCTCTTCTCTCTCTCTTTCTCACACAGACACAGACAGACAGACAGACAGACAGACACACACACACACACACACACACACACACACACACAGAGAGAGAGAGAGAGAGAGAGAGAGAGAGAGAGAGAGAGAGAGAGAGAGATCAATTATGAGAAGGGGTTGTTTAAAAACAACACAGTGTGTGTGCGAGCGTGGGTGTGTGCATGCGTGTGTGCATTTGAAATGTCTCAAATTGGGATTTCAAGAGGAACATTAATACAGGATATCCTCTTGGGTAAGAGACTTACTGGGCGAGTTACTAAACCAGAGATAAACAGCATGGTGGTGGTGGCTCTGAGAAGAGTCTATGCTCTCTAGTGCACCACAATGCAGAATGTGCCACCTGTAGCCCTGATTGGGTAGAGACTTGTATAGCCTAGAGTTTAAACATCTTTTAGAGAAGAGAGAATTACAAGCTGACAGTCGAACTCTCAGTAGAGAACCTGACATTTTCTAATAGCAAAGGACTTATATAACCAACGGCAATGGGGAAGAGGGCAAGACATGGCCCTAAAGTTGGAGTTCAAAGATTAAGGTTCCTGCAGACGTCACACTTCTGGGAATTCTGTCAAATTCACTGGGGGCTGCTTATTTGCGTTGTGTCGTGGAATATTAGTTTAAGATGTGTTGCACTTGTTTATGCTGTGGAATATTTGAATAAATTACACTTTCTAAGGATGGCAATCTTATTTGAAGATTTCATTCAATGGTATCCACTGTGGACCCCAGATTAAAAAAAAATCTAAGGATGTGTCCTTGCATTGTAGGGAGACAGCTCTTCTCTCTACCAGTTCATACAAGGGCACTAAATTCTCCTGATGTCCCACCCTCATTTAAAAAAAAAACTTAATTACTTCTCAAAGGATCCATCTTCAAGTACTACCTACTTGCACATTATTAATTCAATAGATAAATTAGGGGGGACATTTGGAGCGGGAACTGTAGCACGTTCAGTTCAGAGTTCCCATCTTTAATAATATTGATTGTATCTTGCAATATGTCCATTCTGCTTTTCTATTGTTAATTCAACAGTCTTTCATAAATAAAGAAAAGCTGAACAATCAAACTTTCATTCATTCATTTCTCTGCTTACTTGAGAACCTACAGTGGATGCAGTTGAATGAAATTCCCAAATAAGATTGCCATCCTTAGAAAGTGTAACTTAAAAAAATTGTCTAACTCATTATGAAAATCAAGTCCACCAATTACATAAAGATGTCACTTTATAACTTAGACATCTTAGACAAAAACCATTTCTTTCTTACTAGTGTATTCATTTGGGGCAAGAAGCATTATCTTTTATTTACAGAGAGCATTATAAAACATATACACTTAAGATCATCAATATTTCTTTCTTATTGTAGTCTTAGACTTTTGGAAATGTTATAGATTTTTTTCATGGTTTTTGTTTTCTTGAGACAGAGTCTCACTCTGTAGGTCTGGCAGGGCTGGAACTATGTAGACTTGGCTGGTCTTAAACTCACTGAGATCTGCCTGCCTTAACCTGCCAAGTGCTGAGATTAAAGGTGTGCACCATCATGTTGGGTTATTTTGATGGTTTATGTGAGTTGATTAAAATTATAAATTAAAGTTGGGTAGTAGCACACACCTTTAATCCCAGCACTTGGGAGGCAGAAGCAGGTGGATCTCTGTGAGTTCGAGGCCAGCCTGGGCTACAGAGCAAGATCCAGGCAAGGTGCAAAGCTACACAGAGAAACCCTGTCTTGAAAAACCAAAAAAAGAAAGTTATACACTAAAATTTAGATCTTATTTGCATAGATTGAAATAAAAATAATAAATCATAGTTCTCTGTATTAGAGAGCTTGTTATCAAAAACACTGAGTAAAAGATAAGAATTTTGTAGTTTATTCCAATCTCAAACAAACAAGCAAAAAATAATATAAAGACTTTGAATTTTATCTCTGTCTTAACTTAATAGCATTTTGCTCTTTTGTTTCCTAAGCCATTCACTAATTTCTCATTCTATAAAGACTTAAGTTATTTCTCATTTGTGTGAACTGTCTTCCACTTTGAAAATTCTGTAAATTACCTTCAAAACTGTTGTATTTTATTGTAAATATTCTCACTTTTTTTTTTTTTTTTTGGTTTTTCGAGACAGGGTTTCTCTGTGTAGCTTTGCGCCTCTCCTGGAACTCACTTGGTAGCCCAGGCTGGCCTCGAACTCACAGAGATCCACCTGGCACTGCCTCCCGAGTGCTGAGATTAAAGGCGTGCGCCACCACCGCCCGGCAATATTCTCACTTTTAATTACCTTGCAAACTGTTATGATTCCAAATGAAAATTTTAAATAATTGTTTTTGTGCTATTTCCCTTATTGTCTTTCAAAAACCTGAAAATGAAGATGAATATTAAATAATAAATACCTTGATAGTATTATTTTTTGTCATACTTTGAACAATTTCTTAGAATTTTTCTTCTTTACAAACTGTATTTAATCCAAGCAGTGGTGATGTACTCCTTTAAGCTAAATACCCAGGAGGACAAGGCTGGTGTATCTCTGTGAGTTCGAGGCCAGCCTGGTCTACAAAGCAAGTTCCAGGACAGCCAGGGCTACACAGAGAGATCCTGTCTTGAAAAACAAAAGAACTAAATAAAAAAAAATAAAAAAATAAGAAACTTTCTTTGAGAATTCTATAATAAGAGATCTTAGTACAAAGTATCCTTACTTCATTAGCACAGCAGTCTTCTTGGACACAGATGCATGCTTTCATATGTATATCTCATAAAGTCAGATTTCCTACCTTGAGATTTACCTATCTCTTAGTTCGAACTTAGTGTGATAAAATTAACTTAAGAAATACCTTACTAGTTGGAAGAAGTTACAAGGATGCAGAGCAACAATTTCAACGCCCCGATTTTGAGCTGAGGTGTGTCTGCAGCAGCAGTTCATATTTTCTCCAAATGAACAGACGGTAGTACACTCCCAATGGACAGATGGCACTTCTGCCCCTTAGATACTCTGAAATGACATCACCCCCCACATCTCCTCTTCAGCTCATCTGGGCAAAAGGACAAAGCCAAGAACAACTTTGGTGGCTCAGCCTAGAAGGGTCATATCCCACCCAGCCCCACATTCTTTGGGAAAGAACTCAGAGAACCTGAACCATGTCCATTTGTCGTGTTCATAGACAGATAAAGAAACTAGCTTCACACATGTAGCTCCCTGTGCACCTGCTCTGCCTTTCGAAAACACCACACAACATACGGCTCATTGTTCACGGGTCATGGAGAGAAGACAACTGTTACTTCCACCAAGCCATCTTTATCCTACAGTAAGCTCTTTGCGTTCCTGACAGCACAGTTGTGTGCAGAGTCAATTTATCTATTCTATGTCAGACCACAAAACCCATCTCCTTCCCTTGGCACATGTTCACTGCTTCCTCTTCCCTCATTATCAAATCCCCAAGAATGTCATTTCTCACTCTTTGATTTATTTAGACTGTGACATTTTAATGAGAATGATACCATATGTGTGTATTTTAATTGAGGACTGAAGTTATAAGGAATGTTTAAAACAATATACTAAAAAGTAAGTGTCTCAATGTAGTTTCCTGCTACCCATAGTTGGAATTCGGCATGAGGGCTCCCTGCCTTCTCCTTTGAGTTTTATTTCCTGCAGGGGGAGACACTTAGCACTAAGGACCAGAAACAGTTTAATTTAATGACTAGTGCTTTCTGTGAGGGAAGGTGCCTGTACTACATGGTACAGTGATGGGAAAGAATGGGTTCTGCTTTTCTGTAACCACTTGATGTTGTTTACATGCAAGTATTCTCTAGATTTCCATTTTATTTTGAAGCCTCAGTGAAAATGGGAACCAAAATTCTAGAGTTGGTTAAAATAATTCACATTTTCTTTGCACTACATATAAAAATATGTCCCACAGTATGCTACACTGTATTACACACACACACACACACACACACACACACACACACACACACACACACACACACACTATGCTCCATCTCTGACAGTTTGATTTTCCTTTTAAGTACTGAAAAGCTGTAAGAGCTTCACAGTAAGAATGGAGGCTTGAAGGGGATAGAACTATTAGCGTGGTGTTTGTATCACCAGTCTAGTTTTCTTGATATTGATCCCCTTACTGAGACATTAACAGCCATGTTTCTTCAGGGTGTCTTTACCAGGATGTTTACCATTCTTAGCAACCTTCTTGCTGCCTACACCAGTGTTAGCACAGCTTAGGTGATTGACTTCTCTCTAGGGCACTGAGGCATGACTTTCAACAGCACTGTAATGCCTTTTTTACAGTGATTTCTATTTGTTTTCCTTTATCTTCATTTACTAGTTCTTTGATAATTTTGTACAATGCACTTTTATCATATTTACCCTCTTCCCCAAATCCTACTTACTGGATAACACCCTTCCCTACTCACTAAACCTTTCCCACCCCATCCATTACATACCATTGTTGGTATTGTCCATATATTCTTGGACGTGTTGCCCTTCACTGGAGTGTGGTTAACCCACCACAGGTTGCATTCTTTAAAAAACCTGACTTTCTTCCAGAAGGTGTCAATTCCCAGTGGCTTCTCAGCTGGGGATAGGACTTCGTGCTTACTTCCCCTCACTGTGCTGACATTTTGTCTGGCTTGAGCTTGTGCAAGTCTTGCATATGCTCTCTCAACTGCTGTCAGTTCATTTGTGACACTGCCCTATTGTGTCTGGAACACAATGTTTCCTTTGAGTCATCCATCCACTGCCTGTGACTCTTACAGTCTTTCCTCTAAATCTTTCTCAACGATCCCTGAGCCTTGGGAGGAGTGGGTATGAAGTAGATGTCTGGTTTAATTAAAGCTGACCACTCCTCAGTCTCTTCTTCTCTGCAGTTCGGTAGGTTGTAGGCCTCTCTTAATTGTTATGTACTGCAAATAGAAGCTCCTATGGTGATGGTTGAGAAATGCACTTAAATGTTTTCTGTATATTTTGTGTTGTGGTACAGTTACTAAAAATGGTAGTTGTTATATGTTACTTATGAATCTTGAAAGAATGCAGAATTTTAAATAACTTTTAAATGGTCAAAGTGAATTATGTTATGCATGACAAGTAGCATATCATATTTTAAAAGCTTGCAGTGTATAGTTTCTTAATTTCTAAATATTTTAAATGATAACATTTATTATATTTGGTACTGATGCATGAAAATGTATATGGATATAAAACCATTAATATAACGAAGAAAAATAATTTTTTTCAAGACATATTTTTCAACTAGGCAGTGAGACAGTATAAATATAGGCACTAATTAAAATCTTAACAATTCAACCAAAACATTGTACTGTCAAAAGTACATAGGATTGTTTGAAATCCTTGTTCAATCATTGTATGGAAGTACTGAACCCTAGTTGCCATTCCATCCAGTTAGCAGGCTGGAATATCTCCTGTACCCCAAAGAAGATGCTTATCTATAAAGCCAAACTATTAAATCAAATCATTGACTGTAAGTATGAAAGTGAAGAGCTTTCAAATGGGAGTAAGCAGAAAAGAGTTGTTCAAATTTTGTTATGGCTGGGGAGCAGACATTGCCAGTAATGGTGGAGGCTCAAAGCATGCAGGAAGTGAAGAAGCTTCTAAGTGAAGAGGCTGCTGAGGCTGCTGCTTACACTGTGAGTGAAGATAAGGGAGTGTTAGAATTCAGATAACCAGAAGCAAACTATTGAGTTTTATGGTGGCTTGAATGAGAAGAACCTCATAGGGAGAGGGGGCCCTCACATTTGCATGCTTAATCCCCAATTGATTAACCCTTTGAAAAGATTAGGAGGCACGCCTTGGTGGAGTAGATGTGGCATTGTTAGAGGAGGTGTGTCTTGGGGGTGGGCTTTGAGTCTCTCTCTCTGCCTCCTGCCTGTGGATCAGGATGTAAAACTCTCAGCTATTGCTCCAGTGTCAAGCCTGTTTGCTTCCTGCCATGATGACGATGAACTAACCCTCAGAAACTGTTAGCCAGGCCCCGATTAAGTACTTTCTTTTATAACAGTTTCCTTGGTCATGATGTCTCCTCACAGCAATAGAATGGGAGCTAAGACAGTTTGGGAGGAAGTTTACTTGTCTCTGGATATTCTTGACTTGCATTGTGTGGAGGAAGCCCAATGGCAGGACTGGCCATCTGAGGCTGATTGCCCCAGAGTTTGTGGCTTGGTTTTCTTAGAACATGGCTACCATTGTGACAAACACTCTGTCTTAAAAACCTGACCAATATATGTCTGCTTATTCATTTTCTTATGGTTGCTATATTAATTCAACACATATCAATTGAATGCCATATAGAGCCATGTAGTATCTCTCTCTATATATATTTTATCTTTTTTCTACTCTTCTTTGAACATTGTAACAACCTAACACACCAGTGTAGCATGAAGCATTTTTACCTCCCTTCTTGTACTCTGTTTGTATTAAATATAGCACACTACTTTTAGTGATTCATAAATATTAGGTGGTCATGATGTTTTCTTCCCAAATTCATAATGAATTAATTCATCCCCCATCTTATATTTCTCTAAAAATGTTCAAAATTGTTCTTTAATCAGTAGATACATAAAAACAATAAATTACACAGTGTCTGGTGTCTGTCCAAATAATTATTCTGTGTGTGAGTTGTTTTTTCATCTTCCTAATCACCAAACTTTAGTACAGAAAGACTTCCTCATTTCTCATTACTTTTTACTCTCTCTCTAAAGAAGTGTGGTTGCTTTTCATTGCATGTATGTCTCTTGTAGGTAGTATGTAGTTGGATGTTGCTCTTGTGTCCATTCTTTTCTATTTTGAGTTTCACGAAAAAGTTTAATCCACTTACATCTACAGTAATTATTGACAGGTAAGTTCTCATTATAGCCCTTTTGCTTACTTTTACTGTTCTATGTGTTTTGTAGTTTACTCATACCTCATTTCTCTCTTCATTTGGACATTCTACATTAAAGGTATCTAGCATAGTGAAAGTCATATAAACATTAGATATAATGATGGCTACCACTGCCTGAGGACAGGAGGAGTTTCTAATCCAGTGTTTCTCAATCTGTGAATCATGACCCCTTTGGGGGGTCAAATGACCCTTTTACAGGGGTTGCTAAAACCTTTGTAAAACACAGATACATTATGATTCATAGTAGTAGCAAAATTACAGCTTTGAAGTAGCAACAATAATAATTTTATGGTTGGGGTTCACTGCAACATGAGGAACTGTATTAAAGGGTTATAGCATTAGGAAAGTTGAGAACCACTTTTCTATTCAATATGTATAAAGTTTCTGTTACTAAAGTTGAATGTATTCTAGAGGTTATCTGTAGAAATTTGTTAATATAGGTAATAATACTGTGTTATGTAGTTAAATATTTCAGAGGAGAAAACTCAAGTTAGTCTTATCACAATAAGAAAATAAAAAGGATAGTAATGTCTGACATAAGGAAATAAATATTGCTTGTCACAAACATGAGGTAAAAATCAAAATATTAAAATAGAGGGGAAAGTTTCTGAATCATTTATTTAGAAATTTTAATGCTTTATATTTAAACTTATAATAAATTGACAAGAAATTAGTTAGACTTCTTTTTAGAATTTAACAGATATTCACCACAGTCTTTATAAAAAGACTATAATGACACATATGTAAGAAGATGCCATGATCAAACATTATATATAAACTTAAAGTATTAATTCAACAGTACAAAAGAAGTTCTAACCCAATGAAAATACTGAATTGTTTGAATATCACTTTGAATTTCTTTCATTATTTTTTCTTTGCTCTGAGATGGGGAATGATGGAGTAGGTAGGAAGGAGAATCAGAGATGAAACAGGTACAAACTTTAAGAGGAAGTAGTAACTTTTCCTCATACAACTCATAATTTAATGATTAGCCACACATTGCCATGAACTTGAAGTTAATATTTTCATTGTCATGTATATTTCTTCACTTTCACTTTGTGTAAGGATTTTCTATAGCCCATTAACCAATGGCATTGAAGTGTAGAGAGAGGATGTGAATAAAGTCCCAGTTTCTTCCCTTCTAAGTAGAAAAGCAACCATTTATATCACCCAGCTATGAACCCTGTGAAGTAGAATAGTGGCCTACCTTTAAGATGTTCCTGAGCAGTAGTGGCACAAATGTGATGGAATTATTTAAACACAATTGTGTTTAAAGTTCACTCCATGAGATGAAACTCATGCCTGACACTAATACTAAAGTGGCCAAGAACCTGACCCTAGATGGGTCATGAGCT
Source organism: Peromyscus californicus insignis (assembly GCF_007827085.1). NCBI lineage: Eukaryota > Metazoa > Chordata > Mammalia > Rodentia > Cricetidae > Peromyscus > Peromyscus californicus. The sequence goes on along the minus strand of NW_026294469.1, from coordinate 74,602,187 downwards.
TAGGGGAAAACCCAATACTATTACTTTCCAAAAGAAACATAACAATAAAATGACTCCTGATATCATATTTTTATACCCATAAATAATTGCTCATCAAAGAAATAGATAGGAATTAATACAGACCTACAACTCGAAAATGTATAGGAAGTGAGAAACTTTAGCACTCAGTCCTAAATAGGGTGTCTTCATTAAATTCCTCCACATAAGTGTCAGGGATCTATGCAGAAGAAGAGGTGGAATATTGGAAGAACTAAAGCTGATATGAAGAATGATCCTACTTAGTCTTGACAATAAAAATCTGCAGTCAGATATCAAGGGTGAAAGCTGAAAGATCAGAGAAGCAGAGCAGCAGCCACTAGAAACTTGTTACCTCTATGAATCCTTAGACCAAATGGGGGACGAGATCCTGTCTCCACCCACCTTATATTCCTGTCCCCACCTCCCTAGTGCTGGGATTAAAGGCATGCACCACCATTGCCTGACTCTGTTTCTCTTTTAGACTTGTTCAATCTCCTGTAGCCCAGGGTGGCCTTGAACTCCTGATTTTCCTGCTTCCTTCTCCCAAGTGCTGGGATTAAAGGTGTGTGCCACCACTGCCTGGCCTCTATAGTTAACTCATGGCTAGCTCCACCCTATGATCTCCAGGCAAGCTTTATTTGTCAGGACACAAACAAAACATACAGCACTGATGGATGACTTCAAGACAACATTGTCTTAAAGATACAGCAGCACTAATGTAAACAAAGTACCAGAAATCCAGACAGGACCCAGCACTGAGAGAGGGGCTGGACATGGGTTCCCACTCCTAGTGGAGAATCTATTTGCAATTGGTACCCACAGGCAAGAGTAAAATCAGTTTTCCCATCGGAGTGTCACTGGGTGTATCATCCCCACTACAGTGAAACCCCATGCCAAGGAATAGTTGGCTAACAAAAGGCAAACTCCATGTCCTTTGTGGACTTTTTGTATTGTTTTGGCAGTGTTTTTGTCTTAATAGTATTCTGCTTGTTTGCTTTGATTTTTGTTTTTGTTTTATTTTTGAGAGAGAGGGAGAAAGAGAGGTGGGAGGAGGTATGTATGTATAAAAGCGCCAGTATGGAACCATAACAGGTACTGGTGCTCACTATTTATTACACATCTTTGCCATGTACTAAAGTGATTCATTTGCTGTGTGCCCAGGAACCACTGACAGAAAATGATATGATAATGGATTAGAAAGAAAATGAAATTAAGCCTTAGGCTTATTCAGTGGTTCAGCCATGGAGTTAGGAAAGTATAAACATCTGCCTTTAATGGCACTTACCATTCAGTCCGTGGAGCTCACATCTGGATTACCATGAATTAAAAGTACAGACTCAACACTGCTGTGACTGATGCACTGTGATGAAACAGTTCTAAACTTTTTCTCTGTTATGTGAGTAGAAGATATTTAAACTAAGATTATAGAGTTTTTTTTAAGGTCCTATGTTTCCTATTATTTAATAGGCAGTCAAGTTTATTTTGTTATAGCATATCAGTTTTATAGGGAACCTTACCTTCCTAAGTGAATAGAACATGTGCTTGTTGTCCGTTGTACCAAGGACAGATTGGTATCTCATGTTGAATTGCAACAATATGGTACAGTCATGTCGTACAGTCTGATAGGTTTGTCATCAGGCATCATCAGACACATGCCTCACTGTGAGAACACCCCAGGCTGTTCAGAGAAGAGGTACAGTGACACAGGCATGAGAGCCTGCAGGAGCAGCAGTAGTAGACCAGTAATCTATAAATATTATATATGTCAATGAACGCATGAACTAGTGCCAAGTCAACATCCTAAACACACAAACAAAAAAACCAAAACCCAAACAAAACAAAAACCCAAACTCTCATTTTCCCAGCAATTGTCAGTTGCAATAACTCCCCAACTCAGCATAGGGCATCATTCCCACTTCTCCTCCATTCTAAAACATTGCATTCTTTACAGGGAAATGTAGGGAGAGTGTGCAACAGAATCCAGTGGGAATTACAAGAAGGCAGAACATTCACTTTTCAATCGGTCGTAAAGCGTCTAGCTAACTCAGACTGCACTGTGTACAAAAGCTTTGTGTGGGGGCTCGTAAAAGCTACATAAGGTCAACTTTTTAACATGGTAGGGGAAATAGTATTAGAACAATATCTTCCTTTTCAAGCAGGCATAAGTATCTTTTCATGTCACTATAGAGTCAAAATTCATAATTTGTAGGCAAAGGTTTACTATAAAGTTTTCAAGATGGGTGCCATAATCTTTGACTCCAATTTAAAACCTCAGACAACTAACACATTAAGTTGCCATGTTTTGATATTGACAGCGATAAAACCACATTGGGAATATAATCCATAAGCACAGTTAAGGGACAAGAGGGAGAATCAGTCTTCTCAAGGTTTGATCTTCCTGATATAGCTATCGAAACAGAAGTGGTGACTGCTAAACACGTATACATACGAGCAACACTAAGAGGACTCAGCAAGGTGTGTGTGTGTGTGTGTGTGTGTGTGTATGTGTGTGTGTGTGTGTGTGTGTGTGTGTGTGTGTAAATAACTAAGAAGAGGTAATGGCTTTGAAAGGGAGTGGGGTATGGGAGAAGTTAGAGGAGAAAGAGGGAGGGTTAGAAGTGGTGATAATATAATACATATGTGTGAAATTCTCAAAAATGTTTAAATAAGGGAAGGAACACATCCCAAATAAATTCTGGTGTTGAGAACACAGTCTACAGCATCACAAAGTGGTCAGTCACCTGCTCATGCCAGGCTACACATAGGCTTGGAGGAATTAAACGCAGTTGCTTTCCTCTACTAAGCCTGAAGAAAAAAGTCTGTGAAGGGCTTGTGTTGTGATCTTAGATCATATTTCTATGCATATTCCAGGCCATGACTTTGCTTTTCCATAATCATGAGTAGGGGCCAACACTTACAGAGATTAGAAAGCTGAAGCATGAAAAAACTTCCACAGCTCTACCCACAAAAAAAGTCTCATCCACAATGGCTTTCTCACAGATATGAACATTGGTCTTGATTTTTCTTCATTACTGTTTCTAAAATCATCAGGGAAAATTATCCAGATATACTACTCACATTTATTAACGCCATTCTATCTCTAAAGTATATATCAAACACTTCATAAAACATGTCTCTGTAACTTTATCACATTCTTTGGCCAATTTCTGTTCTCCTCTTGTGAACAGTTCATGTGGGCATTTGAATAGTTACCTGAAATGGGATGGGAGAACTAACTAGAGAAGATCATATTTGGTTTTTGTTAGTGTTATGTGTTTTGAGATTGAGCCTCGTGAATCCTAGGTTGTTCTAGAACTTACTGTATACTTAAGGAAAACCTAGAATTCCTGATGCTCCTACCTTCCCTTCCTAAGTGCTGAGATTATAAGTGGGTGATACCATGGCTGGCTTCAGAGCTAATTTCCAAGTTGTTAAACCATGGAGCACTATGTCTAGAAATATTATTTTATGTACCCTAGTGTTTGATTGCAACATATTCAAGTAGAAATAGCACAGAAAACCTGATTTCCATTCCTACATTATACTCAGAGCACTGCTTTCAGAAGCTGCCTTCATTTTCTTATAGAACAGGGTAAATTCTGCAACCAGCTGGTAATTATTATGTTATATTTCTATCAGTGTTTCAAGCTCCTCAAATAAAAAAAAAACTACCAGAGATTTGTTACTGTCTACATGTAAGCCCCCTCTCTTTCTTTCTCTTTCTCTCTCCCTCCCTCCCCGTCTCTGAGTTCACTTAATCCCTAGACAGTAGCCATCTTTATTTCCTAATGAGTGGGATTATATTACATGTTGGTTAGTTTTTGTCAACTTGTCACAACTTGACACTTGGACACAGGAACCTCAATGTAGAAAATGTCTCCCTCACATTATTCTGGAGGCAAGCCTGAAGTCATTTTCTTGATTAAATACTGATGTGGGAATGCCCAACCCACTATGGACAGTACCACCTTTGGGCAATTGGGCCGGAGTTCTATAAGAAAGCTGAGCAATTTACAGAGAGCGGTTCAGTAAGCAACATTTCTCCATGGTCTTTCCTTCAGTTCCTGCCTTGAATTTAGGCCCTAACTTCTCTTTATGATGGACTCTCAGCTGTACAATGTAATAAACCAATTTGTCCTCCAAATTGCTTTTGGTCATGGTGTTTACCACAGAAAAAGAAAGCAAACTAAGAGAATTACCTACAAAACTCCTCCACCAGAATTACACATAGTCCCTTTATTTTTCCAAAGCTGGAAATATAAAAGTAGGCCTGCCATTTGATTCCAAATTTATTGTTTTCATATACTCATTTATTCCAGAAAAAACATTTTTCTTTAATTGCAATAATAATCTAGAGTAACCGTGTGATAGAAAATGTGTACAGATATTTATTGCTAAATAGCCTCATAACTTCTAAGTTATCTCTTCCTTCTTACTTTGAAAACACTGAGCAAGCAGAAGCTGAAACATGAACAACGGAACTGGAGATTGACTCTGCTGCTGATTCTCTTGTCAAGCATTCTCTCCTACCCAGGGACCGATGAGGTTAGGTGGAGATAAAGGCTAGAAGAATTTTACTTGTGTGCAGAAGATGTGATTGGCTAGCATAGGCCAAAGATAAGCAAAGAACTGATTACACTTCTCAAAGAACTCCTCAAGTATCTGCTATTCATGAGGGATTTTGAAGAATCTGTGTCATATATCTCTGAAAAAATAAAAATGGCAATACATAGAAAGCCCCTTTGAAAACCATGATATGGTTATCACACACATATGTCTCTCTTAGAAAATGTTTTCATCCTCACTGTGGAATTGCAGTGGTGTTTATTAATTTTCTTTGGAAGATTTTTCATATCTCATCTTAAAAAACATACACACATAATAGCATAACTAAAAACAAAATCACATAATTAAATCACACATAAAATTGATACATAAACTTCTTTATATTTTATTTTTTAGATGTTTAGAGGATGTGATTCAGGAATGATACCTTTATTTATTATGAAAAAACAAAGTAGACCACAAGAAGGCTGATCTATTGAGAACCTTATGCCAACTATAAAGTAGGTTGAACCTTATATCCTTGATATAATTCTGAAAGTGAATCTTCCATTTTAGGAGAAGACACTGCATTTCTTCAACATTTCAGTAAGTTAGAGTATATTTTTCTGTTGATACAAATGAAACCTTATACTGCGATGCATCTTTCTGGGTCCCTCCACCCAGCTCCCAAATCATGAGATGGAGACTTCTTATTAATTATGAAAGTTTAACCTATAGCTTAGGTTTGTTTCTAACTAGGTCTTATAACTTAAATTAACCCACATCTTTTAATCTACATTCTTCTACATGGCTTAGTTACCTTTACTTTGTAAACCTATGCTGCTCGCTCTACATTCCTGGTCTCTGGTGTCTCCTTGTGATTCCACTCCTCTTCTTCCCAGCATCCTCTCTACCCCCAAAATCCTCCCTAGCTATTGGCCATTCAGCTTATTAAACCAATCACAGTGACACATCTTTACACAGTGTAATCAAATATCTTACAACAATACAGTGGTATACATCTTTAATTATGTGTATATCCAGAGGCTTATGTAAATGGTAAACATAGTAAAGGGGACAAAGGGTGATGTCAGACAGAATCTATCTGCTGTGACACTATAGAATTTTCCCATAATTCAGTTTAGCACATATTCCTGCAAGGAGACTTTAGAGCATCTGCCTCCATTTCTGCCTATGCTCGATGTCACACTTGGGTACACACCTCATTCATGTATGACCACAGAATCTGCACAACTGTGATAGGACATCTTCACAAACTACAAGTGACAGTTCCTTTTCTATCCATGTATTTGTTACTTATATTCTACCTCCGCTTTCATTTTGAGGTTAGTTCAAACTAACCTCAAGTTGTCAGTCTTCCTGCCTCAGCTTTCCAGGTCTGAGAGTACAGATGTCCAATTCCATACTTAGTTTATTTTCATACGATCACAATTCATTATCTCCCTCTTCTCAAAATTCAACTCCAGAAACTACCATAGAATGTCTGTGCTTCTCCTTGCAGTGATTGTTCAGACTCCAAATAAAAGCATTTCTTAGGCTTATGTCTATTCTCTGTTATATGATATTTTGTTTGTGTTCTGACCAATAAAGCTTGCCTGGAGATCAGAGGGTGGAGCTACCCAATCGTTAACTACAGAGGCCAGGCAGTGGTGGCACACACCTTTAATCCCAGCACTTGGGAGGAGGAAGTAGGAAGATCATGAGTTCAAAGCTACCGTCAGCTACAGGAAATTGATCCAGTCTAAAAGAGAAACAGAACTGGGTGGTGGTGGTGCACACCTTTAATCCCAGCACTAGGGAGGTGGAGACAGGAATATAAGGTGGGTGGAGACAGGATTTTGGTCCTCATTCCATCTGAGGATTTGTAGAGTTAACAAGTTTCTAGTGGCTGCTGCTCTGCTTCTCTGATCTTTCAGCTTTAACTCTCAATATCAGACTCGGGGTTTTTATTGTTAAGATTAATTAGGATCACGCATAAATTCTCTAAATAAACTTACTTGTCCCATCAGGTCTAAAACATATCCTGTGTTGAAATAGCCTGCTTCTTTTGATTCTTAATTTTATTACAATAATAGTTAGCTTTATTCATCATCAGAGTATGTGCTGTAATTCTCCACAGCAATTTGTGGTAAACTAACAACAACAAAATAAAATAAAACAACCAGAAAGAAATGGAAACTTCCTACAACAAAGCAGAGTTAAATTTGCAAGAGTTGTTCTGAAACAGAGCACTATTTATTATACATAGTGTATAATAAATACATAACACACATCTCCCAGACTTAGTCAGTTTAAACAACACAATGTGTTCTGTCTCTCAGTTTTGCAGAGTGACCAGGAATTTATTTTGATCCATGTATTGTCGACCTCAGCATGGATATGACTTAAAAGATCAATCTTTTTCCAAATGCCAGAAGTTGGTACTGCTTCAAGGTGGAGAATTTGCCTGTACTTTCCATGGATCTGCCTGGAAGCAGTCCCAGGAACAAAACACAGAGAGGAAGAGAGTAAATTCCATCTTTTGAAGTGATATTTCTATGTTCATGCAAGGAATGTCAAATAATAAGAATCACTTCTGAAGCATAGCACACAGCCTGTGAAGACAACTTTTACCATGACCAATTGAGGAAAACTATAGCTCTTATCCTGTAGGAATATGCTATAATCTAAATTATCCCATCATTCCTCTCACAGTCTAGATAAACTTCTAAAGGATTCTGATTTGGGAAGCCTAATTCTTTTCATACCTGCCAAGACAATTCCTCTTTAAGTCTCAGTAATTAAAACATAGCCAAAAATACATCACCCTAGGCTTTAATAGTATTATTCTGATATGAAACATAAAGCAAACACAGTATGGTGTGCTGATTACCCAGTCTTTAGAATGTCTTTTTGTGTATTTCTCTAAAGTAGGACCTCATTTGCATGATTCATTAGCTGTGAAATGCATTCTAATTAGTTCTGAATATTAATTCATTTAAAATATCCTATAATAATAACCAAGAAAACTGTGGTTCTTTAGTCAGCATAATGAATCCCATGCTAGAAATAATTTAAAATGTAATGTTGATTGACCATTCCAGCAAATATTGAAGCATGCAAAATTAAAATGACAATAAGGATACTTGAAAAACTTAGTTTATACCAGATTAGTTGGATTGTGTTTTTAAAGAAAGAAGGAGATATAGCCAGATTTCAGAGCTAAAGGGATTGCTTAGTAGATAGAGTCCTTGTTGTATAGGCCTGATAAACTCACACACACAAATGAACATACATAACACAACAACTTAAGAAATTTCTCCTGTTTGTGAAAATTGGACATTTCTGGCCAGTTTGTCCCCAGCCTCAGAATGTTAGCAGACTCATCTGACATTTGTCGCAGTCACAACTTGAGAGACACACGGAGACACTAGCACACAGATTAGTTATGGCCTTCAGGTAAGTGCTAACTTGCACGCGATATGTAACTGAATGTAAAGACAGTACTGTTTGTATTACTTGAATAAAAGCACAATTGGAGAAGCAGCAAATGATATTGGAGGATAATACTGAATGAAAGAATTGTTACTCTGGTACTATAATTCAAGTCAGAGAATTTCCTTTATAAACATGTAGACACATCAAACTTCTAACACAGATATCCTTACAAACCTGCCTAGCTATCAATCAAAGAGTGTATTCTCATACTAGAAAAAATAAATGTGGAATTCAAAGTACTTTTAAAAAAATGAATTGAAAACTAATTTTCTCTGAATTACAAAGGCTAAGAGCCGTGTTGTCCCCAATCAGAATATATGTATAAAAATGTATTTATCTTTAATAAAAATTGCCATTAAAATATTTAAGAACAGATGTTAAACTTTATAGGATACATTTTTAGCATCATCTGAACAAACTTCATGTTCCTTCTAGAACCTCTTCCATTTAGTTAATTTTCTAGTTTCCTTGAGAATACATCTCTACATCTCCTCAGTGTGGATTTAGAATAAGCCAGTATCATTTCAATTAAATGTGAAAATAAGATGAAAAATTGAGTTATGTAAAATCAAAGTGAATAGACATATGCTCTAGTCTAAAGCTAAACTCATGGTTAAAGCCTTGGCAAATGCTTCAAGTTACATTCTGTACACTTTTATAATGTGAGTAATACCTACAACTATTAATTTTCCTGAAGAAACCCATTAGCACTCTCCATGAATGGTATTAAATAAGTGACTGAGTAGGCAGGAACCAGTATACACCACCCTGAAGAAACAGCACTGAGCCCAAATATGCTGTGACTAACACCATGTTGAAAGGTTCATTTCAGTGACAAATTTGCAGCCTTGTCATCAAGAAACAAGTTTAGTTTTCCCATTTAGTGTTTATATCTTATGCTCTCCCACCACCATCATCCTGTATCTGAAAGTCTTCTTGGAAATAAGACATACAGACACATCAATGTATTTTTGACATGGATGAATCCACATGGTATGCTATAATAAGTATGGAGGAACTGTTACCATTTAGGCCTCTGTACTGGCCTGCCCTTAGGGTCCTGACAGGATACCTCCTCAGCTGCAGTCACTAAGAGCACCCCCTGTCGACATTCACTACTTTCCCTTATAAAAGGCGGACCAGTGGTCTTTAGATGATTGTGAACATAGTGAAGAATGTCCCTGTCACCTAATCTTGGTACCTTAGCTGGAATGTATTGTGATCACAGCTTAAGCTTCCTCATATTACAGTACACTGTGAACACATATTAGCACAAGTCTGTAGACAAACATTGGCTCATAGGTTAGGATCTCTCTGTCTCTGTCTCTCTCTGTCTCTGTCTCTCTGTCTCTGTCTCTCTGTCTCTCTGTCTCTGTCTCTCTCTCTCTCTCTCTCTCTCTCTCTCTCTCTCTCTCTCTCTCTCTCTCTCTCTTTCTCTCTTTCTCTCTCCTTGTCAGCATTTCAGTTGGCTATTTCCTTGACACCAACCCAGTTCTTCCACAAGGAAACTCGCAACCCAGGAAGGTTGGTGTCTTAGGGTCTTTGTTGTAAGTGGTCTATAGACACAAAAATCTATTCCTTCCTGCACTGTAGTCTGGGAACCGTCAGTTCCAGGCACAAGATCAGCTTTCTGGTAAGAGTCATGTTGGATTCAGGGGCAGTACCACAGGGGCTGACCCCATCTCTTGAAATTGTTTTATAAGGAATTTATTCCACTCAAGAGCTCTCTGCCCACATGAACTAGCCTACTCCTCAAAACTCCATTTCCTACCACATGACAGGTCATGGATTTCAGCCTGTGAGTTCTTGTGAAACATTAACATTCGGGCTACGGAGGCAGTATAGATTAAGACTGTCACCTAAAACATGTCCTGAGAACTCGGTATAAAGGGTATGTGTGCCACAACCTAGTTAAGTCCTGAACAAAATCTTCCTGTCTTCCTGGCTAGTTCCTGACATTTTCACAGCTGAAGGAGGCTTTTAGCCATAGTTTATTAATAGAGAAAAGGAGAGTCTGACTTAAAGAGCATTTGAAGCTTCTCCCACACTAGAAAGAAGCCAACATTTAAATAAGAAGCACACAAGCATGAGCTGAGAAAGCCTCACTAATATCTGTAGCACAGAAATGTAGCACAAATTTGTAGAATTTGTATCTCATATCAGTGGGCTTTGGTTTACACCAGTCACATTTTTAATCATTTCTCTTCTTTTACACCTTGAACTCAGGCTTTGGATTTTGTCTCCTTGGATAAGAATCATCTTAACACTCATTTTTATTTTTTTTTTAAAGCATTGAGCTTGGTCTTCTGTTTCTTTCTCTGAGCAGTTACTGTATATTAAGATCCTGTTTAATTTGAACACAAACTAACTTTTTTCATGCTTAAGAAAATTATGTGAATGAATAAAAACACTCTAATAAACACTGTTAACACTTGTAGGCTGATCTGTCTCAGGACCTGGTGGGTTGAACACATGGGAAGTTGGGCAAAACAAGCTACACAGCTGATGGTCATGTAGTTACCCACCAAACCATCACCAAGGTAAATGGAACAGTTGAATACACTTGATTGTATGGCAAATTAAAAATTAAGTAAGATATTTGAATTTATGTATTCTTCTTTGATGATGTTCTTAGAATGGTTAATTTTTAATTTTATTGTTTATTTCAAGTATGGGGTAAGGGTAACATTTGTCTTGTTAATTTTTCCCCTTTTCCTTTTAAAATAAATTTACACAAAGGAGAGTTAACTGTGTGCAACATGATATTTATTTTGAGGTACATATACACGGTGATGTTTAAGTTCAGCACAGTAATGGAATTGATATTTTGATGTCACTTAGAGAGTGAATGCTTACCACATTTGTTTAAACTATTGTTTTCAGATGTGTATGCTACTACATGCTTGGATTAGGAGTTCAAGGCTATTCACTTCTGCATAGTGAGTTTGTGTCTAGCATGGCTACGTAAGCTATATATGTATGTATATATATTCACACACACATGAGGAGATCACGAAAATTTCATTTGAAAGTGAGGGGTAAATTATCAAAATGCAGACAAAGGCTGCTTGGTGCTCTGACTTAACATGATAATAATGATAATGATGGCAATGCTTACAAATCAACACAATCCTTTAATATTTCCATTCAAAATGAAAATTTACCACTATATGACACAATGTATGAATGATGAAAATGAATGCACATGTTAGAAAGGGGTTTACTAGATTGATAGAATTTGGAATTTGGTCTTGAACAATGGTTGTCTTCACACTGGAATGGCTGAGCCCACCATGGCTGCTGTATGCCTTAGCAGACTCAACATGGTGATGAAGGCTGGAGGATTTTTGGGTAACTGATGACTTCAGTCCATATTGAAAGGCTGAACAGGCTGAGTTTTTATTTCCATGAAGGAGTGCAGCAGAGTGGTAACAGAATGGACAGACTTATCAGAAAAGCGGGAGGGTGATGAGGCACTATGCAAAGCTTTCCCTCTCTACATACTTGCATTATGCTGCTACTGGACAGAGCCACCAACATTTAAGATGTGTCTTCCCACCTTCAATAAGCTGCTCAAGAAAATCGCTCACAGGTGTGCACAGCAGGTTATCACTTAGTTGATTCCACATCCAGTCAATATCACAAGCAAGATTAATGATAACAAACAGGTTTTGCATTCTTTACTTCTTTATATATACCACACACGTCACTCAATATTTTTAAATGTTTAGGCATAAGCTTCGGTTTCATTTGTTTAAATAAAATAACAGTCAAAATATATACTTTGGGGGGTTCTAATTGGAAACAATTTTAATAATTTTTCCAAAGCATAGAATTATGAATAATTATATTTTTAATATTTTATTTTAGATATATTAAATTGAGCATAATTTAAAATATAAGACTATTATTTACTGCCCACAGTTTCATTTTCTAGGATAAATAGAAAGTGCATGTTCACAAATTACATAGAGATAAAAACTGGAAAACAGAGGTACTATAATTTTTCTAATGTAGCAAACTAACCATTGACCTAGTATATGTAGTCTTCTATGTTAAGACGAATAATTCATGCTAGAACATTTTTATTTTGTGGCTCATAAGTCTTCAAGTAGAATCCTGCTAGCCTGGAAGACACCGGAAAGTGATCATCCAGCAGGATAAAATTAATCAAAGATAATGTTTCCTTGTCTACTGAACTGCTGAAAGTTTGCCTGCGACTTTGGCACTTTTGACAAAGGCGGTGGCTTAGAGACATGGCCACCTACTCACCATGACTAACAAATTGTATATGAGCTACTGAAGACTTTTTTAGAAGAATTGTGATTATTCCAAAGCAAACTTTTGAATGAGAAAAAGGAATACTAAGCACTTAAGCACTGTAGAAACAGAAAAAAATGAGCGTAGGGAACAGAGGGCCAGCTTAAGTTTAGATGATACGTTGATGTGGATATTGGGGACGAGCCACATAATGGCTGATAGCAGTTTTCCAGAGAACATAAAGTAAACTATGATGTCATCTGTAATGTATCTATTCTTGGCAAAATACCATTTTTGTGGATCTTTCTATAAATATGACTTTGAGATAAGAGAGCAGTGCCTTCACCTTTGTCAGCCTGCTTGTGTGTGTCTGGTCTGTTTGCTGGTCTCTGTGTGTGCCTGTGCTTGCTGGAGTGTACCAATGTGTGTCTCAATGCCGCCTGGTGTCTGCCAGCCTAGCATCTGGTGAGAGTGACAGCCTTTCCTCTGAGAGAATGATGATGGAGTCACATCTGCCTGCAGTTCCATACATTTTTTTAAAATTTCCTAGCCTCTCACAACCCTCCATCCCTGGCCTCAGAGCTCAAAAAAAATTTCTGAGGCATCATGGGAAAAATGGCATTATAACAGTAGGTTCTATTTGACATAAATTCTTAATAGGAATGTCTCTGTAGCTTGAAGAGGTATACATACTAAAATTGGTACTGAGGAACCACAGTGGAGGGTGCTTTCTAAGAAGGCAATGGGATCCTTGCCTCTAAGTCTCCCCTTCTCTTGTTTTCTTAGCTTACAAAGTGAACAGTTTGCTTTCCAGCATGGACCCTTGTCAGAAGGCCAACTACAACTGAACTATAATTGGAGGCTCCAGAGCCATCAGAATAATAATTCCTTTCTCTCTATAAATCAGCTGCCCCAGTCATTTTGATATAGAAACGCACAATTGTTTAATAGAAATACTATTGTTTTGTTTTCTTTATGCACTGACTTCTCAGGAAACACCCATATAACATGGGGATCATTAATTCTTATATGTTACTGTTACGACCAACACAGAAATCATGATAAAAATACAGGAAAGTGTGAATGAGTTAATTACGGATGAATTAATTGCTTTAACACCACAACCAAGTAGAAAGTTTCACCACTTCCTGCTATGGAACTACTGTTGAGGGTTTTCAGAGTTCCAACTAAAGCAAAACAAATCATTTCAGGGTCCAAAAGTTGACATCTGATGTCTTTCTTGATTGATCTACACTTCATTTAAGGAGGTGGCTTCTCTAGCTGAACCTGGAGCTTGATGTTTAGGCTACCCTGCCTAGTTGGCTCTGAGGATCCTCTGCCTCTACTTCATGCCTAATTTTTATGTGGTTCTGGGGAAATGAACCCTTGTCTTATGCTGATAGTGCAGACATTTTACCCACTGAGCCATTTCCCAATACCAGTTCTTACGATTCTTGTTAATAAATGATAACAAAAGAATCCATGTATAATTTCGGCCATTAAATACAAGGTTCCATATAGAAAATACTTATATGACATATTGCATTACAGTTTACTTTTGTTTTCCCTGGACTTCTTGTATCAACCATTTTAGGCTAACTCACAGTTCCCTGGATGTCTGAGAGTTAGATTATTGTTTGTTTGTCCACTCCGTGTGACCAACTGCCAACATTAGTTTAAAGAAACCACTTTACATGCTTTATATAAGTAGACATATCCATCTTGGATGTGTTGACGGAAGTACCCAGAAAAACAGCTGCACATAACTTAATGACTCTACAAAGCTGATTGATAAATTAGAACCTCAATGACTGTGGCAAGGTGGAATTATGCACATTCAGAGCCACATTTCTTTGGACTATTTAGTTCCTTATATAGTCATTTATTACCCACCTTTGTGTGACTTCACACCCTCGGGAGTATTATTTAAATCCATTAAGCATTTTAGATTTGAAAGTATTTGTTATTATGGTATATGTGTATCATATTTATGTGTGTGGGTTTGTGCACATGAGGTTGTATTTCATGGCACATGTGTGGTGGTCAGAGTACAACTTTGAAGAGTCAGTTCTCTTCTTCCTTTATGTGGGGTTTGGGGATCAAATTTGGGTCATCACTCTTGTGTGGCAAGCTTTTTGCCTGCTGAGCCATCTCCCCAGCTTGGGTAAATCACTTTAGATTGTACCAGCAGAAACTTACCTTCCACCAACCCAAATGTAATGAATGACATCAAGCAGCATCCAATGCCTAAAAGATTTCCCTGTCCTGCTGTAACCTGAATAACTGATATTCCCATTAAGGCATTTTAAAAGTGTCGTGATTTATACCTTTCTTTTTTCTTTTAATATAAAAACTTTATAAAACTCTTGCCATGTTAGAACAAAGCATTTCACGTAGCCTAAATCTGTGTTCCTATGCAGTAGCCTTTTGTTTCTGACTGCAGAATGAACTGTCTTTTATTTATTTGCAAGTGAAAACTGTGGTTTTCATTTTGTTTTGACAATTATAACATTTACAATAACAAATATAAATAACAGACTTCTCAGGAATATGTTAATTAAATTAGTGGGGAGCTTTGAGAATATGAGCACAGATATATTGTTAAAAGGCAGCAGCCAAATTTGTTCTTGTCACATAAAGAGTCCATATAGCCCTTCTTCATCAGTATTTGGGGGGAAAATTGTGTACCTTAAGTCTCTGGTTGGAAAATATGTCATTCTTCCACGAGCTGAGGGGGTGTGCTTCCACATCAGAGTTAAGTTGATTTAAGCAAATTTTCTTTCAGGTTCAGCCAAATTGTGTAACCATGTCTGCAAAGTCAGTAATAACTGCCATAGTCCAGACAGAAAAGTAAAAAACGTAGAGCAGGGGCAACATCAAAGACACTAATCCCCCCAAAAGCTCAGAAACAACCCCTTGAACATACTGGGATAATTCTATAAACTCTATTCATATATAAAAAGGATGCATCTTTAAGTATTGTAATGGATCAATTTTCTCTCTCATAAAAAGTTACAGGATCAGCTTCTGTGATGGAATTATCATGTTATTTCATGGAGCCTGAATGTTTATCAGCAAATTACAATAACTTGTTTAGGGAAGCTATATTTGAATATATACAGGTCCCTATATTTTAATAAATAAAAATCAAGACAATCTTTTACAGGTAAAATCAGAGACCTGTTTTCCAGTTGATTCTAGAATCTGTCAAGTTAACAGTTAGCATTAACAACCCGATCATTGAAGCTAGTTTATTGAATCTTACAACACTGTGAGGAAAGTCTCATAGACAATATTTTAGTAAGAGGTTAAAAAATTCCAAATAGAGAAAGAAAATATGAGAAGGAACAGCAAGGAAAGCAAATGGAGAACCACGTCCACATCTATTCTCTCAAGATGCTACAGAGCATCTTAATGGATACCTGGCACACTTGGTTACCATTAGCATCAACTTGAGAATGGAAATAACATCTTTGGGCACATGACTTTATCCAATGGAAAAATTAGAAGAATGAGCTATGGACACAATAGACAAAGTTGGCCATCCTGAGCCAGTTGAGGATTTTAGGACTGAACAAGTAAAGAAATAGGTCAACTTTATCATCATGGTCAGGCTGCACAAAGCAATTAATTGTCTCAGTATGCTGTGTGTTAGAGAAGCCCGACAATTCCGAGATTCACCTGACACAAGCATCACGTTCAACTTTGCTCTAACCAAGTCTGTAGCTTAAGTTTTCCCTGGTCCTGCCCAGCCCTACAGACCCTGCAGCCACTTATAAAACAATCACTCAGAAGCTTATATTAATTAAAACTGCTTGGCCATTAGCTCAGGCTAACTATTGACTAGCTCTTACACTTAAATTAACCCATAATTCTTACTTATGTTTAGCCACATGGCTTGGTACCTTTTCTCAGTTATGCCTTGTCATCTTATTTCCTCTGTGTCTGGCTGGCAACTCTTGACTCAGCCTTCCTGTTCCCAGAATTCTCCTCTCTGCTTATCCCGCCTATACTATACTTCCTGCCTGACTACTGGCCAATCAGCATTTTATTTATCAACCAAATCAGAGCAACACACATTCACAGCATACAGAATGACATTCCCCTCATTTCCCCTTTTCTTTCTATTTAAAAAGGAAGGTTTTAATTTCAACAAAGTAAAATTATATATAACAAAACAGTTAGCAAGCAAGAATTACAGTTACAATATCTAGTCTATTTATATTTGGCAAAATTAAAGAAAGTGTCCCATCTATTCTATATTTGTGAGTCTAAGGTTTCACATCTACCTTATCTCTTATCATAACCAAGGAAAACCATAATTTTAACTATCTGGTCTTCAAATACATCAAAGACCCCAGAAAGATATAATATTACTAAGTAAACAGGAAGAGCATTGTAAGCAACTTTCAAAAATCTAGAATGACAGAGACAGCTGGCTGCCTGGACAGTCACCCAAAGTTCCTCTGTAGCATTGAGTCATCCATCTTTAGTCCATAGGCCTAGAGTCTCTCAGTTGTTTCTCTCTGTGTCCTGTAGAATATCTGACAGTTTCTTCTTGAAGCAGGAACCTGAAGGATCATTTTGCCTTGCAAAGTACAGTGGTCACCTTCCTATGGGTCCTGCATGACCAATTTATACAACATTTTGTCAAGCAATCCATGCAAGGACAGGTAAAAGCAGGCTATAATCTCCATAAGTGCATTTAAGGTATTTTTAAATAGCTTACAAAGTGAACTTATTTCCATATGAGATTTTTCTAACTCTCCTTCATCTTCCCGCCCTGCATTTTCCACTGTTTCTTTCAACTCCCATACTCCCCTTCTACTTTTTATTAATTTGTCTCACACACTCTTCCATTCAAGTTATGTTTTTCCAGTCACATGGGTTCCTTTCTAATTTCCTGGCCTTCACTCATGTTTTCCCTTATCTGAGTACATATTGGACTTAGATGATAGTATCTGCATATGACAAATAACATATCCCAAGATCCTTTTCTTCTGTAGGGCTAAATAAAAGTCTACTGGATATGTGTACCACATTTTCATTTATCTGTTCATCTATTCACAGATATCTGGGCTGATTCCATTTTCTTCTGCTCTATATATACATGATAGTCACATACTTGTTTTTGTATAAGTGAGTTTATTAAATAAATAGCAAGTAAAAGTAAAAGAATAAACAGCCAGTAGCAAATAATGAGAAGGAGTAGGTATAAAATATCATTAAATTTGGCTCTCCTAATCCATCTGAGATGACTGTATCAGCCCATTTGAGAGAGCAAACAAAAGGTAACATCAACAAACGGTGGCTTAAAAACACACTGCAGAAATTATCCATGTAAGATTTGTAGAGCTCTCTAGTCTTAGCCAGAGAAATAAGATAAAATACAAAAATCAACACATATGGTGCAGAGATGGATCAGTGGTCAAAAAAGCTTGCTGCTCTTCCTGAGGATCTCAGTCCACTTACCACCACTTGTGATGGGTGGTTCACAATTTCCTCTAACTCCAACTCCAGGAGATCTGATACCATCTTCTGGTCTGAGAGAGTACCCCACCACATACACACACAGAGACAAAAAGAGGAAAATATTACATTCCTAACACCCCCTCTTAAAAAAATTCTATAAACAAGCTGAACCAAGGGGATGTAAGCCCTCTATCAAGAAAACTTTTAGATTTTGTAAAACATGCTAAAAATCCTCTAGAAGCTAGAAACACTTCTGTTCATGCATGGGAAGAACTGATATTGTGAAAATGACTATGTTATCAAAAGCAACTTACAGATTCAGTACAATCCGCATTAATATACCAATGGCTGTCACAGAACCAGGCAAAACAACCCTAAAATTCCTATGAAAACTGGAAAAAAAATGAATTGGTAAAGTAAATCCAAAACCAGACAAGGAGACAGAAAAAAGTGGGGTGCCCAGAGATAACCCTGCACAGCTGCAGAGGGGTGCACTGTGGCAGAGCTGTCAAATGTACATGTTGGAAAAAGAGAGCTTTTCAACAGATGCTGCTTGTGCATCTAGTTTTTGTGTACCTTTGTTTTCTTTCCTCTTCTTTAAACAGCCATTGTGTCTCTCACTTTTTTATTTCTATTTTTTAATTTTTATCTTTTGTGGCACTGGAAATTAAACCTAGGGCCTAACACATGCTTAAGTAAGTACTATGCCACTGAGCTGTGTTTCCAGGCCTGCTTCTTTATTATGAGGAAGAAGAGTGATGGGTACATGCAGAGTGCCCCTTTAAGAGTGGCAGGATGTTTTTTCTCCATGCACCAAACTGTTTTGGTGAATTGCATTGTCCTCTTGTTTAAATATTCTCTGCTTATTTGGTGTAAGCTATTCATGGACTCCCAATCAGCCTGGACCCCTCTGAATCCTCATTCCACCACTTAGGGCTGGTGTGACCTTAGGGTGTGTCCTGGCAGGAAATGACGATATTATCCATCTTTTAAAGCTGCGTGGGAACGACAGAAGAGGATTTGCATAATTGGATGATGTGACATCATGGATCCTGGCATAACTTAAGTGATGGAAGTTTCCTATTATTACCTACACTTATATTCTGACCTTTCATATGAGCCTCACTCCATAAAACAACATTATTGAGACAGGTTATTGTTTCAGGTAAGATTGAAATCATTCGTGAAAGCATTCCTCATGGGTCTCATTAGAGCAAACCCATTTTGTTCCACTTTGCCAGGACATTGACTACCATCTTCTCTCAGTTTTAAAGTGTTATAGAGGACTCCAACACTATCTACTGTATCAGTTCACTTATTCTTTCTAGAATATAAAAGCAATTAATAGTTAAATCATATTTGATGGTTTTGAAAGCTTTCACTATTTAATTCAAAACCCCAGTGACTTAGGAAGGACAAATGCATTAAATATTAATTCAAAAGAAAAATTATTACTGAGAAACTATGAGGAAAGAGTCAGCGTTTTGATTTGCAGACATGGAAAACCAGTTGAGATCCTAGGAACACCATAAAGTGTGTAACATGTTACCTGGCCATCTCCTCATTCTTATTTTTCTATGGCATTACTAAATAATTTCACACACACACACACACACACACACACACACACACACACACACACACACAACACACACACACACAACACACACACACACACACACAGATAAACAAAACAAAACATGGTAGCTTAAAGACCAGAAATCGTCTCATATAAACAAAGCAGCATTTTCCAGTATCGCAGTGGCATTTTGATTACTTTTCCCAAAGTTTCCCTTAACAGTTTTAACTGCTAAAGTCTATTCTGACCCAGCAAGCCTGCTCACATATAGTCACATATTATGGATTTATTTCATCATGTCTTTTCCCCTACTTATATAATTTATCCTTCCTAGAATCTCTGTCTTTGTCTTTGGGATTATGTAAGTACCAAATGGTATTTACGCATACGCTCACTCTAGAGCACATGATATTATCTGCAGTTCAATTCTCCGTAGTGGTGTTTGACATTAAAAATGCCACCATTTGTCTTTGTTGTTTCGCCCTATCTATATCGCAAACCTAATAAAAGATGGGGTCAGATAAATTATGTTTGTGCCTGCCATATATCTAGAATATGATATCCATAGCTATAATAAGATATTTATAATGGAATAAAGACCTCACTGGTGAACATTTATCTTCCTAGAAATCAGAAATATGGATTTAGTCCAATGAAAAGCTACCATAGATGGAATTTCAAATAAGTGCGTAATTTGGGACCTGTGGTATAGCCTAAAACATACCCCCACCCACTGCTGCTTTGTATTCTCTCTGAGCATGCCCACTTTAGACTTTTTGCCCTTGCAAGGCTAATCAACACAAAACCACTTTCAGGGAGAACTCTGCCCATCATCTTGGCAGTGTCCCTGCATCCATCAGGCCAGGAGTTACATCAGATATTCCAGGACTATATGACTCATTCCTGTCACAATATGTTTTTGAGGGTAAGAAACGAATGTTGCACTTTAAACCTTTCATAAATGATCACTTTACAGAGAAATGGAAAACAAATAGATTTACTGTTCTGTAGAAATGATCCTAACAGGCATGTTTTTATCTTTTTGTCATCACACATGGTTTTTAGTCTGCTATTATTATCAGTAAATGACCTACAATGACAATGCCAGTTAAAGACTGTTTAGTGGAATTTTGGTTTTCATTTACAGAATTCTTTTATATGCGTTAAAAGCATTTTGACATTCAGATGAAATTTAGCTCCCTATTATATACAATTCATGATAATGTGTCAAAAAGACATATGTGCTAAAGAAATTAATACATGCTTTATTTTTGCTAAAATTTCATTGCCAAAGGAAGTTCATACATATGTGTATATATATAGACATATATTATATATATAGACATATAATTATATAGTTTATACAATTATATAAAAGGTGTGTGTGTGAGTGTATGTTATGTTACTTTAGGTTAAAGTGAATTGCTCTACATTTAGATGTATATTATTAAAAATCAAGTTGCTATACATTTAAAAATTACTAGGACATTTAAAGACTGAATATATTTATTTTTCCCAAAAATTTAAAGTTACAGTATTTATATCAGAAATATGTCACTTCAGTCTTTTCCTAATTAGACTGATAGCACCTTGTTGTCTTAGAGTATAGGTGTAGTCAATTTCTACAACCGTTTCCACAGTTCCTCAGAAAATCAAAATCAAATATCTTCATTATTCTTTTCTCTTATTTTAATTGGAATATCAAATCCATAGCTTCAGATACAGAAGAGTGAATGCTTGAAGATGCTGTGGAGTGGCTCATGCAGCTACAAGGAGCCAGAGGTTAATCCTCCCAAGCAAAGAGCAGATTGAAGCCGGATATTCCATGCATCCAGACCCTCCGTGCAGCAGGATTAATCCAAGAATCTGACTGAGCAGCATTGAAAATTGAAAGTGTTCTCAGGTCAACACGGTTAATGAGTCTTATTTACAGGAAGTAATTTAAGCAGTGACTTAACTTTCACATCATGTAGAACTGTGCCTTGACCTACAAGAGTAATAAATAAGAGTTGTCTAGTTCTATAATGGAAATTTGGATTACAATGTATGTCCTGTGACCTCACTAGGGGAACTGGTAGGTAAGTAATTATTACTTCTCAGGGCAACAAGAGGAATATACAAGCCCAAAAAACCTACTCAGAAAGAAAAATAGAATTCTTGAATTCTACTGGGTGTTAACCAACCCAGAAGTACCTGGTATGTGCCTTTGACTCCAGAGCCACTATGTGAAGTGTAAAAGATCTTTTAACTAACTATATAAAGAACTGAAGATTGTGAAGTCAGGTGAAAGAGAGGGAGAGAGCACAGTCTACTTTCAAAAGTCCTTTAAGTAGAATCCTGATGGAAGGGAAACTCTTGCCAATCTACAAGGATGACTCCAGCTAAGACTCTTATCATCATAGTGATTTGTAGCCTGAACTGGCCATCTCCTGTGATCGGATTGGTGACTACCCCAATTGTCTTCAGAGAGCCTTCATCCAGTAACTAATGGAAACAGACACAGAGCCCACACCCAAACATTAGGCTAAGCTTGGGGAATTCAGCTGAAGAGAGGGAGAAAGGATTGTAGGGGCCAGAGGGGTCAAGGAGATAACAACAACAACAACAAAAGTTCCACCAGAAACAACTAACCTGGCTCATAGGAACTAACAGAGTCTGAACCGACAATCAGAGAGCCTGCCTGGAACCAACATAGGCACTCTACATGTATGTGACAGTTGTGTGGGACTTACTCTATGTGTGGGACTCCAAACAATGGGAGCAAGACCAACCTAATGCTTTGGTTGGCTATTGAGAACCTATTCCTCATACTGGATTGCCTTGCCCAGGCTTAATACAAGGGGTGGTGCTTAGTCTTACTGCAAGTCGATATGGCATGCTTTGTTGATACCTGCCTGCCCCTTTCTGGACAGAAACAGGAGGAGGAGTGGCTTCGGGGGGGGGGGGGCGGAGACTGGAGTAGGGGAAGAAATAGGATGAGAGGAGGGAGGGGCAACTCTCACTGACTTCCAAGCAAAGGAAGGTGAGTATCGGGAGGGACAGTAGGCTTCCAGATCCAGATTTTTAACTTTTTGATAGAGACCAGCTCCTCTATAACTCCACCTCTCACCAACATTAGTGTGGGGGATGTGTTTTCTGACAGACTGTAGACTAATCCCAAGCTTCCATAAGTATAGTTAAATATAAAGCAAAAACTTATTTATAATATTTTGACCTTCTCAAAAATCAAAAATCATTTTGTGATCACAGTATGAATCCATCAATATTTTTGTATGGCCAGTAACTTGGATGTGTGTATGAAATGAATGTTGTACTTTGTTTTAATAATCAGAAATTTAGTACTTCTCCCTTTTTTATTTATTGCGAGAATAAGCTTCATAAAGCATCTTTGTTACTCATCTGTTCATTTCCTCATTTGAAATGTAGCCATGAAGGTAACCCTTACCTCTGAAAGTTTCCTGCTTCCCTGTGCTCCTTCCAGGTCTCTTCTTAAAGCAGGAACCCTAGAATAAAGCCTTCAGCCACTTCCACCTCTACCTACGTTCTTTGCCACCTTCGTCTCTAGGTAGGGAGCCTGAACTCCGATCAACACTCCATTCACTCCTAACCAACTACACCCATCCCCGCAGAAAACACTCCACATGTTCAAACAGAAACACCAGTCTTGCAGCACAAACACCACCATTCCTGTGACCCAAAGACCATCTCTCACTTAGGAGGACACTAGACTCACACAGGTAGCTGCTTCCACTCCTGCCACATGCTCTAAGAACACATGTCAGTTGCCTGCCTTTCTGTTTCCCCTTTAGGACCCCCTCCCATTCAGGTGAGGCCCCAGACTTTCATTGCTAACCTAGTTCTACCCCCAAC
Source organism: Peromyscus californicus insignis (assembly GCF_007827085.1). Lineage (NCBI taxonomy): Eukaryota > Metazoa > Chordata > Mammalia > Rodentia > Cricetidae > Peromyscus > Peromyscus californicus. The sequence goes on along the minus strand of NW_026294469.1, from coordinate 74,578,945 downwards.
CCTGTCCCAGATTGTCCTAGCTCCCCACTTTCTAGGCAGGAAGCATAGACTCCTATCATCAACTCTACACACCACTGGCATCTCACTTGATCCTATAATCAGGTTAGCATTCTTCTTCAGGACAAGGCATTCAACCCACACTGGCAATCCCACTCACTCCTGAAACCTGCTTGAGGACCACAAGCAGCCTGTTGATATTCTATTTTAGTTTTAAAAAAGCACATAACTAGATAATGTGATGCATGGTATAGTTATCACCCTTTGATGATTATCTCAAATATTTTGAGAACTATAAAATACTAATTTCTCAAATAAGTACATTTTAAAAGAGAAACTCCAGAATTAAATGACATAATAAATCAAATGGACCTGATATTGTTATTAATAAAACCTTTAAATGTTATCTTTCAGCAATATTATTCCTGTATCTTAGTTCATAATTTCAATATTATTTTTTGTTCTTTTGACAGCTTCTCAACCACAAAGTTGGCATTTTCTGAAATTGTGAATCTGTATGACAAACAGTAAGCTCTTAACATATTATGATAAATGAGTTCACTGAGGGCTAGTGAGAAACAGCCACAAGCCAAGTGTTTGGGCCTGAAATTGTTCACAAAGCTAATCACTGCTCTGTACTATGACTTCCCTCAGATGGCACAGATCCCAAGAGAAAGACAGCTTTATCCTACCATGGGGGAGATCATTGCCTGTGGCTGTGAAGCTAAGAGTAAGGTATCAGGAGTGAACACCTGCCCAAGGGAGCATCTATGGGACTTCTAGCCTCCCTAGTTTAACAATAATACCAGTGATCAGATTTACAGCACATAAATATAAATTATACATTACTATATATTACATTATTTTATATAAATATAAATTACTTTATATCATATAAATTATATATTATATTATACGAATCATAATTTTATATTATATAACTTCTATAAATATAAATATTTTACACAAATTATTTAATGTAAATTTAAATATACATATTTATAATATATGATTGTGTGTGATATATATTATTATGCATGTTATATGTTCCATTAGATATATGGTGTATATATAATATATAACATAGGGTGTGTGTGTGTGTGTGTATAATGTAGTGCATACTTGATTGAAGTGCCACTTTCCAATCTCTAGTGTCATTCACTATACTTTTATAGACTTAGGAAGCAACTCTGAGAAAGAGCACATTTCATGATTTTTAAATAATCCCTCAGTGTTTAATCTAGTCAGATCCCAAAGATGTGGTAACAGCTGTGGAAACAGTTGTGATATGCAGAGAAAGTGAGATTTGACTAGGAGGAGGTGATAAAAAAAACTGAAAAGTAACAGAAGTTTAGGCTTACAAGGAACAGTTAAAGAAGTAGGTCATGGTGAGTATGTTGATTGCAACACTGTTTTTCTATAGTTCTAAAGCTAAGGATATTACTAAAGGCATTTGGAGGCAAGTATTGAATATCTTCAAATAGAATCATAAATTTATCTCCAAGATATACTGTGTATAATGTACATTTTATTTATTTGAAACTCTAGGTAGGAAGTAGTGCTTTATTCTCAACTATGTGTGTGTGTGTGTGTGTGTGTGTGTGTGTGTGTGTGTGTGTCTGTGTCTGTGTCTGTGTCTGTGTATGTATGTATAGTCTAACTTATTCTATTAAACAATTCTTTATTGTGGTGATATTTTGTAAGCCACTAGTTAGCCATAGAGGCCAGGCAGTGTTGGCACACATCTTTAATCCCAGCACTCTGGAGGCAGAGGCAGATGGATCTCTTTGAGTCCAAGGCCAGCCTGGGCTACACAAGAGTGATCCAGTCTAAAACAGAAAAAGAGCCAGGTGATAGTGGAACACACCTTTGATCCCAGCCCTTGGGATCTCACACCTTTAATTCCAGCAGTAGGTAGGTGGAGACAGGAAGTGATATGGGTAGGCAGAGAAAGGAATATAAGATGGAAGGAGACAGATATGAATCTCTTTCAGTCTGAGAATTCCTTGACGTGAAAATTCTGGTGGCTGGCTGCTCTGCTTCTCTGATCTTTCAGCTTTCACCCTGATATCTGACTCCGGGTTTTTATTATTAAGACCAGTTAGGATTCATGCTACACATTAGCATATGTACAGAAGTGGGATTTCAATAAGTTGGGAATGGAATAATAGAAAAGAACAAATATTCCAAAAGTAACTTACAAACATGACATAGAGTTAGCCAAAAAGCTCACTATGGGGCTGAGGGTTACATTAATTTATAAAAAGTGCTATTTTTGGAGCAGTTTTAGAACACGATTGTGTGAATTGTTCTCATTTTCCTTCTCATTGCTGTGATAAACATCATAGATGGAAGCAACCTGGGGATGACAGAGTTTAATTCAGTTACACATTCTGATCATAGTTCATCTTTGAGGGTAGTCAAGAGAGGAATTCAAGCAGGAGCAGAGGCAGGAACCATGGAAAAATTCTACTTACTGACTAGTTGTCCATGGATTACTCAATTTGCCTTCTTGTACAACCCAGGATCACCTTCCCAAAGGCGGCACAAACACAGTAGGCTGGGGCATCTCACGTCAACCATTAATCATGAAAATGCCCCCACAGATTTATCTGCAGGCCTGTCTGATGGAGGCAATGCCTGGAATGGGGTTTGTTCTTTCCAGGTGACTCTAGTTTATGTCAAATTCACCAAAAATATCCAGCTCAAGAGTTAGTAGAAAAGCTGACACAAAATGTGCATTTTAGTATTATCAAGGATCTGCTGAAACTTTTAAGAAAGTCAGATGCTAGAAAACAAAAGTTGAAGGGGCAAAAAATGAAGCAGAGTCACAAAAAATAAATGAAAGCACAATCTCTTTTGAAGACTAGCCAACTATAAATTCCAGTGCCACAAACTGCACTATGAAGCAGAAATACTTTGGTAGAAGATAAATAATAGGAAAGTTTATATGACTATGTCCAAATAATTGGAATTAGGAAATGTTGAGCCAATAAAGGTTGAGGAGAGTGTGTGACTCAGATAAAACTGTTCTTAGGCATGTCTTACCAATAATAGTTTCAAGAGCAGGAAGAAGAATGATACATATTGGTGAGAGGCAGTATGGATCCTGAATGGTTTGGATAAATTTGATGAGATCTGGAGTTTTTAAGACTCTGGTCATGACAAAAGGTAAGTGATAGAGTAGATTCACAGACAGCTTCTCAGGAATAGAGAGAGGACAGAGAACAGCCTAGCTGTCAAACTTCCTATCTTGGGGATTTGAATTATTGTATTGTCACTAAAATAGAAACATATATAGGGAAATAATATGCTCATATTTAAATACCTTACAAGTGTGTTAGTCATAAGGTATTTATATGGAATAATACAATGAAAACTAGTTAATATTGTGTAGACACTAAAGAAAGATGAAAAGTAAACATAGAATTATGGAATAATAATCATGAAGATGTAGATAAGTGATAAAAATCAAAGAATATCTAAGAAAAAAACAGGAGATAATGAAGATAGAAAAGGGAATAAGAATAAAAGAGTAGTCAAAGCTTGACATGGTTATCCTTGCCTTTAGTCCTGGTATTTGGGGTAGAGGCAGGTGAATCTCTGTGAGCCTCAGGCCAGCCTGGTCTGCAAGTCTACTTAGTAAGCCCAAGCATCAATAGAAAGAAAGAAAAGAAAGAAAAAGAGTAGACAGATGATCAGCAAATGATGACGGATGATCCCAAATAGTGTTTTTTTCTCAGAGAACATGGTAGTGACAACAAAAACTTCAATGGAACAGGGACTATAGGATATAGAGATGAGTGAAGCTCTCTGTTTATGATCCATATCTGATATAATTTTGTGCCCAGGTCCCATCTTCTTTCTACAGGTCCAAATCCTGCCATGCACATGATGGTTTACAACCATCAATAATTCCAGTTACAGGGATCAGATGCGTTCTTTTGGACTCCATGAACACCAGGTATGAATATGATGCATATACATATATACATATAAATCCTCACACATAAGCATAAAATACATTTTAAAATTTCTTTTATGTTCTTCATTAAAAGTTACATTTTAAGATAAAGTACTAATGAATAAATGGGATATTCGTTTTAAGAGACATACAAGTTAAAAATTGTGATATTCTCTCTGTACTTGATTACAAATACTCAAACTCTTCATTGATTTTGTTCAACATTGTCTTTAAACCAAATCGAGTAGGTTTTCAAGAGCAAAGGAGAGAAAGGCATATGGGAAGTTGGCTACTTTTCAAGTCTCCAATGTAGCTTACAGTGTTCGCTAATAACAGAAGTTGTATACATGTAAAATAGTGCCCATTGCTTTGTGTTTTACAGTAAGATTCTACTAGTTGCTTACAAACAGGGACAGAATCAAACAAGAGTAAAGTAAGAGATTATCTCCCTCTCTGACTACAACAAATGGCCAAGTGGCTTTCTCCCAGATCAGGACATACATTTTGACCTGAAACACTACCAAATACATGGGAAATAAAAAAGAAAAAGCACATTTATTTTCTTTAGAAATTCATTGAAAGTAGCTATTATGAACTTGAAGCATATTGCTCAAATTGAGTACTAAATGTGCATTTCTTCTCAATTCTGGAAACTGGTCCTACAGAATGTTAGAGGAAGTAGAAAATAATGGAGACAGCAACTAAGCATCAACTTCTGGAGGATGTCTGCTTCTCTTGACCACATGGAAATGTTCCATGGAACGCTAGCCTGCACTGTGTTCCTCAGTTGTGTGCCTAGCCGTTACCAGCCACATGGTGTTTCTTGGCTCTCTACCCAGACATTTTCTCTTGGGTTCTTGAATAGCATCATAGGTAGATAATGTTAGACATGCTCCCTAGAGAGGGAGCAACCTCCTTGGACACACCCTAACCTGACTCTTGTCAGTGGACTTCATGCTCTTGTAGAACTTTTTTTTTTCCGGTAACTAACGACACTTATGTATGTTCCTCGTCCAACCTTTATTCCTCCATCAAAAAGAAGGGTTTCAAAGCACTCTAAGTTTCTTATGTATTATTCATTTTTTCTTTTCTTCAGAGGTGAAATCACTTACATTGCTTAAACAATAAACAGCCTTGAAGTTTTAAAGTTGTCACCTTAAAAAACAGTTATTAATTCCTTGAGTATTTTTGACATATTTCAATATGTATTCCCCTCTCTTTTATAATGTGCCCTGAGCCTTGGGTGTAGGGTTGTGTTTTAAATGTACTAATTGGTGATGGGCACCCCAGTCTCAGTTGCTCATGGCCTTTTACTGGTTGAGGTTTTCTATAATAATCTCTATCTGTTGAGAAAAGAAGCTACTTTGACTACAGGTGAGTCAGATTTACCTGTGAATACAAACAGAAGCATTTACAATGAAGTTAGACATTATACTTATTTGGGAAAGTGGGAGTAGTAGGTTCTTCTATAGGATCTGTAGTCTCACCACAGACATGGGCATTTGGCTAAGCTTACAAGGACATGCAAGAGTTACCTATTTTGGGGGTCCTTAAGTCCAATTAGGTGGTTATTAATTTATTAATACTCAGAATCTGGGTTCATTATTTTACCCTTCAGAATATGTTGCTGTACTGGTTATGATTGTGGTTCACAGGTGTTACAGCTGAGTATGAGTATTGGTTGCTTTTCTCCCTTGACAGCTTTTATTAGTTTACTATATATTGTGGTGGCTTGAAAAAGAATGACCCCATAGGCTCATGTATTTGAATACTTAGTCCCCAGTTGGTAGAACTGTTTGGAAGGATTGGGAGGTGGCTTTGTTGAAGAAGGTGTGTGACTGGAGGAAGGCATTGAGGTTTCAAATGAGTCATGTGATTCACAGTGCTTGTTCTCTGCCTTGTGTTTGTGGATCAAGATGGAAACTCTCAACTGTTCCTTTACTCAGCCATCAGGAACTGTGTAACTCTGAAACCATAAGAAAAATTAAATGTTTTTTTATATTCAAAAGATGCTAAAATATGATAATTTAGCCCTTAATATTTAAAATTTGTCTCTAAGTCTTTCAACTTTTATTGTCTGAAAAGAATCTCTTTTCTTATCTGAAAGGATACATGTTTTCTGGGCATACATCTGTGGACCAGGTACTCAGAAGGCAGAGGCTCACGTATTGAAGCATGGCTGAGTTACACATAGAGTTCCAGGATAGCCTCAGAAACAGAGTGTGACACAGTAGCAAAGAAAAAGAAAATCCTATTACATATAGCTATAAACATTAATAATTGTAAATTGGAATCCTTCAGAATTTCATAGAGGCTAGGCTCCAGTAGCAATTGAGGGCTGTCCATTTGTTTCTGCCAGTATTTGCAGTTTACTAGTACGGAAACTCCACAATCTTCTTTAGTATCCAAATGTACATTTATATCTATTAAATAATTAGAGATAATTTCAGAAAACATATTGGATTCTCTATCCCATTCTGTTGATTTAGGTTAACGTCAATAGCAACAAATGCTTACCAGAGATTCCCTGAACACAACTTGATAAAAGTGGTACTTCATCAATGTGACCTTTCTTTCCAAAACCTATAACTACGGTCTATTCTTATGTAAACACATGGAAAAACCCTACCTTGTAAAGAACCTACAAGACTTTCTCAAGATCCCTAGAAATCAACAGCAAGGCAAATCTGAGAAACCATTAGGGCTATTGGAACTCAATGAGACAGGTGACACAATGTTGTGGTGACCAGGAATAATTCTTGGGGCACAGAAAGGCCAAAAAAGCAGAATATGTGAAAATATAAGTGTAGACTTAGGATCAATACAATGTGTCATGACTTCATGAGCTGAACTAACATAATATAGTAACAAAACATGTTAATGACAGAGGAAGCTATGTACAGAGCTAGGGGATTTCTATCTACTTCCATCTCATTTGTTCCAGAAGTATAAACCTATGCTTATTTTAAATGAAACTGGTATTTAAAAAGCATGTTGTTATTGACCAGATTCAGTTACTCACATTTATACAAGAATTCTCAAGAATTTTAATGGAGAGAAAATAAGTATGAAGAAGCAGGGACATCAGAGCTGAAATCAACAAACTGCTAGATGAAGTCTTTCTTTTCTCAGTAGAATTTCTTTCAATAGAAAGCATTTATTTTCTTTAAGTACAAATTTCATTTCTTAATTGACTCACAGGCACCAGAGAGTAACATATAAATGTGAATGAGTGAGATGTGCTTATCTGGTCTCCTCTTCCAGGTGAATGACTTTCTAAGATTTCCTCTAATTTTTAAGCTAGAATCTTGGTGAAATTCCTCTAGCTATACTCTCAATTTTGACATATTTTGAATGAATAATATTGCTTTATTTTGGCAACTTCCTCTTCCCTTTAATCTATTAACATCTGAACCTATAAAAATTTAGCCAAAGACACAAATTGTGATCAGCAGAGAAATTAGGATTTTGGAGAGGATGGTGGTTTCAGGATATTAAGAAGTTCCTTTGTACACATGCCATTTTGGAAATGTAATATGATTGTATCGCCCAGTGCAAAGATAAATAAAATGATACATTAGCTAGGACAAGTTCCCTTGAGCTTTTTTCCCCCTTCTGATGTTTACTTTTAATTATGGCCATTTTATCTCATAAAAAGAAGGTGAAAAAATCAAGCCCCCTAGATCCATCACTCAGTCTCAGCCATAATATCTCCCATATCTCACATGTTCCACTCCCAATTTAAAAACTGTTTTCTACCACCTCATGCGAAACAGGACAATGCTTAATTATTTCTTATTAATTATTAAATGCAGGATAAACACGGGATTTTTTTCTAGTTACAAAAGCATTTGATGACCCTTGACATTTGTCTTACAGCTTTCATTTCCTTTTATTTTACTCCTTAGACTCATGAACAGCAGAAAACAGTATGAAAATGTGAGTGCAATGTGCTCATCTGATCTCATCGAGTGCATAAATATGTTTTAATAAGCTGTTGGCATTATCATTATTATTGTTATTTTTATCATTATTGATTAACTGTTTTTGGTGGTGTGAAGCTGACCTCAAACATATTCTTTAGCAAGAATTAATGAGAACAAAATGATGAACATGTATGTTCATATGTATTTTTATTTGTCTTTATTTTCTTTCTTTTTTTTTTCCAGAGCTAAGGACCGAATCCAGGGCCTTGCACTTGCTAGGCAAGCGCTCTACCACTGAGCTAAATCCCCAACCCCTTATTGGTCTTTATAATTAACGAGAAATCCAATTGCAAATTTGTTGCTTTTTATTTTACCTATGGCTTTACTTCTTTCTTTGTTTCTTTCTTTCTTTCTTCTTTTCCCTCTCCCTCTCTTTCTTTCTCTCCCTCTTCCTTTCCTTTGCTCCATAAATCTTGGCTTCAACTAGAGTTTCCACCTTCAGTGAAGCTCTGTCTTCATACCAGAACTACGTCCACAGCTTCCACTCCCGTGACTCTCTTCTGTTTGTCACTTGCTGCTGGGAATCCTTTAACGTCTTGTTCAGTTTGTGTTCTATTTTAATAAAATTTAAAATTCTGAAACTAATGTTTCTGAGTTTCATCCCAACAGTCTGATACATGGTTCTTTATACTATTGTTTAGCTTACTGAACAATAGGGACCTGTGTACTATTCATCTGGCATCATTGTTGGCCTGAGACTCTCTAGAAGGACTCTCAATTTTATTTTTGAATACTCTCAGTTTTAGGATGAGTTTATTTTGCAATTTTTAGTTTTCTTTTTTCTCTCATTTTCTTTATACCTAGAATTGCACACCTGCCTATCACAGGTGATCCTAGTTTCTGGCTATTTTAGTACAACCGTTCCTGCTTTGGATATAGTGGGATTATTTGTCCATCAGATTTTCTTCACTACTATAACTGACAGATAAAATTGTAATAGGGTGGAAGACAGCATGAGGATGGATGATCGTGGGTGGGATGATCACTATTGAGTACTTAATGCTGAGAATTTATTTTTTTCTCAGATGAGACTCTGAACCTGCAAAAATCTTATTTCACGTGAAGTGACTGAGGAAGTCTTCACAGTGCTTTCATACTGAGCAAGCCTTAGACATTGGGTAGCTTCTTTCCAAATCAATAGACTTTCTTCATGATGTGATGTGCCTGTCTGCTCAGCTATTCACGTTACAGAGATGTGGCTCTCTTTCACATACTTCTCCTTCCAGCTAATTAGCCGGTTTTGTTACATTGTAAAGTTGAACTTCCACAAATGAAATGAGACATAGTCACTAGCTGTTAAAATGAAAACTAAGTCCTCTCCAGTGTGCCTGCTATTCCTGTTTGAGTCCTGGAATATCATGTATCTCCTTCATACAAAAAGAAATTGCCTGTAAATTTACTTCTCCTTTGATCATGTGTTTCTTTATGAAACATTGAGATTATTGGTTTTTTAATACATTCATGTCTATTCCTTTTGTTTTGTGCACACTGAGGAAAATCAGGCTGTTTTTGTGCCCAAGCGTTTACAGAGATCCTTCAGAACCTGGTGGGATCAGCAGTGGGGATACAACTAAAGAACATGGCTACCCATATCTCAGAATCAGTCAATAGCCAATAGTTCAGAGGTAAATGGTAGAGCCCAATGAGCCCCACCCCTATTTCCTTAATTTATTGTTTACAGATCCAGTTTTACATGGGTCCAGTGCAGGTAATTTCAGTTGTTGAGAGTTAATAATTAGAATGGTTGCATTGAGTCTAGATAATGGTGTTCTGAAATACCACAGAATAACTTCCAGCTCTTACACACCTCTAACATCCTTATTCCACAGTGTTCTCTAAATATTAGAGGGGGATTACAAATGTTTTATTTTCTTTCTTTTACTTATCTTCTGGGGACATGTCTCAGTTTTCTTTCTATTGTGATAAAACACCAAGACCAAAAGCAACTTGGGTAGGAAAGGGTTGGCAGTTGTACATCATAAAGAGAAATCGAGAAACTCAAGGCCAGAACCTGGGGGCAGGAACTGAAGCAGAACTAATGGAGAAAAGCTTCTTACTGACTTGCTCTCCATGCCTTAGTAAGTATGCTTTCCTAGGCAACACAGGACAACTTGTTAGGAGTGACAACACCCACAGTGGACTGTATGCTCCCACATTAATCATTAAGCAAGAATATGCTCCACAGGCTATTTTACAGGCATTTCTGATGGAGATGCTTTCTTAACTGAAGTCCCATGATTCTTAAGTAGCACAAATCTTAAAAGTTCTTAATAATAAAAAGAAACCTGGAGCCAGGTACTGGGGTCAATGCTGGAAGATCAGAGAAGCAGAACAAGCCACAGCTTCCTCAATTCCTAGGCTGATTCTGTTTCCTCAGACTGGAAGTCTCTGAGTCCTCATCCAGAATGAATCTCAGATGATTCAAAAGCCTAAAAGCTTAACCAGCTCTAGTTCCTGGTCCTCACACCTTATATACCTTTCTGCTTCCTGCCATCACTTCCTGGGATTAAAGGCTCACTTCCTGGGATTAAAGGCTCACTTCCTGGGATTAAATGTGTGAGTCACGATGCCTGGCTGTTGGCAGTGTGACTTTAAACTCACAGAGATCCAGATGGATCTCTGCCTCTGGAATGCTAGGATTAAAGGCGTATGCTACCACTGCCTAAACTCTATGTTTAATTTTATGGCTGTTCTGTTCTCTGACCCCCAGATAAGTTTATTGGGGTGCACAATATATCAACCACATTTTTATTTATGTCAAGTTAGCATAAACTAACCAACATACCCAATAAAGAATGTTTGTACTTTAATGAATTCCTAATACTTAAAGTTTTTTTTTTTTCTCAGAAAGTTAAAGAAAAGCTTTTTTTTAAATTTGGGAAGTATAGGGATGAAAAGATGGCTCAGTGGTTCAGAAAATCTGTTGGTTTTCCAGAGGACCCAGCATGTGTTTCCAGCACCCAGGTGATGGTTCACAACCATTCAGAATTCCAGTTCCAAAGGATCCAATGTTCACTTCTGACCTCTATGGGCACCAGACATTGATGCAAGTAGAACATACACACACACACACACACACACACACACACACACACACACACACACACACACCAATAGCTTATATTTCTTTTTTTAGAGAGAACCCACTAAAGTCAATTAGTTGCATAAGACACTGAAGTACATACAAAATGAGACTGAATTATATACAAAAATACCTTAGAGCTTCACCAGACAGATGATATTTTCTTCTCAGGAAAGGCATATTGATGGCAATGAGTTGTATTACACAGTAGAAAATAAATGACAAGTCTTTAAATCAGTGTTCCATAATGAAGCGGTTCCTCCATGCATGCCTCCTTTTTTAATGTATCCAATGAAATGACCAACCATATCAATGGTATTAAATACACATACTTCAAAGTAAAATTTTAAAATGTGCTTAGAAATTTTCTATCTACTTGCCTTTGGAAAATATTTCCTAAGTAGCAATTCACTATCCTACACCTGGTGGGAAGATTCCTCTTGAGTTTGTTACCCAAGCCCTTCCTGATAATGATAATTACTTCTTTAGATTTGTAGAAGACACTTATTATAATATTTATAAAATGAAGCTCTATTTGAGGGATACATGCCAGTAAAAGCAGAAAGATGGAAGCCCCCATCCATTCTTTTTTTTATTCCTTATATATATATTTGAATAAGTGTGTCCACTCAAATAGTAGGTGTGTATGTGCCTCTGTGTATGATGTTAGGTTTTCTCTAAATTTGTTCATGATCTGAGCTGAAACAGTTGTTTCCTCTCTAAGAGGAAGAAGTGGGGATGTTATAGCTAGTAGCCACTTTCCTTTGGGAGATGTAAAAGGAGTCTCTGTTGAAGGGCTTTTGCATCTCATTATCAGACATTATATTAAAGTAGTTCTTTTTAGTGGGATAAAAGGAGCCCTTTATCTTGTGACTATCTGAAGCTCCACACTGTTCATTAAAACGGCTAACAGAGAAGTCTCACATCTTTCTCCAAAGCCGGCCTTAGATGAGTCTTTAAGGAAATTATTAGAGCCATCTTTGTTGCCAATCCCATCTCCTTTCCTTAGCCTCTTCTTGTGGCTCTGTGCAGGTTCCTCTAAGGAAAACCGGCATGTTCTATTCCACGTGCTGCAACCAAGAGGGTCTTTCCACTCACCCCAGTTGATCGCCAGCTATGGGTACTGCAATCTGGAAGGGCAGACTGAGTTAATTCCTTTTCATTCATAAAAGAAGAAAATGTATTTGCAGGAAAAATGTACTTGACTGAGGCCCAGAAACACACATTATGAGAGCAGAAAAAAAGGGGGAAGACTGTGGCATGTTGCAGTCAGTCACTCCTCCAATCTTGCCTGCCTGTGATAAGAACAAGGTAGCAGGAAGTCTGAGGGATCAGGCTAAACCCACCGCACAGAACAAAGGGATTGCTACTCTTCAGTCTCTACATTGAGACATTTTCTTAATAAAGAGTTGAAACTTGACAATGCGTTTTCAGACCCATCAGAGGGTGGATCATCAGGTTCATTGCTGTGCATGTGACCCAGCATCTTTAGCCTTTTCCCTGTGACTTCAAGAGAATACACAGCCATGGAAATAAAAGCAGCTGAAGATAACATTTTTTTTTCACATAATTAACATTGCATCTGCCAAAACTCCCACCTGGGACAAGTTCTAAACCCATAAAAACATATGGATCATTTTCATACTGCTGGCAGAAATAATCTAAAAGCTCAATTATGAACTTCAGAGAATATAGAGGCATGGGTGCTTGTACAGGGAGAAAACTGACTCAAAGTAGCTCAGTGATGCTGGTCTGTGTCACTGTGTACACACACAGCCTCAAATCTCAGCCATGTGAACTCCACTGGTTTACAGCTATGTATGGCACATTCACATGCTCTGTGCATAAGTGTCAAAGTCTGATTAGCTCCCTTATTTACTGACCAGCATCTGACATAACCTTTCTGGGGTTAATTGCATCATACACAATAACTGCACCTCATCATACTGTGGAAGTGAGTAAGTAGTACTCAGAATAGAATCTTACACATTTGAATATCTGATAAATTAAAACTGATTTGATAAAGTCTCAAGGAATCTTACTATTCCATATTCACCTTAAATTATGCACAATACTTATATATGTGCCATATAGAATATATTATCATTTATATTCTATAATATAATATGTATACTATAACATATATGTATACAATATTGATAATATATTAAAGAACTTGATAATCTATGTGTATACAACTATGTTTATATTATATATAAATTATATATTTAAATTAATTAGTTAACTATTAAATTTATATATATTTATACAAACATACATATATATTTATACAAACATATACGTATATATATTAAAGGAAAATAAAATAATGAAGTTAAACCACCTGGTCTGGCAATGCTCCCCACAAGAATCATTGACTAGAAAATTCCAGAACCAGACATAAGGAACCTCCTTTTGAAGTATTGGTCAATGGAAGTAAGTCCAAGTTACTCCCCAAACTATACAGATTATAGATGCCACCTTTCCTGCCTCCCAGGGGTTGAAAGTGGGCCCTATTGCTGAAGACACTATGCACTTAGAATACAGGACTCAGATGATTCCAATTGAATCAGAGCTGAAAGCCTCTTTCCTCTTGACTGTCTTTTGTTTCCAGAAAATACTATGCAAGACACCAAAGGGGTGAAACAATTATATACACCACCCATCTGCAACTTCTACAAACCACAGATACCAGTATGGCAGGGTATTCCTGAAGGTGCAGCCAGTGGCACTCATGTGTTGGTAGTAATGAGCAGCTGTACAATTGGACTTAGGGCTCATTAAGAACTACTATGATTGATGATGCAGGACCTTGGATTTGAGGTAACACTTCATATCACCAGGACCTAATTCTACTTTGAGGATCACTCTAGGAAGCTGTCACAATTTGTGTGACAGGAAAGCAGTATGGCTTTATAAAGCATACTTTCTTTATATAGCTAAGCCATGTGGACAAAAAGTACACAGTTATCACAAATCAAAAGTTCTCAAGCAAACATACTCAGTGTACACATATCCCAAATCTACCCTCAGGAAGGAGAAAACAATTGCTACTTCTCTGTCATGTACTGTCTCCATTACATTATTTCTATCTATGGTTTCATTCTACAAGAACATGGTTCTCTTATCAATATAGGAAGGCACTTGTAATAAACACTGTCAAACTAGACTTTTCATTCCATTTTAAAGATGTATTTTTATTTTTTGTGTGTATATAAATGTTTTGCCAACATGTATATACATGAACAAAGTATGTGCCTTGTGCTTATGGAGGTCAGAAGTGGGCATTGGATGCCCTGGAACTGGAGTTACAGACAGACAGTTGTAAGTCACCATGTGGGTTCTGGGAATCAAGAAATTGGTTCTTCTAAAACAGCAGCAAGTACTTTTAACAACTGACCATTTCTCCAGCCCCTGATATTTCATTCTTAATCAATTTTTCATGAAGTTTGAATTACATTCTCTTTATCTCTGTCTCTGTCTCTCTGTCTCTGTCTGTCTGTCTGTCAGTCTCTCTCTCCCTCTCTCTCTCTCTCTCTCTCTCTCTCTCTCTCTCTCTCTCTCGTGTGTGTGTGTGTGTGTGTGTGTGTGTGTGTGTGTGTGTGTGTGTGTGATGCCAATGCCACAGCACATGTGGCAGGCCAGATGATAACTTGCAGGAGCAAGTTCTCTCCTATGCATCTTGGGAATCGAGCTTAGGCCATCAGGATTGGCGCCGGCACCTTTACCCTCAGGGCCATTCTGTTGGCCCCTCTTAACCAATTTCTTATTCCTTTTGGATAAACATTTTATGGTCACAGAACAGTGGGAAACATGAATCTTGAACGTCATAAACCTGAGTATATCACCTGTGTGTTAGTCATTTCTGAGTAGTTTATTTACTACAATCAGTACCCTACATGCTCAAATTATGTGTGACTAATCTAACTTTATTATTTATTCAAACACTGTTCTTTTTGGCTTTTATATTTTAGATTATGTTCAGAAAAATGTTCCACATCTTGAAACCATATAAATATAGACGGCATTATCTTTTAAAAATACATTTCTCAAATTAAACTTATACTCATATCTTGAACTCTGGAATTTTTCCTATTGCCTGACTTAGCATCGGTTGATTGTTTTGCCATCAAAACCTTTGAACACATTTTTTGCAATGCTCCTTTCTGGTTCTTCCTCTGCATTCTGAAAGTAGAAGCTGGCCAGCTTGTTACCTAGACCCACTAATCAGGTGACATTCTGGGATGCCCAGTCCATGGGAGGCATACCCAGTTTTGGGAGACAGAGCAGGAGCAGCCAAAGGGCTTTTGTTCTTATCAGTCACAGAACAGCAGTAGCAGCAATTGGTTGAAGCCTAGATAGCTTTTGTGCTGTTCTCATCAGAAGTAGCTGTGGACCCTGAGTTCTGGCTTTGTGGCCATCTAAGGGTATAGCACCTTGGAATGCTCCTATTCTCTACATTGTCCTAAAATTGCTTACAGCAGCTTCAAATCCTTGTTATGTTAAATGTATGCTTCTAATGTCTACAGTGGGCTGTTCTTGTCTGGATGCACTATTAAAGTGCTGGTTGTCACATTGGTCTTTTATAAACGAAGGCTTTTCTCTGTCCATCCCATCCCGCAGCCATTTCCAAATAACCACTCAGAGGCTTATATTAGTTATAAATGCTCAGTCACTGGCTCAGGCTTATTACTAACTAGCTCTTACATTTAAATTAACCATTAATATTAATCTATACATCACCACGTGGCTCATGGCTTACTGGTTCTTTAGCATCCTGCTTCTAGGGGGGTTGCTTGCATATGCCCTGACTCTGCCCTTCTTCATCTCAGCCATTGGCCAAACAGTTTTATTATCAACCAATGAGAACAACACATATTCACAGTATACAGAATGACCATCCTATAGCAGCCCTTTATGGAATCTTTTTTTTCTAAACCTCCTTCAGAGATTTAGCTCCATTTTTCACACTGTAGTGAAAACAAATGAATAATTTCTGTTTCAACATTTTCCCATAGATCATTTTTCTCCATGCACAGATCTCAGTTTCATTCCAAATTTCAGGAAAGACTTTCTTTTGAAATAAAGATAACACATGTAAGGTATTCATATGGTACTGTCTACATGACATCCCTTTTAAAATCCATCATGGTCCATCTTGAACTTAGCTGTTTTTTGCAGTATGTGATAACTGCAGATGGGTCTCCTTTAGTCTCTGATATTACTTGGACCTCTCTATCCCAAGCTTTATTCAGTTTTAGGTTGCTCTATATCAGTGGTTCACAACCTTCCAAATGTTTTAACCCTTTAATATAGTTCTTCATGTTGTGGACTCTCAACCATAAAATTTATTTTTATTGCTACTTCATAATTGTAATTTTTCTTACCATTATGAATATTAATGTAAATACTTGTGTTTTCAGGTGGTCTCAGGTGACCCTTGTGATAGAATTGTTGTTCGACCCCTGAAGGGGTCAAGATCCATAGGCTGAGAACCTCTTCTCTACATTGACTGCTCTTCCTTCCAGGCATTCATATCTATAGTCCAATGATAATCATTGCTGATTAAATCCAGACATCTCTTATCTCCCTGATTAGCCAAATCCTCTGTTAGATTTAACTTGATTACTGTGTACACTTCCCATATCATACTTGAGCAAATTACATTTTTTTTTTTTTGCTCTGATTAATTGATTAGAATCTGGGATCTCTCACTCCATCTAGACTCAAAAATGTGTGCATGCAAGGGATTTTTCAGCATTGATTCAGGCTTCCATCATCCAAAACTGCTGTATTAACTGGAGATGGAAGAGTGAGGTTGATTACTTGTAGAAATTGTTCTTAATTTTCCACTGCATTCAGGTACTCTACTTCAGTACCAGTATCTATTAGCTTATGAAGAGGAGCCTTTGAATACATTGCAGGCCAAGTCTGAGGGTTTTGTCTGTTTTGTTTTTTAATTTCATTGGCTATTCTTGTACAGCTTTGGTTTCACCAAAGTTATTCTGTCTACGAAATGCTAAAATCATTATCCTACTCTCCTTTGTCTTTCTGTGGAAACACAATGAGGCCAGTGCTAACTATAGCAAATCACTTCCTGCCATGTCTGTTTCCCATTTCTTCATACAGCACACTGACTTTATCAATCTACATGTCAACATATATGGTTAGAATAGCATCCATCACCAAACATCAAAATGTTATGTCTTCAGTGTATAGACCAGCAAAAATAAGGTATGGTATTCATTGTACCAAAGCAGAATTAAAGAAAAGACACAACTGGAGACAGAGAATTTCATATAAAGTTTGTGTAGAGCCTGGATTTTAGGTAATATTTGTGGCTGAGGAATATTTAATAGTGGAGAGTACTTTGTGCATATAAAGCCCTGGGTTTGTTCCCCAAAACAAAGTCATCACACAAAACAGAATAGAAACCTTTATTATTAACCAGACTTAAAGAAATATGCCTGTATTCATCATACTCAGGAAACTGAAGTAGGAGGCAAAAGACAGGAGGCCAAAGGTTTGCCAGATCTTGACATATAGACAGAACTCAAAAGTAAGACCTTGTCATGGAAAACAAAATAAAAAACAAACAAACAAAAACTTTCAATATTGTGAGTGCATAATTTCCATTGACATGTCCTAGTAAAGATCCCATTTACCCACTATCTATGTGGGTGTCAGAACTACAATGCACATGAATTGATTCTATGTCTTCCTTGGAGCTGTATGATTATCTCAGTAAAAATTTAAAACACATAAAGACATTGTCAGTGCTTACAGATGTAATCTTAGGCAGAAGGAGTTGCTGAAATCAGGTTTTTCCACCTAACTTTTTTACTACTTGTGCAGTTACATACCGTTAAAGTTACTACCACATCTGTGAAAGACATTTTGTTACACTTGTACATTACATATACATGAATATGTATATGTATATATATATGCATATATGCCAGTTACCTTTGAATTTTAAGTGATCTGAAAATATTTACATCTTTATAACAAAATTTCTTGTGCTCTTTTATTTTTGAGATTTTAATCTAAGTACATCATTTTCTCCTTCCCTCTTCTCCTTCCAAACACTCCCATATAACCCCCTTGTTCTCTTTCAAATTCATGGCCTCTTTTTTTCACTAATTGCTGGTGTGTGTGTGTGTATATGTGTGTGTGTGTGTGTGTGTGTGTGTGTGTGTGTGTGTGTATGTGTGATTTCTAATCATGTAACTAAATCTTTATAACAAATATTTTATTTTAAAAATGTCCATTAAACTGTGAACTATGAGATAAAACAATTGTCTCTGATAGTCACAAACATTTGGAGTAGGTTTCTGATTGGGTTTTCCTTGAATAGCATCAAAGTGAACTCTACTTTAGAAATTTTTTTTCTTTTACATGAGTCTCTAGATACACATGCCAAAGAATTCCTTTGTTTTAATTTTAAGCATTTTAAAAGTTTTTTGGCAATCGTAACTTAGCAGCATTTAGTTCACTTCTGAGGATTTAAATGTGCATTTAAAATTTATGGTGCCCATGAAATTATGAACTCTCTGAAATATTTTACATGTAAAAAAACAAACTTTAGCAATCTTTGTTCATTTTGTCCTGACATTTCCATTGTCCTCTAGAGAGCAATCTCCTATATCCAGAGAAGATTTTGTCTGTAATATTTCATGGTTCTCTTTCCTGTCAACATAAAAGATTTTACCCTCACATACAAACTCAAACACCCTTGGAAAATTTTAGCAAACATATGATTCTGTAATTAGCTCCAGTGAGGTTCTAGTCCTCAGTGGGTTTTGCTGTATAGTTCTCATTTTAGTTTGCACTGACTTAATCAAATCAGATGATGTGTTCCATGTGGATACAGCAAAGTACTTAAAAAGATATAAACTTCCATGAGACCCTATGTGATTTTCCCTATTATAGTATTCATCCTTCCCATGGTAGACAGAGTGTGTAAATAGTGTACACTTATTATCTGCCATTTATATAGCATGTGAGTAACACATATATGCCACAGACTCAGCAGCTTAAACAAGTAGAACATTGTTGGACTTTGGGGATCTGCAGATAGCAGACATCTCGGTACATTTTCACTTGGTTACAGCATCTGAAGAGAGACCTAGGAGACCAAACCAGGATGGTGGCAGAAAGTCACTTCTCCCAAAACCTTTAGAGGACTCTGTTTTCTGCTCATGTATGTGGTCAGTAGAACACAGTGCTCCCGAGAGAAAACTGAGATCCTAATTTCTTGCTGTCTATCAATGTGATTATATTGGGCAAACACAAAGGATTTTCTATCTATGGAAAAGTTGTAAACTTAATAGCTACGGCAACATCTTTTTATTAATTCAAAGCACTATAGCCACCATTAGAAAAGTTAAGGAACTGACATATGGTAGTCATTATTCTCACAACAGAGTGGAGAAAA
The DNA here is from genome assembly GCF_007827085.1 of Peromyscus californicus insignis. NCBI lineage: Eukaryota > Metazoa > Chordata > Mammalia > Rodentia > Cricetidae > Peromyscus > Peromyscus californicus. The sequence continues at coordinate 74,559,479 of NW_026294469.1, read as the reverse complement.
GACAGTCCAGGGATGGTCCCGGAACCACTGTTTGCCCTCTCTCCATCCATTATTCACTTTCCCTTTATTCTTTAGGGACTCATAATAATTTCTATGGCCACATATCTGCAGTAACGATGGTGTTCTTAAAACTTTTCTTGAAATCAAGACTTGCATTCTGATCTCCAATTTGAGGCTCAGATTTATCCTTCTCACAGAGTACAGCTGGGCCCCTAGAAAAACAGGAATGTATCCAGAATTCAGCTTCAGTATCCCCTAATCTTCTGTATCACTGCACCTGACAACCCGCAGGACCTTCAGCCTGCAGCTTACTGAGTCCATGACGTCACTTGGCAAGTAACAGGCAACTATTCAGAACATTTAATACAAATGTGCAGGGTTTTACCCCAAATCTTAGGCATTAACAAAATGTACATGGTATTTCCTTAGCTAACAGGAGGGAAAACAAACTCTAAGTCTAGTTAAGAGTTAAGAGCTTGATCTGAAATAATAAAACAAACAACGTGTTATCTGGACTTGAAACCACATCTGTCTAGGTCAAAACCCCACACTCTCTGCTACGTTACTCTGTTAATGTGTTGTCTGTGCTTGTAGTTTGGTACACTACCCACTGTATGATTCAGTGGTGTCTGTGACAGCGTCAAGAAGAGCTTCAGGAGAAACCTGTGGGTTTTTTGACTTTTGTGCTTGGTGAAGCATGGGAGCCTCATGTGGCTTCCAATTTTCTCTAGAAGAAATCTTAAAGCCATACTGCCCGTTCACTAGGATATGCTGAACCCTGATTTGATATATGTATAGTCTGCCCTTTCTTCTTCAATGGGTATCCCTGCATTTATGCATTGCTGATATGTAAGTAGTAATGGATACAGGCTTTGCCTAGCTAGACCTTCCACCCTTTGTGGAGAGCGGTGCTGTCAGCAAACTCAATAAATGTAGTGTGTTCATTTGGTCCATTCCAGTTAAGAATCTGGTACAATTTTAAGTAAAGGCACAGTAACATTCAGGACAAGTCTTTGAAATGAAAAAGTATAGGAAAGTAAATAGCACATATCTTCCAATATTAAAAATATACAGTTGCCAAGTTACAAATAGCAAACATTAGTTTCAATGTATATGAAACCTCAAGAATGGAAGAAACGAAAAGAAAAGAAAAGAAAAGAAAAGAAAAGAAAAAACCCTCTGTGGTCTCATAACCAAGAAGTTTTTGAAGAAAGAGTAGTTGGAGAGTGCCAGTGAATGAATACGTGGGGGTGCTGGAGAGGGGATGTGTTGTGTGTCTTTCCTGACCATTTAGTACCTTGATTCATGAGTTGAAATAAAATAATCAAAGATTCTGTTTTCATCATAATTGTGTTTTAAAAACTACTAACTGAGCAGGTTGCACTTATGTGTATAGGAATATATATGTATATATGTTTTATTAATTGTTGAATGCAACAATTAATAAAAAATGAGCCATGAGTTTGAAAGAGAGCAAGGAGGGATATATGAGAGGATTTGTAAAAAGAAAATGAAAGGAGGGGATGATGTAATTATAATCTCAAAATAAAAGATACAATTTAAAAGCAAGCTATGGTTGGTATATATAGTTGGTAAGGAGGTTTGCAAGTATAGACTTGCTCCAGGAAGTGAAAGGAGGTATTCAGTGGGAATCCATAGCAACAGGTATGAAATAAATATATAGTTGGGGTTTGACTTATTCAGTAAAAAATGTGTGGTGTTTTATAGTTCTGTAAGGGTGAGATTTAAGTTAACTATTTTAAAGTTTTAATACAGACATAATAAGGAAATAATATGTTAAAATTTAACATAAAAGTTAGACTTGTACTGACTGTAATCCTGAAGCAACTTCCCAGAGCTAATGTCATTACATGCTGTCATGTTAGATAAGACCCTAGTGAAGACACACCCACAGACTAACACAATCCATATAACATGCAATGTCCACAGGCTCCGGGGAGCAGGAAATTCAAACACTTTACATGATAGAAGCTTAACTATCCAAAGTGAATTAATCCAGTGACTAAAACAAGTTAATCATTAAGAATTATGTAACAAGCAATGGTAGTGATTGGGCACACCTTTAATTCCAGTACTTTGGAGGCAGAGGTGCTGTGGGATGGTCTGTATGGCAAATGTGTTGCTGATTAGTCAATAAATAAAACACTGATTGGCCATTGGCTAGACAGGAAGTATAGGCGGGACAAGGAGGAAAATAAAGCTGGGAAGTAGAAGGCTGAGTCAGAGAGACACTGCCAGCTGCCACGATGACAAACAGCATGTGAAGATGCCGGTAAGCCACGAGCCATGTGGCAAGGTATAGATTAATGGAAATGGATTAATTTAAGCTGTAAGAACAGTTAGCAAGAAGTCTGCCACGGCCATACAGTTTGTAACCAATATAAGTCTCTGTGTTTACTTGGTCGGGACTGAGTGGCTGTGGGACTGGCAGGTGAGAGAGTTTGTCCTGACTGTGGGCCAGGCAGGAAAACTCCAGTTACACAGAGGCAGGCAGATCTTTGTGATTTTGAGATCAGCCTGCTCTACAAAGTGTATTCCAGGACAGCCAAAGCAACACATAGAAACCCTGTCTTGAAAACCAAAACAAACCAACAAACAAATCATGTAACATATGAGCAAAAAGAAACCATAGATGTTTTTCAAATTGATTTCGTTTTTTATTTGTTTATAGGTGTATGTGCACACGTTTGCAGGTGATCAAGAAAGTTAGAAGTGGGTATCAGATTCTTTGGAGCTGGAGTTGCAGGCATTTGGGTCCTGCCCAATTAGATGCTGGGATCCAAACTGAGCTCCTTTGATAGAGCAGCATATGCTTTTAACTGCTCCTCCAGAAACCACAGAAGAGACAAAAGTCTATGTATAAATAAAAAAAAAAAAAAAAAAAAAAAAACTAGTTCAAAGTGAAAATCCCACTGCACCAATGTTATATGGCTGTGATAAAACACTATGCCCGCCAGGTGGTGGTGGCGCACGCCTTTAATCCCAGCACTCAGGAGGCAGAGCCAGGAGGATCTCTGTGAGTTCGAGGCCAGCCTGGGCTACCAAGTGAGTTCCAGGAAAAGGCGCAAAGTTACACAGAGAAACCCTGTCTCGAAAAGCCAAAAAAAAAGAAAAAAAAAACACTATGCCCAAGAAAAACTATAGGAGAAAATATTTATTGTAGCTTATAGTTCCGGAGGGTAAAGGTTTACCATGGCTGTGAGGCATGGCAGCCAGAGTCAGGTGTGATGACAGGACCACGAAGCTGAGAGATCACCTCTTCAACCAAAATCACAAAACAGAAGGTGAACTGGAAGTAAGGGAGGTTATGAACTCTCATCCTATAACCTCCTCAAAGGCATAAACAAGTTCAACAATGTATTCAAATATCTGAGCCTGTGGGGATATTTCTCTTTGAAAGCACCACACCCACCTGAATGGATAAAGAAGCTTATTAGGCAGCCAAAGACATAATCAATACAGTAAGGTTATCAATCTTTTGCATCCATGTGTGCTTTCACCCTTCACGTTAGCTCATGTTCTCTAAATCCAAGCTATTCCTTCCCTGTAATACTGGTTGCAGTAATAATCCTATTACTCTAAGGTTCCTCTTGCATTCATGTACTCAATTCAGTTAGAACCTCCAAAATCATATCATCTGACCAAAACAAAACTAATCAAAAACAACAACAGCAAAAATGCCTTAAGAAAAAATCACTAGTAAAAAGAAGTCATGCAGGTAGGCTGTGACCCGGTTCCTGGTGTCCTGGAAGAGGTGGAGGTGAGAAGATAGCAATAATGAAGAAGTAAGATACAAGGAGAAGACACCTACCCACAGGAAATGCTTTCAAAGGACCAAGTGAGTTGACCCTTGTCTTGAGTTTCTCTTAGAGACTAGGATCATGAGAACATGAGCAATTATGACTTAATCCTCCCTGTCCATGATACTTTGCTGTGATTTCCACAGGAAATTAACCTACTATAAATTGTTTCCCTAATTATTCCTCAGAATGAAATGTCCTTAAAATGCTTCACAGTTTTTCAAATTTAAGTATGTAAAAACTTGTATTCTGTTTCCTTGGAGGAACACATAGTTTGAAATGGCATCAGTGGTTGGTGTTTATTGAGTCTTCTTGAAAGACCAGAATAAAAGAAAATCTATATAGATGAAATTTTGCATAATTTTGATAGAATAAAATAGTTACAAAATTTTGGATTAAAAAATATAATAGGCTGCTATAGTGTACAATTCCTAATAAACAGTGTATCTAGATGTTAAACTACCCAGGCTATGTCATTTAGAAACTGAACAAGTGTTATAAACCAAGCAACATAGAAAAAATTAAATCATATGCTGGAGAAGATGTGTTAGAATAATTACATCATTGGCATTAATATGTGAATAATCTGAATAAAATTATTTCATATAAGAGTAGACGTATACTATATATGTAAATTAATTATGCCATTTTTATGTTGCTTAAATATATATAGTGACATGCCCCTCAGTGTTAGACATTTTTGATCTATATGCATAGAATGATTTTCCTAGTATAACTGAGATATTGCACATGGATGGATATTTCCTTGTTAATGGATATATATTCCATTATTTGTGGACAGCTATTTCCTTGTTCATAGACTCCATTTATATATAAATATTTCTTACTCATGTATGGTGATTCCTTTCTTCATGGATGGCTATTCCATTGCTTTAGGATGAATATTCCATTGTACATGGATGTCTACTGCCTTCACATGGCTGCCTATTTCATTGTTTATGGAGGGCTGTATCCTTTTTCATGGGTGATATTTCATTGTTCATGGATAGATGTCCCTCTGCTATAGGATATCTATTTCTTTGTTCATCAATAGATAGATCATTTGTTGTCTCAGCTATGTATTTACTTTGTAATAAACTTTTTCTTTTTATATAGACTTTTCACCCTGATTCAGAAAAGATTGCCTATGACAGAATTTTAAAGAGAAACAGAAGAGTTTAGTCATCAGTTTTGAGTTTCAAAAACAAACACACACACAAACACACACACACACACACACACACACACACACACACACACACACACACACACACACACACAAAGAAACCAAAATAAAACAAAACAAAAAGCCGAGGTTTATTAAAATAACAGCTTTGAGAGGAAACCTTCAGAGGCATTCTCTGACCCTCTTTGTCTTTTTGTAGCCAACAAAGACAGGGGTCAAGCACTCTTTGGCTCACAGTTCCACATTTTGTTATCCTAGGGAAGCTATGGAAGCAGTAGCTTGAGGCAGCTGGTCATATTTCATCTTAAGTCAGGAAGCAGATAAAGTGATGGATGCCAAGCTTAGCATACTTTTTCTCTTTCTTAGGTCCAGAGCCCCAGCCAGGGAATGGTTCTGCCACAGTAAGCCGGTCTCTTTTGCACTATTAACCTAATCAAGATCATTTCTCCCAGGCATGCTGGATCCCCCAGGTGACTCTAAATATTATCAAGTTGACGAAAGAGATTAACCACCACAGATCTCTTCTTCCCAGACTCATTCTACTTAACCTAAGGACATCTCTTACCTAACACACTTGGTTCTGCTTTGTTTGTGTTAATCTGGTTTATTAATTTCACTTGCAAATCTACTCTGAATAGGCCATGGAAATAACCTAAGGTAGCTTTATGAATGTGGTACCATGATATGTATTAAGAAGATTTGAAAACTCCTAAAGGAACTACAGATATATTAAATATCAATCCTGGAAGGTTTTTCTAATTTTTTAATATTATCTCACCTGAGTTGTAATAAACCTACATTGCTAGGTAATAGTTTATGCATGTAGCACCACAAATCTAATTCTCTCTCTGCCACAGGCAACAGGCAACATGAAGAGGGAGTGAAACAGTTTGGGATGGGCAAGTGGCCCAGACCCTGTGGTAAATAATTTACTCTATACTGTTCACGTTAAAGAGACCCATGCTAAGGTTCTCCACACTTGCAGAAACACAAACTGTGGAACCACTTCAGTCATCAGGTCTACCTGTTTGTTTGGAAATCTGAACTCTGTAGAAAATAATGATCTCAATATTTCATTAAGAGAATCCTATGAACCATGGAGTACTTGTGTGCCCATGCCATGTGAAAAGAGTGCACAGAAGAATATATTCAGATACTTCGTTCTTTTTGTTGTTGTTCATTTAGCCTTGGGTCCCTCAAAGTAAGATTGCATTTGTCCTATAGCCCTGTCTTAGTCAGTGTCCTATTGCTGTGAAGAGACATCATGATCATGGCAAGTCTTTTTCTTTTTCTTTTCTTTTCTTTTTTCTTTTTTTTCCGAGACAGGGTTCTCTGTGTAGCTTTGGTGCCTGTTCTGGCTCTTGCTCTGTAGACCAGGCTGGCCTCGAACTCACAGAGATCCACCTGGCTCTACCTCCCAAGTCCTGGGATTAAAGGCTTGCGCCACCACTGCCTGGCTCATGGCAAGTCTTATAAAGGAAAGCATTTAATTGGGGCTTGCTTACAGTTTCAGAGGTTTAGTCCATTATCAACATGGCTGCATGGATCTGGAGAAGTAGCTCAGAGTTCTACATCTAGACCCACAGGCAACAGGAAGAAGAAGAAACCTCAAAGACCACCCATCAGTGACACACTTCCTCCAACAAAGTCATACCTACTAATCCTTTCAAATAGTGTAACTCTCTAAGCATTTAAATATGTGAAGCTATGGGGACCATTCTTATTCAATCCACCACAGACGCAAAGTCTAAGAGGAATAAACACTGAGTAGCAATATGGAGGAAAGGTGTGCTCAGTAAGTGGACAGGTGAGCAAATGTCCTTATATATCTTCAAGAAACAAGACCAAAAACATAGCTTTACTTTTTCCCACCTGAAATCTGGCAGGAATGAGAAAAAATGTTTTCCTCACACTTAGGATCTTGACTCTTAGGCAAACAAACAAGCAAAACAACAGAAATCCAACCATTCTGACATTGTAAGTGGCTGGGTACACAAAGGAACTCAGCAAATAATCTTGGAAAGTGAAAGGAAGGTAGTGCTGTTTGTGAGGTTCAGAGATAACAAAGTGCACACGAAAGGAGAAAAGTGTCGATATATTTATCGTATATGTTGTATATAGTTATTGTACTTACTGTATATAGTTTTTTATACTAGTTATAACTTTTTTTAATTTTTATTAGACAAGAAAAGGAGAAATGATAGTGATGTTGCTCTGTATGTTGTGAATGTCTTGCTTTGATTGGTTGATAAAGAAAACGCTGATGGGCCAGTAGCCAGGCAGGAAGTATAGGTGGGATAAGCAGAGAGGAGAATTCTAGGAAGAGGAAGGCTGAGTCAGGAGATGCCAGCCCACTGTTCAGGCAGCAGCATGTAATGGCACACAGGCAAAGCCATAGAACATGTGGCAACATATAGATTAACAGAAATGGGCTGAGTTTAAGTGTAAAAGCTCATCAATGGTAGGCCTGAGCTAATGGCCGAGCAGTTTTAATTAATATAAACCTCTGTGTGCTTACTTGGGTCTGAGCAACTGTAGACAAGGTGGGACACAGGAAAATGTTCAGCTACAGAAAAGTGCTCGATGCCCCCTGAATGTTTCCTATCAACTTCTGTTTTTTAATTTTTTTTAAAAAATTTTTGTCTCACTCTAAGAACAGGGAAAGAAAAACACAGTGATTGTGGTCTCAGGAGTGGGCGGTAGATAAATAACATCCAGAAGGATATACTAATGATGGTGTCTAAAAATAAGGCAATTTTCGTTGGCCAGAAGCCATACCCTATAATTTATTATGTTCTATGCAAACATGAAGGGGTATGACCCATTAAAAGAACAGAGAAAATGACATGAAATGTCTACAACTATTCAAGCAAAACATTAGCTTATTATTTGACAAAAAAAAATGCAAGTAACACCGTAACCATTTCTACCTGAAGCCACTATGCTCCCTGCTTCTTAAAAAGTGACAAAGGCATATTCTGCAATTAGCTCTGCAGCATTCTGTTGAGTTAAAGGTTACAACAGCAAACCCGCTGGTAAGAATTATGTTTATTGGACATTTAACTTTTAACAAAAATGGGAAAAAATATAGTCCCCCTCCACCATGCGTTAGCTGATTCCTTAAACGTTTCTTTGTATTATATCTATTTTCAGAGAATATATGAGGAAAAATATGTGTGCATGTGTGTGTGCGCGTGCACGTGTGTGTGTGCATGTGTGTACATGTGTGTATATGCACATGTGTGTGCGTGTGTGTGTGAGTGTGTGCGTGTGCGTGTGTGTATGTGTGTACGTGTGCATGTGTGTGTACATGTACGTGTGTGTGCACATGTGTGTGTACATGTACATGTGTGTGCGCGTTGTGTGTGTACATGTATGTGTGTGTGTGTGTGTGTGTGTGTGTGTGTGTGTGTGTGTGTGTGCGTGTGTATGTGTGTGTGTGTTTGCATGATCTGTAATCTCTCTTGATATGCTACCAACCTGTGGGCAAGCTGCAATACATGTTCAACACTGTAATTTTATATTAGTTTCTAAATATATTTTCAGCTTGCAATCTAACCAGCTACATATACTGATTTTCTTGGTACATGTGTTCTTTGTGTAGTCGATATAAGAACGTGAAGTGGATGTCCACATTGTTGATGTCGATTGCCTAGTGGTAACTGCAATATTACCACTCATCGATTTGATTTTCTACTTACTTCATCACTACAGAAGCAAATGGACACTTCATCTCTCAGCCTCACTTTCATCATCTTACTTCTTATCCTTGGGCGTGGTTAAAATTTATTTGTGACCCTTTATAAAATGTTTAATAGAGTTATCTCCTCTTCCCACTTTTTCTCCCCCTCCCTTTTTTTTGGCAATAATAATCCCTGGAGTTGTTAACTGAACAAGTATTCCTGGAAAACAGAATCATTTTAAAATTTGCCAGTTAAGAAGTATCCAATAACTTCTTAGGATTGAGAATTACATTAACCCTCTAACTTTAAAATGTGGTGAGTGAATGTATGTAAGTACAAATTATCACTATCCTGAAAGCAAGTGCATTGCTACATTTTGATAAAACTGAATTCAGTTTCTAGCTCCGGTACTTTGTGGAACTGTAAAGACACCGTTTTTGAAGAACACTGAATATTAATTGTGTAGATCAAAGGATATGCTTGGAGTCTGTTTACTAATGCACTCATGAAATACTCATCATGAGCCATGTCACTTAAAGACTCGTGATACTCTGCCCTCAGTAGAAACAAGGACATAGAAAACAAACAAACAAACAAGCTTTTTTCTATGTGTGTCCTTTTTATGCAAGTTACTGTATCTCAAGTTTATCCTTTGAAAATTCCAGGTTGGAAACTGTAAATGGATATTCCTTTTCTGCCCACCTGTTTCCAAATACCCAGCAGCCACTTTCCAAATAATTAACTCGGAGGTTAATATAAATTATAAATGCTCAATCAACAGCTCAGGCTTATTACTAACTAGCTCTTGCATTTTAAGTTAACCCATATTCCTTATTTATGTTCTGCCATGTGGAGGTAACTTTATTAGCATGGCACATTCATCTCCTGATCCCTCTGCCTCCTTCCTATCATCCTCAGTTTGGTTACTTCACCTATACTTCCTGCCTGGCTACTGGCCAATCAGCGTTTTATCAAATCAATTCAAGTGACAAATCTTTACAGTCTGCAAGAGGATTATTCCACAGCAGAAACAGGCAAAATAAGATGAAAAACAACTCAGAAGCCATAATCACTGAAGCTCCACATTCACAGACCAGATTCACTGTGTTTTAAACAATTGGCGGGGGGGCGGGGGGTGGTAATGAGAAAGTTCCCAATAGTTTCAGTTATAAGAGCAAAGCACCATTTCAAGGAAAATTTAAAATCTTCTTTGTAAACAATAGCACTTCTTCATTTCACTAAAAATTAACAGTCTTTTAAATAATCAATAATTTGTATGTGGTACTATCAAGTAAGAAAATATGGAAAATAAAGTGTAACACAATTCTGTAATTATAAATATTTATGAGTGTTTACCATATTTATATTTAAAAATTGTGTAGCTTTTAAAGTTATTTTTATGTAGCTTCTGTACTGGGGCATGCACACAAAAAAAATCAACCTAAAATTTCTCAGCTACTAAAAATAACTCAGTTCCTTGCTAACTGCCTACTTAAAATACAACAGACTATTTACAAATACTTTTAAAAGGAGAAATTATATGTTCTGGGTAACATTTCTCCTCTCGTTAAATTTTCTGAGAAGCCTAAAGCCCTATTTAAAGCCCTTAATAGCATCTTGCATATTCTTTTAAAGTATTAAGAGCACATTTATGCTTCCAACGTAGGATTTCAGAGAAATGTTCGAACAAACTGAGTTGAGGAGTTGAGTTAAAAGCACAGTACACAAGCTATATTAAGTGCAAGGCTAGAAATACAAGGTTATCTACTTCTGTATCACATAAATGAATCTGGGCAAAGGAAAACACGGTGGGTGGCGGGGGGGGGGGGGAATGAGAGTATGTCACACGTTGGCTATCATGGCTTCATTATCCATGTCCACAGAAAGAGCTGGACATCTGCAATAATAAAAATGAAGTGCTTATGAGGTAGCTCTGCAGGTGCATTTATTTGCTTGCCACTAAGACTTTGGACTTGAGGGGTTTTTTTTTGGGGTTGTTGTTGTTTTGTTTCTTTTTTTTTTGTTGTTTGGTTTTTTTGAGACACGATTTCTCTGTGTAGTCTTGGTGCCTGTTCCGGTTCTTGCTCTGTAGACCAGGCTGGCCTTGAACTTACAGATATCCACCTGGTTCTGCCTCCCGATTACTGGGATTAAAGACATGCGCCACCACTGCCCAGTGGACTTGGGTTTTAACACTGGAACCTGCATAGTGATTATTTGTCACAAGTATCATTTGCATATCTAGTTTCTTGTGGCAGTCTGGACTTCAAGAAAGGGAACTACTATTGACTTTCAAGTTTGAAAGTCATGAGCATATTTATATTTGTGTACAATATAGTTTAATCCATTTTAGGAAGAGTATGGTTGAAAGCTATACATTCTTATAGACTCAATGCTAAAACTGACTCACCCTCAACCACTTCATGTGCTTTCTCGGCCACATCCAAACATTTTACCCTCTGGGTTTTCTCTCTTCTTTCATAATTGCATTAGTTCTGTGAACAACCACAAATTTCCAAGAATCCTAAGAATGACTCATTCTTCCTTCCATCATAACTTTGAAAATGGGAACACTTCTATGACCTCTGAGAAAAGTATGACTCCAAAAACCACATCCCTGAAATTACCCTTTCCATTATCAAGGCTCTCATCAAGTTAGAAAGGACAATTGAGAACAGGATGAGACAGGGACAGCTTAGTAGATGAGCTCTGAGAGAACATAACTTTCCACATGAACACTGGGAATTAAGCAAACTAGAGTATTGTCTATAAGGCATACACACATTCCCCTGCATGTGTTCATTCCCAGGAAACAGTTCAATATATATATTAGTGATGCCAAAGCTATGTCATCCTACCTAGAAAGGCATTGTTTCACCCTATTGTGAAGAAAGGGCACACTGGGGCCATACTTGTTAAACGGAGGGTTGCTGTCTTATTTGGGATTGCCTAACAAAATAAGGGGCATGTAAAAATTTTCACAGTGCTAAAAAGCTTTGGAGTGTGTAACACTGGAAATGTAGTTCAGTTTCAAACATGTAATAAATCTAAGGAGACTTTGACAGCTGTCTCTATGTTGCTGGCATCAACTGGACTATAGCCTTTGTTCCGACTGTACCACAAACTTCTCGCTGTGCATTCCTCCTTACCACACAGTGTCAACTATCACAGTCTCAAACAACTCAGCTCAGGATCCAGACCACATTAAGTTACTGTACATTCAGTGTTGTTATGGAAACGTGCTGGTTGAAGCAAAGACTATTAATGTCCTCCTATGATCACTCTTCAGCATTGGTTTAAAATGAATATACCTTCGAGTTACACTGTTACAATACTTGATTAGAAATTGAATTGCTCTTTTGAGTTTTGTAAATACTAACATAATAAAATTTGGCCAGAAATTAGTATAGATCTTTGCACATTTCTGAATTTTTTTTTAACGTAGTCTTGTCTTTTTTGTACTATGTGATTGTGTGAAGCAGTGTTCTTAGCATGAACTACTCATAACATGAGAATATCAGTTCTGAAAACTATTGAACATGTACCATGTCTTGCCATATATAATAGTCAACCAAGATTTAATTCTTACTTAAAAAAACATGCACAGCCATCTCACGAGTGCCAAATTCCATTTCATCTTTAATAAACAGTAAAATTGTTCCCACATTTTAGCATGAGTTATTATAAAAATGCCGGGCGGTGGTGGCGCGCGCCTTTAATCCCAGCACTCGGGAGGCAGAGCCAGGCGGATCTCTGTGAGTTCGAGGACAGCCTGGGCTACAAAGTGAGTTCCAGGAAAGGTGCAAAGCTACACAGAGAAACCCTGTCTTGAAAAACCCAAAAAAAAAAGTCTTACTTGTATATTTATTTTATAGAGCTATATATCCATGGTTGCATAAAGTGTTCTCCTATAGAAAAGGCTTATGTGTGAAAGTTTAAGAACCCCATATTAGATCTTCTGGATTTATAACTCTTGGTCTCACTTGTTTTTCATAATCCTTCTCTGTTAGCAAGGTTATTTTCCCTGAGAGCAAGTTCCAATACACCTTCTGGGAGGTCAGATTCCCATGCGCTGACCTCACTTTCAGCTGAGTTGGACTGTGCACCTTATGACACTGAAGTTTAGAAACAAACTGATGTTTATTTTCCATGAGTGTCAGGTTCTGTTTTCTGCTCCCTGACTTTGGGGGACAATAACAGAATTGGACCACATGAGTGGGAAAAATTCAGTCTTAGATTTTCATCAAATAAAGTGTTTGCATTAACTAAAACAGATTCAGTTTGTCCTAGCTGTTTGGGACCGTCTCATTAAAAGTCATATTTTTAAGTATTCATAAAATAGTTATAGTTTGTCACTTTCACACATACACACAGGACATGTATAAACATAGAAAAGTTATATATATATATGAATTGTAGAGATACACATGTGTGCTTGTGTGTGTTTGCATATGTGTGTGCATGTGTGACACATAAGCATGCATCCACTTATGTGTTTAATCACTCAAAGAGAATGCTGATTTACATGGAAATGTCTGTAAAATGTAGGAAAAGTTTCTGTTTCCATTTTATTCAGTCATCCTGCATAAGCATATATTGGAATATCCTACAAATAAACTTTGTGGGTTTTTTTATATATATGCTCAATAAAATGCTTAAAAATCTTTTAGCACTGAATTTATTTTTCTACAAAATATTTAACTTTTGAGCTAAAGCAATTTTCTTCTATTATCTCTAAGATTCTCAATAATTTCAAACTAGTATATGTAAATATACAATGGAATATAATATCTTAAAATTATACATCTTCCAAAGTATATTTTGTAAGGAAGTTGAAGAGCTCAATTTTTTGTGTTGTCTTTTATGAGTTTCATTTTTAAGTAAGAAATTACTTTCAGTCATTTATCCAGTTTCCCGAGTCCAGCTTCATCTAAAAAGTTTGCAATCCCAGAGTCAGTATCTGCTGAGTCTTATGAAATCGTATTTCTCTTTCATCAGGCAGATTTCTTTGCAACATCATTTTTATGCTCATTGTAATTCATAAGGAATTCTGCAAGTTTAAAACTCTGAAATATGTCTTTTAGGAAATATGCAAGATTGGCTGTATTATAAATGCTTCATAATTTTAAAAGTTTCATCATTAAGTAAAACTCATAGTCAGCTAGCCTGTTTTTTTATAAGTGGTTCTTTCCTTTCTCTCTTATACTAGAACCTAAAATGTGTCTGATTTCAAAGCATAGTATAGACATAAGCATATCCTGTTCCCTCTGTACCTAGCTATAACCTCCTTAGTGAACCCATTCACTCTAACCCACGCTCACTGAGGGGAAAGGAAAGGAATGTGGTATCCTGAGTGGTGTCTGATCACACAGTAGGTGGAGAGAAACAGACTTTTGCTTGTCTACATGCATTTTCTTTTGCCTCTCAATCAAACAGAATCACAGGAAATTTTCTTTGTTCTCTCAGGAAAGAACCTGCAGTTATTCTTTGTACATCCAAATTCTCACCCAGCCTGGGAACTCTGTGGTTCTCCATTCCCACTCTCCCTGGAATACCAGGCTATGCAGATATTGCCTAACAGACTTGGGTTTCCTACCCTGCTTTGGGTCTTCTTCACCAGTATACTCATTTTTTTTTTCTCTTCTCAGCCCAAAAGGATCATAACTTTGATTTTTGGACTAAATCTTTCAGATCCCTAACACTTTCATGGCAGAAACAACCATGCCATAATGTGCACCCCATCAGGAATTCTCTGAGGCAGAATGTGCTGCAAGTATGTCCAGCCACATTCAGTGTTGCATTAAAATAAAAAGGTTATTGTGATATGGAATAATTTTTTTGTACACTGTGAAGATGTGTCTTTGCCAAGTTACCTCCTGATTTGGTTTAATAAAGGGCTAAATGGCCAACAGCTAGGCAGGTAGAGGTTAGGCTGGCCTTGTGGACAAAAGGAGAGCACAGGGATAAAGAAGGGCAGAGTTGCCAGCTAGATGCAGAGGGAGCAGGAGAAGAACAAGCAGTGCTAACAACAGTGGTAAGGTAGAAGAAATGTGGGTTAATTTAAGATGTGAGACCTAATTAGTAACAAGCCTAAGCTATCAGCTGAGCATTTATAATTAATAGTAACTCTCTGTATGGTTATTTGGGGAGCCAGTGGTCCTGATAAAATACACCACCTCCATTATTGTGTAATGGGTAGTTCTTAATATTTAAAAGAATATACTATCCCCCCCATGAAACATATATCTAAATCCCTGATATTCTTCATTTGAATATCACAAATTAACATCTGAACATAAGCACTATGGTTTTCTTTATATCTTATTTTCATCATCAAAAGTCATCCTTCACAACAGAATAATATCCTCTGGAAGATGATTTTGATGATCTGTCGTGGTACATTCTGTTCCCACACGAGCAGTGCAACCCACTTGCTTTCACCTACTTGAAATGGTAGCTGTCAGCATCTTTTGTACTTTTTGAAGTACAGAAAGAAAGGAGATCCAATTGCTCTAATACAATTACAAATAATGAGGCAGTAGCTGCACAAAATATGATTTGGATATTATAATACTTAGAATCACATTTCTACTCTTTTCAAAAATCACTCATTTAAATAACCCTTAAACAAAATATCACATAGTTTATTTTAGTATTGGCTAACCAACAATATTCACATAATTGTCAGCACTGAAGTAAGCAGAGCATATGAACATTAGTGTCCACAGAAAAATCTTATGGTACAATATATATCTTCATGGCTGAGCGGGGTTTTGTTACTTCATTTTTAAGAAACAATATTGTGACACTTTTCTGATCAGTACAAATAAAAAACATTAGTGATGTTGGTTTCAAAAATTTCATCATTTTCATGATTCTGAGCGTTGTGACTTCACCATAAAGGGTCTGGAAGTTCACTTTGTATCATAAATGTGATGGTGAGAGATCCCATCTGCTCCAACTTGTGAAGCCATTCCTCATGATACCTGCAACATTGTCAATGCGAAAAGTCCACTTTGAGTTCCTTCTTTTACGGGCTTCCAGAAGTTGTTTACATTCTTTGTGATTATAACAGATTCACATGGGTAATCCAGATATTCTCCTCATCTCAGCTTCCTGAGTCTAACCATGTTGGCAGATCTCTTCCTGCCATTTAGGATCTAATAGTCATGGATGGTAATTGTGATGTGGACATACATGTAGTACCACTACAAAGCATCACAGTGGCTTTAAATCTCAAATACGGAGTGAGGCATGAAAAACATGATGGGGGATGCTGTGATGTGAACTGATTTAAGGATCTGTGCTGAGGAGACACCCCATTATAAATAAACTTCAAGGCAAGCAGCCAAATAAGATAAATGGGATCCTTCACTGATAAATAAATACATTTATATCATGATTGTAACGTAAATGAGTTTTAGTTGTTATTTATTATTCAGGACTTTTTTTTCTGTAGAAATTTTCACAAATAAAATATTTGAGTACCCAAACTCCTAGAAAATCCCAGTTACTATGTAACATTTTTTCAGTTCTGTTGATTGAAGGAGAAGAGTGAGGAGGAGGAAATGGAGGAGGAAGAGGAGAAGAAAAAGGAGGAAGATGAGAATCATCTAGAGCCATCTCACCAGTGGTTACATTCACTATATTCTCTGAAAATCTGGAGTTCCTTTCCCCATGCCACGGTAGTTTTGCAATGCAATTTTTGAGGGGATTTCTTTATTTTTGTTTATTTGTTTTGCGGTGACCTAATACCTGACCAAAAGCAACTTAAAGGAAGAACTCATTAATTTGGCTCCTGGTTCTGGAGATACAGTCCATCATAGCAGAGAAAGAAAGATGATGGAGGCTACATGTCCAAATTTCAGTGGGACAGGAAGCTGACGAAGTGGAATGTCAGTGCTCAGCTAGCCTTTCACTTTTCCCAAAGGTGCTGCCTGTATTCAGGGCCGCCAATTCCATCTGAAATTGCCCTTATAGACATAGCTAGTTGAAATAAACTATCAAAGCAATGCTCCCATAGAAACACTTAATCTAGCATCTTTACATTGGAAAGAGTCCTATTATCAACCCAGTCTGCCTTTTAATAATTCCTAAGTAGTATTGATATGGTAAGCCTACTGTAGAACCATGCACTTATTTGATTATTCAACTTTGCAAATATGATTTAACCTAACTGCTGTTTTAAACTGCTCTCCTTAATGAGAACATGCGCCGCTATAAATGTGTGCTTCTCTTTCTGCAGATAGTTAAAGAAATGCGTACACAAATGTACAGAAATGACTGCTGACAGGTGTGTGAGGCACCCCAGGTGCACCTGCATAATTCATAATATCATATCTTGGATTGGTTCCTATTCAGTTCTACTGCATTTCATAACTTCTTTTGAATCTTTAAGCTGCTACAAAAAAAAAGTTTGCAAGCACTGTGATATTGTTAAAATGCTGTTATTTCTATCAAACTTAGACACATTCTTTAGTGAGTTCCATTGTTGTTGCCTATTTTTATTCCCCCCATATTGTTCTGTTTAGGAACCTCATCCTTGAGTGACCAAAGATTTAGGAAAAGTATTGTTTAATATTGGATTTCATTTACAGGGGCAATTTCAATAAAACAATAGAAACATTGATTTTATTGCTCACACCAATGCTTTATTTCTATAACTAAAAGTACATGGGCCAAGGAGTCTTCCAGAACTTCTAGCAGTTGGGGAAAAGTCACAAATTCAGAAATGGAAAAGACAAAAGGAAATTGTGTTCCTTTGAGTTCTTTGTCATAAGGAAACTGTGGCAGTCAAGTTTAGCTGCACACAAAATGTATCTTCTTCTCAGGTCATTCACTTATATATGTTCCTGACCTTTATGCATTCACTACAAATTAATCCCAAAAATCTTTTAAATCTATGCTTTTTCATAGTACTCATTTGTCAAAAACTGTTATGAGGCCATGCAACCTTATTTGATTATGGTATAAAATTGCACTCATCTGGACAAAAAGATTATCATTGCAAACTGGGTAGGGTGGTGAATGCTTGTGATCCCAGCCATTGTAACAGTAAGGCAAGAGGATTGCTGTGAATTCAAGGTCAGCCAAAGGTGTATAGAAATAACTTGGTCTTGAGTAAAAAGAGAGTATCACTTTAATTAAGAAGTATGAGACATTAAAAGGTATTAGAGTGTTAAAATTTCTTAAAGTAATTAGATAATTTCCTCTTGGGCATCTAGTTAAAATATCAAAAAATGTTATCTAGAACATTCTGGGACCTTATACACATTCTAAGATTTCTGATAGTTCCACCCTCCAGAAATGTGTGCAGATTGTGTAATAAAAGTCACACTATGTATCTCAACCATACTCCAGGGCAGGCTCCCTGCCTGGGTGTAGTTGGTCAAATCAAATCAGCCTCCATGTGTATGTTTTGATGGTGGTGGTGGGTTTTTGTTTTTGTTTTTGTTGTTGAATTTGTAGTTCTAAGAAATAACATGGAGTTGGGTGGGTAGTGTGAATCTGGGAGGAGTTGGGAGAAAAAAAGTAATATGAACAAAATTAAATAAATAAATAAATAAGTAGAAGGTGAAATAAAAAGAAAAAAAAAAAAAGACTACCGTATTCCCTGCAAAGGTCTGAGGATTCCAAGTCTATGGTATCTTAGAGTCATCTGTGACTCACAGAACTATTACTCCTAGATACTCAATTCCATTTGGTGACTGAGGATCAGCTTTTTTAAAAGCTCTCAGGTGGTCCAAATATGCTACTAGAGCAGAGGAAAATTGCTGTGGGTAGTTCTATACCAGAAGCCAATTTGTCTTCAGAAATAGATTTTTATGAATAGGAGACTGGAATTTGAGATTTAAGTACATAAATAAAGTAAATTTAAAGAAGAATATAGATTAATTGAAGCCAATTCAAGTATAAAATAAGGATATCAATCATAAATTTTATAGTGATGTATGATAATGTACATGCTTGGGTGGATGTACATGTAATGAGCATATGCATGCATAAATAGATTTATTACATTACCTAGAAAAAAATAACATTGAATGAGAAGTTACTTGAGAGCCATCAAGATATGTTTGTTCCAAAAACAGGGAAATACTACTAGCTTCACAGTGTGTAACCACACCATTCTCTATTCTCTGTGGTGCTGATACAGCTGTCCCTGCTTTTATGTTATGAAAACCACTTCAGTTAGAATCTGAAGTTCATATCATCTCAATTTCTCACAAATGTTTCCATCCTAATTTTCTTTCTTCAGGGTCTTTGCTCTCCATACATGAAATACTCTAACATCTATCATATGGAAGATCCCTTGATTTGGTATCTCTCCTATCAATGTATTTTTCATCTCCCCTCATAAAAAATGTGTCTATAGAAGCTATCTCCATTTCCTCTCTGTTCATCTATAATCTTTGCTTCTGAACTTTGCATTTCACAGAAAACCTAATTCTTTCACTTTGACAATTGCCAGAAGAATTCTTCCTGAGTCTCAGCCACCTGGTTCATCCTCCTCTGTCAAATTTGCTTATGTGCCTACATTTTGCTGTATATCTTTCCTTCCTTCCTTCCTTCCTTCCTTCCTTCCTTCCTTCCCCCCTCCTTCCCTCCCTCCTTTCTTTCTTTTTCTTTCTTTCTTTCCTTCTTTCTTTTTCTTTTCTCTAGCTCTTTCTTTCTTCTCTGCTATATACTACTTTTAGTCCCTTTGTGACATTCATAATGCAATTCTAACATTAATGGTTAACACAAATTTTCTTCTAATTTTTCTGTTTCCTTTTTTTTTGTTTTTGTTTTTTTGAGACAGGTTTTCTCATTAATGATAACCACATTTTGTCTTATAATTTTTCCATGTTTCCTTTTTTTTAAAAAAAAAAAAAAAAAAAAACAGGGTTTCTCTGCGCAGCAGCCCTGGCTGTCCTGGAATTCACTTTATAGATCAGCTGGCCAAAACTCATACAGATCTTACTGCCTTTGTTTCCTCAGTGCTGGGATTAAAGGCATGTTCTGTGATGCCCAATTCCTGGCCTTCCCTTTTTCTTTTTGCTTTTCCTACTTAAGTTTCTTTGCTAAATACTTCCCAAATAACTACTTCAAGTTTCTTCTTCAGTGTTTAAAGGGTTCTCAGATCTGTCTAGAAGAGCACTCAAGGCTCCTTACTCATTCCTGTGCTCACTGCTTCAGACATTTCCCTTTTCATAAATGACAGATGTAGCTGCTTAAACTCCAAACCTATAAATTATTGTTTTCTCTCCAACATTCTCATAACAATCAAGAAACACATCATAATCCTCTTAGTCTCCTGTTCTTTACTACTAGTACAGTTAAAACTCAAGTCTCCATCACAGTCTATTACTGTAGTGAATCCTGGTGCTTCTCTTGCATATTACAAATTATCTCTGAGATAATATAGTAACATTTTTCCACTTAAAAGTTTTCCATATATATGTGTCTCAGTTTCCTTTCCTGTTACTGTGATAAAATATCCCAACAAAAGCTATTTAAGAGGGGAAAAGTTCTATTCTACTTTACAATTCAAGGTTACAGTCTATAGTGGCAAATAAGTCAAGGTAGTTATGGCTTGAGATAGCTGGCCACATTGCATAAACAATCAGGAAGCAGAGAATGATAAATACATGCTACTCCTCACCTCATTTGCTCCATTTATAGAGCCTAGGATCCTAGCCAAAGAATGAAATCACCCATAGTGATCAGATCTTCCTACCTCAACAGTCAATGAAATTCTTTACATATATGCCAGAGACTTATCTGCCAGGTGGTTCTAGATTTTGACAAGTTGATAATTAACACTTTACATCACAAGACTGCCCTTTGTCAACACTCAGATACCTCCTTTTTAAGCCATAAACTTCTACCCCTTTTCCTCATAGGCTTATGACCATGTTGCAAATGTAAAATGCATTTTTTCCAAGTGTACAAGTCTCTATAGTCTTTAATAATTCCAACACTTTAAAAATCCAAAAGTCTCCTAACCATGGGTTCCTATAAAACAAGTTTACATGCATTGACTATATGCTGCAGAGAGTAAACATCCCTACTACAAAAAGGATGAATCAGCAGGACCTAGTAAGGAATAATCTTACCAAAGCAAGGCCAAAACCTGGCAGGGAAAACACCCAGTCCAGAAGCTCCACATCTGGTATCTGGGATTCATAATGCAATCACATGGACTCCAAAACATCTGGTAGTTTCACCCAAAAAGTAGACACAAATTTGTTCCTGAACCAGCTCCATTCCATGCCAGTAGGTCTCCCTGGTTCACATCCCAAGGTCCCTCTAATATCCTGGTGAAATCTTGGCCTTGGCACAGTGGTGTCTCTGGGCCTCCTTGAAGGGACTACCATTTCACTACTCATTACCTGGCCTCAGCTGCTCTATGAAATCATGGAGAAAGGCTCTGTGACCATTCAGTCTTGCATCCTTTATACCTCCAAAACTAGTATCACGAGGAGGATGCTTGGAGCTTGCCCACCCTGGACAACAGTTGCATCAGCTTCTGTGTGCTGACACCTGGGAAGCACTCTCCCAGGACATCGCTTTTGAAGTGCAGAGAGTCTCTCAGCTACTTTTTCTTCCTTCACATGAGTTTGCATTTTGAGAAGTTGGTATAGTCAGATTTTTCTTTGGGCTACCAGTTCACAAATAATGATATGGAGACTTATTATTAAGTATGAAATCTAGGCCTATAGCTTAGGCTTGTTCCTAAACTATCTCTTATAACTTAACCCATTTCTATTAATCTACATTTTACTACGTGGCTTTTTACCTTTCTTTCATTCTGCATGTCAAACGCCCTCCATGTCTTGTTGGCATCTTCCCCACACCTCAATTATCTCTTCCTACTTCCTCTCTCTGCCCGGAAGTCCTGCCATACCTCCTGCCTAGTTATTGACCATTCAGCTCTTTATTAAACTAATCACAGCAATATATCTTCAGACAGTGTACAAATATACCATAACAACAAGTGGAAGATTTTGATGAGTGTTTTCCTGCTGAGCACCAGGTTTCCCCCTTAGTAACTTCAGTCTCTAACAGTTATCAGTGCTTGTGTGTCACTTTCTGCAAATGAGTCCCAGCAACAGAGTTCTCATTTCCCTCTGAAGCCTTCTACTGACCACGTTTCTCACAAAATTACCATCTTCCAAGCTCCCACAAAAATATCCTTTAAACCTGTGTCTAGCATGTTTATCCCTTTTTCATCAAGGTACCAATTTTTTTCCTGAATCATAGCACAAAATATCTCTAGTGTCCTAAGAACCATGTAGTTAGACTTATCACAGTGACTCCATTTTTAAAATCCCATTTCTTTCCTAGTTTCTTTCTCTGTTGCTATGGTACAATACTCTAAACTAAAGCAACTTAAGGAATAAAAGGTTTATTTTGACTTACAGTTCAAGGATACTGTCCATCATGGCAATGACTTGAAAGTAGCTGGGGCCTGAAATAGCTGATTGTGTCTCATCTATAATGAGGAAGCCCAAGATGATGAAGTCGTGCTCTGCTCAGCTCCTTTCGTCCACTTACACAGTCTAGAATCTTAGCCAGTGAACGGTACCACCTGGGGCGGGCAGATCTCCCCACCACCAATGAATACAATCAAAGTAACTCTCTACAGGTATGTGCAGAGGTCAAGTTCCCAGGTCACCCTGTATTCTGTCAAAATGAAAATTAGCAGTCACACTTCCCAATCCACAAATGAAACTGAGACTTGTCTCCGAGCACAAATGCTCTCTCTGTTGTAATTTTTCTGTTCCTTATTGCCATCTGTGTCACAGCCACCCTGGGTATTTTTTTTTTCTAGTACTCAAAAATACCTGAGCACTTTGCTTCCTTTAATGTTTAACACTTGCTTTTGTTGGCTTTCCTTTTCCCTAAAACTTTTCAATAACTATTCTTTTAATATCTTCTGACTCCTCACAAGTTTCAGCTCTGGATGGTGTGAACTCCTGTCTTCAAAGATGAATGTGGCTTTGTCTTTAAACAGAAGATCTCTAAAAATACTTCAATGTTTCTTTTGCACCACCCTCTTGTTGAGCCTGGGTAGACAAAGCTGGCCTTCTTGCCTCATCCTCCAGTGTGCTCAGATTGTGACACCACCCACCGACTAAACCATGTTCAATTCTGTCCTTCAGACTCTTAGCCGACGGAAAAGCCAAGATAACCGTCGCTCACTAGCTTTCAGATGGACTTTGTAATTCACTGTCAGCCACGTCTCCACAGCACCCAACCAAGCTCCCAGCGCTGATACAAGCTCCTGACAGTGATTTTCACCAGGCCTTCCTTACTACTGTGACTCTGGACATTCACTCAGGCTGGTTCTTCATCACCACCTGTGAGAGTTAGTTGATTGTTAACTTGAAAGGACCTAGAATCACATAGGAATCTAACCTCTCCACATGTCTGTGAGGGATTTTTTAGATTGGGTTAATTTAGGAAGGCAGACCCACCCTACACGTGGGCGATAACATCCTATGGGCTGGAGTTTTGAGCCATATAGAAAGGAGATCTCCTCACCGACATGGATCGCTGTCTGCTTCCTGACTGCGGACAGGATGTGACCCTCGACCTCACCCACCTCCTGCTGTGACTTCCCTGAGATGATGGTCTGTACCCTCAAACCATAAGCTAAAATAAACCCTTCTTTTTTGGTTTCTGTCGGGGATTTTTGTCACAGCAATGAGAAAAGTAACCATGCACCCAGATCCTCCCTTGGTTACAATAATTAAGAGCACTCCAGGGGCTGCGCTCCCCTTGTGACTGCTCTAGGGATGCAGAGTTAGTTTAAATTGGAACGGTGATGGGCTATCATGCAGGTTTCCATTGTTTTGACAAATCATACACCTTCAACCATGTAGCATTCTCTTTCAATGGCAGGTAATCTTAAGCGAAGGCATATGTGGAGAAGGTCTTTAGGGCCATTAACTTAATCTCTGTGCTTTGCTGTCTCCCTCTATAGCCATACCCATTGCAAATGCCCATTAGGTTTGGATAGATAATTGGCAGAGTAACTTACCTCTTACTCTGGCTCCTAATTCATATCTGGCTTTAGTCTGAGTTTTGAAATTGTGGTCTGTCTCTTTTCATTAAATAAGGTTCCAGCTTTAATAAATCTCAAATATTATTTGAAGTTAATTTTTATTATAAGAGATTTTGTTTTTTAATTGTTAAGTTGATTTGTATTTAAATTTCTTTGAACCCTGCCTGATCCAAAGTAATAATGTAATATATTAAGTAAATTGGTAAGCAAATTTGTGACTTGTATAATTTATAAAATGTATATTATTTATGGATACATTTCTATGTAGTAAGGTTACAACTCATATGCTGTACTCATAAACAATCTATTTCAAGTATAAGCCACTGACAGAAAATAGAATGAGAGATTTACACAACAGCAGCTTTAGTTCATTTTTCAAGACAAATAATTGAATTTGATATAATTCACTTAAAAATCAATATGGAAAATATAAATATCATTATGTCACATATCACCATCTTTTAGAATATGTGTGATGTTTCTTTGTATGTTTTGTTTTGAGATAGGAGTTTGCTATTTAGTTTTGCCAAGACTGCAACTTTTGACTTTCTGAGTTCTGGGATTTCAGGCATCCACTACCATAATGAGTGATTTTTGTGTGTTTTATAGAGCAATTGCAATATAATCTTACTTTAAGTAGCATTTTTGAGAGTCAGTTGACAATGCATCATCTTTCAGCACCAGCTCAGTTTGGACTAATAAATGTGCATGTGAGCTCCTTATCCCAAACAATGAATGTTGCTTCAGCCTCTAACGTTTCCTTATTACCTCCAACTAACTCCCTCTTTGAGACGTGGCTAATTTCCCTCTCACAGAGATCTGCAGTGTTTAAGAGCTACTGCTGACTCTTCTTATCTTTTTATGTGTCATTTCTTATTTTACAACATTTTTCTTTTAAAAATTAAGTTAATCTGAATTAGCAAAATTTGAAGTCACAGATATGAAATTGCATATCTTCCCAAACTGAGAAGGCTTAGTTTAAAATACTCCAGACTCGTGAAGACCTCAGGAATGTGGGGCTCTTCTAGAACAAGGATGAACTGGAAAAAGCAGATCACTTTCTTCTCTCTGTTTGTACTTACCACTGTCCATCTCTCACTAATGCTCTGCTGTCCACATATATGTAAGGTCTCTTCATGGTGGTCATTGGCTTAGAAAGACTGTGGGCTGGCTCACCACACCAAATAGCACTGTTCCTACTTGGACTAGAGAACTCAGTTTTTTGGGATATAACATTTCTAAAACGTCTTTCTTCTTTAGGCCTTTGTTTTGATGGGTTTTGGAGACATGTGAATTTTCTATGTGCCATTTTCATAGCTTTGTTTTCCCCAAGCACAGAAGCAGAAGCAAGACTACAGACAGGGACATGATCAGAAAATAAGGAAGCATGAAATAAGAAAGGAACATCAATAAGACTAGAGTCTGATTAAACCACAGGTTACTGGGGATCAGGGCTGCTGGAGACCTCACTCAGAAGCCCTTGTGGGAATTTCTCATTGGTTCCTATATACCAGTTCATGTACGTGAAAGTGGGGCTGAAGATGATTGCTCAGGAATCTTACCCAGAAGAAGGGAAAGCCTACATGGGACTGACCTAGGCCCTCAGCATATATGTTATAACTGTGTAATCTAGTCATCTTATGAGACTCCTAACAGTGAGAGCAGGGGCTCTCTCTGACTCTGTTGCCTGCTCTTGGGACCTATTCCTCCTACCAGAATGCCTCATTCAGTCTTTATAGAAGAGGAAGCGCCTAGTCTCACTGCAACTTGATATACCATGGCTGGTTGATATACTGGGAGGCCTTACCATATCTGAAGAGAAACAGAAGCAGAGTGGATGTTGGGGGGACAAGAGAAGGGGGCTAGCACTGGGAGGAGAGGAATGAGGGGAAATTTGAGTGGGATGTAAAAACAAAAAAATAAACAACAGAAAAAAAAAGCCATACAATTTATGGAAGAGATGTGGGCAAGAAGTGGTTGGCTGGAATGAAAGATAAGAGAAGATAATTGGACTAAATATGAACAAAGTACTAAATGAATGTGTATATATATATATATATAACTTTGAAAACATAAATTTAGAAATATATAAATAAAAATAGCAGACAAAAATAGAATATTTGTAATGTTTCTACAAAAAAAATAATTTCCCTGGGATTTTATGATACAAAGACAAGTAAGTTTCCAAAAACTTCCTAATACTCAAGTTGACTCTTTTTTTTTTAATTATTAAAAATGAGATGTTTCTTTGGCCATGGAGCAGAAGGAAGGTGGGTGTCAGAAATTTGTGCCTCACAATACTTCTGTCCTTTAGGTTGTACACATCAGAACTAATTAAACACTCATTAAAAAGGTCAGTTGCTGGCACAGCTTCCAAGTTCTTCCCCTCCCTGATATTCTGAGAGAACAGAGGAGCCCATTTATGAATTCGTGTATTTACCCAAATACTGTACATTCTTTAACAAGTTAGTTTCTTCTTATTTAATAGACATGCCATTGAATTTTATGAGTACTTTCTTTCTCTTAAAATGACATTTCAGAGTAAAGATGATTTCCTGATTAGCTAGTCTAGAGGTCAAGAAAAGATTCTTGTGGTAGCTGTTCTTTTTATCACTATCATGGCGGTTCTTGAGAGTGGCAATAGCCCTGTCTCCAGCTTACAACCGCTATTCAATGAAAAACCCTGACATGCTAATTTAATTCAATGGAGATACTGTTAGATAATTTTAATCAGTTAAGCCCAGCAGTCTTGCTGCACTTGTGTTTGTTCTGAATCAGTTGAGCAGAGAATCTTCTCGGTGTTGTTTCCCGAATTCTAAAACAAAGTTCTTAATAGCTCAGCCTGCATTCCATCATAATTAATCTCCAGCACAGTCAGTTGGGCACTAAACTACTTGCCCTTTCACAGGGAGTACTGGACTTTCACTATAGCCTAGATTGCACTGAGTGTTCTCCACATTCTCTCCAGGACTGTGAGAGCTTCAGTTCAAGGTCCTGTTGACCACCTCATGCCATAGAGCTAGCAACCATTCAGCTGATTCACAATACTCATTTTTAACACCCCTGTCCCCACTGTTGTCTCATATCCATGCTTTCATTTCTTTTTTCTTCAAACATTTCATCTTCTATTATGTCCACCTGTCCCACAGTTTGTTCAATGTTGCTTAAAAATCTCCTCCATAA
Organism: Peromyscus californicus insignis; assembly: GCF_007827085.1. Lineage (NCBI taxonomy): Eukaryota > Metazoa > Chordata > Mammalia > Rodentia > Cricetidae > Peromyscus > Peromyscus californicus. The sequence goes on along the minus strand of NW_026294469.1, from coordinate 74,532,554 downwards.
AAATCATTTCAGTTTCTGCCTTACACTAGAGTTTTTATGTAGTAACTACTTGTTTAACAATACGATCTATGAAAATAGAAAAATTTGTTTCCTAATTGAGCATTATTATTTTTCCTTGTATTTTATTTGACATTTTTAACTTCAATACCTCATTAAAGTATATATGCTAACCATAGGCTTGTGTTTGAAGGCAAAGCAAATTCAGAAAAGAAAATATTTTAATAAATCTGTTATAATAGCATCAACAATTTCATGTACAGCATTTCATTCCATCAGCATCACAGACAAAAAAAATCCAAGATAGGGCATAGAACACCTATACACTGCCGTGTAGACTATACCAAATCCTGACATTGGGCCTTCCCATATATTAAGATATTCACATTCTTTAATGACTGATGTTTTTCAAAGAAAGATACCATGTGAAAAATGACTCAAAATATCATCAAAAAATGAAAATACAAGGTCCTGGAGAGATGGCTAATCAGTTTAGAGAACTTTTTGCTCTCTCAGAGGACTTGAGTTTAGTTCCATGTCAGGTAGCTCATAACCACCTGTGACTCCAAGGGGATATGACACCTTCTTCTGGCCTCTGAAAGCACCAGCATGCAGGTACACACACACACACACACACACACACACACACACACACACACAAGAATAAATATATATGAATTTAAAAATTGAATCCCTTAATATATATGAATAAAATATAAATTTAATTATTGCTTCAAGATATCACAAATATAATATTGCTTTCCTTCAATATTATAACATTTCAATAATGGCATAAAAATAAACCAAAAATGTAAGTTGAACAAAGACTCCAGAATAGGTAAAATGTCATAAAGGTGAACATGAATTGAGAAATTACAGTAGAGAGAGAGAAAAGTCAGTTTTGTGGGCAAAGGATTTTGACCAATAAGGAAACATCAACCTCTAGTAAACTCTTTTGATCATAAACAATACCAGCCTTCAAAGCGTGGTCAGAATAATCCTAACAGGGAAGGATTTAAGAATCTTATTTTAAAAAAGATATCAAACCTTTTCATAGAGAAGATACAAAGCCATCAATTACATTATTATCAAATGGGACAGGACATTACAATCTCTCCTGTAGAAGTTTCCTTTGCTGTGTGTGATTTGAGACAAAATGTATCCATATTACAGTTGTCAGTCTTAGAGAGTAAAATGTGTATTTCCCCCTCAAATATGATGTGATGAGATTATATATATATATATATATATATATATATATATATATATATATTTGGTTGAAATAAATATGTAGGTAAAAGAAGAGGCCTATAGATTCTTAACTGTGGTCACATCCTCCAAAACAAATTGCTAGAATGATGCTTTTTAGAGAAAAGCATACAACATTCTTTTAACGTTTTTAAAATTTACCCATTTTGCTGCTATTATTTCTGCTATTGTTCATGTATAACAATAAAGTGACAATAGATATTAATAAAATTATGTGATTTCTATTATGCAGGCATTGTGCTCTAGATTCATTCAGCAGTAGTCAGGGAGCAGGGAGTATTGTAGGTGCCAAGGATCCGTCAGTTGAAAAAAGGGAAGAAAGTCCCAGCCTCGTGAAGTTTTAATAGGTCCCTGGGCAGTTTTTATGTAATGGCTGCATTTTACAGGTGAAGTGACATACTTCAAGTGGCTAATTAATTTTCAGTGTTACTCAGTGAGTGGCAAGATGGATTCAGACTTAAGGCTATTTAGCTCCAGAGTCCAGTCTCACATTTGTCCTCTTTATTAGGAATTCTCCATTCTTTACAAATTTCACTCAGTTCTGTGGAAATAATCACTTACACAAACCTTGCAAAAAGCCCATTGAGGGCAGAGGTATATCTTTGATATCTTCCAATGGATCCAAAAAAAATAACCCAGGCTTCTCAAGGGTGAATTTAAAGACAGGAGAGGTTGAGATAAACAGTTGCAAAGGGCAATGTCTCAAGGAAATGGTCCCACTGTTAAAAGCTGCTTTCTTATAAAGAGGCTTCTAGATTGAGAACTCTGACAGTGGATGTTAGGGCACAATGACAGGCTTCTTCTTTGGAAGAAATAAGATATCCAATTGGAAGAAATAAGATCATCCAATTCTCTGCTCTTTCCTTCTGTATCCCAGAATCAGCTTCTGTGAATACAGATGCTGGTGTGAGCTTTGGCCCTAGTGAGACATCTAGGCCTGACTAACCAGAGGACACTCTCCTGAGTGACACAGCAACGCCTCCCAGCTGCTGTGCTGTAGTGACCTCTCTTCTAAGCTGCCTCTGGTTTGAATTTAGGAGGTAGAATAGTCTACAGCCTACACCAAAGAGTTCCCACACAGGCTAGAAACTGGAGGCAGAAGAGAGCTTCACGAGCTAGGCATTCCACTCTGCTGCTGTGGTTCACTCTCAGAGCATTTATAGATGGAGTGCTAAGGACAAAATTCTGGTCTTGCTGGAGTCATCTGGAGACATTGTCATTATGTCAACACATTTATTTATAAACATTTGAGTGTTCATGCTCAGACACTTGTACATTTTACATAAAGAAGTATTGCATTTGATCTGAATTGGAAACCATATCATCTTATGAACCAAAAACTATGCTAACATTGCAGTTTTCCTACATTCATATGCCCTAATAATTATTATTGCTTTATATTGTCTGGTGAATAAATTTCAGCACACTCATTTTGATATTTAGGGAAATTCCAAATTTGGTTCTGACTTATTTTTACTTTCCTTTTAAGCTGCCAGTTTATCAGCCATACAGCTTCTTTTTTTGTTCAGCTGTGTCTGGTGTGTACTGAATATTTTCCTTTGATTAAATGGCTATTTTGATGAGTGTGGTCCTTCCTCTTCTCTTTTCACCTCATTCTTTCTATGTTCTGGGACTTGGCACATGCTTCATGTATTCTGACTAACTTTGCTCTCTTTTCCTTGAACTATAATTTTATTCATTTGATACCTACAGTAGTTTGCATGCATCATTACCTTATGTATACTGTGGGATTCTGGAGATCAGAAGAACAATCATAAATCTGCTCATGTTTCAGCTGATGCTGGATGGACAGTGCCTTCAGTGTACAATATCTTGTGTAATGTTTTGGTTAACAGTGTTCCTGAGCACACACGCTACTAAGGGAAATGTGACATTGAGAAATACAAATAGAGAAGAATATGTTGCAAAATGCCCAATAGTCACCATGGCATTCATCCAAAGCAAAGTTATGGAGGGGTTATCTGTATTTCAATTTTTAAAAATAGTATTTTCATTTATTTGAATGAGCAACATATTTAGAGAGAATTCACCTTTGAAAAAATCAAAGACAGTGATCCTTTAGATGAAATATCAGAAATAAATAAATAAATGTTATTCGTCCAGAAGGTGAGTGAGTCTTACAGTCTGCGCTGCCAAGAAGAAGGCAGTGTCTTCACAGAGCTCTTCCCAAGCGTGTCCTTCATGTAATTAGGCATCTGTGAGCACCTTATGGTTGAAGAATTAAGCAAAAAACAACTTCTTGGTCTTTCAGAAAATACACCCACAACTTCCAAAGAAAAATCATCTATGTCTGAAAGTTTCAGAACAGAGGTAGTAATAAAATTTACTTCTCATATTAAATCACTAAGGATTGATGCTTTTGTGAGTGATCAGGGTTTCTGGCAATCAGTAGCATTTCCTATAACATTTGGCAAATGCCTAGCATCTCTCTCAACATGTAAATGAACACTTAAAACTCTTTAACATTGAGATGAAAGATACGTTTCTGTTGCAAAGACTACAACATATGATGGAGTTGTTATGAACCCAATCAATTTTCACATTCATGCTCTTACTAGTGTATTACACTTTGCAATATAAGAACACAATATTCATTGATTACAGCATATATAACAAAATGATAAATCTTATGCTTGAAAACCTAACCACCCAAGAAAATACATTAAATCTTAAAACCAGCTGGTCTCAGTGATCTGCACATAGACTAAGTGTGTGATTAATGAAATATCAGTGAATAAGAAAGTCATTTATATAAGCATTGTAATAGTTTATTACAGAGATTAATGAAATATTGTGTTTAAGTTTATGAACAGGGTCTATTGTCCAGCTTCAATTTAAATGACATGGTAGAGCCTCACCCCTATGAACTAGTGTTCATGATACTGGAAGGTATTCTGTATGCTAACAATTGACAAAAGTAACCACCAATCCAACTATAAACTCTTCACTCTACAATGATAACTTACATGAAAGACATGATAGTGCAATAGTGACCCAAAGTTGTGGGACAAACCAAACAATATTTGATTGAATTTAAGGCCCACTCCGTGAGAGAGAACCTATATCTGTCACTGAATGGGTGGCCAAGAATTTGAGACTAGATAGGACTTAGTGGAAAACCAAATACTAGTGTTCTGATAAAGGAAATTAGCCGTACAATGATTCCTAACAACATTATTCTATACTCTATACTCATTGATTAGTGCCTTGATCAATCATCATCAGAGAAGTTCCTCCTATAGTAGATGAGAACAAATACAGAAACCCCACGTGGACAGTATGCAAAGAATGAGATACCTTGGAACATTCAGTCCTAAATGGGATTATCACCATCAAATACTTCCCCTTAGGGCTCAGAGAACACTGGAAGAAGAGGCAGAAAGATCGTAAGAGCCAGCAGACATGAAGGATACCTAGGAAACAAGTTTCTCCAAATACAGAGAAGCCAATGCACATATGAACTTACAGAGACTGTGGCAGCATGTTGACCTGTACAGGTCTAAGGCAGATGGGTTCCCTGTGTTGAGAAGAGAAGTGAACACAAGCCCTCATCTCTAACCCAAAAGTTACACCTCCAGTTGATAACTGCTCACAAATGAAAAATTCATTCTCTCCAACAGTGTCTTTCTGGGAATATAAACCACTCTTAAGGGCAGGCCCCATGCCCAGCAGAAGATGGCCAACATAAACTCAGTGTCATTTTTGAAAGTTCTTTGTCTCATAACATTTTGTCAGGGCACTTTTTTTTTCTTTAAGCCTTATAGGTCCTTTGTGCATTTATTATTGCTTCTGATTTTCTGATTTGATGGAGCTCCTGTATGTAAGAATGTGTGTGCATGTTTATATGTTTGTTTGTTTTTTCTCCTGTGGTATTTCTCTGGCTCTTCCTTGTCTTTGCTGTGTCCTATTCTGATTTGTTTTGTTTTGTTTTATTATTAATTCTTAGATACCTGTTTGCTTTCTAAGTAGAGACAGAAAGGGTCTGGATTTGGACCAGAAGAGAGGTAGGAGGTATCTCAGAGGACTTTGGGAAGGGAAAACCATAATCAGAATATATTCTATGGCAAAAAATCTATTTTCAAAAAAGAAAAACCTGGAAGAAAAAAAGAAAGTTTATATTGCATGTAATTGTTTATTTGCAATGTACAGAACACCAAGCTCAGTATTTTATAATGATTTTACCTAACTTTCTCTAGATCTAAACAGGTTATAATCACATTTGAAGGCACATTTTATCTAAACTTTATTTTTTAAAAATCTTTTATTTTTACATCTAATATTACAAAATGAATATGCAGAACACAAAATGTTGGCTAATGTATAACCAGCACCCAAATCAAGGTGTCTCGGTAGAGCACTTATGATTAGATCACCATGTGATCCACTCACATTTACATCTCTAAATGTAGATATGATGCATGAGTCATCTGCTCTGCTTTATTCTATCAATGAAATTATAGCATTTATGCTTTGTTTAATATTGCATATTCCGAATGTAGAACTCATCCATGCTTTTGCAGGTAGCATTGGTTTGATGTTTCTCAACTTCTAAGAATTTTCCGTTGAAGGAATCTGCTGTAAATTTTTACTTATTTTAATACTGATGAGTTGTTTAGCTTGTTTTGGTCTTGCAATACTAAATAATATTGTGGTGAGAACTATTGAACTTGAGTTTTGGTGTATGAAGTAAGATTTGGAGTGTGGGATGAAGTTCAGCTGTGACTGACTCTCTGTCATGTGCCCTACCAGCAGACTTGATAACTAGTTTACCAAAGTAGGTGGGCTAGTTCACAAACTATCTTCAATGAATGGGACTTGAAAATGCTCCATGTCCTCCTGCAATGTTTCTTACCTCTCAACTATATATAAGTAGTGTAACTCTATAAAGAAGCGTTCTTCAGATTCTATAAAGAAGCATTCTTCAGATTGTGCTTTTCAAACTGAGAAGTTCAGTAAATCTATTAGCAGGAGCAATCTGATGTCTGACTCACTGAGTTTGATTTGGTGAGTATATTTTGCTGTTTGGGAATTGGTTTATCACACTTTTCGGTTCTAATTCACACCATGAAGAGATATGTTCACTGCTAGCCAGCTTTGTCTTCTCTTTTTCTCCTTCTACTCCCCTTTTTGGCTAATCATATTACATTATGTTTTTGTGTATTTGTGGGAGGTATCACACCTCTTGACAGGTATAAAGAAGTTTCCATAAAGAACAAAATAGCAACATAAGCCAAATAAAACTCCTCCAGACAGTTCTGAAAAATAATAAATGTGAGTTCACTAAATTTCAAGAATCAGTGACTATGAGCCATACAAAGCAATGGAATTGTGCAAGAATAATGGATTAGATGTTGGTCTGCATTTGTTAGCAATTTTAAGGAAGAAATATATTTTACTCCATTATGACTTAATTAAAATTTTATCTCCATTTTCTTCTCTTCTACATTATGGTTTTCTTTAGCTTAAATTATTGTGTGCCTCTGAAATACCAAGCAAATCATTAATAATAGGGATAATGTATCATAAGCTTCTCTATTAACCTACATCTCTTTAGATAGTCATCCTCATCCATGTTATGGAATATTTAACTATATAAAGATGTGTTACATTTGGTTATGCTGCATTTGTTTAATTATGTAAAGATATGTTGCTATTTCACCTTGCCTGCCTAAATACCTGATTGGTCTAATAAAATGATGAATAGCTAGGCAGAAGAGGGATAGGCAGGGCTAGCAGGCAGAGAGAATAAGTAGGAGGAGGAATCTAGACAGGAGAAAAGAAGAGAATGAGAGAGAAAGAGAGGAACATACCCAGGGCCAGAGGCCAGGCAGCCACCAGTTAGCCAGACATGAGAAGCAGTGAAATAAGATATACAGAAGGAAAGAGAGGTAAAAATCCCTGAGGCAAAACATAGATGAAGGGAAACAGGTTAAGTTCTAAGAGCAAGCAAGAAATGAACCTAAGCTAAGGCCAAGCATTCATAACAAATAAGTCTCTATGTTATGATTTGGGAACTGGTTGGTAGCCCAAAAGAAATCTTGCTACACAGCCATCTACATATTATTTTGGTGTTTAAGGTGTAAAAATACCTTAAACACTTAAACACTATACAGAAAAAAAATGACATTGGAAAGAAGAATTTCTTAATCTCAAATCATGCTTACAATTCTGAAAAATTCTAACACTATCTATCATAGCAATATTCACCATAAGACTATATAGAGTTGGGGAAATAAATAACAAACTATATAGAAAAGTAAGTAGAATGAAGGTCATCTCTTACGGGCGGACAGAGTATTTGTATACTGATTTTCTGAGAACTCATATTTTTGTAGCATCACTTATAATCCATGAACATGGTATGTCTCTCTATTTACTTATTTTCATTGGTTATAGTTATCTTCATTGGAAGTTTTCCTACCTATAACCCTGTTGCCTTAGTTAACTTTCTACTGCACTTATCAAACACCATGGCCAAAAGCAAATTGGAGAGCAAAGTATTTATTCCATCTTACAATTGTAGGTAATTCACAGTCATTCCCTGAAGGAAGTCAGGACAAGAACTGAAGCAGAACAAGAAGGTGGAGGTAGGACCTGAAACAGAGACCATGGAGGAACACATTTTACTAGCTTGTTCACCATGGCTTGCTTAATCTGCTTTCCTATTCTCCCCAGGACCAAAAGCCAAGATATGGCACTAACAGTCATGGTACATTGTTAATTAAGAAAATGTCCTAAAGCCTTGTCTACAGAAAATCTGATGGAGACATTTTCTTAACTGAGGTTCTTCTTCCCAAATAGCTATAGATTCTGTCAAGCTGAAAAAAAAAAAAGTACGCTGGCCTTTTTCAATTTAACACACCATGATATTACACTTAAATCATAACTCTTCCTATCTTATTTATCTCCAAGGTTTCATATTAATATTTATATAAATTTAAAAGTCCCACAATCTAAAATATTCAGTATTCCTTTAAAAGTGAGAAGTTTCTCAATTATGGGATGCTATTGAATAAAGTAAAAGAAGTTACACACTTTATTATTAAACAAGAGAAGAACCAGGACACAATCAAAATCTAATCAAAGTAAAACCAACCAATCTCCAACAACAAGATTTGGAACACATGATGTTCTGGGCTCTAAAGGGCCTATGCAGGTTCACTTTCCAGCTCAACCATCCACAGCCTATGCAGCTTGTCTTACAGGCTCAGGCTAGATTCACTCCACCTACTACTTTCCTCAGTGATCATGCCATGGTGCTGTTACCTTCAGTATTCTGAAGTGTCTGCAGCAACTGAGGCTACAACCCCAACTTCTACCTGTCTCTCTTCAGGGACTCCAGCACTACAGATGGAAGTTTTCTGGTGTCCCATAGCTGTTCGGTCCCAAATAAACACAATGAGGCTTATATTAATTACAGGTTGTTTGGTCTATGGCCCAGGCTTCATTTTGTATTCATGAGTGTGTGCTCCCAATTCCATCCCTTAATAAATAAGTCTTCTTCCCAGACATGCACAGATTTCTCACGTTATAGCACAGCCTCACAGTGACGTGTATCAGCTGCTCTCCATGACTTACCCTTTCATGCCTTCAAAACAAGCACCACATGAGTGACTATTATTCATTTCCAATTTCAGAAACCATCATGAGATGTAGCCTTCCTTTCTCTGGATCTCAGTCTGTTCAGTAAACCAGAGGAAATATTCTCAGAAGATTTTAACTCAGTGATGTCGTACCTCCTTTATCATCAAATACCACAGACGCTTAATATAAAGTATCACATAAATAGCTCCATTAGAGCCTCCTTAGCTCTGGACTTCATAGGCCAGGCCACCATCATATGTATGACTGTCAACATTCTCACCTACCAAGCTCCCACAGAACAGCTCATTGAACTCTGAGCACTAACAGCTTTTCCAGTCCACGATTCAAATGTCCCAGAAAATATGGTCAGGTTTATCACAAGAATACTCTACAACCTGGTGCTAATTTTCATCCCAGCTTGGGTTCTATCACCTTATAAAAGACCATGATAGAAAAGCAACTTGGGGAAGAAAGGGTTTATTTTCATTTATTAAAAATCCAGGAAACAGGCCATTAGTGAAGGAAGTCAGGGTGGGAACTAAAGTAGAGCAGGAATGTGGAGGCAGGATCTGAATCAGAAGCCATGGAGGAATGTTGCTTACTCGTTTGCTCCCCATAACTTGTTCAGTCTTTCTTATGTACTCCAGGACCATCTTCCCAGGTACCGTGCTTGCCTGGGCCCTCTCTCTGGATCATTAGACAAGAAAATGTGCTACAGAATTGCATCAGGGAATCGGATGGAGGCATTTTCTTAAATGGTTTTCTTCTTCCCTAAAAATGCTAGCTTGTGTCTAGTTGACAAAAAACAAAAACAAAAACCAACCAGGATTCCCCAACACACACACACACACACACACACACACACACACACACACACATACACACACACACACACACACACACACACTCGCACGCTCTCACGTGCATGTGCACATTCTTTTTATGTTTTACAACTAAGTAGTTTATGCTCTTGCATGAGTGTAAATGTCACAGTAGTTTTAACTTCAGTATAAACATGCACAGTATAAGTTTATAGAAAATACAGTAAACCTTTTGGCATATCATGCAATCTGTCTGAACTTACAAGTTCAAGAATGCATTTTGTTGTTAGTCTGGAATCTTCCAGTAGAAAATCATGATCTCTGCAAGCAGAAATAGTTTATATTTTTTCCTCTCTCAGCTCGGTATCTTTGCTTTCTTCTCTTGCCTCATTTCAGTGGCCAGAATCTGCCATTTTTAATAAGAGTAGGGTGAAGAACTATTCTTGCTGTTTTCCCAATTGGAACAGAGTATATTAACATGAGATATAATGTTACCTGTAAGCTTTGAAGGTTGGTCTTTCTGGCTAGAGAAGTTTCCTTTTGTTTATTTCAAGCTGGAAAAGACTGCCCAGTTTTCCAGACAAAAACAGATTAAGATCCTGATGTATGACCAACATTTCTTTGTCACTCTTTTAAGATGGTGGACTATGAGGCATGACTTTTAAATTTGAACTTCCTTATATTCCTGGAATGAATCTCAGTTGAAGTGTGGTTTTTACCTCACCTCATGTAGTGGGAAGCTGAATTGCTAATATATGAATATTTTGTTTTGGTATTTTAAACTTGCATTTAAATGGTGCATAATTATTTAATTTATTATTTCCATATTTTTGCATAGGTTTGCTATTTGCTATTAGATCAAAGAAAATTTCACAACATTAATTGAGATGCATTCTGTCTTATAATTTTTCAGGAAGATTGTGGTAAATCAGTCTTAATTTTAAAAAATCATCTGGCAGAATTTTTAAGTTAAACCATCTGTATGTGGAAGAAGTTTTTTATTTGCCATGAGTCTTTGAATTATGAATTCCATTTCTGAACAGTTATGAAGCATAATTTCATATTACATAGCACTAATTGGATTCAGTGGGAGATGCAAAAAGACAGGAAGTTAAGAGGAGGATGTGGCAAGAGATGTAGGGATTGGGGGAGAACTAGAAGTTAGTATGATCATAATACATCTTATACATAAAAGACGTTTCCAAAGAATGAAAAATAAATAACATAACAAAATGACGATCGCATTCTATGAGGATACTGTGGCTGTTTTTTTTTTTTTTTAACCATTTAATCAATTTAATCTAAGTATGCATAGAATAGTTGGTAGTAATTTTTACACTTTTGATGAGTACATGGTCTGTGGTGATATGACTTGCTGCATTATTGAGAATAAAAAATACATCTTCTCTTTTCTTTGTCTGAGTTGTTAAAAGTTCATCACTTTGCCACCCTTTCAAAGAGCTTCCATGTGGGTCATTGAATGCCTCTAGCATTTGACTAGTTTCAATTTTGTTGAACTTTTTCTCTTTTTCTTGGCTTTGTACTTATTTTTCTCTTATTTTTGTTTTTGTGTTGAAAGTTTAGACGATTGTCAATTATAAACTATCTTCCCAAATTTTTCTATTACGTGCTATGGCCATTGCTTGTCCTTAACACTGGCAGTCCCTGCAACTTTACACACTTCCCTTTTCACTGAAGTCATTGTGCTACTGTTGTTATCATTAATCGCTCTCCTTAAGATTTTGTCTTTGACCTCAGGCACATACAGAAGCTTGTATTTAATTTCAGATTTCTTTACTATTTCTGAAGTCTTTATACTATTGATAGCACATTGGTTTGATTTTGTTCAGAAAAATAAATTGCACAATTTCAATTCTTTTACATTGAATGGGCTTTGTTATTTTGTTGGATGTGGACTGTTTGGCTATATGTTTCACGGGTATTTAAAAAGAGTGTTCCCCATCTTCCTTTGGGTGGAGACTTTCATAAATACTAATTGACTGCACTACGCTCTCTGTTCTCACTGGCACACTATCTAGCTATTGTCATGACTTTTGTAACATGAGTTCTTGCTTTCACCTACAGCCACACAGTTGTGAACATTTTCTTTTAGGTCTATCAGCTTGGCTGTACATATGTGAAATGTCTGCTGTTTAATTTATTCATATTTAGAATTGCAGTCTGGATGACTTGATCTTTTTATTAAATAATGTTCTTACTTTTAATCTTTTTGAAATTTTAATATTTGATATATTTTCTACTTTTGTTCCATCTATATGCTTATGTTTCAAATGTTTTCTGTTTTTTACATGTTTGTTTATTTTGATGAGCATTGATTTTTTTTCTTTTACCTGCATGTGTGTCTCTGCAAGGGTGTCATGTCCCCTGGAACTGGAGTTACAGACAGTTGTGAGCTGCCATGTGGCTGCTGGGAACTGAACCTGAGTCCTCTGGAAGAGCAGCTGGTGCTTTGAACCACTGAACCATCTCTCCAGCCCCTCAAACATTGTCTCATAGTTTGTATATAATAAAATTTCTAAAATCTACTCCATCAACAGCTGTTATTTAACAAATATATTTTAATTTATTTATTTTACTACTTTTACTGAATGCAATTATTGATACATTATGCTCAATTTGGCAACTTTCTTTTCTCTGTTTCCTTGGTTTTTTTAATGATTTATTTTAAATTTTCTGAATCATTTTAGAATTTGATTATGGCTCATAGAATTTATTCTTGTTTTTCTCCGTGGCCACTATGCAGACCAAACTGGTTTTAAACATATAATCTTCCTGTCTGATTCTGTTGAATGCAGGTGTGACAGGTGTACCCCATCATGTCTGGCACTCTTGACATCATTTTAAGTGAAGTTTTTGATTAAGCATTTCATATTCTTTTGAGTTTTGTATTACGTAGGTACTCTTTGTTGCTGCTGATCGTTGTGTGATATTTTATGACAGAAGTTCTAAGGAGAAACTTAAGGACTGTAACGAATAGAGTGTTTATAGATCAACATGCCTGTGTATGCCTGACTGTTGCTACACTGGTCCTAACAGCTATGTCACCAAGTCAGTCTACATGGCTAACTGACAGATGGATTGACACAAACTGTGTGCAAATGTATTAATAAATCTATGTATTGTAAAGAAAATGGACAGAACTGAAGGTCATCATCATATTATGTAAAAAAAAGTCTGAATTCTTGAAGGCAACATACAATCAGGTGCTTTCTCTTATGTACAATATTAAAATAGCATGAAAGTATGAGAGAGATCAGTGGAAGGAGGAAGGGCAGATACGTGAGGAACAGGATAAAATAAATATCAAATTCCATTTCTGCCTGTCATAATGAAATGTGTTATTATGTAAATTTGATACATAATACTAAGTATTTAAAACATTAAAGTATTCTCATTTAACAGAAGCAGAAAACCCATTGAATTTCAGCAAGAAGAATTGTACTGAACTACTCTCAGACATCTTGATAAGAATGAAGAGAACAAAAAGCAGACGGAAAGATGGAAAGGCACTATGAGAAAAAGGAGAGCTGATTGCAGGGAGCAGTCATCAGCCCAATGGACATTGAATCAGCAATGACGCACACAAGAGAATGTTAATATGCAGTGCTGAAGAAACAGAACTGCCAATCTAAGAGTCAATATCCAGACACATTATAACCGAAGAGTGAAGGTGAGATAATTACACTATAAATCTCAGTGTTAGAGGAAGCTCTGGGTATCTAGGTTATTGTTATCAAGCTTTAAATTGTACAGGAGAATTATCTGATAGATGCAACTACTAAAACATAGACAGGCATCATATTTATTATTTATGTAATATAAAAAGTCACCTTCCTCATGTATACCCTAAAGCATATTTTATATGAATTTCTTCACATCTATCATCTGTCATCTATCTATCTATCTATCTATCTATCTATCTATCTATCTATCTATCATCTATCTATCTATCCATCCATCATCTATATGTCATCCATTTATCTAATTTATTATCAGCTATTTACAATTTATTCATCTACAAGGAATTTTGTATCTTTTGAACAAAATCTTTACATCCCTCTCATGATCACTTAGCATCTAGTAACCATAGTTACTATGTAGTGGGTAGCCATTCCAGCTTTGATCTGGAAGTTCCAACCCCCATTGAGACTTCAGCAACTGTCACGCCTACAAGGCAGGGCCAAGGGAGGTGCCTGGAGACCCGAGATCTGGATGGGCCAACGCTCTCTCTGTCCTGGGACCCTGGACGGTGGAGGTGGGCCAAGCAGAGCTCCAGAGAACACCGCTGGACTGAGATACACCTTCCCCAGACCCTGTGACCTACCTATCCCTTAATTTGTAAGTTACGCCATTAAATAAATCTCCTTTTAACTACGTGGAATGGCCTTAATAATTTCACCAATATTACTAACAACATATTATGTCTTGAAAATTGCCAGATGAACAGATGCCAAAGATTATTACTACCAAAATGACATTGGTATGAGGTAATACCCACTTTATTAGGTAGCTATAGTCATTTCATAAGTTTATGTACTTTAAAACATCGTGTTGACCAGAATAAGTTTTTAAAGTTACCATCTAACATTTGTCTTACATTCAAATGGTTTTGATTAAGGTTATCCCTCAAGGATTATACCTATTGGCATTTTAAAAATGAAGATGTTACCCCATTATGTTAAATAAATATAATTTCTCTTTATAACCATAAAAGTTTAAATACTTGAAGATTTGTGAATGATGTCATTTTAATCTTTTTAAAATTAAAAATATAACTTATACTTTTGTGGATATTTTGAAAAGCTATCGTCACCCTGGGACAGATATCATGGACCTTGCTACTCATCAGGATCCAGGAGCCTGACCTTTAAGTCTTAGACATGCGTGTTTCATTAAGAATGTCCACAGAAGTTGGGTAGCTAGTAAGAAAATAGGCAGAGTAGCAGGTCTTCCAAGGAAGGGAAAATGGACTATAATGTTGTGAAAGGATGAAGAAGAAAATAGAATAGAAGAATTAATGGGAAGGGTGTAACAGGGCTGAGTAGAGAAGAATATATGGGGACATAACTAAGACTTTTGAAAAAGCCATATGGGAACCTACTAGTAGAGAAGATTCTTAAAATATGTAAGTATGTAAAAGGAATTACCTTGTAATGGGGAAGACAATAATTCATCTAGATATCATATAGTACCACAATTTCCTTACCACTATGAAAGGGTTACATCTTTTGAAGTTGTTGGCAAAAGTATTTTTATAGACATCTTCAAACATTAAAGACTATTGCCAATGCTATTGGTTACTTTCTACAACCTGATGATAAAATTCTATTGCAGAAGATACCACATACATATTTCAGTGAACATGGATAAATTAAGCTGGTACCTAATCAGAATTTTCACCCTTACTGACTAGAGTTCATAGTGCTTGAAGTTATTGTACATGCTACTTGAGGGAAATAGTAATAATCAGTTTCATTCATCTACAAACCTTGAGAGCTATAATAGTGATCTGCCTGATAGATGTGCTATACTATATTGCTATAATAGTGGTTCAAGTGTTATGGGAGTAACCAACCACCACTTGATTGGATTTAAAGCCAGCTCCATTAGATGTATCCCATATTTGACATGATTATGAGACCTAGTGTCTGAGACTAGTTTGGTCATGGGCTCTAAGAGAAAACCCACCAGTCTTATTCTTCTGAAGAAACAGAAATAAAATTACTCTTAATGACATATTGCTATACCCATAGATCAGAGAATCATTCAAACCTCATTAAGGAAGTTTCTTCATGCACTAGATGGTAATTAACACAGAGACCCACAGCTGGACAAATTCTCAGAGAGAGACAGACTGAAGTACCAACTGGATGTCTTTATGATACCTTTTCCCTCAAGATGCAAGAATCTGCACAGAAGTGTAGGCTGAATGGATGTAAGAGCCAAAGATGGTAGACACTGCAAGGAAGTGACATTTTCTAGACACAAAAGGAAGACCTGAAACACATATGAGCTCACAGAGGCAATGATAACATATATAAGACCTGCACAAGTTCAAGCCAAACAAAACCCCAGCATGGAGAAGGGAAGTGGGCACAAAGATTACCCCTAGTCAAAAAATCTATTTGCAGTTGATAGCTGCTGGGTGTGGGAAAATTCAGTTATCAACCATACTCCAGGGCAGGCCTATGCTCAAATGTAATTGAGCAACACAAACACGACCCCATGTATTTTGTATTTTTTGGTGTTGTTTTTTATTTTAAGAGAGAGAAGGAACATGAAGTTGGGTGGATGGTGTTGGGAGAGGATCTGGTAGGGGTTGGAAGGGTGGTAGAATAGGATCAAAATACATGGTATAAATAGTTTAAAAAAACAAGGAAAAAGTAATTTTTTTCTGATATCTATATATGTAAATACATATCTATATATGTATATATAAAACAGGTAAAAATAAAAGTATATATACATGAAACCTGACTGAAATCAAGTGTTAGAATTTGATCTACCAATCTCTCCCAGTAACAAAACATATCTTTGAAGATAAGGTGGCATGCTTTTTCCTGAGTCCATTTCAGTTTCTTCTTCTAGCACGGTACATATTAGGTCACATATTTTAATTCTTGCATATACAGACAAGAAGCTATTTGAAGAAAGGGCTAGCCCAGTGGAAAGATCTTTGGCAACATGGATTCTGCTTTTTCTTTTTTAATAGTTGCCTGTCATCTGGAAATATATTAAATTCACAAGAAACTGTCATAAGTTTTGTTTACATGTGTAAGTGTCTGTCTATAAAATCAAAAGGAATGGTGACTAAATATATGCAAACCCTCTGCACAAAGTAGTCACATCTAAATCTGGTCTCACTGCTTATTTGCAAAACTCATAAAAATCAATTTAAATATTTTGTGACTGAATTTTCTTTCTAAAACAAGAACTAATAATTGTGTACTTTTAAATTTCTTTGTTGATAATTTCATATAGGAGTACTGAAATTATATTATTTCTGTTCTCCTTCTCATGTCTCAAATACATCCCATAGCCTGCAGATCCTCAGATCCATGATGTATTATTCTTGAACTATTAGTGTTACACTATTAGTGTTATGAATATTTATGTGCATAAGGGAACATATGTATACATATAATGCTTGTATTAATAAATATTACAAGCTATATTTGTTAACTTTTTCTGTATTGGTGCACTGACTCTTTTCCATGTTTTTTGGTGTGTGTGTGTGTGTGTGTGTGTGTGTGTGTGTGTGTGTGTGTGTGTGTTTTAAATGAAGCAAAGTGCCTGTTCTGATAATGCTTCCTATGCCTTTTCCTCTTAAAGGAAAGTTGTTAGTGAATAACATCCCATGCTTGTGTTTCCCTTTGTTTAGGCAAGTACACAGCTGGAGAGTGATGGCATCTGGTGATGCCTGTAACAGGAAGCACTGCCTTGCCCAGTGTTACTATAAAAAATACTGTAGGGAGGGTATCACTGTCAGAGCTACTTCCACTCTTGACATCTGCCAGTTTACAGCATCCTACTGTTCGGAAAGACTCCCTACAGTCCTTTTTATCTCCAATAAGAAGCATATTGGCACTTACCTATCTGCGTATCTACATTAGCTAAGTGTTGCATTTTCAAAAGGTTTGTAAAGTATTCCTGACACTTCGTCCATTTGAGCCAAATGTTAGTTTGATCCTGGTGAATGCTGGTTGGCATTCATCTTCCTTCTGCATTTGGGCTGCTCTCATCCATGGAAAGCATCTTCAGCCCTTGAGAGTTTAATTTCTCATCTTTTAATCACTGCTGAAGTGACTCAGAGTCTTGACAATCTTCCTCTCTCCTTTGAGGCACCTCCAACATAAGCGTTCATTTTGATTCCCATGGGATAGAAGCCTGGAATTCTATATGGCTGATATTTCAGGCTCCCAGGAAACAAAGTAACCACTCAACAGAACTTTAAATTAGCATACTCAGGAAATCGAGATCTCCCAATGTAATTAGCATACAGCTGCTAATTATCACGTGAATTGCTGCATTGAGGAGGGAAGGGAATTTACTGTTGATTTGGGTGTTAACATGAAGAGATAATTATTTCCAACCACTTTACTTCAACGTGTTGGTTATTGAGCATATGTTTCTAATTCCCAGGGATGTAAAATTATACTGGGAAGATATGCAAGGCAGCTATTTTTTTATATTGTTCAATAAGTTCATTTGAATTTAGGATTGTGGGATATTCTCCTGCAGGCACCAAAATGCATAAGTAGTTTTCTATCACAGGAAGAGCGTGCAGTAGTGATATTGCTGAGATGCTTTCAAAACTCACACAAAACATTGTTGCGCACTGTGCACATGTGTGAAGTTGTCAGTGACATTTTGAGGCTGTCACCCACCTCTGTCAATATGTGCTTGCTTCATTGTTGCTAATTCATTGTAGTAACAGGCATAGGTTTGCATATTTCATTTATTTCTTTATTTGTTGTGTGTTTACCTGTCTGGGAGCATGTGCATATGTGCCCAGAGCACCACATACAGATGTCAAAGAAGCATCTGGGGAAGTGGGTTCTCTCTTTCAGCTGCGTGTGTCCCAGAGATCGAACTCGGGTCTTTGACCTTGAGCTTGGCAACTGGAGCCTTTTTGTGCTGAACAACTCAATTAGTGCAACAGACGTGATTTTGATATTTGGGATTTATGTCAGTTTTCAATATTACCATAATCCAAGGACTGATTCCATGACCAAGAGAAAGATCTCTTTGCACTCATCATCACATAACAGACCACCAGACAGACAGAACTCTTTGCAGTGCATAGTACTTCTGATTTGGCATCCTAGTGCATACTGAAGGGTATGTCAGATTTGAATTCTCACCTTTACAGTGTTTTCTGCTCATTTTCATGCTCAGTACTGTCCACAAAATATGGGTTGCCAAGTAACAATAAAAGCATATAAGAAATCTGGGAGGAAGAAATTATCATCCTATTTAGAAACAGTCAGCATGTACATGTTAAGAAAACTTGTAGCCAGAGATAAATAAAAAAAAAAAAATAGTTATCGAGGCTGTATGTCATGAAAAACTTTAAGATCTTGATATGATTTTGTACATTCTTTTGTGATAAGTGTGAGCAGATGTTTTGTCATAAAGCTTCTCATGGGGAGACATAACATACGGGTCTACTCATGCCAGATAGGGAACTTCCAATAGACCAAACTGTGGATACCACAAAAGCCCAACTTGGTGAAACATTGAGTTCTCTTGGGGTTACTAACAGGAATATGGATGAGGCGTCACTTACAGTACGGAAATGATTGACTCAAAGATAGCTGATCATCAGAGTCTGCCCCAGCTGAGTGATGGCTCATGAAGCTAGGAACCTGAAGCACACTGAATACCTTGCATGCATCTCAAAGGATTAGAGAATGTTTTTCCAGGTGCCTCAGTTTGTCTAAACCCCTTCCCAGAAGCTTGGCTGGTTCTGCCTCTTGCAGGTAGCTAGCTGGTCTGATCGGAGTGTCTTCTTTGCAGCTAGACTCTGCTCTTCTGAGAGGAACTCTCAGTTTCTCTTGCTTACTCTGAAAGGGAGGGGCCTAATGAATCTGGTCAGTTTCAGGGATTTCTCAAAGCTATTTTGAGTTGTTTAACCTTCCTACTTAAGGAAATTTGTACAGGATGGGATGTTTTAATCTTGGAGGAAACTATTACACAATAGGGAGATATAAAATACTTCCAACTAGCCGGGCGGTGGTGGCGCACACCTTTAATCCCAGCACTCAGGAGACAGAGGCAGGTGGATCTCTGTGAGTTCGAGGCCAGCCTGGTCTACAAAGTGAGTTCCAGGACAGGCGCAAAGCTACACAGAGAAACCCTGTCTCCAAAACAACAACAACAAAAACTTCCAACTAGTCGATTAAATACCATCAATTTTACTCTGCAAACGAACAAAGTACAGTCTGTCCACTGGAGAGAAGACTGGAAAGGAAATTTTGAAGTTGAACTTCTAGATGGAAGGTATTGAGGTAACTCATAGAAGACATAGTGAGAAAAGGCATAAGCATAGTAAACAAGAGACTTTGGCCACTGAAGCAGGACAGCACAAAACATGAGAAAATATGCCTTCAATAAGGCAAATAGGAAAAACTCTAAAAAAATTAAAAGCTGATTCATAGACTCAGTGACAAATCCCACTTTCAAGCAGGAACGTTACATTTCCATATATCAATGCTAAGCATTCTTTTAGCAATGGGAGTTTGGAGTGCTGCTGACTATACTCAATATTTACAGGGTTCCAATTATATATTTGATCCTCAGAAGTCAATGAAATCAATGGAACAGTTTATTTTACAGCTTTATATAATCTTCATTTTGCCATTGGGGAAACTATGTTGAGGAAGATTATTTTGAACTTCCTGTATCATTCCCTGAACAAACACAGAAATTTAGATTCTGAACATTCCACACATGCTTATGACTCAAAAGTCAGTTATAAGCTGGTGGTGCTAATACCAGATGGGAAAACCTGCAAAAAGTAAAGGCAGCTGATGTGGGATGGTCTATATGTCAAATGTGTTGCTGATTGGTCAATGAATAAATCACTGATTGGCAGTGGCTAGGCAGGAAGTATAGGCGGGACTAAGAGAGGAGAATTGAGAGAACAAGAAGCTGGGTGAGGGAGACACTGCCAGCCGCCATCAGGACAAGGAAGATGTAAAGTACCGGTAAGCCACAAGCCACGTGGCAAGGTATAGATTAATAGAAATGGATTAATTTAAGCTGTAAGAACAGTTAGCAAGAAGCCTGCCACGGCCATACAGTTTGTAACCAATATAAGTCTCTGTGTTTACTTGATCGGGTTTGAGCGGCTTGGGACTGGCGGGTGAGAGAGATTTGTCCTGACTGTGGGCCAGGC
The DNA here is from genome assembly GCF_007827085.1 of Peromyscus californicus insignis. Taxonomy (NCBI): domain Eukaryota; kingdom Metazoa; phylum Chordata; class Mammalia; order Rodentia; family Cricetidae; genus Peromyscus; species Peromyscus californicus. The sequence goes on along the minus strand of NW_026294469.1, from coordinate 74,511,941 downwards.
AGGAAAACTCCAGCTACAAATGGCGCCCAACGTGGTGGCAAGAGTTTCCACCTAAAACCTGAGAAAAAAGATTCTAAAACGGAGCTAAAAACAGCTTCCTAATTGTCTCTCTCAAATGAGCGGCAGCTGCCGGTTTGAGCTACTGGCGGGTTGCTGGCGTGCGCGCTCGACCTGCCGCCATATGGCGGGAATGAGGCCTCTGCAAGTGGCACATTAAGCTACATTGTGGATTTAGCCTTTGTTAGTACAAAACAAAAAAAGAGGTTTCTGGGCTACACACTGCTTTGATAAAAGCGTAGACCCACTATTTCTGAGACTTGATGGTTCCCAGAGCTGGCGGTAACCGCCATGTTGGGAAGCTAAAGTGGGCGGAGCCAGCAGCCACAGTGCCGTTTCAGGCTTAGAAGGCTGCAATTTAAAGCAACAGGTTTACAATAAGACAGATTCAGATGTAATAGTTTAAAATGTGTGTAAAATATACGTAGGCTTGAAAGAGACAAAAAAAGGTGATATATACAGTATAGAAACAAATACATGGTTTTAAAAAATAAAGTCTTTAAAGAGACAGTCAAATTAATATAAAAAATAAGCCACATAGAGATGACTATTACACAGAGAGTCTGGATTGTGTTGTCTTTGGGATTCTTAACTACAGAGAGATGTTTGATTGTAAAGGAAGCTGAGTTAAACCAGTACGTATATTTTAAAGATACTTTGACTTCAAAATTTGGATGTAAGGATATGTTGCTTTGGAAAAGAGTCTCTTTTGTTTCCACAGAAAGCCAGAGGCTATGGATTTGTTCCAGAGTAAGATACATCAGGTTTGACCAGCCAAGACCCCCTGAAAGGTCTCCGATGACACCATGGCCCAGATGATCCAACATCCAGAACCGTTTCAAGACAACTGGCTCAGATGATACAGCCTCACGGACTACTCCATGATCCTAAAATTTTCTTTGTTTCCCCAGAAGATACAGCGCCCCCCTCCAGCAGGAAGTAGTAAGAGAAGCTACGCCCAAATTCCCAAATATACCAAGCTAACTTTGGAGATGTGTAAAGGTTAAAACCTTCCTTTTTAAGAAAAGAAAAGGGGAAGTGATGTGGGATGGTCTATATGTCAAATGTGTTGCTGATTGGTCAATGAATAAATCACTGATTGGCAGTGGCTAGGCAGGAAGTATAGGCGGGACTAAGAGAGGAGAATTGAGAGAACAAGAAGCTGGGTGAGGGAGACACTGCCAGCCGCCATCAGGACAAGGAAGATGTAAAGTACCGGTAAGCCACAAGCCACGTGGCAAGGTATAGATTAATAGAAATGGATTAATTTAAGCTGTAAGAACAGTTAGCAAGAAGCCTGCCACGGCCATACAGTTTGTAACCAATATAAGTCTCTGTGTTTACTTGATCGGGTTTGAGCGGCTTGGGACTGGCGGGTGAGAGAGATTTGTCCTGACTGTGGGCCAGGCAGGAAAACTCCAGCTACAGGCAGCTGGGAAGGAATGACCTGAACCCTTGAATAGAATGTCAGGACTATAGCCTCTCCTACGTCCCTCTCTACTTGTTAGCCATAAACTCAGCAGCTCCACACACACTCCCCATGGTACTCTGTCTTTCCATAGAACCAAGAGCTGAAAACTCAAGCCATCATGGTCTGAGACTTCTGACACAGAGAATAAGTCACTTTATTTTTAACGAGCCTCATCTCCAGTAGTTTGCCATGGGAGTGGAAGCAGATTAATATACCAACATTCAGATTCTCAAGTAAAAGGAAAATGCTTTCATCCTTCTATATAGTGTTCTTTCTCAAGAGTAGTTCAGAAAGTCTGCACAGAGCTCACATTTTTATGACTTTTTCAGAGTTTTCAGTGGAACTCTTTCAAGAGCATTTGGCTTTTACATTGATCCAGTGATTTACTCACTGAAAATCCTTACCAGACCACCCTCCCTAATTTTATTTTCAGATAATAATGCTCTGTTTCAGTGCTGGTGTGAGTAACTTACATTATCAAAAGCAACAGTTCTTCTCTCTCATCCTTGTGTCTGTGCTGCCATTACTTTCACATAGAAATGGAAGGACAAATCACTGCTGTTCTCAGCATTTCGAATACATTGTTTCATCCATGTATAGTAAACTGAGTTCTTACCTTACTTTATCAATTATCTTTTCTATTATTTTTACAGAGCCCCTTCTTTTCATATGGGGACTTGTACATCTGACCTTTTACTACTACAATAGTCATAATGACAGTAACTGATACTTTTAACGGCCTGCTAATTGGGTAAACACAATATATCTCAACATAAGAAAGTCAGAATCAGAAGCCAGTGTTTTCAGACATAAAAACTCTTTGTTCTTCATATCCCCATGATTCCTCAAAAAAATAGCAGTATAAATCAAGAAAGAATTGACTTTTAAAAAGACATATCAGTAGAAAAGCTTCTTTTTAAAAAAACATTTTTAAAAAAAATATATGTGTATTATGTGCACCATATACATGTATGTATACAAGGATGCCAGAAGAGGGAATCAAATTACCTGATGTTAGAATTATGGGTGGTTATGAGCTACCTGATGTGAGTTCTGGTCACTGAACTCATGCTCTCTGTACAAGCGGTAAACACTCTTAACCACTGGACAAATTCTGCTGTCATGGAAACACAGTTGAAAGTAATAAGTGCAGACGAATTTCTAAATGGTTTTAATAAATTAAAAAAAAAAACAACATGGAGCCAAATATAGGGGTGAAAGCCTTAGAGTAAGATCAGAGGATTAGGACAAACCGTGAGCTAACCTCACCTCACCAACTCCGCAGCTTCCAAAGAGAGCTTCTTCCTGTATACTCACGTCTATATGCCTTTTCTGTTCTGTTCTCTCATTGACTATCTTAGCCAAGCTACATCACTTCCTCTTCCTACACAGCTCTGTCACTTTCTGCCTGTCTGTACAGACCTCCAGACCACTATGGTTGGAACTGGGATTAAAGGCATGTGTCACCATGCTTTGCTCTGTTCCCTAGTGTGGCCTTGAACACACAGAGATCCTTCCTGCTAAGTGATAGGATTAAGGGAGTGTGCTATGCTGCCTGACTTCTTTGTTTACGTATAATGGCTGGCCTATTTCCTCTGATCTCCAGGAAAACTTTATTTATTAAAGCACAAATAAAATATCACCACATTTCCCCCTTGTCTAATAAAAATTAAAAAAAAAAATAAACATATAACTAATATGAGAAAAACTATATACAATAAATACAATAACTATATACAATATATACAAGCAATAAATACATCAACAATGTCTAGTCTATTTGCATTTGACAAATTCAGAGAAAATATTCCATTATCTATCCTATTAGGTAGGTTCAAAATGTACCTAATTAACTTTCTATGCTAACTTATATTACCAATGGAAAACTATCTTTTGATGTCTTTCAAACTTATACAGTTAACACCTCTTAGTGAGTTTCTTTTCTGAATTTCTTAACAAGGAAAACGGTAACTTTAACTATCTAATCTTCAACTCCCTCAGAGACTCAAGAAGGAAATAACATTACCTAGTAAAACAGGAAGTGCAAACAAGTGACTTCCAAAAAATGAGTTATGACAGAAACAGCCAGGTTCCTGGACAGTCACCCGAGGTTTCTTTGCATATTGGGGCATCATCTTCAGCTTATAGGCTTAGCATGTCTGACAGACTCATTTGTGAAGTAGGATATATGCAAGGCCTACAGCTCTATTCAATATTTGGTTCGAGTATTCCATGTACCATATAAACTTGAATTCCACCAGTGTCCTGTCATGATTCAGGATTCTAAATTCTGGAAATTGCTGGTGTTTTTGGAATTCAGCTTCCCATTCTTCCTGGCTTGTGGGTGACTTCATTTTCTTTATTAAATATCAGTCTATCATTGAGAGGTTAGACCCAGTCAGCCTAGTTATTCCTTCAAGAATAACTGTTTCAGCTACTGTTCCACTGCATAGCAAAAGCCATTGATCCACTGCCTGTTCAGCTGCCTTCACAGAAAGGGGCACTGTACCTTTTCCAGATTGCAAAGCACTTCAGCAATGGTGCCATATTGTCCTGGCCTCAGAGGATACCTGTTGCCAAAGCTGCAACCATACTTGTCTTGGCAAGGATTGGTAGTCCTTTGTTTTGTGTCCTCTTTGTCCATTTTAGATAGCATACTATATAGCAGTCGATGCCAGGGCACTTTTGTTGTCCAGTGGCTAACTTTTGCCACAGTGAAAGTTAAATCCATATGCATTTTCTTCAATGCCCATATCTTCTCTGAAGTATATTGGTGCTACCAGAAGCAGACATGTCTCATAGTCATAAAAAAAGAAAAAAATCTATGTTATTAAAACATCTTAAATGCCATATTCTATAGATCTCTGAAGGGTTTGAAAATGACTTGTCTATCTAAAATATATTTCTGCTTGACCTTGAAAACATACCTAGTATGACTACAAGTTCGATTGTAATGTCTAACTACTTACTTTCATTTCCTTATATCCTAATAGTTGGTAATAATAACATTCAAGGATAAGCAAATTGCATTACATTGTTAAATGAACTGTACAATATCTTGAACAAGATTAGAAATATATGTACAGAATTTTCTAACGAAATCAATCTCAAATTTGTATCAATATTTATAATTTGTATACAATATACAAAAGTCCAATCCAACGTAAAATACTTAAAACTAGTAGTTGCCTTTTAAAAGAAGATTTAATAATCAACCTTTTTATCTATATCATGTCTATATCCTCTTTTTTTTCTTTTCAGAGTAGATTCAATAATCTACCCTTTATTCTATCATTTCTATATCTTTTTTTTTGAGTAGATACAATAGTCTAATTCTTATCTATATCCTCTTTACCCTTTTTTTCATATAAGAACCTTAAATCTAATTTCCTTGTTTAGTCTTTCTCCTGATCATTAACAATAACAACTTGTAACCAACCATCCTAAACAATGATAACTATCCCAAACCCAAAACCCATTGAAAGACCATAAACCACCTGCCCCACATCTTAGCAATGTGGGCATCATGTTCTTAAAATTGCTTCCTGCTGTTTGTAGGTGAAGGAAATTTTAGGGGATCCTGAAAAGAAAAGTTTTGGGTTAATTGTCAAGTCCTGAGAGAGGTAGCTGTATCTTTTGTTGTCCAGTCTCTGAATAATGCAAAAGTGCAGAGCTTATCTCAAGTCCTTGTTCAAATAACTGATGAGGCTGGATCATCTCAGGTAGCCATCTCAAAATTGTCCTGAGCAGCTTGTCATCCAAAGCTGGTCCTTGGGTGATGTTTGTCAGCTTAGTGATATTATTATTGTCCATGTACAATTGTCATTGTGGGGCCCCATCATCTTTCTGGAGACTTCAAATTTGTTGTTAGGCCTGGTCATTATTCCCTATAGAAAACTGATAGAGACTCTAACACAAAAACATGTACAGGCAGCTACATGAAGTCTTTTTTCTAGAATTAGTACTCTATATGACCATTAATATCATAACAAAAATTTAATATATATATATTAATCTTATAAATTTTGACATAAAATTCATACCTTAAGAAAAGTTTAAAGAATCAAAATAGTGTGTGCTACCACTGCCTGACTTCTTTGTTTACTTATAATGGCTGGCCCTTTTCCTTTGATCTCCAGGCAAGCTTTATTTATTAAAGCACAAATAAAATATCACCACAAATAAGGATACCCCTGAAGATGTCTAAGAGACTCATTTGAAAAGAATGAAAATAAGAAGCAACAAAATATATTAAGAAAGCAAAAAAAAGAGAAATAAATGAGAAAAATTCCCTGTAGTACAGTAAGTAGTTAACAGCGCTAAGATGGGTGTATTCAACATGCCCCTGTATTTTAAAGTACAGTTTTATTAGTCAAGTTCATACAAAACATTAGTCTTTATGGTAAGATGTAAGCATTTCTCCCACTCAGATTAACTTCTACTTTTTGAATACTACTTTTACAGAAATAATAATGTACTTGACTTTTAACATTTTCTAATTATTCTGAACACAAAAGAATTATAGAGTCTACAAAAATAATAAAGCTGGCAAAGCTGAATTTTCTGAACACATCAAAGAGCTACACATTACCTTTACTTACTGCAAATAGACCCATCAAGCATATTAATTTAATTGCAGTTTTAAAATCAGTCTTCTAATTGCCCTATTTTTAGGAAGAAGACCTTTCAGAACTCTTTTCCTCCCAGCTCCTCCAGCTTTGTCTCTGAATGCCGTTCTTTCTGTCATCAGTTAATGGATTGATTCAGCTTTCATCCTTAGAGAGTATTCAGAGGCCAGTGACAATGCCAGCTATCTGCTCTGAGTTATCTTTAGCATTTTCTCAAAATGGTGGCTAGAGAAGGGTTTGTATGACCATCACTCAGCCCAGGAGAAAAAAAAAATGTCTCTGATTGATTTGCACATCATGCTGTATTCAGGAAAGAGTGAAATAAAAAACACTTGCTATCCTAAAGTAAGACAATCTACAGGTTGAAGGTCTGTATTCCATTCCAAAAATGATTATCTCCAGAACAACAATGTTTGGAGACTTGTTTGGTGGCTTGGTCAGGACTAATGTGGCTTGCAATGGTATGAATAATTTCATTCTGAGGAAAGGTCAGGTGAGGCACAGGGAGGAAAAGGGTTAGCCACTGCAAACCAGGAATAGTCACATCAAACACAAAATATAAAATCCATCAGCACCTTGGTCTTGGATTTCTAAGCATGTAAAACTAAGGAAATACATGTTTATTTTTCAAGATACTCAGCAGGTAATATTCTGCCAGAGCAGCTAGAAATAGCTAGTTAGACATATAGTTAGAGCCAACATTTTGAAACAATTTTCTTTCTGTGTTTTAACAAAGGGATCTTCAGCATTTGAATGTGAAATATATTTGAATGTGAATGATTTGCCCAATGCACATGTAATAGAGCAACATACATGCATACATAAACAAAGTAGTGAGTTACCCAAGGAAGTGTGGAGGCTCCTGAAGTGGAGGTTCAAATCCTAGGCCCACTTAGGTGGTTGACAGTCTTACCTTTGGCTCTGCAATGACGTAATAACTGATGGAGCAACTCAAGAGAGGAAACACTTTAGCCCATAGTGTAGGGAGCTGAAGGCCACCACAGTGGCTGAAGTGGTATGAGGAGAAATAGCCAATCATGGTGGAGAAAGCATAGAAACCAAATTGGTAAATGGTATAGGAGCTATAATTCAACGTGATAGAGAAGGAATGGTTGCTGAGGCGGCTGATGGTTTAAGGACCTATAGTACACAATGGTAGAGAGTTAGGGTGGTTGAAGTAGATTACAGTAGAAGGTGTACAGTCCGGTATGGAAGGAAAGGCATGTTGGGTTATGTTGCTAATGGCTACGGTGATGGGACTCGTGGGACACTAAGAAGTAGAGGGCTTAGGCCAGAGGTGGAGGCAGATATAACTTTAACTTCTATCCCCAGAGGCTTAACCCAGTAGCTATATCCCAAGTCACAAAGTAGCACTGTTAGCTGAAGACTGAGTGTTCAAACACAGGAGCACTACACAGAGGTAGAAGTTGAGAGTAGCAAAGAGGGATCATATTACATATCAGAAAAACCTTTCCATGTGTGATATATTCTTAAAATATTAAAGATAAAAGAAGTCATTAAAATGATTGGAGTAATAATTGTGGTCATAAATATTGATAGTACATGCTCATCTTTATAATATGACAAATGTTATTTTAAAAATATTTACTCATATTTGCCCATTTTTCCTTCCAACAATTATTTGGTCTTCCCTATCATCCTCACTATGTACCAAGAAGCAGGTCAGGCAATACTTATCTACTGGTGAGCAGAGATGGATTCATTTTGTCTCTGAAATAGTTGATAGTACATGCTTATTGAATTTTTCTCATGACTTTCAGAAAGATCTGAAAGAAAAGCATTGCTATAGTTAGTTTCCCAAAAGGTACACATGAAACATGAGACTTTTGGGTTTTAGAGGAAGAGCACCAATGATCCATGGCCATTCAGCTGGGTAAAACTACCACAGAAGTTACACTGAAGCTGCCTGGGAGCCAAATGCCACTTCACATTCCCAAATAACTTACATAAGTTAAAATCATTGATCTTCAGGTTGTTATTTATTATATGTTAACATCAATAGATGGATATGAGCAAAATACCTTGTAGCTACATATAAATTCTAAAATACTAAATAAAAATGAATATATTTTAAAAAGCACTCTTCAAAGAATGGATACTTACCATAGGTATATGAATAAGGAAAGTGCTTCCAGAGTAATATGTTCACAAAGGCCATGAAATAGTCATCAAATAGTGTATCTATCTTCAGCTGACACTTAGTGACTGTAATTTACAAAGTATCACAAAGGACTCCACACCAGGAAATTGTGTCCTTATTAAAAAAAAAAACCCATAGGATTCAGTTAATATTATCACCTACTTTCCAGAGGAGAAAAGAGACCCAGATGTTGATAATTATGCAAGATCATAAAGCAGGTAAAATCTGAAATTAGAATTAAATCCCTCATTCTGCCATCCAAGACCATGCTTAGTCCCTACTTAGTATTGTAATAACTTTGTCAAATAAACCAGACAAGGGTTGAAGTGTGTAGAGAGTCAGGTATTCTCATGTTTGCCTAATCAAACTTCCTGCTTTCTTCCCCGTAATTCTGGCTCCTGATATTCTCAGAAAAGAAAACACGGTAAGAGAGAAAAATATAAATAAATTAGCAGTTCACTTACATCTGTTGTCTACAGGCTAAACTTTTTTAAAAAAAACAATTTTGCTAAGGGATTATTTTATGCTTAATTGATAAAAATTGGTATCTTATTTTAAATTAGATAAGATCAAATAAAAATTTCCCCTTGCTTCCTGAATTATGCTTCTTAATGTTGAGGAACTGCTGGACTGAGAGAAGGAGAAGGAAGGGAAGAGAGAGAATGAAATTCTAATATAAACCGTGGGTTCTATTTTACTAAGACTTTGGCCTATGTATCATCTACTTTCTCAGGACAAGTGAATGAGATGGGGGGATGACATGAAACCTGAGTCATAGCTAGATATGAGTAAAGATAAATAAATGGCCAACTTCTGGCTTGAGTTATATGGTTACCGACTGACCATGAAGGCACTAACTTGATGGATTTGATCTTTGGTAGATAACAGAAAAGATACAATATCGGTTCAAAGTTAAGCCTGCATTAGTGATATTTAGATAGAGATCTGCATATCTGAAGAAGAGAGTGTTTTAGCCCATATATTAAACTAAATAAATATTTAATAGTTAATAAAGTGCAATATAACATATACATTTTAAATATCAAAAGCCTGTTCAACTTTCCTTTGGTCTCCAACCTCCAATCCACTCTGCTCTACTGGTTTGATCAATGCCATGACCTCTGCCCAATATTTTTGTTGTTTTATTATAGTACCATCCCATGCCTCCAGAGATCCAGTTCTTGTCTTGAATTTGGCTTTCCATTACAATAAAGATTAAACACAACACTTTCCTGAGGGCTTTCCATTGTGTGCCATCATCACCCTCAAAGAGAAACAAAACAAATACTGGTCAGCATCATTCTTTGTTTTCAATCTCTTCACTTTCTTTTTTTTAACAAAAACACGTATTTTCCTCAAAGAACAAAAATATTTAAGGTCAAGGAAGGGCAAAGAGAAATCAGAATGGTGATTGCATCTCAAAGTTTTTTGTTTGTTTGTTTGTTTGTTTGGTATGTGTTTTTCCAGCATATATGGCTGTGTACCACATGCATGTAGTTCCCACAGAGGCCAGAAAAGAGTGTCAGTCTCTGGAACTGGGAGCTGCCATGTGGGTGCTGGGAGCTGAACTCAGGTCCTTTAGAGGAACAGCAAGCAGTCTTAACCGCTGAGCCATCTCTCCAGCCCCCATGCATCTCAAAGTTAATGCAGAGTATGAACCTATAGCATGGGAGAAACAATAAGTATGTGTATCCACTAATCCCCAAAATCACTAACATGTATCAGGAAGTTATTTAGACACAGGACTTAGTGTTGTTTTTTGTCTTTTAAAGACAAAGAGAAATGTTCTAAATTGACTTTGCCATTCCCGGTTTCATCTTTCTTTTTATCTAAAGTGTCTCAACAGTAGAGTTTCTTGCTTAAATAAATGTTTGACTGTTTTTTTTTTTCTACAAATATAATATGCAGCCCACTACTTTATGGACTTTGATAATTGCCATCTCTTTGGTTTTGCTTATAGTGATGATGCATTCAAATTAAATTTCCACTCTATTGGACATAAGTATAATTTTAATGCACCCATGCTGTTGAGTTGTAACTTGAGTAGGGAAAAATTTGGTATGAGATTCTCAGAGAATTCTGTACTTTAATTATTGGTGCTCTTTTTGAAACAGTGATTTCTTCTGAAAGGAAGTCGTGTTCACTACTATATACCACAATGATGAACCAGTGATTTCTTCTAAATGTCATATAGATAACTTTTAATAAAAGAGTTTTTGTAAAATCATTTTCCCTTTTGTATTCAAGTAATATTAAAATGACAATAAACCAGCCAGTACAATTCCTTCTGAGCCAAGTCATTCTTTTACATATGTCAGAAATGAAAGTCAAACCACCTCAAACTTTCTGTTATTTCTATGTTAAGAAGTACGTTTAAAAAGACATTTCTTCCACAGTTAAACTCTGTCAAATCATCATCCTTGTCATTAGAGTTGACACCATCCCTTTAAAACACCTACATTGACAGTGTTCTTCAATCTCATTGACTCTGTTCTCACTTTGGTTCCTAATTGCTGTTAATAGAGACGCAATGAAGATATCATCATATAAAAATTCTAGGTGGAAAGGACATTGTGAAGATGGCAGGTTATTGATGATTTTGTTAAATATTTGTCTTCTGGGGAATGAGATGGCCTACTTATATTGTACTTGCACGAATATTTAGAAAGTCACGTTTTCTTCAAATAAAGAATGATTATCTGGTAAAGATTAAAGAAACTACCTTAGTCTAAGAGAGAAAATTGGTCAAATCTTCAGAAATGGTATTTTAATTAACCCTGGAATCATTATAAAGCTAATTCAAGATGCTAAAAGAGAAAATTACTTTTCTGACAATTTTTACCTTGACTGCATTTATTTATTCTCAGTCCCTAAAGAAAAGTTCATAGTTCCCTGTAGAGCCAGTCACTGTGGTCGAAACTGTCTACTGAATCTTAGAAACAGACACCCACAGAAAAGGTTCCAAAGTATTTAGAATTAGAACCTAATTTTACAAGTCTTATGCTCTTTTGTGTCTATTAATGGACCAAAAATCTATAAAAGTATCTTTTTCTTTGAAAGAATGTGTTGTCACCTTTATAATCCAACTTAAGATATTAGTATAAGATAGGCCACTGTTATGAGAAATGACTTACACATAGAAGAAAATAGATTAAGATGTTTTAAGAGAGACCTATAAAACCAACAACATGCATTTTCCAGACTAGACCATTTCTACTTATTATGATATGTTTGTTTTACTGGAGTAAAAATATAAAACTGTTACATCATGATGCATTAATAAAATTACAAAATTCTAATCCTTTTATGTCTTCCCCAACTTCTTTAACAAAGCAGACTTCTTCCAGAACCTTGAATGATTTCTTTACCTACAAATTTGATATAAATTCTTGTGGATCAACAGACAACTTACAGTGTCATCAGAAGCACAAACTGCTGTGGTATAATTCATATATTAGCCTAGTGGAAAGTACATGGTGCAGTTTCCAAATGAGAAAGATTTATTATTCTGGGAAGGCTTCTCTGGGAGGCAGAGGAAAGTTCTAGTATATGAAGTGTAGTGATATATTATGTATACCAATAAAGCTTACCTGGGGATCAGAGGACAGAACCAGCCACTAAATTAGACATAGAGGTCAGGCAGTTCTGGCACACACCTTTAATCCTTTCCTTTGGGAGGCAGAGGTCCGTTCAGATCTCTGGGAGGACAAGGCCACATGGAGCTACATGAGGGAAATACAACCAGGCAGTGGTGACACATGCCTTTAATCCCAGGAAGTAATACTGCAGGACACAGAAAGGTATATAAGGTGTGAGGAAACAGGAACTTGTTTTTTGAGGCTGAGGATTCCATAGAGGTAAGCTAGTGGCTGGCTGTTCTGCTTCTCTGATCTTTCAACTTTCACCCCAACATCTGGCTCTGGGTTTTTTATTATAAGACCTTTTAAAATTCATCTTACAATGAAGTCCTAAGAGAATATATGCTGTTGACATGTCACAGCCATGTCCAGGAGCCTAGGCTCAGATCCATTGAAAAATGTCAGAGGCACCATCATCCCCACTGCATTTAAGATTCTGAGGAATGGCAAAGCCTTCCTCTGTTGTTTTTATCTAAGTTGCTTTATTTAACAATAAAGACTCAGGGGGTCACATGTTGGGGTGAAAACTTGCTAGATCAGAAAATCTGAGAAGCAACCAGTTGACCTTTCTTTTTGGATAGAGACTCAACAAGAAACATCTCTCCACCTGTCCTAAACCAAAACAGCCCACAAATCTCTATATCCCTTCCAACTCCTCCCTGTATGTCTCTCTACCCATATCCCTGGATCCTTTGTACTCTGTATGCCTAATTCTTGTCAGCTAGTCACTAGCTCAGCCCTCTGATCCAAGGTTGATTTTATTAACACAGTCCCAGAGTTTCACAGTCTAAATAAAAAGGAAAGGTTTTAACTCTAACATAGTACAACTATATATAGTAAGAACAAGTGTCAGGTATTGCCTAATTAAAAAGGAAAGGTCTTACCTCTAAAACTGTAAAACTATATGCAATATGAACAATTATCACATAAGAATTGTAGTCACAATGTCCAATTGATTTGTATTTGGCAAATTTAGAGAAAATATTCTATTGTCTATCTTATCTGAGTGAGTCCAAAGTTTTATACCTAAACCAATTTCCCTCATAACTTATATTACCAGCCTAAAAATGTCATTTTATACCTTAAAATATTTTCTTCAGTTTTCATAAAGAAAACAACTTAAGCTTTTATGCTTCTTAACCATATAAACTTTTCAGCTCTTTTGTAAGTTTCTTTTCTGAATTTGGTAACAAAGAAAATAGTACATCTGTCTAGTTTTCAACCCCCATCACAGACCAGAGAAAGACAAAATATTATATGGGTAAACAGGAAGTGCAAGACAAGCAACTTGCAAAACTGTAGAAAGGACAGAGACAGCTGCCTGGACAGTCACCCAAGTTTCCTCTGCAGTGTTGATGCATTCAGCCTTGGCTTATAGAATATCTGACAGACACTCTGTGAAGCAAGAGTTTTGAAGGACTGGCCTACTTCTTCTTGGCAAAGTTTGGCAGTCAACTTCCTTTGGGTACAGATTGTCCAATTTAGAGAGCATATTGTCAGCAGTCGAGGTAAGGCAGGTTTTTGTCCAGTGACTAATTTTGTCACAGTGAAAGCAAACTCCATATGCAGGTTCTTTGATGCCCATCATCTTCGGTGAAGTAGATTGGTACTGCTGGGAACACACATATCTCACTGTTGTGAAAAATCTTATGTTGTTAAAACATCTTAAATGTCATATTCTGTAGATCTCTGAAGTGTTTGAAGACTACCTATCTATCTGAAATATATCTGTTCGACCTTGAAAGCATACTTAACATGACTACAAGTTTGATTGTTATCTTAAACAGTTTGTAATAGTAGCCTTCAAAAACTAGAACTTTACATAACAATTTTAAATGAGTTGCATAGATACAATACTCTACAGTATGTTGTAACAAAATAACATTAAATTTGTATCAAAATGCAAAAATCAATACCAATGTAAAATAGTTGTGACTAGTAATTGCTTTTTAGTTTAAAAGTAGATTCAGTAATCTACCCTTATATCATATCATTCCCATATCCCCCCTTTTTTCTTTCCTGAAGATGATCACTGAATTTAACTTCCATCGCTTAGTTTCCTCCCTGACCATAACTAATAACAAGTTGCAATTAGCCCCCTAAACAATGACAAACATCCATAACTCATCAAATGACCAGAACCATCCATCCTACTTCCTGGGAATGTGGATGTTATGTTCTTAAAATTACTTCTTGTTGTCTGGAGGTGATGTCATTTTTAGAAGACCCTGAGAAAATTGGAATATTGGTCAAGTACTGGGAGAGCTAGCTCCCCATTTATCATTTACTGTCCAGTCTCTGTATGATGGGAAAGTGCAGGGTTTATCTGGAGTCCTAACTGAAATATTCTATGTGGATGGACCATCTTAACTAACCAAATTGAAGTTGTCCTGAACAGTGTGTAGTCCCAAACTGCTGTTTGGGTGGTGTTTGTCAGTTTAATGGAGTTACCATAGTCAAAGTGGATTTGTCGTTGCAGGGCCCCAACATCTTTTTGGAGACCTCAAAAGTCACTGGTAGGAATGGTCATGGTTCAACCGTAGAAAACTTAACATTTTAAATGCCGTATACAGCCAATGTCCCAAGATTAGAGGACCACAATCCATTAAGTACATCCAGGGAATACAAACTTAGTTTCTAATTACCTGCTTCAGACTCAAACGTGAAACACATACATGAAGCCAAATGAAGATTATTTCTAAAATTAGTTAGTATTCTGTTCGACTGCTAGTATCTCAACAGATAGTTTATATATATACGTATATGAAGTCTTACAGATTTTGATGTATTTATATCTTAACAAAAGTTTTAAAGAGTCCAAATAAAACCAAAGGATTATGAGATTAGTGGCAATAGAATAGTCCCTTAATTTTGATTTTCTTCTGTCCCACACCAGGTGGCTTTTCTTACATGAGACAGTGATTTTGGATTTTCCTTTAACAAGCATGCTTGGGTTTAGAGGAGAGAGCCATGCTACAACTCCAAAGTCAGCTTTGATTGATTTTTAATTGAATTGGAACCACAAAAGGACCATTTGCTGTTTATCTTTTATTTAATTATTATTATTATTATTATTATTATTATTATTATTATTATTGTTTTATTTTGTTTTTTGAGACTGGGTTTCTCAGTGAAACAGTCCTGGCTGTCCTGGAACCCACTCACAGAAGTCATCCTGCCTCTGCCTCCCAAGTGCTAGGATTAATGTCCTGTGTGTCACCACTACCCAGCTGCCTTCTATGTTTTTAGTGAGTGGTAAAAACAAGAATTTGGCAATATTTATGAAATTCTACCCTGCTGGAGGTATGCTATACCAGTAGGCCAATTTACTCTTTTCTTCTTGGGTTATTTTGTCTTGATGATTTTCCCTTCTTCTTCTTCTTCTTCTTCTTCTTCTTCTTCTTCTTCTTCTTCTTCTTCTTCTTCTTCTTCTTCTTCTTCTTCTTCTTCCCATGTCTCATGTGCCCAGTAGTCTTTAAACTCCTTAGTTGGATAGTTTTAGTTTTATTCCCCTGGAAAGACAAAAAAACCTGCCCCAACCCTAACTTTGAGGAAGTCCTTTTTGGGGGGGCAGGTTATATTTTTGTTAAAGAAAACTGTTTCCTTGGCAACAGAAAAATATTATCTTTTAATTTTTTTTTTCATACCAGATCAAATGAAAGGCATTTGTTAGTCTTATAAGTTTGCTTGGACCATAGGGTAAAATGACCAAACAAACCTACACTGGCCCTGAAACCAGAGCCAGCCAAAGAAACACATCCTGGCCCTGAGATCAGAACCAAAGAAACATACTTTGGCCCTAGTAACAAAGCCAGTGAAAAAAATACACTCTGGCCCTGAAACTATAGTCAGAAGGCTAAACAGAGCCAGTGAAGGAAACACAGTTTGGCCCTGAAACCAGAGTCAAATCTGCCCCTGAGCAATAAAACCAATCAGTCCCCAAGCAGGGGAATGAACCAATCCCTGAGCAGAGAGTCTTCTCCCTGGAGAGACTCTGCTCCTAAGAAGCCCTGTTTAAGCCCCTCTGCCTCTTCTGCTGTTGGTTGTCCTTTCCCACCCTGGCAGAGGCAGCCACTCTCCTGCACTCCTCCTTGACAAAAAAATCTCTTTCTTAAAAGAGTTTTGGGTGAAGATCTTTTGCTGGTTTGGAGCAGAAGAACTATTGCTGAGATGCTTCTTTGAGGAAGCTGAGTAGGAAAAAAAGTAACAACTTTTCACTGGAGTTGGAGGAGATTGCTACATTTCTGCAGTGGTTTCCTCTTTAGCAGTGTGAAGCAGAACAAGCAACATCTTGGGTCAGAGAGAAGAAGCTGATTTCTGCTGTGAAGCTCCATTAAGGGGTGGTGGAGCAAACCTCAGCTGTAATGGCTCTCTCCCTAGGAGAGGGGCAAGAATGCTACATCCTGCAGGGAGATCAACCCCCACCCCACTTCAGCTTCAGGTATAGCTTGACTTCCTAGCAAGTCAGGATACCTTTTCCTCCAGAGCTGTAACACTGGCAATTACAGAATCAGCCTTTTCAGAACTTAAAGCAGTTGCCCATTGACATCCTGAATATGTATCTATGGTATAGTACACATACTTTAATTTCCCAAACTCTGCAAAATGAAATACATCCATTTGCCAAATTTAATTTCTTTGAATAGTTTTGGGGTTATTTCCTGCAGGTAATGAAATTTGTTTTTTCAAGCAACAAGTAGGGCATTTCCTTATAATTTTCTTAGCTTGTTGCCAAGTGATGGAAAAATCACTTCAACCTTTGCTATTAACATGGTAGTTTTATTTTTAACAAAACTCTGAGGCTTTTAGCACATTTACTATTAATAGCTGATCAGTTGCATCATTATCTTGTGCCAGAGGGCCTGGTAGACCTGGAAGGGGTCTGATATGTGTTATATAGAATGGGTGATTTCTATATCTGATTATTTGTTGTAGTTAAATAAATAACAAAGCTAATTCTGAATTATCTGGAATAAATTCAGTGGTTTTAATATGTAAAACAATTCTTTCTTCATATTGAGAGTCAGTAACTATATTAAGAATTTCTGGAAAATCTAATAATACCATGAGAATAGCATATAATTGTGATGTTTGTACTGAATCATGAGGGCTTTGAGCTAATTTTCTTATTTTTCCTGACTTGACTTATAACCTGCCTTTCCTGATTTATTTGCATTAGTATAGAATTTAGGAGCTCCAGAAATTGATGTTCCCTTTATTATATGAGGGATTGGGGGGGGGGGCAGGAGAAGGGGAGGGAGGGGAAACAGATTGGCATGTAAAATGAAAAAAATGTTAAATAAATGTCAGGGAAGTAAAGAGTTCACAATTGATCTCTCCTTATTTGTACTTTCTATGGTTTTATTTTCTATAAACCTATCTTATATTCTAGGTAATTAGAATCTCCTTTTTGTAGTTTTTCAGGAAAAATTTGTAATTACCAGCAAGATAAATTTCTCCTTACTTCATCAAACATTTTTTTCTAGGTTATCTGTAACTAAATCAGCCAATAAGATATCACCCATATAAAGGTAAATTATAGATTGAGGAAACTGTTTACAAATTATTTCTCCTGACTAATGTGCAAAATCTTGACACAAAGTGGGGCTGTTTAATAATCCTTTGGCAAGACCCTCCACTGATACCTTCTAACATGTTGAGAATTATTATAAGTGGGCACTGTAAAGGCAAGTTTTTCCTCTCTCATGTTCTTGTAAAGGTATAGTTTAAAAAAAGCAGTCTTTAAAATCAATCACTGTAATAGACCATCCTTTTGGTGATAAAGAAGGCAAAGGAATTCCAGGCTGTAAAGAGCCCATTGGCTGGATCACATTATTAATAACTCTCACATCTGTTACCATTCTCCATTTTTCAGATTTTTAATGACAAATACAGGAGAATTTCATGGACTGGTCATTTAGCTGCTCATGTACCAGCTGTTCCAGTGACTGTAATTTTTCTGATGTCAAAGGCATTGTTCCACTCACACAGGTTTGTCAGTTAACCATTTTAAAGATAGGGCTGTTGGTACCTTTGAAAGACCAACAGCTGCTGTACCCTGCTGTACCTGTGACTGTTCTTGATAATACCTTTTAATATTTCTCTCATAAGCATTTTTTACTTTATGTTTTGTTTCTTAGGCTGGAGGAGTGTTAATCTGTGTTTTCCATTGCTGTAACAAATTACATCCACATAAATTCATTGCTATGTCAACCACATATGGCTTTAATTTTTCCTATCTGTTCTTCTGGCCCTATGTACTCAACCCACATTGTACTTACTTTACCTGAGATAAAGTTCCAATCCATAAAAGTTGAATATTTACCTCCTGAAAAGGACAATCTGGTTGCCAAGATTTTGGTGAAATTATAGTTACATCTGTACCTGTGTCCAGTAATCTATCAATTACAATGCCACTTACTTGTTTTCTTAGCTTTGGTCTTTGATCAGATATAACAGTTTGTCAAAATGCTTGTTTTATGGTCTCTGATGAAATTTTTGTTTTTTCTACTGATGCTGTTATGTCCTTGACCACATCCAGAGCAGTATGGTTTTTAACAACAGGCATTAAGTCTTTTAATTGTTCTGTGAATGGGTTTCTCAAATTCTTACAGGGAATGATTGAACCAAATTTGATACTGTGGGCTGTGGGAGGCCCCCTAACATGTTTCCCAATGGTAAGGGTTTACCTTGACTGTCCCTTTTTTATCTGTATTCATTAGTCCAATGCCAGTCTTTGCTGTACCTTCTGCATATTCCAGAAGGCTGAGGCTATTGCTTTGATTATCTCAAGGAAAACATTGTTTCTAGGAATGCATTGCCTATAGTCTCTTTGAAGATCACCGTGATTACCACAATTAAAACATCCAACATTTTGATGTTTCTTAAATTTTTAGAAATCACTTCTATCAAAGTAGCATTATAAGCATGATATCCATTATCAGCTATATTTCTAATACAATCATCTATTGGTCCTGACCTTGTATTTAAAGGCCTAAGCACTCTTTTGTATTCTGAATTAGTATTTTAAAAAGCCAAAATTTCAATTAATATTCATCTGACTTCTGATACTATTCTATTTACAGTTTGTAGCATGAATCTTAGAGAGTCTTATTAATAAAATAAAACCCAGGGCAAGTTATTGGGGTAAAATGCTGGATGGTCAGAGAGATAGAACAAGCCACAGCTAACCTCACCTGGCCAACTTCTCAGCTGGTCATGTTTCCTCAGACTGGAAGCCTCTGTGTCCTCATATCCGAATGGCTCTGAACTGTGCTGCTAGAAGCCTGAAAGTTTAATCAGCCAAATGCTTCTAGTTTCTGGTCCTCACACCTTATATACCTTTCTGCCTTCTACCATCACTCTCTGGGATTAAAGGTTCGCTTTCTGAGATTAAAGGCATGTGTCACCATGCCTGGCTGTTTCCAATGTGGCCTTGAACTAACAGAGATCCAGAGGGATTTCTACCTCTGGAATGCTAGGATTAAAGGTGTGAGTGCCACCATTTTCTAGCCTTTGTATCTAGTGCCTGTTCTATCTCTGACCCCAGATAAGTTTATTAGGGTGCACAATATTTTGGGGAATACAATACCACCACAACAGTTGAAATCAATTTTTGAAAAAAAAAATGAAAGCTTATTTGGGACATTGTATGTAAGGCTGCTAAATGACATAGGATCAAGGTGTGATCATCCAATTCACACAGTCTTTGCAGCTCAGCCTATTTTCCTTTACCTAGAAGCTGGTCTTGGGAAACATTAGTGCTGTGGGATGTTCTGTATGGCAAATGTGTTGCTGATTGGTCAATAAATAAAACACTGATTGGCCATTGGCTAGGCAGGAAGTATAGGTGGGACAAGGAGGAGAATAAAGCTGGGAAGTGGAAGGCTGAGTCAGAGAGACACTGCCAGCCGCCATGATGAGAAACAGCATGTGAAGATGCCGGTAAGCTACGAGCCATGTGGCAAGGTATAGATTTATAGAAATGGATTAATTTAAGCTGTAAGAACAGTTAGCAAGAAGCCTGCCACGGCCATACAGTTTGTAACCAATATAAGTCTCTGTGTTTACTTGGTCGGGTCTGAGCAGTTGTGGGACTGGCAGGTGAGAGAGATTTGTCCTGACTGTAGACCAAGCAGGAAAACTCTAGCTCCACATTAGTGCCTCTAGCCCTATTTCATTGTTCTATGACTCTAGCTTCCCTCTGCTTACCATGTTTGCCACTGTAACTGAGATCCAACTTCTAGTACTGTTGTAGCTAAATCTTTCCAGTCTTGGGGGATAATTCTACTCTGAGTTGCCCATGAATTTAACATTTACTTCACATAGGGTGAATGTATACCAGAGGAAACAAGCACTTCCTTAAATCTCCTCAAGTCTAACATTTCTATAGGATTCCATTTAACTCCTACATAACCTTTAGGGTGCCTATCATCTGCTGGTCATTGCTGTTTAGTAACTGAATGAACTAAGGTTAGTTTTCTAACAACCTTGTACTCCCCCATCTTCAGTTTCATCATGCAGTGGTATGGTAGGTTCTTGTCTAAATTCCTTCATCTGTTTCTGAGTATTTTTCTTATTTTCATTAGTGAGTCTTTCTAAGGCTTGTAACTTATCAGTCAAATTTTCATATTTGACACAGTTATCAAGCCACTTTTCAAAGAAAAAATATGAATTACCAAACTGATAGTAATTGTAACTGGCATCATGTCAATCCCAGTTAAGTCAGTTATCCCTTCATTTATTTTTTTTTCCATTTCACACCATCCATTGTGGCACTATATAAAGTCCTAACTTTGTTCATTGTGATATTTTCCATTCTTAATAGGGGAAAGTTTTTACTTTGGACTTCCCAGGTGTCTTACCAAATTTGCTATGATGGCTGCACCAGCAGGACTAAGAGGCACTTTGAGTCAGGGTACATCACAGCAGCGTTGGCAGCAGCAGTGGCAGAAGCCCAAATCAGGCATGGGCAGGTGCTTTGTCTTTACCTGGGTAGAAGATGTGGGGGAACCACAGTGAGAGAAGCCACCTGAGGAGTGATTATGATGGTGGGAAGGAGTGCCACTTTCAGAAGCTGCTATGCGATCTCATGCCACATGTTGGATGCCCAATGTTGTTTTTTATTTAAGTTGATTTATTTACCAATAAAGACTCAGGTGTGAAATGTTGGGGTGAAAACTGCTTGATCAGAGAAGCTGAGAAGCAACCAGCTGATCTTCCTTTTTGGCCAGAGACCCAGCAAGAGAGCATCTCTCCACCATTCCCAAAACAACAACAACAAAAAAGTCCTGAATCTCTAAGTCCTCCCAACTCCTTCTTGTGCATCTCTCTATCCATCTTCCTGGGTTCTCCATACTCTCTATGGCTAATTCTTATTACCTGCTATCTGGCTCCACCCCCTGATACAAGGTTAATTTTATGAACACAGTCTTGGAGTTCCACAATGCAATCAAATTTCCTGCAGCATCCCTCTGTCCTTAAATACTGCTGCTCTACAGAAACTGCTCCTACCAAGATTAACTAAACCTTGATCCATCTGTGTTGCATAAACTTGGCCTCCTCATTGATCTGTGAAGAATAACTCCACCTTCTTGTTCAGATGTGTGCAATAATCCCGCCTCTCTGTTCACCTGTGTGTAATAAACACAGTGAGCTTCAAGGTGCTACAGTTTCTCCATCAGAGTGCTCAGTCCACCTCATCCCAGCTTTTCTGTGTTCATGTCTGATTGTCTTTTCTTCATTCCTTTGCCATTCCAGTCAGGTCTGTCCATGGTTATACATAAAGCTGTGACAGGCTTCATTCACTTTACACCCACCACCACCTACAGAAGTGAGTATCAGTTTCCTATGTCACCTTCACAGTGATGGATGACCCATGTGGTCATGGAGAAATAGCC
Organism: Peromyscus californicus insignis; assembly: GCF_007827085.1. Taxonomy (NCBI): domain Eukaryota; kingdom Metazoa; phylum Chordata; class Mammalia; order Rodentia; family Cricetidae; genus Peromyscus; species Peromyscus californicus. The sequence continues at coordinate 74,490,087 of NW_026294469.1, read as the reverse complement.
ACAAGGTTCTCTTTTATTTTACAAGATTTGATTGTAATGTAACTTCAAATGATTCCAGGTTATAATTCCAGTCAGGTTGATGAGTCCATAAACAGGGAAGAGGTCTATTATGTGAACTAGACTCTAGTAAAAAGAGTTACAGATAAGTTTACAAGGACAGATGATACACTACTGCACCAAGAAGGATTTACCGGCTGAAACATAATATGCCAGACATCATCTTAATATTACAATACATACTAAATCTGAGAAACAAAAAACTGGCAACAAAAGTGACCTTATGAATCTTTATGAGAAAGGAAATTTGGATAACAAAACTATACAATAATATATACCAGCCAAAAACACAACACAAGGTAAAAATCATCCGTGGTTGAAGAATATTGCTATGTCAGCTTGGAAGTCACTGACCAGCAAACAAGTGTAGGCTGTGGCAATTACATTTACTGATAGGTAAATGCCTAACCATTTTTCCAATTGTATATAAAGAGTAAAGTTATAATCTATGTCTATGGAATCCAGGCTATTCCTCTATATACATGTGATGATGTCCTGACTAATATAGACTTAGGATTTCATTGCATTAAACAGTGATAGTGAAATGATCTTAAGAGAGCCAGTGTGGCTTTACACTTCTGTCTTTCTGCCTCATCCTTTGTCCGACCTTTAGTGCTCTCTCACAGTCTCTATATCCTCCAGAACTATCTGCGTTTTTGAATTCCAGGTGGATTTGACTAACAGAAAACCCAGTAGAGCTTGGAATGAAAGATGAGAATACATTTGGAATGTTTATTCAATCTGCTCCTGCGCGTTCCTGACAGGGCCCTATTTGATTACAGCTTCCTGTCTTTGGAGTCTCAAATATATGTGCTTTCCCTACAAAGAGAGAAACTTGTCATTCTTCCAGAGACAATTTTGTGCCTTTCTACGAAATTTAACATTTTATCTATATAATATACAATTTTGTTATGCAACTATCATAGTCCTTCATAAACTTCTTATTTCTCTTAAGTCGGTCTCTAGCCTTCATTATTAATTATAATCTTCTCTTTCTCTCTTCTTTTATTGGTCTGTGTAGGAAAAGAAATAAATTACCTAGACTGTGTTGAGCATAAACAACTTTTTGCCATTGTTAAAATTATCTATTGACTTTTACCTCTCAATTTCATTTGATTTCATCTCATTCCTAATCTTTATTACATATTTTCTTCTGCTTGCTTTGAATTGAACTGTCATTAACTAATTTATTAAAGTCAATGCTTGGAATCATGAGATGGGGCTGCAGGGATGGATCTGCAGTTAGCAGAGCATCCAAGTCCGGTTCCCAGCACCCACATCCAGTGACACACAGTAACTCCAGCTCCAGCATCAAGGGATCAAATGCCCTCTTCTGGATTCTGAGGGCACTGCAATATATTTAAATTACATATTATATTACACATATAAATATATACATTTAAGATATATATCTTTAAAAATATAGACTATTTCACAAAAGAATATTGCTTTAAAATATTTATTTTTAAAGCATACTTGCAGCTATAAGTTATCATTCCAGAGACTGTTTGCTGCATCCCATCACTTTTGGTAGACTGTTTTGTTTTCATTTATGTCAAAATGTTTCTTGGTTTGCCTTATGATTTGTGTAATCCATCTGTCATTTAGGAGATTGTTTCATTTTCACATTGTGTATTTCCAAAACTTCATTCTGTTATTGATGTACTTCATTATTCCACTATGGTCAGAAAACATAATTTATCTGATTTCAGTTCTACTAAACCATTTATTTAATCAGGTTTGATGAGAAACATATGCTTTTTCTTGGGTGGTGCATTGTGTGCGGTTCAGAAGCATGTGTGCTCTTTTGTGGTGACTGACAGGCAGTCTAGATATCCATTAGGTCCACTAGGCACCCAGTGCTGTGAGATTCTTTAGATTGCACTCATCATCAACTTTCAAACTGAGGTACTGAACCATCCAACTAGCTTTTTTCATGTTTGTTTCTCTCTGTCTTTCTATTGAGCTTAGCTTGGTGTATCTTGAAGTCTCATGTTAGGTGCCTACATTTACACTTACATCTTTTGATTACTTATTATTTCTATCATGATATTCCCTTCTTGCAAATTTTTCTCATAGTATACTTTGCTATTAATGTGGCCACACCACCTCCCTTCATGTAACACATATGAATTACTTGTCCTTATTAATTTCTGCCTTCAACTCACTGTTGTTTTGGAGTTACTATTTTGTAGATGACATGTCTTTGGGATGATGATTAGATCTATCTTATCAAATACTTCCATTTAATTGGAGGGTTCAATTATTTTTTATTTAATGTAATAACTAATAATGAAGAGTTTCCATCTACCATTTCACTACATTCTTTGTAAATGTCTTCCCTCTTGTTTGGCAGTTTGTAGGTTTAGTCCTCCAATACAGATTTCATTTTTGTTAATTAACATTTTTAGTGTAATATTTTAGCTCCTTTGGTATTTTTTCTTGCACTACATACATTATTTTGATTATGATAGTGATACTAGGTGCTATGGTTTATCTTTTAACTGATGACATTCTGGGTCATATTAACATCAGTTTACAGTGTGATTGAATTTTGCACCTACATAGCTCCATTCCTCCATCATTTTCTTTTAGTCTTTATGATCATACTGTATATTAATATAGTCTTCTCAAGTACATAGTTTTATAATGATTCCATCATGCAATTATGTTTTTATTTATTTATTTATTTATTTTTTTTTTGGTTTTTCGAGACAGGGTTTCTCTGTGTAGCTTTGCGCCTCTCCTGAAACTCACTTGGTAGCCCAGGCTGGCCTCGAACTCACAGAGATCTGCCTGGCTCTGCCTCCCGAGTGCTGGGATTAAAGGCGTGCGCCACCACCGCCCGGCGCAATTATGTTTTAAAATATAAAAAAAAAAAAAAAACAATTTGTATTGTTTTATACCTACTGATGATGTTCATCCCCTTCCAGGTATCATTTGTTTCTTCCTATGAGTTCAAACATTCTTTCATTTCAACCAGAGTGGCTCCAAGCCTTCTTAGAGTGTGGGTATGTTAGTAATGGTTGCTATAAAATTTTCACTGTCTCATGTGGCTTTTCATAGAGAGGTAGGAAAGACAGTAAACATCCATTCATCTTAGACAGAAAACCAACGACAAACCACGTAAGGGAGTCCACCCAAGTCTGGCTTGGTGAATCAGTGATCTCGGCTTACTTGCAGAAGCATGGTGAGGTGAGGGCTTACTTTTAGGACCTGACAGTGATTCGAATGCAGGGGTGTTAGAATAATCACTGTCCCTCCTGAAAGAGGCATGTCTGTAGCTCCCTGCCCAACTTTCACTCATCTCCATGGAACAGATTCCCCTGAACTGTAGCAACTCTCCACTATTTACACATCCTCCACAAGAGACCTCCTGAGTCTTTAAGTCTCTAAGTCTTCTGAATCTCCCAGGCTTTGTTATATTTCTAAGTTTTATGAGTTTACCATCTCCCTCCAGTAGAGAATATGTCAATTCATAGTAAATAGTTACATAAGCACAATATCTGATACTTTTCTCACTTCTATGTTTATTGAAGAACATTTTTATCTGACATTCATTCTTCAATGAGTTATTTTCGATCACCTTATATCTACCTATCTTCCCCAAGTTCTCTGTTGAGAAATCACTTGTTAATTTTGTGTTCCATTACAACTCTTTATGATTTTTGCCTGACTGAAATCCTCAATATAAGATTCAGCTAGTAGGTGGAAAAGTAAGGAGAGTTCACAGAGTTTCCCCCTGTTGCTAAAATCATATTTCATTATTTTGTAGTTGTTTTCTTAGTACCTTACAGAATAGCCACATTAATTTTTACACATTTTTAAGGTAGGCAAAATTCCCTAGCTGATCCACTATCAACCAGTCTAGTGATCAAATTCAATACAACCAAAGTGTTTAAAACACCAAATATATTCAAGTAATACTGAATAATTCTGCACCCACTTTTTGAAAATGTCTCTTTCCTGGCTAGTTTTATGTCAACTTAACACAAGCTAGAGTAATTTGGGTAGAAGAACTCTCAATGAGAAAATTGCCCCATAAGATTGGCTTGTAGGCAAGTCTGTAGTGTATTTTCTTTTCTTTTTTTTTTTTTTTGGTTTTTCGAGACAGGGTTTCTCTGTGTAGCTTTGCGCCTTTCCTGGGACTCACTTGGTAGTCCAGGCTGGCCTCGAACTCACAGAGATCCGCCTGGCTCTGCCTCCCGAGTGCTGGGATTAAAGGCGTGCGCCACCACCGCCCGGCTAGTAGTGTATTTTCTTAATTAGTGATTGATGAGGGCCCAGCCCACTGGGCAGTGCCATCCAGGTCTGGTGGTCCTGGGATCTATAAGAAAGCAGGTGGAGTAAGCCATGAATAAGCAAGGTAGTCAGTAGCAACTCTCCATAGCCTCTGCCTCAGTTTCTGCCTCCCAGTTCATGTTTTGTGTTCATACCCTATCTTCCCTAGGTGATGGAATAGAAGGTATAAGATGAAATAAACTGCTTTTCCCCAAGCTGGTTTTAATCATGGTATGTCATCACAGCAGCAGAAGCCTTAACCGACATATTTTCCTTGATGACACAGTTTCCAACTTTGCCTTCTGACACTACAATTAAACCTGCATTGCTTGGATATGCCACTTTGAAAAGAGCTCTGTTTTTCCTTAAAGATTTGCTACAGATTGACAAGCACACCAAAACCAAAGAAAATGTACATTTTCACAATTATTATATAAGTACCTTCATTAGTATTATGTAAGAACTATCTGTGATCACTTACAAAATGCCAATTGTAAGTGCCTTCCCAGCTTCCTCAAGCTTTTTGACTTTTAAGATAAACAGAGCTTAGAGGGTAAAAATAAACTTATTTTCTTTAATTTGATATAATTTGTGTGACAAAAACAATTTACAGGGGTTTAATTTGCAAGGGTTTAATTATTTTAAGGATACAGAGATTTCTATGTAAACACAATTAAAAGAATTTTTAAGTGAGTACATTATAGATACATGTTATTATATAAGAGAAGTCCAATTTCATAAATACCCATGAGGGACAATATACAAAATTTTTGTATAAAATTATTGTTTTAAGTATTTATTTCATCTTTAAATATATGTATATATGTGTGAGTGTCTCTGTGCTGGTGTGTGCATGGGAGTACAGGTGCTTGTAGAGGATAGGGGGGCACTGGATCCCTTGAAATTGGAATTATAGACAATTGTGAACAACCTGATAGGAGTGCTGGGAACTAAACTTGGGTTCTTTGCAAAAGCACTATATGCTCTTAACTGTTGATGCATTTTGTCAGCATCTAAATGTATTTTATGTGTTATAAAGACTGAAATAACATTAACTTTGTGAAATTCAAAAGCATGCATTTACACTGTGTGAATCTAACAAAGTTGCATATTTTATTTTACTGCCTACAACATATATATGAGCAGGGAATTAATCATGTGGTTTATAGTTGCCCCATATTATATCATCAGCTTCTCATTTTGAGGCAGTTATATATAAAGACAAAGTACCAAAGGTAATGTTTCTGATTACATTGATAAAGTTGTTTCACATGCTCATGACTTACATAGTTATAGTATAGTATTTAAACCAGAAACTTTACATTATCACACAGTGTGGAGTATGGTAAGAATTGTGTGCCACATGTGATCATTGTTCCTACCATATTGTGATGACTAAACTGTTCCATCACCATAAAATGTCCCTGGTGCCACCTTTCTTGACTCAATTATGTGCCTTCCGCACTATTTAGCACTCTAATTTCCTATGCCCCGAGTTTTATGTTTCTTATAGCTAGTGATTTTTTAAAATCTTTGAACCTGTCTAAATACCACCATATATTCTCCAAACTTCTATCAGAATAACTTATCCTGTGTCAGAAAATCCTGTTTCAGTTTGCATGAGAATTGTATACAATTCCATACATAGTTTAGAGAACTGAGTTTTTTTTTACCACATTGTATTTTCAACATGTATTCTATATTATTCAGATTTGCCACTCTAAGTCATTACAAAAAATATTTGGGTAAGCATCTACATACTCACTAACAAGAAAGTCATTTGACTTTTCCTAATTATTCTATTACATTTACTATCTGTGACATGTGTCATTACTGTAATGACATTAATAAATGTGCAAATGGTAATGGGATTGCAAAAGGTCATTGGTATAATGTAAAGACAAAAAATAAAAGGACATTTTGCGGACCCAAATTTCAAGAGGACAAGATCGGTCAGTCTGATATTTAGCTCATATTAAAGTCTATATGTCACATTAAGGGTTATAACATTGAAGAAATGAAGCCTCAATGATTCAAATGGGAAATGGAACCTGAGGCCAGGTTAGACGAATACAGTCAATGTTGTTCAACAAATGCAATAACTGAATGAGTTTGCTGCTTCTATTTTAATAAAGACTGAGGCATTTTTTGAAACCATGTTCTCTATTTGTTCTATCATGATGAAAAGTGGCAAATTGCATGAAAAATATCCACAACAACATAATATTCAGAAAGAGAACTTTTGGGTGAACACTGCAATTATCAACTTACACAGTTCAGTTCATTTAGTGGAAAAAACAAACCACCAGTCACTAAGAAACCTGGATTACTCATACTCAGATCTGCTCAAGGAGTTTTCTGACAACTCATGGAAAATAGAAAACAACAGCCTAAGAAACGTAAATGGCAGGTCTTCTAGGCTTAATCTGCATGCAAAATAAGTAGTATATCTAGGGGAAAAGGCAAAATCATTGAAGTGAAAGACATGACTCTGAAAAATAACTGATATTGAAGATGCAAGTGATTCACTAATTATCAAGACAGATATTAGAAAACTAGAGTCATGTTTAGATATTAGTAATTCTCTTATAAATTTTAAGTTTATTCACGTAAAGAGCAGATATGCACAAACACGTAAAGCATGAACTCCCCCACAGATACACTTCCTCACACTGGAAAAAGGCAAAAGTGGTGCATCATCCCTCCCTTCAGTGTCTAGTGTCCCTTTTCATCTCAGGTGACATAACACATTTCTCAATATTCACACCAGTCCAGCTGTTAGAACATGAAGTAGAAAAAAGTGAGAAGCAGTCTGTGCTTCTTTCTAGGGGCACTTCTAAGATGAATCTCTTGTAGAGTTACATTTTCCTTAGGCACTTCAGCTTATTTACCATCAAAATACGCACACAGATGTTTTGGTTGTTTATTATCACACTGTTACATATGCTACCTTCCCCACAGCATCATTGTAATGAGAAGTGGCTTAAGTGCTTCACATACACAAACAGTCAACTACCTTAAACCCTTTCATTTGGCGTGTTCCAGTGTGTGTGTGTGTGTGTGTGTGTGTGTGTGTGTGTGTGTGTGTGTGTGTGTATTTATAAAAATAAAATAATGTCATTAACTTGGAAATTTAAAGTCAATGTGCTAAGTCTTTCATTTGTGAATTGGCCTGAGGAAATCCATGAGATAGTATTAGTAACTTCTAAACCTGTTTCTGTTAAAAAGATGCCACAATTGTTTAACAATTCCATAATTTGTACCTTTCTGGAGTTGGGACACACACAAACATTGAGGTGGACAGTGGCAGGGGGAGGAGGGGGAGGAGGAGGAGGAGGAAGAATGAAAGGAAAAGAGGGAGGGAGTGGGGAGGGAAAACGAGAAAGACAATTCTTTGGCAGTTGTATCTGGCCAGGCTTGCCAGTCACGAAATATTGGTCCACGGTGGATGGAGAAACAACATCACATCAGTTGGAACATATTATCAAAACCCAAGGAGGAGGTAAGAGAGGCTTTGAGCATTTCTAGTCATTGGCAGAGAGTGGGAGCCCATTGCTGAGTGAACAGGGAAGTTGGTGGCAATGGCTTCAGAGAGGAGGACACAAGAAGAGACCTTGAACAAACCCCACAAAACTGACAGTCTGAGGACTAGACACAATCACCACAGAATTATTTTTTGAGTAGGGGAAGTCTCTGCATTCAAAACTATATTAATTTTGAAGGACAACTCAGTTTGAATAGTATTGTTTGAAATCTCTTAGTCCTCATTTCATTCTGTACGTCATCCATTTTCTGTATTGGCCTTCATATATATATACACATATATATGCATATATATATTATATATTCATAGTTAATGTGGAAGATAAAAGCTCATCAGATCATTTTGAAATCACAAACTTCTTGTATATTGAATTAATTATCAAGTTATATCACAAATTTGAGCAGTGTCATAACTCTTACACATAATAGTTGTGGTTTTGCAATGGGTAGGTGACAGAGTTATATTCTCATTCTGTGATGGAGAATAATAGAATAATGTTAATTTTAAGGCTCAGTTGGTAATGAAAATCAGTGTTTATTTGATATCAAATGATCAATAACTATTAATTACCACTTTCTCTAAAAATATTCTAAGTCAAAGTTGTATCAGCCACTTTTTCAGCTTTGATTGATAAATTATAACAAGTATTTTGGATTTACTATTTCAAATAGTTCAATCATTTAAACATAAGCACAACCTTAATAGCTTGTTTTATATTCTAAAAGGGAAAAATTGACCACCACTTCAGAAAAGCCCAAGCTTATTTACCAACATATTTAAATGTGTTATATTTTTTTCAGGGAAAAGAAAATACAGTTTGAAAATTTGATATACTTGGTGTTAACTGGAAGATTCAGGGTCCAGGGCTCAGCTAATTTAGTCTCTGATTATGGCAGAATTTCTAGAATGGAGAGAAAAAGAGTTGCCTTCTTACTGTAACCTCACAGCAAATGAGGAGGAGAGAAGACAAGTGAGTGCTGACCCTCATGTGTTTATCTAAAAGGTGGTCCCAATGTGATCCTCCACCAAACTTCTTTATTTAGACTGCTAATGTTTAACACTAAAACCCAAGGAGATAAATACCAATTAGAAAATTTGATCATAGTCCAAATGTCTGTCATCAGAATTAATAAAGTATCTAAATAATCACTAATATATTTAAGTCACAGGTTACTATACAAATATAAAAAAAGTCCAGAAATGACTGTCAAATATATATAATATGTAAGAACAATAGAGTTACCAATTATTTTGTAATTGTGTTTATGATAATCCACACACAAACCAACAGTGTTGAAAGTCAGATGAGGGGTGAACATAGGATGTGAGGTAGAACTCAAGAAAGGAAGTAAAACAGCAACAGTGTTACAAAGATTGGAAAAGAAATCAGTGCCTTTTTCAGAGACTGGTGTGAACGGAACAGGGTCCTCACACTATGTGAGGGGTGAAGTTCTATTTGTCACTGCATCAGAATGTCACAATATTTAGAGGAAAGTGTACTTAAAGAGGCCACGGGTATCACATGGATGGGTCCCTAGCCAGGATAATTGATACTTTGCAGGAAGGGGAGATTGCTGTATTTTCTATAATTTACTTACATCATAAAATTCATCTCTATATCCCACAAGTCACTTTACAGAAAGGTAACAAGGAAATAAAGTGATAATAAGATATTTAAGTGTTTTCACTCGTATTTCATAATATCATGATTATAAAATCATTTTGTTGGTCAGAGTTCATAGAGTGACAGATGATTTCAAACTCCACTGATTGGACAGAGTTCTTGCTGTCCATTAGTTAGTATGACCCTGAAACAATGTTGCCAATGTTCTGTGGAGAAAAGCTTGTGAAGTGTCAGTCTATGAAAAGATGAAGTATTTCCCAATTTGTTAGGAATCAGCTCTTCAATGAATAAAAAATGTCTGCCAAATTAATTTTCTTCTAATGTAAAACTAAACTTAAAAATTTAAGGAATCATGTTTGTAATATCAACTTTTCTGCAATGTATTCCAACAATATAAATTTGTCATTAGCTAGGTGGTGGTGGTGGTGCATACCTTTAATTCCAGCATTCGAGAGCAAGAGGCAGGTGGATCTCTGTGAGTTTGAGGCCTGCCTGGTCTACAGAGCGAGTTCCAGGACAACTAAGATTGTTATATAGAGATATTTTTCTCAGAAAACCAAAAATAAGTAAATAATAAATACATACATACATACATACATACATACATACATACACACATAGATTTGTCATTGGTCTCTGCCTATCACATCATGCTCTCCTTGTATGGTGACAGAGTCCACCCCCTTCAGCTGTTCTTATGCACACAGATCAGAAATGCTAAGCTACAAAACATGATTCAGAGGCTATTTCATTTGCATCTGCATCATCGTACTGTAAACCTGATTCCAATATCACTGTTCTGTGTTTAATTTGTTTCAGAGATCCTACTTTGGCCACAGGATGTTAGCAGACTTTTTTGTTTCTATTTTTTATTTCATTCTATATCCTCCTTTTTTCTTTCTTATAATATATATATCATGATTTCTACATTGTTGAATATATTTAAAATATTTTAAAACTATTTGACAGTTTCATACATTTGTATAATGAATTTTAGTAGTTCTTACCCTGCTGGGAATGTCCTTCTGTTTGCTGTGAATGTGTTGCTCTGTTGATTGATAAATAAAATGCTGATTGGCCAGTAGCCAGGCAGGAAGTATAGGTGATACAAGGAGAGAAGTGAATTCTGGAAAGTGGAAGGCTGAGTCAGGAGAGCTGACAGGAAAGGCAAGATGTAAAAGTACCAGTAAGCCAAAAGCCACGTGGCAACTTATAGATTAATAGAAATGGGTTAATTTAAGATATAAGAACTAGATAGCAAGAAGCCTGCCACGGCCATAAAGTTTATAAGTAATATAAGTCTCTCTGTATTTACTTGTGTCTGAGCGGCTGCGGACCCGAGCAGGACTGGAGAGAACTCCAGCTACATTACCCCTCATTGCCCTCCCTCACCTCCTCTCTGTCTCCCATTAGAGACCTTCTCAAGTTCCCCTGGTGTGGTGCTTTCACATCTTCTCTTTCTGTGTGGCTTGTTGAATTTAATTTCATTCTTGTCTGAGGGGGTTTTTATGTTATTAATGTTACAACATTGGAAAAACAGGCTAACATATCTCATGTGTATGACTACACACCCTTAGTATTTAAGTAGGACTCTTTGCACAATGTGTAATTGCTAAACAAACTTTCTATAATACAACGAACTTGTTTTTCTAGAGGCTTTTGAGACAGTTATTCCTGGCATTTTCCATAAGGTTGCATGCTATAAGAGCATTGGATAAAGTAAGTTTATTTTTCTGGTTACAAAGTTCATGGTAAGCATGAACACCAGCTTGTATTTGTAAGTCAACTGTGACTAAGTTTCATTTACATTTTTTCAGATTTTTATCTGTTTGTTTTCATTCTCTGCCTGTCCTATGTGGGATCTATTTCAAGTAAAGAATACTGAGTCGTGTGTGTGTTATATAATTTTATAGTCTGTCAAGTGTTTTGTAAATAATATCAATAGAAATTTAATATTCATTATTCAAGCACTTTATATATATATATTTTGGCCCTACATTATTTTATTGGCTGATATTGCATCTGAATTCCCTGGTTATATGTGAAGAGATCTAAAGATTTTATAACAGATTTTGGAAGGTTTTGTGCTTAGAAAGGACAGTAATGGAGAGAAATTCTCTGCAGGTGTACTGGCCCAGAATTGGCCTTTGAAGTAACTCTGCTGTTTGTCATGTTTTGATTACAATTTGTTTATAGACTTTCTCAGTGTTAGATAAAGAATCAGTTTCCATGCTGGTCTGATACCACAACTTGTAATACAATTTGTATTACAAATATGTATATAAATTATTGTTGAAATATAATTAAGTTAACATTTTAAACTGTTTTTATTAAAAATACATTCTAAATTTCGATTTGGTATCTAGTAAACACACATATGGAATTAACTGTAATTGTTGTTTATAACTAGTAGACACTAATTTAAAATAAAATAATGTAGCCTTTCATGTACAAACAGCTTCTCTGGCCATAAACTTATTTGGGATATCTGTCTTTATGGGGACAGTGAGGCTATATAACTTCATGCCACCATCTAGTGGCAGAGCATATACTTGAGAGGGGACACAGAGGGAACTTCCTCTTATTTCAAAGGAGTTCTCCAAACCTCAGAGATTGCAACATGGACAGTGTGATAAGGGATTAATTGTGGCTCTTTTTTCTGTTGATGCTGGCACAGAGATTTGAAAGCAGAGAGCTATTTGGATGCAATCCCTGAAAAGTATTTTATTATTATCAACTTTTAAATTTTAAGTTTTTCCATTTAAAGAATCATCTTGATTTTGTTAGTATAGTGAATAATCCAGAATTTTCTACTTTCTCTTACTGTGGAATTCTGATAACTTAAAAAAAAACTTATCTCATGAATCCACATAAAAACAGTACATTCTTTCTAATAATATTGTTGAAAAAAGTATTAAAAATACAAAATTATGTGTATAAACACTTTCAGTAGGAGGAAGAAACAAAAATGCATTTTCCATAATATTTCTATTCTTTGAAAGTCTTATTTATTTGTGCAATATATATATTAATCATATCCATCCACTCCAACTCCTCCTCACCACAATCCCTCCAAGCTTCACTTCTTTTCTTATTTTGTATTTTTGTTAATAACCCTGAGTCCCATTTGTGCCATCCATATGCACATGTGTATGTGGCCATCCACTGAGACGTGAGCAACCTTCCAGTATCAGAGGCCACATCTTCAAAGGAGATTGAATTCCTTTACCTCAGTTATCTGCTGCCAATAGCTCCTCATACAGTGATGAGTATCATCTTAGAGTTTCTATTGCTGTGAAGGGACACCATGACCATGACAACTCTTGCAAAGAAACCATTTAATTGTGGTGGTTCAGAGGTTCAGTCCATTACCATCATGGTGAGACATGGCAGCATGCAGGCAGACATGGTGCTGGAGAGTTAGCTGCTACATGCTGATATGCAGGCAGCAGGAAGTAAACTGTCTCACCTGTCATGACTTGAGCACATATGTGACCTCAAAGCCTGCCTCCACAGTGACACACTTCCTCTAACAGAACCGCAGCTACTCCAACAAAGCCACACCTAATAGTGCCACTCCCTTTGGGGGGGCATTTTCTTTCTTTCAAACCACCACAGATATGAAGTAGCTAGAGTTTTCCCTAGTTTGATCTTGTGCGGGTTGCCACAGCTTCTGTGACCTGGTGTGTGCAACAGCTGTATTATGATGGAAAGCCAGCATTTCACAGCTCTCTTCCCATACTCTCTCTCTTACATTCATCCACCCCTCATCCATGAAGTTCTCTGAGCCTTTAATGGTAGGAGATTGACATGGCTGACCCCCACACAACTGAGTATTAGAGTTATTTTTCACTCTGCTGGTTATGAGTCTCTGCAATGACTACTATCCACTGCCAAAACAAGCTTCTCTGAACATACATATAAACACTTAGGATGCAGTTTAACAGCATAAGAATTTAGCAAAACAACAGCAGTTTCTCCCAAACAGGCCCTATCATCTCCCCAGTTATGAGCTCATGATGAAGTTATGGTATCAGGTCTAAAATCCCTCTTGTGGAGTATCCCTCATTTCCAATCAGAAAGCTGTTGGTTACTCCCATAACATTCATGCAACATTTGTACCAATGGACACATCTTGCCACTGGCCAACATTGTAGCATGCAAGGTCCAATGCTAGGTAAAACTTTTGATGTCTTTTTTTCTCCAGCAGCCTGCAGAGTGCCTTCTGGCAATACCTGAGCTAGCCAGAAGGGAGAGGTTTTCCTGGATACTTTGAGTTGGGTTCTCTGTGTCCAGTATCAGAGTAAGTGTTATCTTTATTATTTAGTTATAGTGAAAAAAATGAGAGAAATAGCAATAGCCTCTGTTGTTTTATGTGATTCTGTGTTCTCCCTGACTTTAGAAAAATACCCTGTGTCTGCAACTAAGATGTTTATGTTTTCCAGAAGCAGCATTTTCTAACCATGCAGGATACTTTGTATAAATTCCCTTTACAACATTATACAGGCATTATATTTTTTAAATGACTGTATGATCTAGTATATTTCCAAAGGCTACTTTATGTTTCCTTAGATTTGGTCAACTGAATCCCTCCTCTTCCTGATCTTCATATGCCTAGGTGAACCATTACCCCTGAGTGCACCCTCCTACTCTTTTCCTGTAATCTGTGTTCTACTGACCTGTCTTATTGGATTTCTCCCCACTGGAAGATTGTGGGCTTCAATATTGCCTTTTCACGCACTCTTTATTTTGTTTATGCTTTCTGCCAATACCTCATTTCCACACTTCCATCCACTTCCATGTGTCCCTTTGACCCCTAGCATTTCTCCTCTTTATTAACATTTTACTTGAAAGACATTTTGTAACCCAATTTCTAGTATATCTATTAAGTTTTAAATATTTTTCTATACCAATTGCTTATATAATATCAAATGCTCAACCCTATAAACATACAGATAATAGTATAGACTGAACAGGTTATAGTTAGAAATGTGTGTGTTCACATAGATATGCATGCAACAATAATTAATGAAAAAGAGGCCATGAATTTGAAAGAGAGCAAGGAGAGGTATATGGGAGGGTTTGGAGGGAGGAAAGAAAAGGGAAAATGATGAAATTATATATAATCTCAAAAATAAAAGAAAAATAACATTTATTTTGAAAATGGTGTTTTTATTTTGCTTTCAATTTCCTCAAGGAAGATATTTTCATCATTTTTAAATGCAAAATATGTGTAATCCTAAAACACCCTTACAGTACTCTTTCATGATAATCAAGGAAAAAGTACTCAATGTGTGAATGAGTGTATGTGAGTGTGTGTGTGTGTGTGTGTGTGTGTGTGTGTGTGTGTGTGTGTGTGTGTGTAACTTTGGGGACTGGCCAAGGCACCATTTGCAGCTGTCATATTATAGTTCACAGTGCTATCATTTGTATCTCTAGATATATTCTGTTTGGTAGACTCTGGGATTCGTGGAAGGTGCAGTCCAAGCTGCTGAAACTATGCCTTGGAAGTCCATGCCATGGATCACACCTTGCATAATGCAAGAGAAACTGACCCTTCATATAGCATTCAGCCTTTCCTATGACAGTCAGGTAACAAACCAGAAATACATCCTTTGCACAACACTGTGAGATGAAGAGTGGACAGATCTGTAAATCCATCTAGAAGTGGCACCAAATTAAGATAGCAATATATCCTGTGATCCACTAATGATTCCTTGCTGAGATAGACACTTTGAGGTGGGATTCAAACAGTGATTTCAAAGTGAGATTTTACTCAACAGACATGTCACAATTATGCTAGCAATATAATTATTCTAGCTGCTAATTCACTTTCAAATATAAATACAATATAGTCATCTGTCAGAAACATATTCATAAATCATGGGGACCCAGCAGGATCTCCAGACAAATGTGCACTTGATAAGAAGAAGTGCTGTGAAAGTAAAATCACTTCCATGGCACCGCCAGTAAATCCATTATAGACTACATTGAAAAAGGAGACTTGTCACAGCAACTCATTATGCAGACAGTGGGAGGGGCCTTGTCATACTAACAGCCTGGATTCTAAAGAAAAGTGGAATTGTCATACACAATTATTGCCCAATATTGTGGAGCCTTAGCCAATACCACCAGAGTCCAGTCTCTTCAGGAGGGTTATTCCATGCACATGCTTGTCTTTCTAAGCTGTACTTACATATCATTTAATAGGTTTACTATTTAAATCATATTATGGAGATTAATTGGCAAAATAAGTTATATATGCATGCATAGATGCTTAGTACTATTCACATGTATACTTTTGGTTTTCCTCATCCATTCTCATTTTTTTTTTTTTTTTTTTTTGGTTTTTTGAGACAGGGTTTCTCTGTGTAGCTTTGCGCCTTTCCTGGAACTCGCTTTGGAGACCAGGCTGGCCTCGAACTCACAGAGATCCGCCTGGCTCTGCCTCCCAAGTGCTGGGATTAAAGGCGTGCGCCACCACTGCCCGGCCCCATTCTCATTTTTATGATAATAGAAATTTCCATCATTTCTGAGAAATAAACACCAGTATGACCTGTGTTCACTGTTAGCTGTAATTTAAAGATTCAAAAGTGCTCAAAAGTCTGAAACTTTTAGAATGCAAAGCCACAAGTGAAAAATGCTACAGATGATGTTTTTGTTGGGTCAAGGTCAAATATGGGTACTCTAGAAGCATTTTATAAAATCATCAGCAGACTCTGTGTGCCAATGTAAACATAAAGGAATTTTATGCCTAATTTAAGTAAGGCTCTTCTCCAGCATGAAAATTCTAATGTTTGAAACCCTTCTGACCCCAGGTATTTAAAGTCTACTCAATTTGCCTATAATCAATTTAAATGTGTTTAAAACACGAAACAAACTTTCAATGTTTTATGATGTATGTGTACACACACACATTCATGTTTGTGACAATGTAGATATGTATGCTTATCCTACAAAGATTATTTGTGTGTTGTGTGGTTCAAGCACCACAGGTGGAGATTCCATTTCTTTTCTTAAGATGTTTATTTTCTGTAATAAAAAAAGATCATCTCAATGAAATCAGATTTTGAAGACTGGCCTCCCCAAAAAAGTAGAGTGAAGTGATCAGATGGTTAATGAGGAAAGCCTTAGTTTCTCTTTCAAGAAAGACTGTTAAATAATTTGTGGAACTAATGTAAATAAATTAAGACTGAAAGTCCCTATGGCAGTCAGAACTCTAAATCCGTGTGCTCACCTACATGTTTCTCATTTTCTTTAGTTCCTAGAAGAATCCTTGCCTCACATGACTTTGCATGTCAAGTCTAAGTGGTAAGGAGAATAATGGCGCACTTGCCACTTGGGAGGGAACAAAGTCAACCGCTCTTATTATCAGACTTTCCTTTGGACTGCCAGCTCACAAATGATGACAAGGAGACTCATCATTAATTATGAAAGCTTGGTCTTAGCCTAGGCTTGTCCCACTAGCCCTTATAATATAAATTAACCCATTTAATTTAATCTATGTTCTGTCAAGTATGACCTATCCTGCTTCTTCCATGTTTCATGTCTCTTGTGTGCCTAGATTCATCTCCTACTTCCTCTCTCTCTCTACCCAGAAGTCCCACCTATACCTCCTGCCTAACTATTGGCCATTCAGCTCTTTATTAAATCAATCACAGCAATATATTTTCACACTCTGTATAAATATTCCACAACATTTCCCCTTTTTATCTAAATAAAAAGGAAGGCTTTTAATGCTAATACAGTAAAACTATATATAATAAGAACAATAATCAAGTAAGAAATTTATAATGTCCAGTCTATCTGTAATTGGTAATTTCAGAGAATATATTTTATTATCTATCCTATCTTGGTGAGTCAAAAGTTTTGTACCTAACTACTTTCTATCCTACTTTGTATTACCAACCCAAAATTATCTTTTAAGATCTTAAAACATTTTCTTAGGTAAACAACTTAAGCTTTTATATCTCTCAACTTTATATACTTTATACTTCTTTGGTAAGTTTCTTCTCTGAATTTGGTAACAAAGAAAACTGTAACTAAAACTATCTAGTCTTTAACCCTATCAAAGACCCAAGAAGGATATTATATTATCTGATTAAACAGGAACTGCAGAGCAAGCAACTTCTAAATCTAAGAAATGACAGAGACATCTGGCTGTCTGGAAAGTCACTCAAGGTTCCTCTGTAATGTTGGGACATTCATCTTTGGCTTGCAGGCCTAGAACACCTGACAGACTTTCTTGTGAAGTAGGAATTTTGAAGGACTGTCCTGCCTTGTCTTGGCAAACTTCAGCAGTCACCTTTTGTGTCCTGCTTAGCATACTGTCAGCAGTCAAGACAAGGGCAGTTTTTTGTCTGAATAGTTAGCTTTGCCACATTGACAGAAGTAAATTGGTGCTGCCAGGAGCAGATGTGTCTCACTGTCATGAAAAGCCTTATGTTATTAAAATATTTTAAATGCCATATTCTGGAGGTCTTTGAAGTGTTTGAAGACCATTTATCTAAAATATATTTCTGTCTGACCTTGAAAACATACTTAACAAGACTACAGGTTTGATTATTATAGATGACTAACTACTAACCTGTACTTCTTAATTATACATTACAGTTATAAATGAGCTATATAGGTAAAATAACTTAAACAAGAGTAGAATCATATATACAGTGCAACAAAAATAACCTTAAATTTGTATCAATATACAAAAATCCAAATCAATGTAAAATATTCGAGATTAATAGGTGTATATTAATTTAAAGTAATTTCAATAATCTACTCTTTTATTCTATTATTTCTATTTTAAGAGAAGATTTAATAATCTACCTTTTCCTATATCCCCCCTTTTTATTTTCAGAATGAGATCCCCGCATCTAATCTCCTTTGCTTAGCTTCCTCCCTGACTATGACCAACTTGTAACCAACCCCCCCAAATGATGATAAACATCCATAACCCACTGAATGACAAAAAAAAAAAAAATCCCACCTCTTGGGAATGTGGGTGTCATGTTCTCTAGGCTGCTTCTTGTTGTTTGTGTGTGGCGGCATCCCTAGAGGACTCTAAGAAAATTGAAACAGTGGTCAAGTACTGGCAAAGCTAACTCTATCAATTATTGTCCATTCTCTGAGTGATAGGAAAGAGCAGGGCTTATCTGAAGTCCCGGCTAAAGTAGTCTATGAGGCTGGAACATCTCAACTAGGAGCTTTGAGGTTGTTCTAGATACAGAATTTTGAGGAAACTGCAACAGAGGCATCCTGAGGGTCTGGATCACCTGGGATACTTATCTTTATTGGTGTCTGATCTTATTTTTCTAAAAACACACAAACTTTTAAAGGTAATAAATAACACAAGTCTGAAATGTGTGGTGTGCATAAGTCAACTAAGGTGATTTTTTTGTTTTATGTTTGAGTAGGTAACTTTACAAGTCTGTTTGGTCTATAAAATCAAACCTCTATCCATGTCATATAAAAAAAATGGCATGTAATAGTAAGTCATGAGGATTCTGTAGCCAACAAGATTTACCATGTTTCATCCAGTCTCAGAGTTGTTCCCCAGTAGAGGTGATCAGCACATACATCACCTATCCTGTAGTCTTTCTTGGCAAAAATTCCTCATGTCTCTAGCTAAGATCTTCATTAATGTTGAAGAGAACTATAACCTTTTGTTTCCTGTGGAAACAAATGCATAACCTCTCCCTCAATGCAACATATTTTTTGACTTCCATTTTGAAGTGAAGACATTCTTAAAATATATGTTGGTTTAACTTAGCAGCTTCCGTAATCTAATCGCTCTCAGCAGCTATTGTTTTTCATACATTAGCATTTTAAAAATTCATAGTCAGCAAAACACCATACAGGATCAAGACTCCCTCCGTATTTCCCATCCTTGTGTGGTTCATTATTTTTATGTTGCTTCACTCTTTCTTTAAAGACTTCATTACTCTTAAACTACTTTTTCTATAAGTAGTTTTCATGTCCACACCCATATTTTTTCTTTATTAAGTATCTAAGTACATTTTTAAACACATTGTAACCTCTTTAGAGGTTTTGCCACCTGAACCTGGCTTTTTTTTTCACACATCTGTAGCATGCTTTAACCACTTGTGTCGAACCTTAAACTTCTAATTTATAATTGTACAGTTCTGCTTAGCAAATTGCATGTTGGCAGCTGGCTACACCTCCCTTGGTTCCATGAGAGCCTAGTCTCATGTCTATGGGTACTGGCCCTCAAGCTGCATTTACTGGCTGCAGCTCTGAGGATTCGTTGTTCCTGCCTGAAGCAGGAATTTGTGCCCAGTACTAGCAGCTCAAGTTCTCAGCTGTACAGCAGAGCTCTTACAAGAGTCAAGCCTCTGCATGCTGAGCCTACCTGAGAGACTGCTTTCTCAGGCCCTATGTGGATATTTGAGTCTCCATATTTGATACCATATGTAATGAGTCAATGTTTGTCCTGCTGGCCAGCTACCCAAATAATGACACAGAAATTTATTATTTATTATGAAATATCAGCCTTAGTCTAGGCTTTTCCCACTAGCTATTATAACTTAAATTAACCCAGTTATTTTAACCTATGTTCTGTCATGAACCACCCATTCTGCTTCCTCCTTTTCTCCTCACATCTCTTGCATGCCTAGATTCATCTCTTACTTCATCTCTCTCTGCCTGGAAGTCCCACCTATACCTCCTGTCTAGCTATCAGTCATTCATCTCTTTATTAAAACATTCGTGGAAATATATCTTCACACAGTGTACAAATAATATCCCAAAGCACAATCTCTAGTAGAAGGCCACACTTTCAAAAATTTGGGGGGCAGCAAAAATCGGTCTTGTAGTATTTTTTTTGGTTTAAAAGACACAAAATTCTGTGGATAGAAAAGAACAGCACAGTGAAACCAGAAAGAGATAGGGGGTGAATGTGATAAAAAATAAAACTATGCATTAAACTTGAGATAAAAAGGAAAAAGATGCAAATACCTCACATCCAAATGTTCTCCAGAACTTAAGTATTTTATAATTCCAAATTTGATCTTTGACCAACATCTCTCCATTTCCCATGATCCATGTAATTGCTGTTCATTCTATAAGACTGAATATTTCAGGTTCTGTGAGTTTGAATATTTTAGATTGTCTATATGAGATTATAAATTGTGTATTCTAGGCGATTAGCTTCCATGGAGACACTAACTGCTTCTGAATTATCTCAGCATGGTGTTCCTCCATGTTCAAACCAATTGCAATAAGTGACAGGATTCCCATTATCTTCAGAGCATGAGAATTTCCCATGTATACCTCTGCCTCCTCATATGTGGAAATTTACATATTTGTAGGCAGAACTCTTCCTAGCATGAGAATTTCCCATGTATACCTCTGCCTCTTCATATGTGGAAATTTACATATTTGTAGGCAGAACTCTTCCTAGTATGAGAATTTCCCATGTGTATCTCTGCCTGTCTGTATATTCAGAGCTTGCATTTGCTTTGCTCATCAGCACACACTTTGGCTGGTTCCCTATTCTGTAGCAAATGATACTGCAGTGAATGTGGGGGTCAGGTGTTCTTTAGACAAATTGTTTTCATTTGTTTTCAGTACAAGTCCAAAAACAGAGTAATTGAAGCACATGATGATTCAAATTTTAGCCTGTTGAAAAACATCTTTGCCAGATTTTTTTCAACTTAAGTTTTTTGGCTTTTTGATAATAATATGCTGACAGGTGTGAGGGAATATGATGGCTTTGCTTTGCATATCCCTGATGGTTACAGGTTGAGCACATCACTACTGAGTTGGCCACATGCATATAATAAGTCAATATTTTTTGGTATTAGGAACTTTCACCTTATTTTTCTTGGTTAACTCAGAAGTTTGCTCATTTTATTAATTTTTAGAAAACTCCACAAGTTTAGTTTTTATCTGTTTTCCTATAACAGTTTCACAGATTTTAATGTGGTTATTTGTATTCTGTTACTTTGTATTGAGACTTAAATGATCATCCTTCTTAGTTCCTAGGTTGGAATTGCAGGTTGTTTATATTAGATATTCTGTATTCCTGGTGTATGGACTTAATATTACAAATCTTCCTCTCACTACTGAATTCTACATATATTAATATTTAATTTTTATTTGTTTAAAAATTGTCTATTGTTTTTTGGTGACTGCTTTATATATAGTGTAGATTTTACAGATTAGACTCTGGTTTTTTAAAGTTATATATACTTTTCTCTTGTGATTTTATTATATTTTCAAACAGACTGCATAATTGTATTGCTTTAATTTTATTAAAGTACAAAAATCTATGGTATCCATAATGATCTATTTTAGTAGAGTGTCTGTGTGACATTCAGTGTGTATTACAATTTGTAAATGAATTATTAAATGTGTGACAGTTTCATCATATTTTTTGACATTATTCATCAGAATCTTACTTTCTACCCAACTCATCTATCAGTCAGTTAAAGTGGGATGCAAAAGTCTCAAATCTCTAAAAATTTCCTTTTTTTCAATTTCTCCTCTTATTTTTCAAATATTCAGTTTAGTTTAATCAGCAATTTCAGTTATTGCATGTATCTGTAGTGATTTTTTTAAAATGCATGGAAGTTTATTCACAGGTACTGGTTTCAACAAACTTACCCCTGTATGTGGTCAACGGAATTTATAAAACCAGGCTCAGTCTGGAAGAAAGGATACAAAAGGCTAAATGATAATTAACAAACATTGACATAGCTCGGTTTATTTCAACAGAGGCATATTATGAATTTCTATCTAAAATTCTCTGTCTCATGTGAAGATATGTTGGCTTTGTTAAATGCTGTAATATCTAAGCAAGCAGTGAAACAGCTTCTGCATTGAAGAAAACCCAAGGGTAAAAGAAAAACACTTTCACAAATAAGACCATATTATTTAAATGGAAAGTGTATTATTTTTGAATTCTCAAAACTATATCAACAGACATTATAAAATTTGTATTTTACAATTTGATTATTCAGTCCCTTCAAAAACTTGTGAGTGTATGTTTTCATTTGCAAATTGAGTGTATATGTGATACATGTGTATATAGGAGCGTGTACCTTTGTACCCACACACACTGAGATGAAAGAAAGCATATTACCCTGCTCTTTCCAGTTCCCTGCACTCCCTGGAGACACCATCTCTCACTGATCCTGGAACACTTATGATTTTGGATTGCCTGTCATTTAGTACACTCTTGGTATGCCCTATCCATTCCTCAGGACAGGGGTTCTAGGCCTTCTTGGCCACATGCTGATCTTTTATTTGGGTGATGGAGAACAAAACTCAAGTCCTCATGATTCAGTAGCAAGTGCCTTTATTCACTGATTCATCTCTCTAGTTTATTCCTTTCAGATTGCTAAAATCATAATCGAAAGAAATGTAAATCTATGATGATATGTAAACAAGGCACAATAAAGCACTGATTGTAAAAACAGTACAGTGTATTATTAGTAAACTAGATATAGAAAATTGCATTCCTTTTACTAGATCCAACACACATATACACATATCCATGCTTTTGAATTATTTCTAACAAATTATCCAAACAAAGTAAGCTTTACAAGAAAACTAGAGCTCTGAGATTAATCCACTGATATCCAATCTATGAGCTAGAAATACACTATTGGCATCTCAAGTCCCCATGGGGGAACATACTGACAAAACAGCATTGGAAAGATTTTGAACATTCTACCCAGAATAATTACCATGTTGTCAAGCTCTCACAATGTGAGTTGGTTTGGCAGCTACAGCACAGGCACAATACAGACTTTAATCAAACTTGACTACTAATTATTTTATCAGATTTCAGTTTTATTCATGAATCAGGCAAGTAAATGAAATCAAATTAAAATCGATAAGGAGCACTGGCTTAAATATTGTGCTCTCACTTTGTGAGGGGGAACTGAATAGGGAAAAAATAAGATAGAACACTGGTGAACAGAGTTTAAAACAATAATGAACACAATTCCAGTGTTTTTTTCTATTGAGCTTTTATCCATGGGCAATGGTTAGTCTTTCAAGCAGAAATGCAATCTAGGAATGATCATTGAGATCTCAATGGGAACATATTTCTAGAGATAGTGAAACAGAAATAAAACTATTTTAACACTTTGTTGTTTATTTTACTTTGGTGCATAATGCAACTATTACATGGTAGTAAACTCCATTCTTAGAATGAAAGACAAGTGTCTTATGATTGTATTATAACTCAAAGTGCACAGTCCTTCCACCAACACAACTGGTGTGTGAGGAAATGGCCTTGTGGCACACAGTCCAAAGCATCACTCTGACTGCATGTTCTGTTTCTGTGATGATCATCTCAAAGTGTGATGTTCATTTTTTCTTACCTCTTAAAATATGTAGAATGAAAAGTGATACACTTGTCCTGAGTTGAAACTGATTTAATTTTTAAAATTGGCTCATATATTAGTTGCTTTTTTGTTATTGTGATAAAATAAAATGACCAAATGCAACTTATATGAGAGTTTATTTTTGCTCATGGTTTGTGAGTGTGTGTGTGTGTATGTGTGTGTAGAGAGAGAGAGAGACAAAGATACAGAGAGACAGAGACAGAGAGACTGGGAGACAGAAAGAACTGAATGGAAAGGAAGGCATGACAATAGGGAGGCAGAACAGGAAACGCCCTGGCCACACACACCTTTCTTCTGTACACAGGAAACAGAGCAAACTGGAAGGGAAGCAAAGATATAACCTCTAAAATCCCTCCCCAGGTGGCATACTTCCTCTAGCAGCATCCTCAAGAATCCCTCACCTGCCTCCCCTAAACAGAGATATCTATGAGAGACCATGTGTTCAAATACATAAGCTGATGGTAGATATCACTCATTCAAACCAACCAACAGAACTCCAGATAAAATCATTTTCACTGCCAAGATTTTAAATGAGGTCATTAAGTTTTGTATTTTAAGATTTCTGAAGTTTCTAACTCCATATAAGAGTAATTAATTTCAGTTATTACTCATTAATAGAAAAAAATCATTGTTTTGATTACCAGTTATAACAAACTACCTCTCTTGAAGAGCCAACTTCCTTTCAACAAATAGAAGAAATTGAATCTTTCCTCTTCTGTATGGGGAGTTATCATCACTTTCAGTATTATTTCTAAAAATTCATTTATCTCTGATCCTAAGAGAGGAATTAATAGTTTCTTAACAGCCATTGAATTGTGTCCCACATGTGTATGCCAACTGTACATATCACTTTAATTTTAATTTTATATAGTGATAAAATGTAAGGACAAAAAGCGTTCTAAATTGAATGATCTGGGGAAAACTAAATTCTGTAGTAACTTTGTTGTTAAATCCAATGACAAGAAATAAAGATAAATTGCTCATACTGTTCCATAAAATTCCTTAAAATTTTACTCCTGTCTAAGTAAACTAAACAGAAAACCATCGATGATATATTTAATGCAAAAATAAAGGCAAAAACTAAAAGAGTAACACAACCCAGAGTATTCTTTATTGATTCTGAAGAACTTCTATTTTCATTCTGGCATATATTATCTTCTAAACTTACTTTACTTGAGCAACTTTAATTTATCTTTAAAAAACTGAAGTAATATTATCTACTACAGTATAGAAATTCTAGTCATTAGACAAAGCAATGGTCGATAAAGCAAAAATCTGAACATGAAGCCAGAGATCATGACAACCCCATCTACCTAGTTCTCTAGTAAAAATGTGATTTGGGGAGGAGAAAATAAAGTGTATCACTCCCTTGACTGCTTTTCTTCATTTGAAATCAAGTGAGATAATTTAGCCATATCTAGTGATAACTAGAAACCATCACACAAAGGATGGGGGGGGGATACTTTAAGGGTAAAGCACTTGTTCAAATGTGAGGAACTGAGTTCAAGTCCCCAGGCCCCAGTAAATGCCAGTGTGTATTTGGTAGTGAGAGGCAGAGATGGGGGACTCCCAGAGCAAACTGAGTAGAATGACCACCTGAACTGGCAAGCTCTACTTTCAGGGAGAGGCATGCATTAATATATAGGGTGGAGAGAGACTAGGGAAGCCAACTTCTGTCAACTCTGGCCTCCAAGTGCACTTGCACACACATACATACACACTCATATACAAGATTATACACATACCAAATATTTGTGCGCACACAGATATTCACATTACAAACACATACATTCCAAACTTGTCAGTTATTAATGGATAGCTAATATTTCATGATTGAGGTCTAGTATGGTAAATAACTGATCTTTTGAGAAATATAAATGGAATGTGAATGTCACATTTGTGACTCTTAGTAAACATAATAATATATAAATAAACATCACCTTAGTTTTTATTTCATAGCCTTTAATATCGAAAAGTAACAAGAACAAAGAGATATGGAACTTAGCATGGGGCTATTTTAGGATGGATAGGGAGCATGTGAAGAATCACTTGGGAAAACGATAAGGTGAAAAGCTCTGCACACTAAGTCACCACCAGCATTCCACACCGGGATATTTGACACAGCACAGAAAGGCTTCAAAGTGTAGTTTGACTCTTGTTAGACCTGGAAATGCTTCATTATTCAGCATGCACCAGAAGCATAAGAGAAACTCCAACCGTTTTCCTCAAGGGCTTGGAGAAAAGCCAAAACTCTGCAGCTCTAAATGCAAAGCAGCGGCTGCCACAGGCATCAGCAAAGGAAGAGGGCAGAGACCAAAGGAGCGTCTGTGGGAACCTCTGAGAGTCATTGCAGGCTTCCTTCCCCTCAATGCCTTTGCAGTCTTCAGCCTGCCGCACTTAGAGTGGCAGCAGTACTGAGGCCTTGTAGATGGCTGTCTTAACATCAGAGACCACATTTTTATATTCTTAATTTATTTTTACTTCTTTTAAAAGGCACAGTATACAATGATTAGAGATAAATTCACTTTATCTCACACAGACAAAACGTTAAATCCCCCTCAAGATTCTGAAAATCAGCAAACTCCAGCATCCACTGCCAAATTCTACCTGGAATCTATTTCGGTAAATATTATTGCAAATTGTCGCTCTCTTTTGTGTTACCATGCTTTTACACGACAATGGCAAAATCTACCAGGTGAAAATGTGTGTTAAAAAGAGGTTCATGGAAGTGTTTGGCTCCTCTCTGTTGTCCAGTGTGGTGGATCCCTGGGAAACCATCCTGTGAGCGCTCTCTCTCTCTCTCCCTCTCCCTCTCCCTCTCCCCCTCCCTCTCCCCCTCTCCCTCCCTCTCCCTCCTACCTGAATTGTGTCACATCTAGAGTAGGCTGAGAATGGAAAGTTCAGACCCATCTGAAGAGTAAACAGTCAAGTACGGGCACACCATCATCCAGGAGACCCATGCATCACAGGGCTGGCTTCCCTAGGCTGCTGGTTCTGACCTACATGTACTTATGCCTTCTGAGACTACAGGGTTAGAAGAAAGTGCCTTGCTCAGCAGTAACAGAGAGGATATGAAATAGTTTAACCAGACCATGCGCTTTGGTTTGAAGGCACACAGGAAAACAGATACATCTTAATAATCTAAGGACACAAATATAGTTGAGATAAAACTCTGTCATTTGGAATCAGGAAGAACTAGATGTTGAATGTACTGAAGATTAATATCCACGGGGCATGAATATACATGTGATGTTATCTTATTCCTGTGTGATGATAAATCAGCGGTGCTTGTATGTCTTCATACACATTGCAGCAATCTCATATACCTTATATCCATAGAGGTCAATAAGACCTCAGATGGCTGAGGCAAGCCTGAATTGGCCGAGAGAAGCAGTCAGTTTCTCTATCATTTAGGATCTATTTTATTAGTAAGCACACTGAGAACCCTTTTTAGGGGTTGAGTATTTTGAGGTTTTTTTTAAAGATTTATTTCATCATTTATTTGCAGGCTCGTGGGTATCAACAATGCTTGCTCAGTGCAGACATGAAAATTGTGTTGATTTCTCCTTGCATCTTGAGCAAAGACATTACAGTTTGGGCTTGCTGTCCCTGGTCAGGTGTCAGTCGGAGCTGGAGTCAGCCAGTTCAAAGGGTCAAGTAATCTAGTGATGAGGGTCGAGACTAAATTACTCTAAGACGGGGATGAGCAGACAGAGGACAATGTGATCAGAGATTGGAACCACCTGAGCAAGTAGTAATTGCAAGTGTAAATGTTTGATATAGACACATTTCTGGATGGCACACCCCCAACATCACCTCAAACTTCAATAACAACTCTAAATAAGAACATAAAATGACTTACGTTTTGGAAATATGCCATATATCTTCATGTAAATATAGGTGTATGATTATACATGTGCATATTAGCATATCTTTATACATACGTATATACAACATGGAGATATTTTATCGAACTGTCTTTACAGATATGGAACTCTGAGGAATTATTTGTGTAGAAGAGATTGACAATGATCATAAAATTAGGCATGAAGCCACTCTAAATAGAGGAAGGGTTGGCTAGTACTGTTTTAAGGTCCCTGGAACAGTTCTTAGCTTTGTTCTTAGTAAATTCACCCTGGATGATTAGCTTATCATTTCCCTATAACATTCATGCATGTGTCACTTAAGTTAATTGTGTTGTTGAACCTGGCATGTATGGGTAAGGTACATTAAATTTACTTCAGTAAAGTATTTGTTTTGACAAGATATTTAATGTAAAAGTCTTATGAGTGAAACAATGCAATATAATACAAAGAGACCAGCAGATGTGTTCTGTGTACATCTTTCTGTCTTTGTGATATCAGTTCAGAGAATTGTTTTATTCTTCATGAAAATGTAATTGAATTGATAGTCCTGAAAATCTGTAAGAATTGTTTGGAAGACTAATAAGAACCATAAGCCACATTCAACATGTGAAACTTACAACAGGTGAAAGAGAGCCTGCTCATATATATCCTGTCAAATCTCTGATGTTTCGTAACAGACTTAGTTCAATATTTTACAACCCAGTATTTCAGCAATCCATGTCTTCAAATATTGTGGGAAAAAGAGAATAATACAGCTTTGACCATGGACAAATATACTCATAGTTTTGTGATTTTAGCAGACACAAAGAGCTGAAATACATATCCTTACTCCTAGTAATTGTAGAATAGTTTCTATTATGACAACATTGACATTTGTTTTGTTGCACAATGTTGCAATAGTCATTAAAACATGTTTCACTTTTCATCTAAATTCTGATATAACATTGCATTCATTTCTCCCAAGGCAGCTGTCTGAATAATGTTAGAATTGTATTTAGTTTTATTATCAAAGCAATATGGAATCAAAATCATTAGTTTTGCTAATGAAAGCCAGATATTTGCATATCTAATCCTGAGAGCATCGCTTAATATGACCATTCATTTCAACACAATAAGAATGGAGGAAATAAAATGCCAGATGGATAAATAGGCAATAGCAAATTAAATCTGCAATAAAATTCAAGAATGGCACAGAGCAACAGGGAAGAAAAATACACATTTTGGAGGTGCAGTGGTGGTGTGGTGATGTCCTCGGTATTGAACCTAGGGTTTTACCTAAGCTCCCTACCACTGAGCTGTATCTATAGTATCTATAGTCCTCATTTCACATTTTATCTTTAATCACAGTCTAACTAACTTGTTTGGGATCACATTGAACTCACCCTACAGCCCAGGGAAACCTTGAACTTGCCATCTTCCTGCTATAGCTGGGATTAAAAGCTTGAGCCACTAGGCCAGCAAATTTTATATATGTGTGTGTGTGTGTGTGTGTGTGTGTGTGTGTGTGTGTATTTAATTATACCTTAAAAAGATGTTCGATGTTCAATTTTTATGCTATGTGAAAAACATATTCAAAGCCAGTGAAATGTATATTTATTCTCTTTAACAAAATGCTTGTCATGATGGCAAATGGCAAAACATTTACCTAAGTAAAGTTCTGCAAAGAGTCAGAGTGCTATACATAGAAACCAAATATCTAGAATATTTCGGTGGTGCCAGCCATGATGCTGAGTGACATCTGCAATACCTTATGCCATTCTTGTGACAACCTTTAGTATTAATGTTCTTCTTAGTTTAAGAAAGGGAATCCTAAGGCTTGGTGAGTTTGATTGACTTGCTCAAAATACAACAGCTGTTACCTCTGCCATCAAGATTGAAACTCCACTCTAATCGCCTACTAAATCCCATTCCCTGATAAGATTCAAGAATATCTATAAAACATTTCTTTCCTTCCCTTTTGCAGTGATGTATTATGAAAGAAATGTGAAATAAAGGATCAGTTTAAAAAGCATAATATTATGGTATATAAAAATAATACTGTGCCTGAAAAGATGGCTCAGAGGTGAAGAGTAATTGCTGGCTGTTCTTCAAGACAACCAGAATTCAGTTTTCTGCACTTGAACTAATTGGCATTCAGTGGCCTATAACTTCACCTAAGTGAGTCCTGCACCCTTTCCTGGCCTCCACAGACACCGATGCACACATAGAATACACATTCATAAACACACACACATAAATTAAAATGTGTGGAAATATGAGACTACAAATCTTGCTTTGATTGACAGCTGGCCGAGTCTAGGGTTATGTGACATACTTTAGTAAATGTTTCAGTTAATAGATGAGATTTTATTCTTCTATTAATCAACTACTCACACAGCATATGCTGAAGTATTTATTTATCCTCGGGGGATTTGATAAAACTTTCTTGGAATCACAGAAGATAATTCAGTAGAGTCTCTGGATGACTGAATGCTGACAATATGGTTTTATAATCGCAAGCAGAATATGTCCTTAGTATGTAATTAGGATTTGTATTTAATTTGTGTCTCAGAAATGGCTTCTGATGAAGCATTCTAAAACTGTAACTATTATGTTTGGCAGAAAATTACAAAATGTAATGATTTCTATCAAATCAATCCATGAAGCATACTATCTATTGAGGTGTCAGTGGGGTACTTTTGTGCCTAATGCATCCTGGCAGGTTTGCTAGAAAACCACATTCATCTACATTATCTGTTACATGGGAAAAATTTTGAGGATTTCTACATCTGCTATAACAAGTTCCCAAGCTGGAGACTACTGTGCACTACTGTGTGCTCAAAACCAAACAAAACAAAACCAACAACACACACTGGAAATTCATATAAACAGCTATTCTCATACTGAAACACAATGAGACTCATTCCTAAATGAAATTCTAATTTTGTCCTAAAGCAGACTTCATGTTCTTCGCTGCAAGTTTTTCTGCCTTATGCCATGGATAAGAGGATTGATGAAGAAAGATAGACACCTCCATTGTCCACTTTTAGCTTTAAATTCCTTTATGGTTTTCTTTAAAAATTAAAATGCAATCTATATGTACATAGGGCCAGAGCTGACCACTTAGGATTAGAAAACACAACAGGAAGGTTGTCCCTGGAAGAAGCCTTGACCTTCTGCAGCTCTTCATCTTGGGGTAAGATCTTGTGTAGTTTCCCCACCCTTGTTGGAATATCAACTGGAGTTCTCATGCTTGTCTTCCTTAGGCAACCACATGCCTGAGATTCTGTGGGTGCATGTTCTTGTCACGTGTAGGGGGCACTATAATGGCAGGTTCCTTGGTCCTCTGGTTCTTACCATCTCTCTGCCTCTTCTATCATGCTTTTTCCTGATGCTTGTGTTTTGAGGTTATAGTGCAGATGTATCAGTAGGGGTACAGCACCCCACTATCATTTATCCTATTCATTTTGACCAGTTGTATATGTCTGTAATTACTTATATGTTGAAAAAAGCTGTTTTAATGAAGGATGAGAGTTACAGTTATCTGTGGGTATAAAGATAAGAATTTAGAATATAGTTAGAAATTATATTGATTTAGGAAAATGGCAATAGTAGGTTTCCTGTTAGCATCTATGATCTCTCCAGCTATGTGGGTTGGCTAGTTTTACAGTACTAGGCATGTATTTTCTTTAATTAGTCATATTACCTCACAACCATGCCATACTTCTCCATTATTACATGACAAAAATATTTCAAACATTTAAAGCATCTATTGTACAGTCTATTTGAAAATCAAAAAGTGAGTCCTAGAGAAATATATTTTGAAAGACAGCCAAATATAGCCTGCGTATATGACTAGAAGCACAAGGTCAAACTTAGTTTTAGGAAAAATTTTTTTGAGAAATTGATTGTCTGCACTGAATCAATGATTCATGTATATGACCATTTTTCTGGTAGCATCAAGAAAATTGTTGATCAGTACTGATTCCACCAGAGTGGTGTCTCCAAGGCAGTAGATTCTTTATCCAGGGCTGTGTTGCTTTTCACAGTTGGAGTCCACAGAGGAAGCCCATTGTTGGAGAGCTGGGTGAGGAGCAGAGTTCTTCATAGGAGGGAAGATGATGTAATGAGCTTCATTGGTGCCCCCCTTTATGGTGTGATTTGTAAGTTATTTATCTGTTATAAGATATATTTATTTGTTATAAAATCATGGTGTTTGTGGACAAAAGATAAAACACTCACGCTTGATTTATCTGTTCAAAAAGTAAAAATACTTTTCTTTCTTCTTCTTTTTTTTTTTTTTAAAGGTACTGGGAGCCCTGAATCTCCACAAAGCAAATGAAATGAAATCAGAATCAGGCATCACACCAGACACATGTCAAGTGTCAGTGTGTTAAGCTCCAGTATTGGTGAAATTATTAAGGCCACTCCACGTAGTTAAAAGGAGATTTATTTAATGACGTAACTTACAAATTAAGGGATAGGTAGGTCACGGTGTCTGGGGAAGGTGTATCGCAGTCCAGCAGTGTTCTCTGGAGCTCTGCTTGGCCCACCTCCACCATCCAGGGTCCCGGAACCTAGAGAGCGCTGGCCCATCCAGATCTCAGATCTCCAAGCGCCTCCCTTGGCCCCACCTTGTAGGCGTGCAGTTGCCGAAGTCTCAATGGGGGTTGGAACTTCCAGATCAAAGCTGGAATGGCTACCCACTACACTCCAGTTTTACCTTTGAGAATCATTTCTTAGACAACCGTGAGCTTCCCTTAAACCCTGGGGACAATTAAAAAGAATTTGTCAAGTCTCATTGGTCTCAGATCTTTTATGATTATTTGTATAATTATTATAGTAACTTGCATTTAGAAATATGTATATTCCTTGCTACCTCACCAATATTAAATGTAGAATAACTAACAATACATGGGCCTTTAGGAGATATGGGAAAATTTAAAAGATTGCTATAAAAATCAGGTCCAGATCTTCCAATTTTGTGCCAGTTTGTGTCTTGCTCTCTTAGTTGTCCCTGCACTGCCAAGATATTCAGCAGGGTGGTTAAATGATTGCTGAATATTAAGTACATTTGAACAAGGAGTTCAATTACCAGGCTCAAAGCATGACCAGCAATCTTTTTTTTTTTTTTTTTTTTTTTTTTTTTTTTGGCTAATTTGACTTTCCAAATGCTTCGCTGGCATTTGCAAGGGGATCTTTTGTCAATCAGTGTCTCCAAACACAACCTGCTATTATTTCCTCTCTTCTTCTGAAAATTCAAATTAAAAAATGGATGATTTAAGCAGTACAAATGACACAGCAGAATGACAAGCGTTTAAAGTCTGAGTGTAATTTACTGACTTAGTCTCCATTTTAAATAATTATGATCCAGATCCACTGCTTAATTAGCTGAAGTTGTTAAAGAGACGTCGTATAGGAAGATCCCTCTTCTATCAATGTCAGAAAGTTCTTTGCTTTATCTATCATACAATATTATCATTACTCTTTGACATTCCTGGACATTTAGTGGAGACTTCAACTGTTTTGCCCTTCAATCTTGTTCTTTTTCATTTTTCTACTAAAACAGTTCAAATTCTCCTTTAATAACTAGAAGATGAAGTAACACAGTGTCCGTGTATGTGAGAACAATAGCCGAAATGTAGAAAGAAAAGCTAATAGCAAAATAAAACCTAAATACATGGAGATAAAAACTGAGGAACATGAAAGTGAAACACTAAGGTATGTGGAACTGAAGAAAAAGTTGAATGTCTATGGAAAAGTGTGATACTGGAGAGGGGATGCTCATCTCTCTGTTTAGTTACAGCTAGTATCATTATGATAAAACAAGATGACAAAAAGAAAGTTAGGGAGGGAAGCGTTTATTCGACTTACATTCCATGTCATCATTCATTCAGGAAGAAAGTCAGAGCAGGAATCTGAATGCTGGTGCTGATGCAGAGACCATGGAGAGGAGCTGCTTACTGGCTTACTTCCCCTGGCTTTCTTACTCTGCTTAGTTATAGAACTCAGGATCACCAGCCCAGGGATGCCACAACCCACTATGGGCTGAGCCTTCTCTCATTAATCACTAATTAAGAAAATGTCCCACAGACTTACCTGGAGCCTGCTCTTATGGAGGCTTTTTCTCACTTGAGGTCTTCCTTCTCTCTGATGACTTTAGCTTGTGTCTAGTTAGCATAACACTAATCAACACACTCTCCCTTTTCATAAATTAATTCAGTATCACCTTTTATAGTAATAACACTGCTGTGGGATAATGCTTTTATATACTGGTTTAATAAAATGCTGGTTGGCCAGTAGCCAGGAAGAAAGTATAGGTGGGGTAAGCAGACAAGGAGAATTCTGGGAAGAGGAAGGCTGAGTCAGGAGACGCCACCCTGCCATCCAGGGAGCAGTATGTAATGGCACACAGGTAAAGCCACAGGACACGTGGTGACATATAGATTAACAAAAATGGGCTGAGTTTAAGTGTAAGAGCTAGTCAGTAGTAAGCTTGAGCTAATGGCTGAGCAGTTTTAATTAATTTAAGCCTCTGTGTGATTATTTTATAAAAGGCTGCAGGACTGTAGGTGAGAGATGGCTTAGCAGGTCAGCTCATAACTCACTTGTAGAGAACCTGGGTTCAGTTCTGGGTATTGAACTCAGTCAGTTCAAAATTACCTGTAACTTATGCTCAGGAAATCTGTCATCCTCTTCTGCCATCTGCAGACATCTTCACTCATGTGCCCGCATTTGTATACATAAACACACACACACACACACACACACACACTTCCACATAATAATAAAATAAATATTTGCTGCCACACTATTCACAATAGCTAAGGAATTGTAGCTATCTAAAAATCCTTCAGAAGAAGAATGGATAATGAAAATGTGGTACATATAAATGATGGAATATTATCCATCTGTTAAGAAAGATGAAATCACGAAATTCGCAGGTAAACTGATATAACTTGAAAAGATTATATGGAATGAAGTAATTTCAACCCCCCAAAACAAATGCATACTCTTTCACATCTGAGCTTTGTAGCTCGAAATCTTCAGATGTGGATACAGAATATAGCCTCATCACAAAAAGCAGGAAATTATAAAAAGACCCTAGAATATGTCAGGGTAGTAGATAGCAGGATACAGGTGATATGAAGGTGGAAATGAGGAAATAGGGCAGAGTCCTCTAACTGAAGAGAAGGAGGAGGAACAAATATCACCAAGACTGTTGGATAAAGCTTCAAGAAATTATATAGTTTTCCATTTACCTAAAACTGTGTGTGCGTGTGCGTGTGCGTGTTTGTGTGTGTGTCTTAATGAATTTATGCCACTTTATGCCACTTAAGCTCACCATGCTTGCCACAAGAACCCTAGACTCCTTAATAAAAAGCCCAGCACCAGGCATGATAAATCTTCATTTGAGGTGATGGTCAGGGTAGTTCATGTGACTTCCAAAGAAGTATAGGCTATTGCTGCTGCCCTTGGTTGCCTTTCAGAGGTTGAAGATAAGTTGTTCTTGCTGAAAACACCACAAACTTAAGACAGCGCTTGAATGATTGAATGCAATCTAACCTGGAAGAATTTTTCCTAACATCCCAGAAAGTACTATGCAAGGGAGGGAGGCAATCAATAGTCCTACCTCTCTATGACACCTATAAATCACAACAATGATCACCATGACAATGTATACCTAAAGGTACAATAATGGCTATCACATGTCAGTAGTAACCAGCAGCTATCTAATTGGACTTAAGGCCTGTTTACTCAGAGGGAAATTATGTGTGGTGCTGGAAACCTAGTCAACTAACCAGGGCGAGTGTGGTAATGGATCTCAGTGAAGAATCCAGTACTGTATAATCCCTAACTGCATTCTAAAACTTTTTTTTCTAATACACACATGAAAGTGTAACCCTCACCCATCATCATTGAATCTTCTCTTTACAGCAAATAGAAACCATTATAAAAATTAAAACCCATCGTAATGCAAAGACCAACAGATCGTGGGTAGCCCAACCACAAGGGTACATCTTCAAAGCAATAGATCATGGGAACCCCAACCACAAGGATACATCTTCAAAACAACGATGGTAGCTAAAGCTCTAGGAGCATCATGGAAGATGGAGAAGAAAGTTTTTAAAAACCAGAACATCAGTAAGTCTGCTGGAAAACTTTGCCTCCTAAAAATGGATACTTAAACAAGACAGGAACAATGAAAATTATTAACAGACAAGGAAACTCTGAAGGGGAAAATCTCTCTTAGGGTTCCATCCTTAGACACTTAGACAAAGAGCTACAGACAAATACAGGCAGTGATTGATAACAGAGGGAGACTATTTCAGGGACAAGCTCCTTAAGTAGCTATCCAATATAAAATGACCAGCCCTGAAATCCTATCTGCACACACAACAAAAATAGACTCAGTAGCTTGCATTTATACATTTGTGCAAACACATATACATATATATACATATACATACATACATATACATATATATGTGTGTGTGTAAATAATAATAAAGAAAAATACAATAAATTTGAGAGGAAATAGAGGGGCATAAGAGGAGGTTATGGGAGTAGAGGGTGAAATGATATAATTATATTAAAATTAAATCTTAAAAAGGAAATAAGGCCAACTCTGAACTACTAATTTTTATTGGGCAATATCACAATACCCCTTCCTGAAAATTCTGAGTTTGAGTTAAGGTGGTTCACAACATGGCCATGGAGACAAGTGCACTCAAAATGTTCTCAAACTGACATCTCTAAGATCAAAACTGATACTCCTATCCTACAAGTATAAATATTTCTATCAATGATTGTCTGCCAGGTTCAAGAGTGTCAGGTCCTCCAGACTGCTGATCAGAGTGAGGGGCATGCTATATTTACAAGCCACAGCTACAGACAAATCCATATCACTGTGTTTCCCAACTAGTGTTTATCTCAATTCCAATCCAGCATTTTCGACTCTTAAATTCATGATTGCACATAGAGCCATGAATACCAACTAACCAAGTCAGAGAAAGGGACATTTAGGGCTGAAACTTGATGTCATCCTGCAGCTAATAACACATGCTCTCAGACAGAGTGCCAGAAACTTCACTACCATCCCATGTGTCTCAGAGAACAGTATTCAGGCACCATCTACACAGGTAGCCTAGTTTAAAAGGACTGAGTTACCACAGAGGCCTGAGAAGAAGGAACCACTATTGCTTAG